>NC_045635.1:108036243-108661243 GCF_009829155.1 Mustela erminea | reverse complement strand
TTTTATTTTTTATTTTTATTTTTATTTATTTTTTTTTATTTCCAGCATAACAGTATTCTTCAAAACTTTTCCCCACCAAAACTTGGTGTCACCAGTAAACATCAGTGGAGAAGATTAGTTTGTGCCATTAGGAATAAAAAATAAATAAACCTCAGGACTGAAATAACTGTGCCAAATGAATTGCTTATATAATGAAAAGTAACAAGCAACAGATCTCATTTGGTGGACCTCTAATTTTTTTGGTGAGGGAAGACTTTTTAAACAATAATTTTTAAAACCTTTATTCCTTTAAATCACTGCTGCAGTACCACAATGTCACCTCCTTAAACTCCCTCACAGTCTAATCAAAATTGTAACCTGGGTTGGGAATCAGGAGAGAACTAAGAACAAAGGGCAGTGTTACATCAAGCTTCTTAGACTTTCCCCTCAATGCTTCTTTTCTTCCCCCACACCTCACTACACATTACAGCTTGAATTATTTAGTTACTCAAATCAATCCATTTTTCTCTGTTCAGCGGTTGGACAATAAGAGTAAGATTTACTGCAGCAAGTGAATAATAAAAAATGAATTAGCTGAAAACAAACAAAAAGCTGCTTACGTGGCAACCTTTTGTGTTAATCAAAACCTTGAGGACAGTTTGGAGGATCAATATTGACTACAAGATGAAAAGAAGCAAAACTTTCATAGAGAATGGGAGAAAAGGGAGATCTGAGGGGGAAAAAAGACCTAAGGGCAGAGTTCATCAAAAGTGGCCCATGGTAAAATTTTATCCAGTCCTCTGATCAGCCTCTTAGGGAAGCCTCCTCTGTTTGAGAAATGACAGTGTTTTTAACACACATTTCAAAGTTTAGCTTTATTGTCTTATTTGGGGAAGAAAGCCATCTGTCAGTATTCTCCAAATAATCTACATAATTGACTTTCAAACAAGTCTCAAAGAAACAGGCATTTATCACTCTAATTGTGGCAGGTGGAATGTGTGTCACTGCCATTTTATCAAGATAATGGTAAATGGCATTTGAGTTTCTTGTCTTCTGTATTTTCCCAGATTTCTTTCAATTTATAGATACTACATTCCCTTTTGAAACAAAACTTAGAAAAATGCCAGCATGGCTCCTTGGGCCTAGCGGGGGGGAAACTTTGCCTTTTGACAAGCCCAAGAATCAGCCACCACCTGGCACCCTTCACTTTACTCTTAGGGACTCAGTTCAGGGATAGTCAGTAGGAGAACATCATCATTAAGAATATCTGCACCAGGGCTGAATCCTTGAGAAGTTCTATTCTGTAAATCTGGATCTCTTGACTTGAAGTTTCCTTCAGGTATTCATGGTTGAACGGGGGTGACTTAGCTTCTAGTCCAAGCTAAGTGAGCTGAATGGCCTCTAGTACCAAAGGGGACTATAGTAAAGGATGGTGTTCTTGTTTCCATAGACCCAGGGTATTGAGATTATCATGAGATTCTTTCTTCTACAACTGAATCCAGTAACTCATATCTGTATTAAATTGCTATTCCACAAAAACATATATTGAAAAAACATATTAACTCTCAAAACTTCCCTCAAATTCAAGATCCAGGACATCCAAGAATCTTCAAGGCAAAGGATAATCTTTGTTTTACCTTTTGAGACTCTCTAAAATATGTTTCTTAACTAGGTTAGCTTTAGATGTCCCCATCTTTCCTGAGATTAAAGACATAACGGTACTAAATATTTAGCAGGGAGGAACAAAAAGTAAATTGCTAAAGTGGGGTTAAGTGGAAACTTTCTTCCCCAGAGGATTGTAATCACAGAAGAAATGGTGGTGTGATTGGGTTTCCAAAGAAAGGCTGAAAATGTGTTTGCCTGTTAGTAGTCCCATTTCCTTACAGATAAATAAGTTAATTGATAATCCTTTAAGGGAGCAGTAGAAATTGAAGTAGGAGGGGATTTTGTTAAAAAAATAATCCACTGAGGACAAAAATATAAATGAAAACAGCAGTCACATATCTGAGAATTTCTTGTGATCTTGAATCATTTTTTGGTTTCAGGCTATTGTATACCTATTTAAGCATATATACACAAAAGATCTATACTTTTATACATATACAGGATATCATATAATCATAATTGTTTCCCAGTGTTGGAAGAAGGAAATATATAAGGCTTGAGTCATGGTTATAAGACATCATTTCTCTCCCTATCCAGTTAACTCCACTATTGAATTGTCTTTTCTGCTCTGTTTTCTCTCTGATGCACACAGGATGTGGCATTCTGTATTCTGATTAAAGAGTGGAAAACAACAGCAGCATTTGGGCTGAATGGGGCAGAGAAAATCCAACTGGTGCAACTGGTTATGATGGGCAGTGTTATTCAGTGACCTACTAGGGAAATGAAGGCATTGCCTGGCATAGGAAGGCAAATATACTTGTTTCATTTGGCATGAATGTCTCTCCAGTGTTTTTCACCCAGTGTAGTATAGTACAACAGTGTCTTCAAAGCCTTTCCAGTTGCACAGTGAAATTTTGATCATCATGTAAATTGTGTGTATGACAAATTGAGGGATCATACTTTGAGTGGTATGTGCTATGTGAAAGCAGAGCCATATGCAACCTGTTTGAGGAAGACATAATAGGCAAAGCATGCCAGGCCACATCAAAGAAAGGTCTTGTGTGTCTTGGAACATATGAGAATTTTTCTTGTGGAGAAAACAGTTTGGCTTAAATGATTTGGAGCTGAAGGGCAGTGAAATGAATACATAACTGTAGATATTTTTATATACACAGTGAGATATGGAAACGCTGCACTGGAGGATTGTTTTGTATTTATTTCTCACTTCTTTAATTTTCTTTTGAATCTTTTAATCCCTTCAAGTGTGCTGCTCCAAATGCTGGTATCCACCCAGATGCAAAAGAGTAAAAACTGTATGATTCCCTGAATTTGAAGTTCAAGAACAGAAAACACTAATCCACAATAATATAGAATAATTTATTATTCTATAGTATAGAAGAATTTACAACAGTGATTGTCTCTGAGTGTGTGTCTATATAGAAATGACTGGAAAGAGGCAAGGGGAACTTTTTGGAGAGCTGGCAATACTCTATATCTTGTTTTGAGGGGTGGTTACCACGATGCTTATATTTGTCAAAATGTATCAAACTAAAAACTTAAAATCTGTGCATTTTATTGTATGTTAATTTTCTTTTTCCATTAAAAACAGAAAAAGAAGTATTTCCAGATCACAGGAACACTGAGGGGCACTGTGGTTCTGGTTAATCCAAAATTCAACTACTTCAGTGTGGGACTCTTTGCCATGGGTTTGTTAGGGGTTCCATGAAAAACTTCCTTTCCATATTAAACTCTCTTCAGCAAAATCAAACAAAGGGGCAGCTTTCTTTATATTTTGTAGCATAATTTTACTTTTTAAGTGATATATTTCCCCAAATCAGAGCTATACAGGCTTAAGTGTCCCTACAGGTGGAATTCATTCCCTCCAAAAACATTTCCTTCTAGCTTCTCATCACAGATACAGTGCCCTTAAAATCTTATGATTCTCTGTTTCATTGATTGTCTCTCCCACCAGGAAGTCTACTTGAGGGCTGGGCCTGTGTCTGATTTATCACTGTATCACCAGCACCCAGAACAGGGCTTGGCCCATACAGTGAGTTGCTGAGCCAACATTTGTTAAATAAAGTGATCATTATACAGAGGATACCTGTATATACTCACCTAATTTGTTGTTAACTCTTAAGAGGCTACATCTAACTCCATGCATTGCTCTTATTTTCCTATTGCCCATCCTTCCAACATGCTTGGTTCTCTCTACCATTAGTAAAATTAGACAACAAAGGTGGAGACACTATTTTTTCCAGAAGGATCCAGAAGAAGCGCATCTATGCTAGTTTCCTGTAAAAAACACACACACACACACACATACATAAAACTTTAGGTCACTTTCCATTTTTATATTAGTATGGGTTGGCATTAAAATTTAGTTTTATAGTTATATAAAAAACTAAACTAAACTAAGAAAAAACTATATAGTTTTTAGTTTTATATTAGTATGGGTTGGCATTAAAATAGCTAAAACTTGGAGATTGGACAGTATGAACTACAGGAAATGAAAATGGTTCTGATCTTTAGATCAGAAAATGGTGGATTAGAGTGATGTGGTATCAAGGTATTGGGCTAGAGACAGCTAGCCAAGGGAAGAATTGGGCTCTTTAGGGTGATGGAGTATGGCATGTTAAAGACATACTTCAATTACTTATAGCTAAAACTCTCTTTTGGAATTCTTGCAAAAGGCAAATTTAAAACAGAAAAGACTTAGTACCTCAAAAGATGTGGTGCAGGCTGCTGAACATATGGTTTTTAGGAAGATCATCCAGTACACAAGGCTTTGAATACAATAAACTTGTTCTCTAGCTGGGTTGTTAAATGTGGAAGTATTTTTCTAAGAAGTGTTGGTAAAAAATAGTAAGGCTGCCAATCACTGGAGCAGCCTTGCTATGGAAACCTAAGACCTTGAAGAGGGTAGTTTGCTCTTTAAGGCTATTATGAACTTATCCTCCTCATGAGTGTCCCAGCTCCCAGCTCCATAAACCCTGCAATAACTGCTGTTTTATGACTTACACCTGGTCATAACACAAAAGATTGATTGGGGCTTCCATTCTACAAGGAGGGAAGATAGCACTTTCAAATACCTGGCCTCCCAATAGATTTTTCATGAGCTGAGCCAAAAATACTTCTTCAAGATTCATGCATGCAAATTCATGCATGCACGTGGTCAGTGCCCAAGTCTGTAAATAACATACCTAATATTTAAAGCTTATACTTTGACCTTTTTGAGTTTGTGGTATTGTTATTAGAGCCAATAATGTGTTAGAAAGATGAACTGTGTTTTCACACACAAAAAATTTGAAATTCCTTAGGGGAAAAATATTGCCCCCCACTCTCATATTCTTCCATTTTTCTTATCTTCTCTCCCCACTCCCACCAAAGTCAGGAAAATTTCTCTTAAATCAGCTTGATATTTTCAAGACTAGCATAAGCTGTTGACAGTTTTATGCAACTAATAAAGAAGATTAAAAAATAAATAAACTGCAACTTTCTGTATTCTTAAATCCATTACCAAAACAAAACCAAACCTCTTGTGTGGAAAATGTTAAATTCTGCTCTGTCAGAAGGTGCTGGAAATATGATAGAAAAGAACAACTTCCAGATATCTAAATGGTATTCAAAAGAACAAAAATCAGGGGTTGTTAATATGGATAGATCTTGGGATTCAGATCTCGTAATTCATTCTGACTGATAGTTGTAAGGAGAAATCAGAGTGGGGTTGACCAAAACATCATTTCTTGAAAAAGAAATCAGCAACAAGACTTCAAGATTGATCCCTCATATATCAACCTGATTTCTCCAAGGGGACTCCTTTCCAGATAAATGCTGAATTTAATTCTGTATATCACATTTCTTTGGAGAGATTTAGTACTTTAATTATATTTTTTATGTGTCACAGAACTATAAACATAAATTATCTTTTTGTTTTATCTTTAAAGGAGGTCTTGGAAAAAATAATAATGATTAAAGGTGTATTTGATTCTTCTTTGAGTCTTTTCATTGCTTGTGTGAAGGGGCAGTAGTTCTATTTGTGTCTGAAGAACCCTCTGGCCATACCTCCCGGAATGACTGGAAAGTCTAAAAGCCATTCAAGCAGCTATTTGTTTTGCCTATTAAGACAATGATAGTTTTGACATTTTTCTTCTCCCTGAAATGCTTTGAACTGAATATTCATATCTATATAGTACAGATGTTACTTAAATTCAGTGTGAGTTGGTGGAAGGTCACTGAAAATATTTTTTAATTTTTAATATGATGGAAATTTTGTGGCTCAGACTCAGAAAAATCTTCCCCACCCAAATGTTGAAATTAGAGGTATTGAAAAATAGGCGTAGTTAATAATCTAATAGAACTGTCTAGGCATTTCTTTGCATATCAGTACTGCATGGATAGAGTGAGATATTTTTAAATCAATTGGCCTTTAAAGAAATATTCCTCTTATATCATGTTAGCAGTTGTTTCCCCTACATTTGTGCAGTTACTTGTAATGGTGAAGCTTGCTGAAAAGCTGTGCCATTCAAGGACCAACCCATTCCCAGCCTGCATCTGGCTTGTAGAGCGTGCCAACAATGTTTAATATAATGGGTCACATCTGTCAAGGAGAATTATAAATTGTACCTGCGATGCCCTGTAATTAGTAACCCTCAAATGGCTCCAGCTGCTATTTCCCTGAGCATTTGCCCTAGTAACATATTATAGGAAATATACCTCAGAATCAAGAGTATTTAGGTCCAAAGGACACTGCATGTAATGAAATAGTAGGGTTTTCTTCTGATCTGAAAATACCTCTTTTCTTGCGGCTCTCACCAAGTTTACCAGAGGGCCTTTCATCCAGAGACCAATGTGGAATGTGCTTCAGCTTGTTGAGGAGAGATCTAGTTGTCGACTTTGTATCAGAGCAAAATTCACCCATGAATCATGTGAAAAGCAAATATGTCTCTTTCTCTGTATTTGGGTGATTTGAGAATGAATGTGAGTCTGTAACTGAAGACTTCACACTGAGAAGCTGACCCTTTTTTAAAGATTTTGTTTATTTATTTGACAGAGAGAGATCACAAGTAGGCAGAGAGGCAGCAGAGAGAGAGGGGGAAGCAGACTCCCTGCTGAGCAGAGAGCCCGATGTGGGGCTTGATCCCAGGACCCTGAGATCATGACCTGAGCCAAAGGCAGAGGCTTAACCTAATGAGCATCAGGTGCCGGAGTAGCTGACCTTTTGTTTGCAGAGGAGCTTTGCTGTTTGGTTGGCTCATGGATACATCTGCAAATACTGGCATGCTGGGTTGTTTGCAGATCAGAATCCATTACTTATTGAGACCTAAGGTGTAGTATGGACTATGTAGGTTTTGAAAAAGAAAATTTCATTAGTTTGAGAGTCAGTACACTCTCTTCTGGATTCATTTCAGCGAATTTCTAGTGAAAATTCATTATGTCATAAATGGCTATCTACTATGGGTGAACTAAAATAAGACCCTTACCTCATACTATTCAATAGATATTGTTAGATAATTTAACAATTAAAATGTGAAAATGAAACAATGAAATAACAAAAAGAAAATATATGTATTTATTGTATTTATATAGTCTTGTATAGCAACATCTTTCTAAGAAAAGGTATAAAATCTGGAAAGAAAAGATTGAGTTAATGTTACAAAAACAAATACACTAAGTTCCTTTTATAGCCTAAAAATTCATAATAACAGAGGAAAACAACACATGGGAAAATGTTTGCAGCAGATTGTCTACTTGAACAGTTCTTACAAGCTAATTTTGAAGAGAAACACATAAATAGAAAAATAGACAAAAGACATAAGAGTAATTCATGAAGGAAGAAACAAAAATGACCAATAAATAGATGAAGAAATATTTACCTTCATTAGCAATCAGATACAAACTAAATCCATCCATTACCTTGGAAAATTTAAAAAATTGATAAAACTTGTGTTGACAAAGGTTTGAGGAAATAACTTTTATATACTCAAGTCAGAATACAAATAGGTAAATCACTTCATTGGGTAACATGACAGTATGTACCTAATTCCACAAAATGTGCAATTCCACTTTTAAGAAGTTACCTTAGGGAAATATAGATGTGTATAAAGCATTGACTATAAAAAGTGTTCACTATACCAGTGTTTTTAATGGTGGAAAATTATAAGAATAAGACAGTAGGAAGTTCATTGAATAAATTGCGTATACTCATAGGTTGAGATATTATGTAGTTATATAAAATCATATTGTAATAGAATATTTACTGACCTGGAAAAGTAATCACAATATGTGCTGGGTTTAAAAATAAAAAAAACAATTTATAGAATAATAAATAGAGTTATATAACATATTTTAAAATACCACACACAGAGAGACACATATGAACACACACACGAGAGAAAGAGATTGAGACCCACACATAGACAGAGTTATAGGCAAAGATGTAAGATGCTCTAAAATAGTTATGTTGGGGTGATGAAGTTACATGCCTTTTTTTCCCCTTTCCTTTTAGATGTATTACTTTTGAAATTAGAAATTGGAGATAACAGAGTTATCTTTGGGGATGCCTGAGTGGCTCAGTTGGTTAAAGGGCTGCCTGCAGCTCAGGTCATGATCCCAGGGCCCTGGGATCGAGCCCTGCATTGGGCTCCCTGCTCAGTGGCCAGTCTGCTTCCCCTCTGCCTGGCACTTCCCCTGCTTGTGCTCTCTCTGGCAAATAAATAAAACCTTAAAAAGAAAGTTATCTATGAAAGGAGATAAAAGCTATAAAAAGACACACCAGCCAGTCACAGGGAGGTATGGTCCATGACTAGCCTTCAGGACAATGGGCCAAGATTGTCTTTGGAGTCCCATGCCATTTTTGTCCATCCTTCTTTTAAGTCATCATGTCCTACCAACCTTCTGAGTTTTCATTCACTCATCTATTCCTTCATCCATTCAACAGACATTTGTTGCATTTACCACCTGTCAGGCTCAGTACTTACACCTATCAGATGCTCCATATTGTAAACATTTCTTATCTGCCCTTCTCATTCTTGGAGTCTTTCTCTCAGACCTGTTAGGTGACTCACTAGGACATCTTTTTAACAAGTTCTGTGTTAAGTAGGTGATACTAGTATGGAACTTGAGCTTGAAGGAGAACCTTAAATGCCTTAACCTGAAGAGTGAATAATGTGAACATTGCAGGCAACTCTATATGGATATTCTTGCCAGATGATGCCACTCTCTTCTGCCCACAAATCGTCTAACTGGACAGCATGCTTCCAACGGTTTTCCCCGTATAGGGTCTGGGTTCCCTATGTTTGGGTCAGTCCCCTGGCCTGATGCTCAGTTATAAGGGGTGCTTTTGAATAATAGTAATACATGTCAATTCTTTTTTTTTTTAAAGATTTTATTTATTTATCTGACAGAGAGAGATCACAATTAGACAGAGAGGCAGGCATTGAGAGAGAGAGGGAGGGAAGCAGCCTCCTCACTGAGCAGGGAGCCCGATGCGGGACTTGATCCCAGGACCCTGAGAGATCATGACCTGAGCCAAAGGCAGCAGCTTAACCCACTGAGCCACCCAGGCACCCTGCATGTCAATTCTACTTTCTTTGTCCTGACCTCCTTCTTCCTTTGGCTTTCATAATTCTTGCCTGATCTACCTTCCAGAATTTACATCCTTCTATTGCATGACCTGCCTTCTTGACTCTGGCTTCCGTACTTGGTTCTGATCCAAACATTTGCACTCTCTTCAGCATTGGTATACATTTTCCATCACTGCTGTAACAGATTCCCACAAACTTGATGGCTTAAAACAACACAAATTTATTATTTTAGAATTCTGGAAGTCTGAAGTCCAAAATAAGTTTCACTGAGCTAAAGCCAAGGTGCTGGTAAGACCACATTTTCTTCTGGAATCTCTGGAGGAAAATCTGTTTCCTTGCCTTTTTCAGTTTCTAGAAGCCACCTTCATTCGTTGACTCATAACCCCTTTTTTCATCTTCAAAGCTAGCAACATTGCATCTATCTGATCATTGCTCTGTATTCACATCTCTCTCTGACCATAGCCAGAAAATGTTCTCCACTTTTAAGGATCTGTGGGGTGAATTTTGGTCCTCCAAAAGATGTGTCCACATCCTAATTAATAGAACATGTGAATATTATAGGATATTATTGTTTGGAAAAGTGTTCTTTGAAGATATAACTACAGATCTTGAGATTAAAAAATCATCCTGGTTTATCTGGTTGTGTTGTAAAAAGAATGACAAGTGTCTTTTTTAAAAAAGGCAAAAGGAAATTTCAGGTAGAAAGAAAAAGAGGCAGTAATGGGATCACAAAAGCAGATATTGGAATAATGCAGCTACAAATTAAGGAACACCTGGAACCACCAGAACTTGGAAAACACAAGGAGTCTCCCCAGAGCTTCCTTAAGTAGTGGGTTCCTGCTGTTACCTTGATTTCAGACTTCTAACCCCTAGAACTGTGAAAGAATAAGTTGCTATTGCTTTGAGCCACCCAGTTTGTGATAATTGATTACAATGACCACAGGAAACTAATACAGGACCCCTGTGATGACACAGAGTCCTTCAGGATAATCAAGGATAATCTGTTTTCAAAGTCCTTAACCTTAATCACATCTCCAAAATTCCTTTTTTCCATGTAAGGTAATGTATTCATAGGTTCTAGGAATTAGGACTTGGGTACTTTTAAGGGGCAATTATTCTGCTTACCACAGCACATAAATAGACTGTTCATCCCTAAAACCATTCTTGCCTATGCCCTCCATGAACAGAGCTACGTCTCAGGTTATTTTTTTAATATTTTGCTTCTATCCTTACTTAGCTGTCTAGGATCTGTCTCCTGGGTGTTGAAGTAGAATAAAAGAAAGCATATCAATGTGAAGTCATTTAAATTCTAGCTCTTTATTTATTCTCTGTGTATCCCTGGGCAAATTGTTCAACTGCTATGACCTTTTTTCCTCACCCCTAAAATGTGATTAGTCATACACACACCACAGAGCCATCGTGAGGATTAAAGGAAATATCATGTATAATATGTTTAGCACATAGTAGGCATTCAATGAATGTTGCTTTTTTTGCTATTATTCTATAACCTATGAAACTTTGGCAATGTGTAGTCTTGAGGTAGATGGTCTGGTAGAGGAGGTGTTTTTCTATAGGGGCTTTCAAATTTTCCTTCAAATCCCACTGTGGAGATAAGATACCTTTCTAATCTGATCATACATAAAATTTTCTTGATATCATTGCATTTTATTATGTGTTGTGATTTTACCTACACAACACTAAAGTTCCAGGTTGAAAAGGGAAATATCCTACCTAATTAGCTACTGGGAATAGCACAACTATAATAACAAATAAACAAATATGTATTATGTACCAACAATGTGTTAAATGTTGTGGTCACTAGGGAATGAGATTGACACAGTACTTGGAGTGCAGAAGACTGACAAGTAACTGATTGGTGTTATGATGAGCACAAATACAGGGGCATGTAGGGATGACATAACAGAGAATAAAGGCTCCCTGGAGTAAGTAATGTCTAATTTAGGATCTGAAGGGTGATTAGAAGTTAGTTATGTAGACTCCCTCTTACCCTTTTCAGGAAGGAGAGAAAAATAAAAATGAAAAACATTTTAAATAAATTTCATTGATTTAAATATTAGTACTAGTACAAATGTTGAGTATATAAGGATTGCCATCTAACTTATTCATTCATTTTAATGTTTAGCTACAGTCATACTACTATAATGAGAACAAACAGTTCATTGATAGGCTCCTTTCAGGTCACTTGGAGAAAAAGAGGGCTTTTATTACATTTTGCACATGTGCCCCCGGAAGGCAGGATGGTAGTTAGTAAGCACATAAATGCATACTGCAAATGCCCCTGAATATAAAGCTCTGATTTAGGGAAGAGGATGGATGTATTGTGGTGTTGTGGTCATGGTATGATGTTGGGTACGGAGTGGTGCCAAATGTTTAGAAGACATACTTCATCATTTCTAGGAATAATAATAGCAAAAATATGTTGTGAATTTATTATTTTCCAGGTATTATTCTAAGCACTTTCTTGCATATTAATGCATTTAATCCTTCCAATGATCTGTGAAGTAGGTAATACTATTATGCCTGTTTTACAGATAGGAAAAGTGAGATGGAAGGTTAAAACATTGTCTAAAGTTAGTCAACAAGTGTCAGAGCTGGGATCCAAGTTAACAGTTTGACATGAAAACCTGTGCTCTTGGCCCATATAGTAAGTACTGCCCCTTTGGGGAAAGAGGGATCTTGTGGAAATATAGACACAGAAATGACATATAATGACATATAAAAAAGAGAAAACAGAAGCAAATGTCAGCATGACTGTATATATCCATTAAGTGCCAAGAGATTGGTTAAATGAGTAGAGTCCGTGAACCTGGGATTGAAGCAGGGTGGGGTTACATGGTTAGGAAGGTTTATAGAGAAAGATGTCTTAAGCAATGTTTAGTTAATGAGAAGAATGTAGTTACAACTACTACTGGGTAACATTTTTGAGTCCCTACTATATATCAGTAAATGCTTTACATATCTAATCCCTTAGTCAAAACAACCTATGAGGTAGATACTATTATACATCCATTTCCCAATGCAGAAATTGAGACACAGAGAAGTTAATTTGCCCCAAATCTCACAGCTCAGAAGGGGAAAGCCAGGATATGGACCAAAGTGGTCTTTCTTAAATATATTGAATGGCCCCAGTAATCCTTCCCCCTTTCTCCTATATTAACAATTTTTCCCTCTTTGATGAATTATTTCCATCAACCTTCAAACATACTGTAATCACTTGCATTATTTTAAGAAATCAATTTCTCTGTCCTCTTACAGCAAAAAATTCCTCAAAAGAATTGTCTCTATTTACTGTTTCCATTTGTTCTCCTCTCATTCTTTCCCAATATCATTCCAGTCAGATTCTCTTTCTTATATAATTTCACTGAAAATGCTTTTGTCAAGGTCACAAATGGACTCATTGCTAATGCAAAGGTCAATTATCAGTTCTCATCTTTTTTCATCTTTTAGCATTGTTTTGTATAGCAGGTAATTCCCTTGAATTCCAGGGCATCATACCTAGTTTTCTTCCTATCTCTCTGGTTGCTCAAGATTCCTCCTGCTGGTTTTTCTTTATCTCCCCAACAATGTCAGGTCCTGGACTACGTCTCACTTCTATCCACAATCACTCTTTCAGTGATATCCTGTCTTGTGGCTTTAAATACCATGTACATGCTGTTGAGTCCAAATTTATATCCACAGTCCAGATTTCTCTTCTAAACTCTATATTTGTATATCCAACTGCCTCTTTCTATCTCCTTTTGTATATCTAATAGGAATTTGAAACTGAATATGTCCAAACTGAACTGCTGATATTTTTCTCATAATCTGATCCTTCCATTGTTTGACCCATTTCAATTAATGGCCATTCATAAGAAACAAAAGAGGATCAAAGGCAAAGAGAGGAAAAAAATAAAGCATGATAAAACCAGAGAGGGAGACAGACCATCAAAGACTCCTAATCATAGGAAACAAACTAAGGATTGCTGGAGGGGATGAGGTGGGTGGAGGGATATGGTAAATGGGTGATGCACATTAAGGAGGGCATGTGATGTAATGAGCACCAGGTATTATATAAGACTGATGAATCACAGACCTGTACCTCTGAAACCAATAATACATTATATATTAATTAATTGAATTAAAAAAACAGAAAAAAACAAAAAGAGGCCATTCATTCTTCCAGTTGTTCAGTTTCTGGCATTCTCTCTGATTCTTCCCTTTTCTGATTGTACCACCTCAGTCTAAAAGCTAGTGTAACAGTTAATCCTTCAATACGTAACTAGACTCTAACCACTTTTTACCATCTTTACTGGAATCACCACGACATGTCCAGATTATTGCGGTAGCCAATTAACTAATCATCCTGATTCTACCTTTAACTTTTAACCCAGAACAGCCTGAGTGATCCTATTAAGACCTAACTCAGATCATGTTACTTTTTTTTTTTTTTATGAAACCCTCCAATGGCTCAACTTTCTTTAAGCAAAAACTAATGTCTATGTAGTGCCCTATGGCTCTACCCCAATGGTTTGTAACCATTATTACACATTAGAATTACACCCTCCCCAGTTACAGAAAAAACTGAAAACAAGAATAAAAACAAAAACAAAAATAATGCAGTCCCCAACCCCAAATAAACTGAAGTGGCACCTCCAGAGGGAATATGTGGTGTGGCTCAGGTATGTGCAGTTTTTTTTTAAAGTTCCCCAACTGATTCTGAGGCTCAGGGAGAGTTGAGAACCCCTGGCTTCATTACCTCTTGATCTTATCTTCTACTGCTCACTATCTGACTTAGTCTATTCCAGTCACATTGACTTCCTTGCTAGAAGACGTCAAACATACTCTTCCCCTGGAGTCTTGGCAATAGTTGTTTCCTTTGCCTAGTTCCAGTTTCTGGCATGGCTTACTCCCTTGCCTTCTTCAGGTCTTTGCTCAAGTGTTGCCTTCTTACTGAGGTCTTCTCTGGTGTTCCATTTAAAAATATATTCACTTTCTCTGCTTTATTTTCATCTATAGCACTTGTCACATTTCACAGACTACTGTTTTACTTATTATATGCATATCTCCCTCAGCTAGAATGTAGGCTCTGTGAGGGCAGAGATTCTCATCTGTTTTCGTTACTACTGTATCCTCAGTGCTTAATGCATAGTAGGCATTCAATACAAAAATTGATGAATGAATGATTTCTTTAATAAAACAACACAATAAAATGAGGTTAGGGTAAGAAGGCAGTCAAATAAAAGAAAGAGTAGAAGAAAGTCTGTAGTGAAGTAGTTAAATATATTTGCTGAGTGTGAAAATGTAATTCTAAACTGAGTCTACATGCACACTGATAGGACTTGAGATTCATTCTCAAGCTAGCTAGGGGTTCCTAAGATTTTTGTTGTTGTTTGTGAATCTCATTGTCAGTTTGATAAAGCTTATGGAACTTTTCTCAGAATAATGTTTTTAAATGAATGAAATGAAACCCATATAATTAAAAAGAAGACCAATTATTTTGAAAAATAGTAATAGTATATGTACTTCCATATTAATGTATCAAATCAGCAGTTAGTAAGCTTTCTCTATAAAAGGCTAGATAATAAATATTTTAGGGTATTTGGGCCACATAATCTGTTGAAACTACTCAACTCTGCCATTTGTAGCAGCAAAGTAGCCACAGACAATACACATATGAATTAGCATGGCTGTCTTCCAATAAAAATTTTATTTACAAAAAGAGGCAGCTGGCATAGTTTGCCACATAGTGAGAGCTACTGATGGGACTGATAACTATCATAATTTTGAAGTAACAATGAGCATAAATATTATTTTGAGACATCTACAACACCTGTAATGTGTTATGAAAATGTCTATAATTTTTTATTGGTGATAAATTCAGTGTTAATGCTTATATTAACTATGATTTTTAAATTCACAGTTGAAGGAAATGCTAAATTATAGTTAGAGGTTAGTGAAAATATTTAACTTTTTCCTATTCAAGTTCACGGGCCTTCTAAATTCTATCTATTGATCCCAGTATAAGAACCCCTGAGTCTTGATAAGGAATTAAAAATACACCTGCTAACAACTTAATAAGCACTTAATTTACAATAAATCACAGCCCTTTCTGAGTTGACTGAGCTTAGAAGAGACACAGATCCTCATCACACATAGCTTTGTGATGGTAGGATAGGGTATTGGCAAGAATGACCTCCACATTATCCCATATCCCCCAGTTAAGTGTGTCAGGAGCAGTTACTGAACAGAAACAAGCTTAAAAGGAAGCAAAGAGGGCTGTGTTTAGAGCACAGAGTAGAAATGGGCAGGCTGGGATCTTTTGGCAATATTAAAATTCCAAGGATGTTGCACACAATTATTGCATTGCCAAGACTTGAAGGCTTCAGTAAGTCTGGCTGTGTTGTATACATACACGTAATGAAAATGAAAAAGAATATTGTTAAGGGAAGCAGTGGAAGGCCCATAACCTTGGCTAGGACATGGTGGATCTCTTTCATATAATTCACACATCCAAGTTCTTAGAATTTCTTATAAAAACTCTAAATATCCCAGAAACAACTTTCAAACACTACAGTTTTCACTAATACTATCTCATACCCAATTCTTTATAGAGTGGTTTCAATGTAATTATATCTACTATATTGATTAGGTCAGAGAATCTATGTGGGTTTCTAACCAGATCCAAGTAAGAGCATTTTCAGGACCCAGAAACTTATTGTCCCTTTAAAGTGGTAGTTAGAAAAAGAAAGAAGCCTGGCATTTGAATTATTGGCAATAATAGAAAAATTGTAGGTACTTTTGATGAAGGAGTTTAAAGTGAATGTATCACTGCTTATATTGACTTCATAATTCAGTGCACATCCAGATATATTGATTAGAGAAGGACTGACTCAAGTCAAGATTGATTTGATAGAAATCATAGCCTGCTTATTTATCACGTGGAGAAAATTTACACTTCTACCTAGGCATAAGAGTATTACTTTATTGACTCTGAATTAAATCTTGGATGAATGTCAAGTTTTCACCTGCAGCCTGTGGACCCCTTTCAGGACAATTCTTGTTTGCATTTGGGCAGGGAACTATGAAAAGAACATTCTTTTTTTTAATGCCCAGAAGTACTTTGAAAAATCAAAATATGGCAAAATATCATTAACTGGTATATGTGGTGATACTAAGAGTGTTGGCTGAATGAAGTTTTCTTTCATATTATTTATAAAGAAATGAAAAATAATGTTAACAATAAGACAATATTTCAAGAATTATAGAAATATTCACAAATAAATACTAGTATACCAATTAGATCTTTTAAAACCTTTGCAAGAACTCTATTAAGTAGGTATTGTATATTATCATTTTATATTTGAAAAAAACAACTGACCTTCAGAGAGACTAAGTGACTTGCTAGAAGTCCCACAACTGGTACATGGAGCTGGGATTAAAACTGACACCTCTTAACTCCAGAGTCTATGTTCTTAATGACTACACCCTACTACCCCTTGCTTGAAAGTGAAAAACTTTATGTTAAAATATTATGCAATTCAGATATTTTCTTAATTGTGAGTGGACTCACCCAAATGTTTTGAATCATAGGAATTTTACCCTAAATCTGATGGTTTTCAAATTTGGGGGGATTCTTGAGTGAATTATTTTTTCCTTACAATGAGGAAGAGGCAGGAGGAATAGGGGAGAGAAGGAGCAGATCAAAAGTGTTTAATTGAAAAACCTGATTTTTGTGTCCTTTGGTATTTAATCATTCTGGGCACTGGCTTCTAACTACACAAGTAGCATTAGATTTTGGAAGATAAGAGGTTAATTCAGTTTGTTACTGGTTATTTCCCTTCAGCAAAACAATTGTATTGGAAGGAAAATAGCTGCTCATAAGTGTTAAGGGCTTTATTACTGTTCAAATGCCTTTTTAATACTCTTTATGCTGGCAAAGGTACATTACAAATGAAATACAGGAGAGGAATAATTCAAACTCCTAGGAGGGTGGCATTTTGTAAACCTTGAAGCCACAGTACAAATCTCTCTCAAACCTCTGGGAATCCATCTTCATAGCATATAGTAGGTGGGAAGAGGCTTGCAAATCCTTTTCAACCTGACAGCTCACAAACCAAACTTGTTTTCTGATTCTTCAGCCATGACAGGTTCTTGGTTAATATTTCACTTCAGAAGCCATGGACTTTTGCTAGACTCTGGGGGTCCAAGTAACCAGGCCTTAATGCTAAATTCTGGGCAGGGGAGACAAAGGAAAGAGGAAAATGAATTATATGTCAAGCTTCTTTTGGTGTTTTTGTATGAAAAGAATTTGTTGATAAGCATGGTTTTGGAGTTCCTGTGTTTTTAGACATAATATCCTCTGCAAATTCTCAATAAGTATCTTGCTTGCCATTTGTACAAATCCATTTGCTTCACTCAGTGCATCTTTTCTTAACCTTTTCTCTTCAAGGAAATCTACCTTTAAACAATTTGAGGTGACAAATAGCCTGTCTGCCCCAAGTATTACTTTTACCATCTTCCCAGTGAGCCTGAAATTTCCACCATAATGTTTCATTATTTGATTAATTTTCCATTTATTACATGCATCTATCAAATCTATAAAAAATACATATCGTCTGCTCCATTCTAGGCACTTAGCTATGCTCTGGTATTCATTGGTGATTAAAAGAGACATTGTTTCTGCTCTTGAGTACACAGCCTTTTGGGAGAGAGAAACCATAAATAAGTAAAAGAATGAAGAAATTCACTTCAAATTGCTCTAAATGCTATGATGAATATGAATGCAGCAGGGAACAATGATAGAAGATACTTGGAAAGGAATTACTTAGTGTGCTCAGGTCTCAGTTCAGTTGAGAAAAAGACATTATCTACAGGGAACTTCATTTACCATGTAGTAAGGGTAATGCACTAAACTCACTAGAATGGTCACATTAATAGAGGTAGAAATCTGAGGGTGTGGGTCTCAGAACAGATCAATTTCTTTTGGTGATAAATGGATCAGGGAAAGGAGAATTAGACTAACCGAACCCCTTATATGTGCTTAGCTTTGTACCAGATGTTGTTTCTTAGTTTTTTATTTTTTAAAAAATTATTAATTTATGAAAGAGAAAGAACACACACAAGTGAGGGGGGGGGGGTAGAGAGAAAGACACACACGAGAAGACTCCCTGCTGAGTGGGGAGCCAGATGTGGGGCTGAATTCCAGAACCCTGAGATCATGACCTGAACCAAAGTCAGAGGCTTACCAACTGAGCCACCCAGGCACCCCCAGGTGCTATTGCTTAAAAGGTGTTTATCTTTTCATTTGAATTGCAACAACAAGAGGTTGATAGAAAATCGTGATTCTAGGGATGGGAAAATAGGTTCTGAGAGGTTAAACAACTTGACTAAGGTCCCAAGGTAAGTTGTTGGCAGAGCCTAGTAATAGGAAGGCTGGAGTATTTGGGGGAATGGGTAAAATCTCAGGTTTATCAAAAAAGAAAATAGAAGCAAAAAAAAAAAGAAGAAGAAAATGAAAGAAAGAAAGAAAGAAAGAAAGATGGACAGACAGACATTTATGGTATCATTGACTAAAAATGAATTAAAAGGCTTGGTCCTTTCTTTAAATTGCTTACAATTCACCCAGATTAAGATGAAGAGCTCTTGAGAAAGGCCAGGAAAATGTAATAAGCAGCACTGTTAGTCAAGTCCAAACTGTGTGTTATTCCTGAGGAAGATAAACAAGGGGTGTAAATGGGAGAAGTCAAGATACTTTGAAAGGCTATCGGGAGGAGGTTGTCAAAGCCAGCTAAAATAGAGACTTCCTTTAAGTATAGTGCTTGTTTCCTTTTGCTTAGATGTAGTGGTTTTAGATTTCAAGCAAGTTAGGTACAAAGTGATGATTACTGAATTGTCTGGAAGGTCAGCAGACACATTAAAATCATTGAGTTATGAATCACTGAAGTCTATATGGGTCCAAACAACATCCCAGCTGTGGGTATTATTTCAGGTCAAAATACATAATACAAATTGTTGTATCCACTCCACTTTCCATCACTAAAATGTGACAGTGATTAAATGCAAAATGCAGATATTACAGTATGTAAGTACAAATTTAAAACAATAATGGCCTCTTGTCAGACAATATGGAAAGGCAAAGTTGCATGGAATTTGTATTATACTTGCAAATGCAGCAATATTTACAGTGGGTTGGCACAGTGCTGCATAACCCAGTACAAGGCAAGGAAAGGATTATGGAAAGCAGGACTAGAAAATTGTGAGCACAGAAGAAAACTGCCTTTAAGGAATCACAGAAGAAGGCATGATAAGGGAGGAAGAGTTTCAAGGTCAGTATTCCTCAAAATTTCTGAATCAAGATAAAGGCCAAGTTACCAAGTCACTGAAGTTCGCTTCTGGACTAAAATCCCCAATCTCAAGTTTTCTTAAATTTCTTACACTTTTTTGAATGCTCATTATTCTAATTGGGGCCAGAAACCATGTCTTTATTCCGTTTACCACTGTATCTCTAGCATTTAACAGTGTCTGGCACATAATGGGTACTCAATAAGTATTTGGTATTTGAATGAGTAATTGTCCTCATGGCTGCCTTGAAAGCTCTCATGGCTTTCCTACCCTACTGAGGAAATGCCTCTAGGCTCTCTGCATCTCTCCATACCCAGTGATTTTCACTAAAACCTTCTTATTTTATATTTTATTCCCTCAAGGACTCTCAAAAGAGAAATTTTAACCATTAAGATTAATAGTTTCAGGCACTGCATGAATCTAAGTCCAACCAGAAAAAAGGAAACCCTTCTAAATGGTTGAAACAGAGGGGATTATATGCAGGAAACTGGTTACACAGATGATGGAGTATTTATAAGGGCAATCTTATCTCCCAGATTAAGGATACGTTGAAAGCAGGTCTTTTAACACACAATTCTCTTATGAGTTCACATGACCTAAGGATTGCATAGGCTCTTAATACTTCATTCCACTCAAACTCATCAGATGACTGTTGTGTCACAGATGTCTCTGTTGTCGATTGTAGAGTCTTTCTCCTTAGGTACAGAATGCTAATTTTCAGAGGGACACCTTTCTACACGGAATAAAAGATTCTACTTTCTGCATTCCTTGCAGTTAGCCAAGGCCATGAGAATTTTAGACAGTGATATGTAAGCAAAAGTCCTATGTGGGACTTCTAGAAAGGCTTCTAAAAGTGAGCTGGCACACTTTGGAGTTGGCACACTTAAGATTCCTTTTTGTTTTTCTGAATTTCCTCCTTCTTCAGACCTATGCTGAGAATATGAACTTCAAGGGAGTATGAGGAATTCTTAACAGTAGAAGACAATTGACAAATACAACAGAAGGATAGGAATCTAGGTCTGTGATGGCACCATGGAGTTAACCCTGCAGCTTTGGACTGCTACTTCCGAAGTTCTTCCACATGAAAAAGAAATACATTCCTGTATTATTTTAAGCCATGTTTTATTTTCTGACTTTTTGCTTTCTTTCTGTTATATACGACTGAATATAACCCAAACTGATCCAGCTCTATTGTTTAATTGTATCTGGGACAAGTGGTCATTTAACTTTGACTTGGGTATTTCCAGTCTGGGGTACTTATTAATCTTAAAGGTGGTCTATTCATCTTGGAACAGCTATCACAACTTTCTTGTCCTTTTTTCATGTGTCAGATGTTTGAAGATGTGCTCATGTTCTTTTGAGTTGGCTCATCTCCAGGCTAAATAGCTCCAATTCTTTCAATTAGCCCTCACAAAGCATGGTTTCTTCATTTCAAAAAACTTAACCTAGCTTTATGTATGTATATGTATATGTATATGTTCACTCTACAAATGCTTATGGCTTGTAGCTCCAGGCTACAAGATTCAGCTGTGTTGCCTGCAATCCTATTTGCTTAACAGATTCAAATGAATTTATTTTTTTAGGATTTTATTTATTTATTTGACACAGAGAGAGAATATAAGCAAGGGGAGTGGCAGGCAGAGGAAGAAGCAGGTTCCATGCTGAGCAAGGAGACTGAAATGGGACTTGATCCCAGTACCCTGGGATCATGACCTGAGTCAAAGGCAGATGCTTAATCGACTGAGCCACCCAGGTACGCCGATTCAAATGAACTTTTTAAAAGGGTACTTTTTACTAGCTCTACACCAAATTAATAGCCTGAAGTTTACATAATGGACCTCACTGTTTTCGGTGGGCTAAAATCTGAGTTAAAACAAACATGATCATTTAGTCCTGCACTATATTATAATCAGTGTATGCAGCAAAAGACAAAGTCTTAATTCATTATTAACTACACTGTACACAAACCAGCTTCCCCTTTTATATAGTAAGAGGCAACATTCCCATAGTCATTAACTGTTATTTAATCTCCTTAAACAAAGCTCCCTTCCTAAATGTTTTCTGTGGAAGTAGACAGTTCAGACTGTCAGGGCTCTCATCTCCAGGACTGTCTGCTTAACACTTGTCAATCACTTCTAGAAGAAACCTACTCTAGTAGTCTATTCACAAACCATGTTCTATATGAAATAAAATAACTTTATAGACTTTAAAAATGTGTGTCTAAGAGTTATGCTTCTCCTCCCCTGCCCACACCACCCCACTAAAGCAACACTAGCAAAAGGCTTGGACTCCTACCTGTAAAATTCAAGAAAATAATATTTTTCCTCATTGTTAAATCCTCTGGGGTATTTAACACTGTTTACTAATACATTTTCAAAATTCTCTCTTTTCTTGGTTACTGACAACATACCCCTACCAGTTCTTCTCTATGTCTATTCCTTAGTCCTCTCTTTTGGGTCCTCTTCCTCCAATCACCTCTTAATTGTTGCTGCTTTCTAGAGCCCTGACCCAAACCCTCTGTGCTCCTCGTTTCATACCTTTCCCCTGGGCTATCCCATATCCTTTTGTAGTATCAGTGAAGCAGCTGACTTTTATGTCTATATCTCCAGCTCTGACCTCTCTGTTTTGAGCTCCAAACCATTATTTTCAACTGACACAGTAGCAGCGTTACCTTGGTGATTCATAGGAACTATAAACCATATATCCTCAAAACTTGTCACCTTCCCCTTCAACTCAGATACTCAGGAAAAAAATCTGAGAATAAGATACTTTCTTACTTTTCTATAGTTATTCCTCTCAACAGACATGTCATGTAAGTATTATCATCCCCATTTAGATATGTGAAAATTGAGGCTCAGAGTAGTTAAGCAGTGTACCCACAAATCTCTCAGCTACTACATGGCAGATTCTAATGCCTTTCATTCTGACTCTGGAACTGTAAATCTTTAACAATT
The DNA here is from genome assembly GCF_009829155.1 of Mustela erminea. Classification (NCBI taxonomy): domain Eukaryota; kingdom Metazoa; phylum Chordata; class Mammalia; order Carnivora; family Mustelidae; genus Mustela; species Mustela erminea. The sequence goes on along the minus strand of NC_045635.1, from coordinate 108,638,778 downwards.
ATGTTAAATTCCCCTTTCTAGCAGATTCTGTTATAGGATTTTTTGTCTTCATATTGAGAATCAGAGAGCACGACTCTGAGGGAAGGGAACACTTAAGAGAAAAGTTTATTGCACTGATTAGGTTAGGAGGGAAGGTGAGATCACTGAGTACCCTGGTAGGAGTAGAAGCTCAGAGTGCAGAGTCAAAGGCGGTAAAGGGAAAAAGTGAATGGAGCCAGGGCAGCAGAGCAAGAGAAACCTAGGTCAAAATTGTTTTCCTTAAGATATTGTCATGAGAAAATTGACCTTCCTGAGTTTCAGTTCTCCTTGTAGGTAAATGGTTTCCAGGTAGGAAAGGGAAAACATTTTGGTAATCCCAAACTTTTGATTTCCATATAATTTGTACTGCAATCAAAGGAGCCTATTGACTGATACACAAGACTGGTAAACCTGATGAATAGTTGCAGGATCTAATAAAAGGTGGTCATTTTGGAACAGAACCAAAGGTACAATTTTTGTAGCAAGTTCAACCATAAAAATTATAAACAAATTGAGACAACAAAAAAATTATTATTAATATATTTTTTCAACTCATTTTGGTTAAGCAATTTTTTTCCTGTAATTTTTATTCTCTCCTCCCTAGTTTTCTTTAACCATTTTTATCTTAGGTTTTATTTTTTATTAATTGTTTTATTAACATATAATGTATTATTTGCCCCAGGGGTAAATTTGTGAATCATCAGGCTTATACGATTTGTGAATTGTTAGGCTTACACATTGCACAGCGCTCACCATATCATATCACATACCCTCCCCAATGTCCATAACTCAACCACCCTCTCCATACTACCCCCAGCAACCCTTAATTTGTTTTGTGAGATTAAGAGTCTCTAATGGTTTGTCTCCCTCCTGGTCCCATCTTCTTTCATTTTTTCCTTTCCTACCCCCCAATCCCCCCCCCCCCCGCCTCTCAAATTCCTCATACCAGGGAGATCATATTATATTTTTCTTTCTCTGATTGACTTATTTCGCTCAACCTAATACCATTTAGTTCCATCCATGTCCTTGCAAATGGCAAGATTTCATTTCTTTTGATGGCTGTTTAGCATTACATTGTATATATGAACCATATTTTCTTTATACATTCATCTGTTGATGGACATCTAAGTCTTTAGATAGTTTGGCTATTGTGGACATTGTTGCTATAACATTCAGGTGCATATGCCCCTTCGGATCACTACATTTGTATCTTTAGGGTAAATATCCAGTAGTGTGATTGCTGGGTTGTAGGGTAGCTCTATTTTCAACTTTTTGAGGAACCTCCATGCAGTTTTCCAGAGTGGCTGCACCACCTTGCAATCCCACCAACAGTGTAAGAGGGTTCCTCTTTTCCTCATCCTCACCAACATCTGTCATTTCCTGACTTGGTAATTTTAGCCATTCTGACTGCTGGGAGGTGGTATCTCATTGTTGTTTTGATTTGTATTTCCCTGATGCCAAGTGATGTGGAGCATTTTTTCATGTGCCTGTCGGCCATCTGGGTGTCTTCTTTGCAGAAATGTCTGTTCATGTCTTCTGCCCATTCTTGATTGGATTCTTTGTTCTTTGGGCTTTGAGTTTGATAAGTACTTTATTTTGGACACTAGCCCTTTATCTGATTTTGGACAGTAGCCCTTTATCTGATATGTCATTTGCGAATATTTTCTCCCATTCTGCCAGTTCTCTTTTGGATTCGTTGACTGTTTCCATTTCTGTACAAAAGCTTTTGATCTTGATGAAGTCCCAATAGCTCATTTTGCCCATGCTTACCTTGCCTTTGGCGATGTTTCTAGGAAGAAGTTGCTGTGGCTGAGGTCAAAGAGGTTGCTGCCTGTGTTCTCAAGGATTTTAATGGATTCCTGTCTCACATTGAAGTCTTTCATCTATTCTGAGTCTCTTTTGTGTGTGCTGTAAGGAAATGGTCCAGTTTCATTCTTCTGCATGTGGCTGTCCAATTTTCCCAGCACCATTTGTTGAAGAGACTCTTTTTTCCATTGGACATTCTTTCCTGCTTTGTCGAAGATTATTTGACTATAGAGTTGAGGGTCCATTCCGGACTCTCTGTTCTGTTCTGTTGATCTATGTGTCTGTTTCTGTGCCTGCACCATACTGTCTTGATGATGATAGCTTTGTAATAGTGCTTGAAGTCTGGAATTGCGATGCCACCAACTTTCAATTTCTTTTTCAACATTTCTCTGGCTATTCAGGGTCTTTTCTGGTTCCATATGAATTTCAGGATTATTTGCTCCATTTCTTTGTAAAAAATTGATGGTATTTTGATTTTGATAGGATTACATTAACTGTAGATTGCTTTAGGTAGCATAGACATTTTCACAATATTTGTTCTTCCAATCCATGAGCATGGAATGTTTTTCCATTTCTTTGTGTCTTCCTCAATTTCGTTCATGAGAACATTATAGTTTTCTGAGGACAGATTCTTAGCCTCTTTGGTTAGAATTATTCCTAGTTATCTTATTGTTTGGGTGCAATTGTAAATGGGATTGACTCCTTAATATCTATTTCTTCTGTCCTGGTGTTGGTGTATAGAAATGCAACTAATTTCTGTGTATTGATTTTATATCCTGACACATTACTAAATTCCCATATGAGGTCTAGCAGTTTTGGAGTGGAGTCTTTGGGGTTTTCCACAAGAAGTATCATGTCATCTGCAAAGAGTGAGAGTTTGACTTCTTTGTCAATTCAGATGACTTTTATTTCTTTATGTTGTATGATTGCTGAGGCTAGGACTTACAGTAATATGTTGAATAACAGCGGTGATAGAGGACATCCCTGCCATGCTCCTGATGTTAGGGTAAAGGCTCTCAGATTTTCCCCATTGAGAATGATATTCGCTGTGAGTTTTTCATAGATGGCTTTGATTGATATTGAGGTATGTGCCCTCTATTCCTACACTTTGAAGAGTTTTGATCAAGAAAGGATGCTGTACTTTGTCAAATACTTTTTCAGCATCTATTGAGAGTATCCTATGGTTCTTGTCCTTTCTTTTATTAATGTATTGTATCACATTGATTGATTTGCAAATGTTAAACCCACCTTGAAGCCCAAGAATAAATCCCACTTTGTCATGGTGAATAATACTTTTAATCTACTATTGGATCCTGGTAGCTAGTATTTTGGTAAGAATTTTTGTATCCATGTTCATCAAGGATATTGGTCTGTAATTCTCCTTTTTGATGGGTTCTTTGTCTGGTTTTGGGATCAAGATAATTCTGGCATCATAAAATGAATTTGGCAGTTTTCCTTCCATTTCTATTTTTTGGAAAAGTTTCTGGAGAATAGGAATTAATTCTTCTTTAAAGGTTTGGTAGAATTATCTGGGGAAGCTGTCTGGCCCTGGGCTCTTATTTGTTGGAAGATTTTTGATGACTGCTTCAATCTCCTTACTGGTTATGGGTCTGTTCAGGTTTTCTATTTCTACCTGGTTCAGTTGTGGTAGTTTATTTGTCTCTAGGGATGTATCCATTTCCTCCAGATTATCAAATTTGCTGGCATTTAGTTGCTCGTAATATGTTCTTATAATTATTTGTATTTCTTTGGTGTTGGTTGTGATCTCTCCTCTTTCTTTCATGATTTTATTAATTTGGGTCCTTTCTCTTTTCTTTTTGATAAGTCTGGCAAGGGGTTTATCAGTCTTATTAATTCTTTCAAAGAACCACCTGCTAGTTTTGTTGATTTGTTCTAGTGTTCTTTTGATTTCTATTTCATTGATTTCTGCTCTGATCTTTATTATTTCCCTTTCCTCCTGGGTTTAGGCTTTCATTGCTGTCCTTTCTCCAGCTCCTTTAGGTATAGGGTTAGGTTGTGTACTTGAGACCTTTCTTGTTTCTTGACTAAGGCTTATATCACTATATACTTTCCTTTCAGGACCACCTTAGCTGTGTCCCAAAGATTCGAATTGTTGTTTTCATTTTCATTCATTTCCATGAATTTTTTCAACTCTTCTTTAATTTCCTGGTTGACCCATTCATTCATGACTTGGATGCTCTTTAGTCTCGATATATTTGAGTTCTTTCCAAATTTTCTCTTGTGATTGAGTTCTAGTTTCAGAGCACTGTGGTCTGAAAATATGCAGGACATGATCCCAATCTTTTGGTATGAGTTGAGACTTGATTTATGACCCAGGATGTGATCTATTCTAGAGAATGTTCCATGTGCACTAGAGAAAAATAGGTATTCTGTTGCTTTGGGAGGGAATGTTCTGAATATATCTGTGACATCCATCTGGTCCAGTGTGTCATTTAAAGCCTTTATTTTCTTGATGATCTTTTGCTTGGATGATCTGTCCATTTCAATGGGGGGGGGGTTAATGTCCCCTACTCTTATTGTATTATTGTTACGTGTGTCTTTAATTTTATTACTTGGTTTCCAGAATTGGCTGCTCCCATGTTAGGGGCATAGATACTTAAAATTGTTAGATCTTCTTGTTGGACAAACCCTTTAGGTATAATATGGTGTCTGTCCTCATCTCTTATTATAGTCTTTTGTTTAAAATTTAATTTACCTGATGTAAAGGTTACCACACTAGCTTTCTTTTGATGTCCATTAGCATGGTAAATGGTTTTCCACCACCTCACTTTCAATCTGGAGGTGGCTTTGGGTCTAAAATTATTATCTTGTAGACAGTATATCGATGGGTCTTGTGTGTGTGTGTGTGTGTGTGTGTGTGTGTGTGTATTTATCTATTCTGATACCCTGTGTCTTTTGATTGGGGGCATTTAGCCCATTTACATTCAGGGTAACTATTGAAAGATATGATTTAGTGCCATTGTATTGTCTGTAAGTTGACTGTTACTGTGTATTGTCTCTGTTCCTTTCTGGTCTACTATGTCTAGGCTCTCCCTTTGCTTAGAGGAATCCTTTCAATATCTACTGTAGGGCTAGTTTGGTGTATACAAATTCTTTTAGTTTTTGTTTGTCCTGGAAGCTTTTTATCTCTCCTTCTATTTTCAATGATAGCCTAGCTGGTTATAGTATTCTTGGCTGCATATTTTTCTCATTTAGTGCTCTGAATATATCATGCCAGTTCTTTCTGGCCTACTAGGTCTCTGTGGATAAGTCTGCTGCCAATCTTTTATCTCTACCATTGTATGTTATAGACTTCTTGTCCTGAGCTGCTTTGAGGATCTTCTTTTGTCACTAAGACTTTTAAGTTTTACTATTAGATGACTGGGTGTGGACCTACTTTTCTTGATTTTGATAGGGGTTCTCTGTGCTTCCTGGATTTTGATGCTTGTTCCCTTTGCCATATTAGGGAAATTTTCTACTATAATTCATTCCAATATACCTTCTGCCCCCTCTCTCTTTTTTCTTCTTCTGGAATCCCAATTATTCAAATATTGTTTTATCTTATGGTATCACTTATCTCTCACGTTCTCCCCTCATTGTCCAGTAGTTCTTTGTCTCTCTTTCACTCAGCTTCTTTATTGCCCATCATTTGGTCTTCTATATCACTAATTCTCTCTTCTGCCTCATTTATCTTAACTGTAAAAGCCTCCATTTTTTTATTGCACCTCACTAATAGCTTTTTAAATTTCAACTTGGTTAGATTTTAGTTCTTTTATTTCTCCAGAAAGGACTTTCATTTCTCCAAAGAGGTTTCTTTAATAACTACCATGCCTTTTTTGTGGTCCGCTGCTCCACTGCTTGCTGGGAGCTAGTCCATCCCCCTGCGGTCTATCTTCCCATTGCTTCAGATTCACTTCTCTGTACATCTTGCCTTTCAGAAAGTGGTCGATTTTCTGTTCCTAGAATTGTTGCTCTTTTCTATCTCCTGTTGTGTTTGTAGGTGTTCAGAATGGTTTGATAACTACATTGCTGAACTCCTGGGAGCTAATGCTATTTCAGTCTGCTACTCTTCCACCATCTTTGTTTGTCTTAGGCTTTCAACTGAGTATTCCTTTGAGGAATGGAACTCATTCAGTACATCAAAGGCATTGGGACAACAAATTTCTTTAATCTCTCAATATTCTATCACTATCTGTTGCTTGACCAGATGATGTATTCCAACAATGTTGACTGTAAGACAAATCCTATTTTACTATTGACTCACATTAGAATACTGGAGATGTGTTCCAATGTGCACCTCTTCCCTCTTGCCAAATGGAATGATTTACAAATACTGAATTATGTATTAAGAAGAATTTCTTATTCCCATGATTATTTACAAGGTGGACTGTTCGGTGTTTCTCTTCTGCCATAGGTCCACTGTTATTTTTATCCTTCTTCAGGAAAAATATTTATCCTAAGCCTTGTTGACTTCCTGAGCATACATCTTCACTTTTTCTATGGATCTAAATAGTATTTAGAAAGTATAGGTGTGATGTTATAACTCACCACTAAGTACTATGTTTTAACACAAGGTATTCATTCCAGTGAAAAAATTCCTTATGTAACATTCTTAAATACTTCAAAAAGTAAATTAAATGACCTTTTAAGAAATCAATTATCCAAATTAGAATTCAGGTAAAGTGCACTTATTTAAAACAAGATATCATTTTAGTTAAAGCTCAGGTTTCTATCATCTTCTTAACAACATTGTCAAAATGCTTTCATGTGGTTTATGGTTTCATTTATGAAAAGTAGAAAAAAGCCAAATACTTAGTTCTAAATTGCTACTGATTTATTGTTGAGTTGACTGGGGCCATAAGGTCTTTATAAACTGATAAAATGTCAGACTGAGAATTTTTTGTGTGTGTTTCAGTTTCTAAATGAGGTATTTGTTATCCTTAGACAAGGTACACAACCTTTGGGTTGTTACATTTAAAATAATAATTTATCATTATCCTATTTCCTTATAGTATTCATTAAAAATATTAAAATTGAGTAAATTTGAAGATCTAATTGACTTCATTAAATGGTTTATGAATCAGGCACTATATCCCACCTAGAGAGTAGATGTTCTAAGGAGTCAGTTTGGAGAACAGTGTGGAGATTCCTCAAGAAATTAAAAATAGAACTTCCCTATGACCTTGCCATTGCACTCCTGGGTATTTACCCCAAAGATACAGATGTAGTGAAAAGAAGGGCCATCTGTACCCCAATGTTTATAGCAGCAATGGCCACGGTCGCCAAACTGTAGAAGGAACCAAGATGCCCTTCAATGGATGAATGGATAAGAAGATGTGGTCCATATACACTATGGAGTATGATGCCTCCATCAGAAAGGACGAATACCCAACTTTTGTAGCAACATGGACGGGACTGGAAGAGATTATGCTGAGTGAAATAAGTCAAGCAGAGAGAGTCAATTATCATATGGTTTCACTTATTTGTGGAGCATAACAAAAAGCATGGAGGACATGGGGAGTTAGAGAGAAGGGAGTTGGGGTAAATTGGAAGGGGAGGTGAATCATGAGAGACTATGGACTCTGAAAAACAATCTGAGGGGTTTGAAGTGGCGGGAGGGTGGGAGGTCGGGGTACCAGGTGGTGGGTATTATCGAGGGCATGGATTGCATGGAGCACTGGGTGTGGTGAAAAAATAATGATACTGTTATGCTGAAAATAAATAAATGAAAAAAAATGGTAAAAAAAACCCAGCAGGTTTTTATAGGAAGGAGGGTGGGACAAGGAAGTTATTAGCAAAACAATAGAAAGGATTTTCAGTCAGAGTCTCCTTCCTCTGGGGGTGGGGGTGAGAAGGTTTTATCACGCAGATTACATCATCTTCCTCTGGGGGATGAAGCACTAGTGCTGACCAGAAAGATTCTAACTAACCTGTTAAGACTACATTTCTGGGGGAGATTGAAACTGCAATTAGATTAGGAATTAAATCCTGGTTTGGAAATTTGGCATAGCGTAAGTGTTCCATCTTGATTGAGCCTGTGTTTTTTTTTTTTTAACAGTGTTATGTGAATTTATGGATTAATGATCAGGAAATCTTCTGAGATTCATGGATGAACCTGGCTTTTTAAAGGTGTCTCACAGGTACTCAACTAGTTTATGATATAACTAATTTATGCATTCTGAATATATTCATTATCCTTTCTCTGAACTATTTCATCCCTTTCTCATGTTTTTATAAGAATTGAAGACCTTCCAGATTGAGCCATAACTGTATTCCCTATAGCCTAAGATTCTATGTTCAACTGTGGCAATAAGACAAATTTTCTGGGAAGATGGATATGTTTGCTTTTCACGACATCAATCTTAAAAATTTAGGAACACTCCCTAAAAATTCTAACTACTCCCCAATTCATTAAGGTTTGTCATACATAAATGTACTTTAACAACATTATTAAGTATTTTATATTTGGACCTCTGTGTTTTTCTACATGCAGATAAACAACTAATTTGACTAATCTCTACCCATTGAATTGACTGATTTATTGACAGAATAAGTTGGATGCTTTGATATTTTATAGATGCAGCCAAGAGCACACATGATAAACAAAATGAATAGGGAAAACCATTGTGACAGTTAGACCTGAGGGCACTGTCAAGACTCCTGGCATTCAAGATCCCTTTTCAGGGAAACCAAATGGCATGACAGCTCCAATTGTCAGATCAGGCTAGCATCAAATATCAGTAACCATAGAAAAATATAGGAACTGATGGTAGACCTGAGTCAGGACCTAAATACTAGGTGTTATCAAATGTATATGTAAGTATAAGTGACCTTCTCACCATCTCATCACTTATAAACTGGATGGTCATTTATTTTCAAGATAGAAGTTAAGACAGGAAATTCCAATGGTCTGGGCCATATGCTTCCAGATGATTTACTTAGACAAAATCACTCATTTAAACTGGGTGATGAGGGAAGAAGGGGATATTTATGGAAGTATAGAATCCCAAAGTAGCAAGGAAATGGGACTGATCTAATCATTATTGACCATAATTCACCTGGAGTATTAGGTTCCTTTTGGAAACAATCTTTTTAAGAGATATGATCAGACAGGTGTCCTTTCAGAAGTGGATTGCCAGTATGATGAAGGAATTCCAAGCCACAGCATAGAGGAACCCAGGGTGTTTAATTAGGAGTGAAAAAAAATGTTTAGGGAGGGCTGCTTCATCTACAAGGGATTAAATTTGTTCCTTGTGGCTACTTATGACAAATCTAAAAGCAGATTTCAATTCAGTATCAATTGGAGGCCATCTAACAAGAAAGGGAAGCCTTGATAGTGTTTCTTATTATTATTGGTCTTCAGGTACATAGATGGAGGGCAGGAAGATGTAGGGTAGTAAGAGAAGTGCATGAATGCTTGGATCAAGTGAATTGTTGGTAGAGTACTGGATCTGAGTAACTAATTAATAAAAATAAAAAAAAATTGAAGTACCAGTATAGGTCTCCCACTTCTAATTTTTTTAACCAAGTGAGGTCTGATAAGGTTTTGAGGATAACATATTTTGGCAATGGATATCACTTTTATTCTCTTCTTGAGTGAAATACATTGGAAATTGGACAAGCTGTCTGGGTCTGAATATAGACTGTGTCACTTATCAGCTGAATGACCTTAGGAAAAATTCCTTTAATATTTGTGCCTCAATTTCATCATCTGTAGAATGGGATAATAGTACCTACCTTAAGTGTAAAGCCAATGAATGGCGCCTTGTTCACAGTAAGTATCCCATAAGTTATCTATCGGCTCTTAATTGAGATGTAGGTATAGGAGTTAGCTCGAAGATAGACTATCAGTGCCAGCACTGATAAAATAGAAATGGATATTATGGCTTATATTGGTATCCAAGTAGGTATGCTAATACATTACCCCTGCTCAACTTGCCCACCTGGTCTTTGGCCCAGCTGAACCACCATAGGTCTTCTCTGTAGGAGTTAGTCTCTTTCCTATTTGGCACAGAATGTGAATATCCATGAACAAGATTGCTCCAGAAATGGAAAAACTCAGAAGGGGCTAAGTTGAAGATGCTCAGTTCCTTTTTTCCTAACTTATTAAATCAAATAATTCACTTCTACTCCCCCAGAGAGGAGTAAATGAGGAATAAAAGAGGAGTATTATTCTAGTGGAGCTCTCCTTCCATGGAGATCTAAGACAGAAATGAAGGTTTACCTTCTGAAGAGGACACTAAGAAAAAAAAAAACCTACCATTTCAAACACCATCATTTCATATCCCCCAAATAGAATAAAGCAAAGTTCTTTAATAAACTTAGCCTTCTACCACATTGCCCTGATTTTTCACAGACCTGCACAATTTCATTAGGATTTGGCACCAGTCCTTGGACTGGCCTTTGGGAGCCACTAAACCAGATGACTTTTAAGTGCTTCTAACCATGAGATGTTACAATTCTATGATAGAATTTCATTTGTACCCGGTCTGCAGAAGAGAACCAAGGGACTAAACCTGGGGCAAGAGACAGGCAGATCCTGAAAATGTGTTTGTGAAAGGGTTGGCAGAGCAGGGTATTTTTTTCTCCTTGGAATCCTTAATCATATTTCCATACTGTCGATATGAAGAAGAATTTATCTAAAAGCCAGAGGCTTGTTGTGAGGAGAACTTGTTGTTGAACCTCTGTGCCCAGTTTTGAGCTTTGGGATTTTCATTTCCAGCCTATGCACCATGATATTTGGAAGAAAGTACAGTTGTGTCAGGTTTAGCATCTCTCTCAATAATAAAATTTCAGATGTGTTTATTTCTTTGTCTTAGTATTTTATTACCAGCTTGTTGTTCTCCTCATCCCACATGTAGTCCTACTCTGCCCCGCTCCTTGTAAATGGATGAAGCTACGTTGCAACAAATTGAAATAGAAAACCACATATCCAGGGTGATTTATCATTAACATGAAATTCTATCCTAATCTGAAAGTTGAGGAGCAAGAATCTCAAGCTATTTCAAAATTCATATTACAAGACAGACAATCAGATATCCCCAAACCACAACATCTTGTACTCTATTAATTGTACACTGACAGAGCCCTTTGGTTGCATTTGTATTTCCGAATAAATACAAACATATGTCACCATTTTTTATTGATTTTTGACTTTCCTAGGAAGGAAATGCTGTTAAATTATAATAAATGGTGTCAACTAAAACAAATAGCATAAAACCCATTAAGAAGGCATTTATTGCAGAACTTGGTTTGATTTGTTGGCTTCAGTTGAAATCTTGTCAAAATAATGTCTTCGGAAACCAAATAAAAATTTGTTTGCAAATTTGTCTGCAGCAAGCATTTCTAGAGCATAAAAATCCTTAAGAATCAATATGGTTTTATTCAGTATGCAAATGTACTGAAAAGCATTAGAGCAAAAATTCCATTGCTGAATTATATGATAGTGTTAGTGAATTAATAAATAATAATAGATGATAAATAATATAGTAACTGAATGGGATAATACACTTATGAAGAAGTAGAGGGAGAAAAAGATTAAGGGGATAATCTTGGGAGAAGATCAATTTTCAGATAACCTAAACTAACATTTTATATTCATAAAATTAATGGAGTTTAGTTCTGTAACTCACAAAGTCCAGTTAAACTAAATTTCACTGCAGCCTTTAAAAAGGGTAAGGAGATGAGATGCAAAATGCCTGCTTCTGAAGTGATAACCATTTGAGTTCTAATATTAGTCAGCCTGCTTCTATGATTTGCATAACTGTGTTTGCCTTCCAGGTAATTGGGAATGTAATTGCTATCAGAATAAAATCTGAGTCTTAATTCCAAATGATGTCAGTGCAGTGTATCCCAAAGTGCAGTATTGAGAGTCACTGTAATTAGGCAGATGAGAGGGCTGCAGTTGGAGCTGGGTTTCAATATAAAATCAAAAAGAGTTTATTTTCAGTATACCCCAGGTTCTCTTCTGCACCAATCCTCTTTCTCCTTTCACTGCCTTCCAGGATGCAGTTATCAAAAAATGCCTCACCTGTGGAGCTGAAGCTGAGTCTGCCTTTCTTTGGCTCTCTCTTCTTCTCCCACTGAAACAGAGCCACCTGACTTTCCACCCTGTTTCTAATCTCATTCCTGGTATGTTTAAAGGAGCTAATTTGATAAATAAGTCAATGTCTTTATGCTTTATTTCTCCCAAGTAGTTTATTTTTATTTTCGCCAAGTAATATAATAATAATAAAAATAAAAACAAAAATAAACTGAATCTCAACTACCAACTACTATCACTACAGTGTCATAAATGAAAGGGCAATTTAATATCCATCCCCACTTCAATGAAAGTAGGAAGGATATAGTTGCAGAAGAACGAACAATCTTTTTAACGGAATACATTTAGCTTTATGACAACTCTCATTATGTCGACCTTATTTTTCTGATTTTGTAAAAAAAAGTGAGACTTCATCACAGCCCAGCACTATTTTGTGAACTGGTGTTTGAACATTATTTTGTTTTGTTTTTAACTTGATAACATTGCTGTGGTGTTCAGAGAAGAGGGCTATGGTTCTTGTTATTGATTTTCTGTGGTAAAGTACAGTTATGGAATAAAGCAGGAAGAGGCTATGGGGCTCATCTTAGGTGTTGGAGATCTAGGGTAAAGTAGAAAGAATGCATGGAGTACAAGAAAGACAAATAAGGCATGATAAGTGGGGAGGAAAACAGAGGCATAATAGGGATTTTACAAACCTGACTGCTCAAGGAGAAATGCCTGCAGGTTCTTTTCCTGATTCTCACAATCTCTTTGACATGAGTAGTTGGAATTATAGGGTTTTGTATGGTGGGGCTGGCTTTTTGCTGTTCACATCACACTGTGCAGCCAGCTTCCTTGTCTCAATGATTGAATACTGCAATTCCTCTTCCTCTGTAAGGCACAATTGATATTACCCCATTCTCGGTTAGCAAGACAGCATTTCAAAATTGATTTGAATTTTGCAAAGTGTTTGGTAAGCAAAGTCTTTTAGAATCAGGGAGAGCAAAGTTGCTAAATTATGTATATGTTATATTGCACATTGTATATTTGTATGTGTATGTGTATTCCAACTTCCAGTATAGATCATACCAGTTTTTTTTTCTTTGCTAAAAAAAGGACCAAAGGGACTAAATCAAAGCTTGAACTAAGTCAGGATTCTGACTTTGGGAGTTGTGAAGAAAAATCTAATAGAACAGTGCCCTGTTGTTAGCTGTGAGTGAAACCCAGAGACCATCAGAGGGAGTACTTCAGCTGCTGTGAAAGGGATCAAAGAAAGACAGATAATAAATGTACAACAAACAATCTAATGTCAGAAATGATCACTATTGCAAAATGAGACCGAAAACCCATTTTTTTAGCAATTTCTACTGATGAAGTCCCAACTCCAGCCATGGCCAATATTAGCTAGATGATTCTTTGAATCTGGCTAATGTGGAATCTTGCAAGGACAAAGAGGATTTGCTCACTAACCAGTAAGAGGTACTGGTCATGCATGCTTAAATGTGCTAATAGTTCTGGTCTTTAATAGTACCAATTTAATGAAGATGATGTTATGCCTTTTTAATTGTTCATCTGTGATTTGACATTATCTATCCTTTCTGACAAATGTGAAGATTTGTTGGCCTGCACTGACATTATCTGAAACCTAGGTCTTTAAATTATCAGATCATCCCCACATTTCCTTTGTCTTTGCCTTCCCTAGTGCTTGGTACTCTATTGATGGGTCCCACTTGCAACCCAGACCACACCCCACCCTATTCCTAAGTCAATATTTAAATGACAGAAAATATACCAGCAACCTCAGACCTCTTTAGTGGAGCTTGAAACACTGAGCCAGGAATGAGCTTTATGCACTCATAATTCTACCCCTGAATTTCAGTGCTCCCCACCTCTCTTTCTAGGTGACTTTTGCTTTAATCTCTCACTCTATCCAGTTTGTCCAGTAGTTCCACCATATCTCCCTCTAGGGCTATGTCCCCACTCTATATCTTGACTACTTCCTGCCAATCTTCTTTCCCTAGACTCTTGCCCCAGCCCACTCCTTGGTATCCTATCAATTGGCAAGATACGGACAAGTTATGATGATGATAGACACTATGCTTGACTTCTGGGTTGGAAACTTTCTATAATTTCTTGTTGCTGGATTAGATCTCCTCATTTTGACCATTGTTTTAATCTATGGATACTGCTTTAGAAATCACTATCCTGGCTAAGGTCAGCCTCTGCATTCTGGTCAGGTTTCCTCAGCACCTATCCTAGTTAATGGGTCTTTGCTTGGTCCATCTTCTTTTTCCATCATACTCTGTGACTGAATCTATCTGTGATTTGTCTTTGTAGGTGATGTGATTGGTACTACAAAAAGCTGTACCCTGAAATCTTCACCTGTGATACCTTCAATTTATTACTATTAGGTTTAGGCTTTGAAATAAGGGATTGTGTCTATAGCAGTCATCTGTTAAAATGCATATGTTCCAGTAATCTTTGTAAGAGTAGACTAGGCTAGTTTGTGGCAATGAGTAAACCCAAATGAATGTGTAATATATCAACACAGTAATTTATTTCTTGCTCACGTAGCAGATCTCAGATCATCAGGAGGTTCTTCCCTATCTTGTGGCCCCTCAATTTCCTAAGGCCTCATTGACATCTATACCCAGCTGGTGGAAAAGAAGAGTGAGCCTGGAGAGACAGTAGATTTTGAAGGACAGCTAACAGTCTCTGCCATACCAAATAAGGATAACACACTGAAACATTTTTTAGTTTTTGATACCTTAACACAGTTTTGTTCATTAAATTACTAAAACTTTAGGAAGCAGATTACAAAAGAATAGGATATAGGCTAGATGTGGTGAGTGCAACAGGAGAGAGTAGGGGAGTGCATTGCTAATATATGTGTCAGTGATGGGAAAAGTCAGGTTTCTTTCTTTTCTTTTTTTTTCCCCATTAATTAATCTATGACCAACGTGGGGCTCAAACTCAAGAACTTGAGATCAAGAATCGCATGCTCCACTGACTGAACCAGCCACATGCCCCAAGGTCAGGTTTCTTTGTTGTGACAAATGTGTGGGGATAGGACTCTCAGAAATTCTACTATTTATTCAAAATGCATGCCAAGTGAGGGTCTTCAAAATGTGAGCAATCTGGTTTTGTGCCTATTTCTGTCAGTCATCTCTGTCTTTTTCAAGGAGTGGGAACAAAATATTTCCAAAGCCCTGGTTCTCAGTATACTCCACCAGGTTCCCATGTCTCATAAGATTTTTCAGCTTAGTACCACACCGGAAGAATTAAAATCTCATCAATTTCACGATTCTCAGTCTTTGCTCAGGTCACAATGAAGCAATAGCTTTCTTTTAGCTATCCAGTTGGTGTCTGACTGCCCAGTGGGAGCCTTTAAGGTATGAGGCAAAATCTTTTCATGTAGATATTGGGTTCTGTTTCCTGTTTGGCCACTTTACACAAACAAGGACGGACCTCTGGTTCATTTTTGTCTTCTCTTCCTTCACAGCCCTACAGACTGTGAGAGACTGACCCATGCTTGTGACCTACTGACACATCCTTAACCACCTGGGCTGGAGCCTCAGTTGATTAGGCAGGAAACAGGGAGGTGAGTGGGAGGGTGGGTGTTGCCAAGCAATGAGCCTCAGCTATTGTCTGCAGAGTTGTTAATGGAGCTGAATCTGATTTGTGTTTAGCTGAAAGCATTTTGTAAAGGCAGACAGGAAGCAAAGGACTGGAGATAACAGGGGCATAGAAACCATAGCTTTTGCTTTTTAGCTTGTGTCCTGGGTATTTTCACTGAATGGCAAAAGAATCATTGAAGGTGGAGAATCATGGGCAGTCTATCCATCTTGGATGAATAGATATCTAAGAGTCTTAAGGCCTTGTTAGTGGTAGATGGCTATTCAATATGATGTGAGGAGTGCTCCAAAATACCCTTTTCTTGCAGTGCTTTACACCTTATTATTGAAGATTACTGTTTAAGGACTTTCTAAATGAATTTAATAAGTGCAGTTTATTTAATAAATACTTGTATAGTATTTACTATATGCTAGGCCCTATCTAAGTCCTTATAGATATTAACATACTTATTCCTTTTAATTCCAGAGTCTGCTCTTAACCCTTACACTATTCTGCCTCTTGGAACATATGATGTTACATTCATTTTGGAGATGTGTAAACCATTCTAGCAGATATTTTTTTTTACCTAATCGTAGTACTATCCCTTCCACCTAGTAGAGAGCAGGACTCCAAATACTTTGAAAGGAAGTGGCATAAATGGGTCTGATGAAACTCTTGGGGGGATGAGGGTGTCAGGAAGAGGGCGGTATAAAAGGGGCTAGATCTCCTAGTAACTGTGCTCCTTAAATATGCAGGATTTAAGGGATAGTGCTCTCACCTCTTCTATTTTGTATGAATTTGATTCCAGTGGCTAGCATTTTCAGTGTCACCTCTTGTTTTTATTTTAATTTAATTTTTTTTGTTTTGTTTTTTTATACTCAGAGGTGATATAGGCTGGATATGAAACAGATGGACTTCCATTCACCCAAGGAACAAAGAGTGCTTGGGGCTGACTAGGAAGCTATGGGTGACCATCTTAAAACTGGTTTCCAGTTCTGTATTCAGAGTTAGTGCACCTTGTGTGGAAGCTGCTATGACAGATTTCTTCCTCTTGCCTGGTTTCCCTATGGATAATTTGGTGCTAGATGCTGCTTTCCGATCATTCAAAGCTCCCATTCCTCCACACACTGTACTTTATAGGTGACTGACTGCCTCCTCCATTGGCACCATGTGGCAAAGGGTCACTCTGTCCAGAGTTTTCACATAGCCCATTGTTTTTAGTCTGTAATGCTTTTTATACATCCCTGCACATGGCTTTTCCAAAACCGCAATTTTCTGTATTAGACATATGTCTCACTAAATATTCTAGAGCCATATCTGATGGAAAGGGGGTGGGTGATGTATTACCCCCCCCCCAGTCCTTGTCCTCAGAACATTTTCCTCTGCCAGATACTAAGTCCATCGTTCACCAGAAATCCAAGCACCCACTATGCTCAGGATGCTAAGTAAGCTACTCTAGTAAAGTAGGCATGCTTTAGGCACTCTGAACTGACCTCACTGGGCCATTACACTCTCCCGTCCTAAAGAAAGAAAAGCTATCTTGATTGACAAACAGACTTTTCATTCCCTGTGTGTAACTGGGGATTCAGCTCTTACACATCGGCACTGAGCTCATTGTCTTCATAATTAATGCTAAAAAGAACAGATTTGGAAAGAACACAGAAACAAGAGGCTAGATCTCCAGAGGGAGCCTTAGAAGTGGACTCGGTGCATTTTCCCCTACACCATTAATCCCCCATGGTCACATGTGGGGAATACAAATGCCTTCCTCAGGCCCTCCGGTTCAATTTCACCATAAGACAATTGACCTATCGCCACTGTGAGGAGCAAAGCCTTGAACAAAGCAGCTGCCAAAAGGACTTTGTCAAGCTGGAAATGAATTATTAATACGGTTCTGAAAGGGAATGGCATCAGAAACCAGGCTCTTTGTTATTTACATTAATGAGATGGAAGTCAATGCAGTGAACAAAACCCCAAGTTTGGAGAATGTTACATTTTGAAGTTCAACGAGTAAAGAAACAATGAAATCCAACAAATGTAAATCCAGACTAATATGTCTCTGCCCAAAAAGCCCAAAGGGGAAATATTTTCAGAGCAGGAAAGGGCTAAATCAGGGTGTCAAGTCATTACTGAAATTCCCTACTGTCAGTTTGAGAATGAAGTTCAGACTTAGGAAGAAAAAATGCCAAGATTGCCTGCTGAACAGGAACAATACAATGTACCTATCCAAAGGAGGCAGCATTATCTCTATTAGAGATGTGTTCCCAGTACAATATGCCATTTGTCTCTTATCTGAGTTAAACGGTAAATTATTCCAATACAATATCATATTCTGTGTCTCACATAGATTCCAAATCTTCACAGCTTGACTGGCAGAAGCTAGTGTGTATGTGCAGGCTTTCTGTGTACGTCCTCTAATGCTAGCTGCTTTTCTTCTGCTACAGATAGAGTCCTCTTTCCTACCAATAATCTCCCATCCTTGATCAGAAATGGTCTTTTGTTTAACCCTCTCTTTCTTCACTCTAGCCATGTATTCTAAATATTTCTGTGAGCCCATTCTGGTGATACCATAATCAGGCCTTGCCTTCATAAGAAGCATAATGATTTCCTGAGATGAGAGACAAGGCAATGTTTTGCCTCATTGTAATAAATCCTTTCCCAAACTGGTGTTTTTATTTTGTTTGAACTATCCTTTGTCCTATTCCATATCTCTTAGTTTCTCTACATTTGGTCACTTGTCCTCTTTCACATTTGTACCTTTTACAGAGTTCCCAGTTTCTGTCTTATCCTGTCTTAATCTGTTTGTGACCTCTTAGTTATTAGTAGTGTATCAGGCATCTGACCCATTACATACCCTCACCTTTCCTGTTCCCTTTTGCTATGACTCTACCTTGCTTAGTCTGCTTGACCCAGACCCACTGACTACTCTGATTTCTAGAAACTGCATAATCTTTATTAAAATTCCTTACATTACTGGCCTGCCTTCTCTCTTAAGTAGTACTTGGACTTGATAAAATTGATGCTTTGGAGTGATGACATTATGGCTACTTTTCTTGTAGAACTCTATTTTTTTTCTAGTAAGGCTTTGGGTCAGTTTGAGGAGAGATAGAAGGATGGCTGAGGGTATGCATGTGTATGTGTGTGCACTTGCACACACCCCTAGGGAGCTACTTGGAAATTAATTTGATCACTCTCTGTTAAATATCTATTGCAGCAAAGCAGGAATTTTAAAGTAATCTTAAACAGTGTCAGTAATATCGCTTCACAATGGTACACCTGGGCTAAACTTGAATCTTGGTCAGGAAAGCCTTTGACAAAACTCGAGAAAGGTTTGATCTGATTTAGCAGCTTTTATTAGTAGAGCATAATATAGCACATGTGATAATCTTTTTTGAAGTAACAATTGTGACTGATCAAAGAAGATCTTTGGCATTTAACAGTTTAAAAATTATTTTAAAATATATTGTTATTTAATCTTTTTATTTTATTAGGCCAAACTATATGAAATTGCTGCTGTTTGAACATTTGGACCTACAAAATGAAATGGTAATCTCATACAGTTCACCCTCATAGTTTACAGATGAGGCAGCTGAGGTTTAGCAAGATTAAATGGCTTCTCCAAGGTCACTCATTTGCACACTAAGTAGTACAGCTGGGATTCAAATTCCCCTGTCTCACCTTTATTTTCTCCATTGCTCTTTTGTTTCAAGTTCAAGATTCTCTTAAAAAGCGCTGGCTACAATTTCCAGAGCTCAAGTATTAGTTTTCTTATCTACAGTGGCCCACTGGAATTAATGATTTTGAAAAGTTCCTAAACATTTAAGAACAGTCAAAAATCTTAAACTGACAGAGAAAAAGAATAATAAATCCTCATACAAATAGTAATGCACCACCTGTGAGTCTTCTGCTTTGGAATATGACAGTATCTGATATCTGTCTCACACTTGTTTCTCCCCTAATCCCTACTTTTTAAATTTGTTTTATCTTTTTAAAAAATCATCTTCTCTTTGTTATTCACCATCCCTTCTACCCCAATCTTTTGTCGTTAGCTTAAGCTCTTGAGCTTACTTCTCTCTTTGGAGGTCTTTTTCTTGGCCCAGGTCTGATTGTACAACTGACCTCAATTCAATTAATTTCGCCCAGTACTGTGGAACAGGAAAACTGGAGTCCAGAATCAGGCGTCCCAGCAGGAGCTACTGCCACTTGCTCTCTAAGAGCTTGTTTTCTAACAGGAAGAGTTTCTAGAAGATGTTGGCTGGTGTCCCACCCTGTGATGCTAGTGATGTTGTCCCAAGGAGACATCCTTCCTCTCTTTGCTGGGCCACAATACTATTGTGAAGTGATGCTTCACTTAAATTAAGTCAAACTGGCGAGCATTGTGCATATTAATAAGCACCGTAATGAGCATTAATTTTTGATGTTCTTTGTTAACAAGCATTATAAACTATGACAAATTTTGGTTTGACTTTGTGCCAAAATGAAGATGAGCACTTTTTTAAAGCTGTAAATCCAAAAGCTTCCCCTGGGATGTGGAAGGCTGCTCATTAATACTTCTGGAGCACTCGGTGTCAATTAAGACAAATAAAGGGCCTAATACGGTTCCTATTGCTCTTTCCCCCACCTGCCTTCATCTTGCCTTTTTTTTTTTTTTAAAGGGGTACTCCCCTTGAAGCACATACACAGTCACACTCAAAACCACTTTTCACTTTAGACTGTTGGGAAAAATGTTCACATCTTGGGAGTTACTAGACCTAGTAATTGCCTGCAAATTTCAGATAATGAAACTTCCAGCTTCAAAATACAAATGCTTGGCAGGGATAAATAGATGGATGGAGAGATGTTTCTTTTAATTGAGAATTGGAAATGTCATTAGAATTTCTTTTAAAGAAGCCATGTTTTGTTCTGCTAGTTGTTAAATAAGAAAAGTGCAAGCAATGATGTGTTTAAGGCACACGTCAAACTCAGAAGGAAGAATAGGGATGTTGAAAAGGCCTTTTGGTTCCACAAATTCTTCCCTGAGGACGTACCAACGTGCCCCAATTCCCCTCATTAGGTTTCCTCTTTAGGGGTTTTCTGCTTTAATGGAGTTAATGCTTTATATTACCTGGGAGGAGTAACCCATTAGTTACCTGGTAACAAGATTTGATTATTTCATTACATTCATTGCCAAACCTCAGGCTGAGGGATTAAGGGCCTGAAATATAGAATGAGTTTACTTTGTTGGAAGAATAAGGCTGGGTTGGGTAGCCATAAGGAAGTCATGGGGCAGGAGGTTACTAGTATCTTGGTGTGGATGGGCACTGAATAGTAACTTTTTCCTGCATTCCAAATTTCCTAAATTTGCTATAGATCTTTCCATGCTAGATCTACTAAAATGAGGACATAAGGGCTAGATGTGTGGAGATTAAGAATATGGTTTTTGGCTTCAGATAGTCCTGGGTTCAAATCCTAGCTCAAACAACTCCTAGCTGTGCAGTCTTGGGGAAATCACTTAATCTTCCTTAGCCTTAGCTTCCTCATTAGGGAAATGGGACTGTGTGTAGGAACACCTACCTCATAGGAATTTGCATCGATTAACATGAGTTGATTTGTGTAAAGAGTTTAGCACAGTTGCTGACAATAAACAAAAAATAACGACTGTTATCTTTTTGTAAAATGGTGCTAATAGTCTGATGTGTGGAGTATGCAAGGACTCAGAGTCCTCTCTCTCTCTCTTTCTCTCTCTCTCGCTCTCTCCTTTCTTCCTTCCTTCCATTTTTCTTCCCTTCCTCTATCTCCACCTCTCTATTACTTGCTTTTTTTTAAAAAAAATTACCTTTGTTGTGGGTTATCTATGGAGTATTTATCTTTCTCAGATAGATTTCCTCATCAGTCACTGCCGTTCTCAGGTCTGTCTCCCCTGGCTCCCTCCTCATTGTATTCTTGTGGATGATTTCAACACTGTTTACGGTATCTAATGAGTTCACAGCACACCTGCCTTCCTGATCATAGAAGGGATTTCAAATCCAAAATGAAATAGGTTTTGGGTGAACTCTGATATTATTTCCCTTTCATTGCTGCCCATAATAAAAGTTGTTCTCTCAATGTGTTAACCTTCTTACCTGCCAGTGATGTGGAATGAATAAACGAGATAATAATTTGGTATAGGGGAAGGAGGTAGGAAGAAGGGGTGGATTTTGCAAGGATTCTCTCTATTGCTATTAAATCCAGGAGTAAATTTTGGCTGTGCTTGTAGGCATGCAACCACATTTAATGTGACAGGCAGACTCAGTCAACTGACACCTACTTTTTATGTGTCCAGTTCTATGCCAGGTGCCCCAAAGCTACTAAGACTTATGAGACACTATTTCTGATCTTGAGTTGCTTAAAATCTAGCTTAAAAGTTCAGATTATATATTTAGTAGTTAAATAATATTATAAATAATAGTTCATAAAACTGTTAGATGAAAATGAAGTGGAAAAACTTTTGTGGGGGAAATGGGGCCTGAGCTAGGCCTTGAAAGTTGAGTTTGGATAGTAGAGGAAGATGGAAGGCATTCCAGTTATACATATGTTGCCGGTGGTAAGGAATAAAGAGAGATACTACTAATAGTCTAGTAGCAGGAATAAATATGATGTGTGCAGGAGACAAGACATAATGAATGACAGAAGCAAAAAGTACCTTGTAGAGAGCAATGGGAAATATGACTATAAAGCATAAATATAGCCAGCTTCGAAGGGTTTGAAAGACTAGCTGAGGATTTTTTTTGTATACAGTGTGTTGATTTGGTAAATGTATGCTTTGCAGAATGATTACCAAGAACGAGATAATTAACACATTCATCACCTCACATAGTTAATTCTTTTTGTGTGTGTTTGGTAAGAATGTGTAAGATCTACTCTCAGCAACTTTCAAGTATAAAAGACCATATTATTATAAATCATTACCATTCTCTATACTAGAACCTCAGAACAACATATCCTTCTTATAAATGAAAATTTGTGCCCTTTGACCTACGCGACCTCCATTTCCCTTTCCCTCCAGCCCCTGCTAACCACCATTCTATTCTGTTTCTATGAAATCAGCTTTTTTAAAAAAGATACCATATATAAGTGGTATATAAATACTATACAGTATTTTTCTTTCTCTGGCTTATTTCACTTAGCATAATTCCCTCCAGGTTCATCCATGTTGTTACAAATGGCAGGATTTCCTTCTCCTTTATGGCTGAAACATATTCCTCTGTGTGTACGTATGTGTGTGTGTGTGTGTGTGTGTGTGTGTGTGTGTGTGTATTTATCATATTTTCTTTATCCATTTGTCTGATGAAGAACATATTTTGGCTAATGTGAACAATGTTGCAATAAACCTGGGTTGCAGATATCTCTTCAAGATACTGATTTCAATTTCTTTGGATATATACCCAGGAGTGAGATAGCTAGATCTTATGGTATTTCTACTTTTAATTTTTTGAGAAACTTTCATAGTGTTTTCCATAATGGCTGTACCATTTTACATATTCTTCAACAGTGGACAGGGCTCCCTTTTCTCCATATCCTCGCCAACTTGTCTTACTGGTAATAGACCGAGATTGCATGATAGGTAATAAGGAGCCATCATATGTTGAGTAACAGGGATATAATGGGATTAGAGCAGAGAGATCATTGAGGTAGGGATTAGGTGAGAAGCCATTGCAATGGTATAAGGCCTACAACTAAATCAAGTTCCAGGAGCATCACCTTTAGTGTCCCCTGGGAGCTTGTTAAACATGCAGAACTTTGTAGGCCTTACCCCAGGCCTACTATTTAAGTTATCCCCCATTGTGTAACAAATCATCTCAAAACGTGGCAGTTTAAAACAGCAAGCATTTATCTCACATTTTTGTGTTCAAGAATCTCAGTGTAGGGCTTAGCTGGGTGGTTCTAGCTATGGATCTTTCATGAAGTTGTAGTCTAAATTTTGGCTGGACCTATAGTCATCTGAAGGCTCGACTGGGGCTGAAGGGCCTGCTTCCAAGCTCACTCATGTGGCTGTTGGCAGGAGGCTTCAGTTTTCACTAGCTGCTTATTGGACATTTTAATTTATCACTATGTTGGGCTCTCCATATCCTGCCTGAGTGACTTCTCAACATGGTAACTGGCTTCCCCTATAGTGAGTGATCCAAGAGAGAGAGACACAGAGTGACTAAGAGAAAAGCCACATTGTCTTCTATAATCTAATCTGAGACATGATATACCATTATTTTTGTCCTATTTTCTTGGTCATGCAAACCAAATCCGATACAATATAGGAGGAGACAAAATAGGAAGTAAATAATGGGTGTTGGGGAATGATTAGAGGCCATCTTGTAAGCTGGCTACCATACCTACTGGTTCAGTATCTGCATTTTTAAAAGTTCTCCAGGTCATATGTATGCATGTTATATTCTGGCCTAAAGTAATATTCCTGCAAAAGCAAATGGTGAGGAAGAGAGATGTGAAAGAATAAAGTTATTGATTCAGTAGATCTAGGGAATGAAGTAGAAGGAAGAATCAAAGTAAAGAATCCAGTTTCTAGCTTAGGAGATTAAAAAGTAGGAAGGTTGAGATGAAAAGGGGATGACATGTTCACTTTGACATGCTGAGTTGGAGGCAATGGGATATCTAGATTTGAAACTTTGAGAATGTGATGCTGGCATTTTGGTGAAAGGTGAACTGGGAGAGACAGCAGTAGAATAAAGGTAGTGGAGAAGGGAGTTGGGGGAAATTGGAAGGGGAGGTGAACCATGAGAGACTATGGACTCTGAAAAACAAACTGAGGGTTTTGAAGGGGCGGGGGTGTGGGAGGTTGGGGTACCAGGTGATGGGTATTATAGAGGGCACGGATTGCATGGAGCACTGGGTGTAGTGAAAAAATAATGAATACTATTATGCTGAAAATAAATTAATTAATTAAAAAATTTTTAAAAAAGAAAGAGGTATGAAAAATAAAAGTAGTGAAATCATAAATGAGTATAGAAAGGTTGAGACAAATGAAAGGACTGAGGCAATGGAGAGGAAGGGGATCTAAAATTAATAAGCAGTAGTCAAAAGTGGAAATTATAAGCAAAGAAGATGGGTAGGCAGGAGATGAAGCCAGGCAATCTAAAATGCTAGAGAACAATTGTTTCTATTTAAATTGTTTCTACTTAAAAATTATTTAATTTTTAAAATAGTTATTACTTAAGTATTTGGTACAATATTCAGAAGGTATAAAAGTAAGTCACCTTTCATTCTTGTCTTTCAGCCAGATGTATCCACTCAGGTATGTTCTTTGCACATTTATTTATTAAACAAATGTTTATATAGCACTTTCTGTGTGTTAGGTAGTATTCTAAGACTTTTATAAACATTAACTAATTTAATCCTCAAAGAGCCCAAACATGGTAGGTAATATTATTTTCCCCATTATACAGATGAGGCAATTAGCACAAAGAAGTCACATAAGTATTAAGTGGTAGCACCAAGAATTAAATTCAAGCTGGTTGACTTCAGAGTTCATACTCTTAACCATTGGGTTTGGCTTACTTTCATATATATATATATATATATATATATATATATATATATATATACATACATACATATATACATATGTATATATGTATATAAAAATTGGGGGGAATATATATATTTCCCCAAATTTTAACAGATGGTAGCATACTATAGACCACAAACATTGTTGTGGTACTTACTTTTTCATTTAAGTGTATATTTTGGAGAGCATTCTGTATCAGTAACATATGGATGTCTAATGATTGGACTACCATAATCTTTTCTTTTTCTAGTTTCAGGTGTAGTGCTCAGTAATTTTTCAGTTGCGTGTAACACCTACTGCTCATCATGTTATGTGCCCTCCTTAATGCCTATTACCTAATTACCCCATTCTCCCTGCCCACTTCCTTCCAGCAACCCTCAATTTGTTTCCTATAGTTAAGTGTCTCTCATGGTTTTTCTCCCTCTCTGATGATTTCCCATTTAGTTTTCCCTTCCTTCCCCTATGATCCTCTGCATTGTTTCTTATATTCCACATATGAGTGAAACCATATCATAATTGTCTTTCTCTGATTGACTTATTTCACTCAACATAATACTCTCCAGTTCTGTTGACATTGATGTAAAGGGTAAATATTCATTTTTTTCTGATAGCTGAGTAATATTCCATTGTATGTGTTGTATATATGTGTATACACACATGAACATACCACCTCTTCTTTATCCATTTATCTGTCAGTGGACATCTTGGCTCTTTCCACAGTTTGGTTATTGTGGACTCTGCTGCTATGAACATTGGGTGCAGGTGCCCTTTTGGATTAGACCTACCATAATCTACAAACAAATTCCTTATTGATTAATTTAAAATACTTCTAATCTATTGTAAAAACTCGAATTTATATCTTTATACATTTGCCATTTATCATACATTAATATATATGTAGAATAAGTTCTTAAAAGTGGAATTCCTAGGTCCAAAGGTAAGTATGTCCCAAATTTGATAGATAGGGCCCAATCACTCTCCATATAGGTTGTGCCAATTATAAACTCTTTGGCAATTTATGAGAGTATTTCCCCACATCCTCATCATCACAGTGTGTTAGCAAAGTTTTTCATCATCACCAGTCTGATGGGGAATATCTCAATTAGGCTTTTAATTTGTCTTTTTCTTATTTTGTATGAAGTTGAGCAACTATCATATGTGTAACTTGGTATTTTGTTCTATAAATAATCTGTTTATTATACTTTGATCATTTTCTATTTGGTCTTCTAAAATTGATTTTTAGGAGATCTTGTTATATTAGGAGAGTTCCTATTTAGTGATATAAGTTGTAAATATTTTCTCAGTTTGTCATTTTTTTAACCTCATGGAAATTTTTGCCACAGAGAATTTTTATTTCTGTGTAGTCAGCTGTATCAGACTTTTCTTTTTTGGCTTCTGGGTTTTGTGTCATACACAGAAAGAATTTCTATACTGCAAGATTATTAAAAAATGACTTCACTCTTCTAGTTTTTTCATGGTTTTATTTTTCATGTTAAAACTGATCTATCTGGAATTTATCTGGGTCAGGTATGAGTTGTAGATTCTACTTTACTCTATTTCTGGATTTCTACCTAGTTGTCTCAACACCATTTATTCACCTTTTTCTCCTCCACAGATTTAAATACCTCTTTTAGTATATACTAAATTCCCGTATGTTTGGGTTTATTTCGGGATGTTTTAGTCTGTTCTATTGAGGAATCCTTCCCTTTTTGAAAGGACTCTTCAGCTTACTAAAATATTCTTACGAGAGTCCTATAAATATTAAGTTGCCTTTTGTATTTGTGTTTGTTTGTACATCATTAAGTACTTGGCAGCAAAAATTGGGGGAAAGAGAGAAGGAGGCAGTAAACTAATTTGTTAACAACATCTGAAACTTTAATGTAAATCAGTGAGAAAATGGGAGTTTATTTATTTATTTTTTTAGATTTTATTTTTTCAGTGTTCCAAGATTCATTGTTTATGCACCACACCCAGTGCTCCATACAATATTTACTCTCCTTAATACCCACCACCAGGCTCACCCATTTCCCCATCCTCTTCCCTTCCAAAAGCCAGTTTTTTTCTCCGAGTCCACAGTCTCTCATGGTTCATCTCTTCCTCCTATTTGCCACAATTCACTTTTCCTTTCCTTCTTCTAATGTCCTCCATGTTATTCCTTGTGTTCCATAAGTAAATGAAACCATATGATAATTGACTTTCTCTGCTTGGCTTATTTCACTCAGCATAATCTCCACTCCCATCCATGTTGATACAAAAGTTGGGTATTCGTCCTTCCTGATGGAGGCATAATACTCCATTGATATATGGACCATATCTTCTTTATACATTCATCTGTTGAAAGGCATCTTGGCTCTTTCCACAGTTTGGTGACTGTGGCCATTGCTGCTATGAACATTGGGGTACAGATGGCCCTTCCTTTCACTGCATCTGTATCTTTGGGGTAAATATCCAGTAGTGCAAATTGCAGGGTCATAGGGTAGCTCTGATTTTAATTTCTTAAGGAATTTCCACACTGTTTTCGAAAGTGGCTGCACCAATTTGCATTCCCCTCAACAGTGTAAGAGGTTTCCCCTTTCTCCACATCCACTCCAACACTTGTTTCCTGTCTTGTTGATTTTGGCCATTCTAACTTGTGTAAGGTGGTATCTCAATGTGGTTTTGGTTAGAATCTCCCTGATGGCTAATGATAATGAATATGTTTTCATGTGTCTGTTAGCCATTTGTATTTCTTCTTTGGAGAAGTGTCTGTTCATGTCTTCTGCCCATTTTTTGATGTGATTATCTGTTTTTTATTTTGGGTGTTGAGTTTGAGGAGTTCTTTATAGATCTTGGATATCAGCCCTTTGTCTGTAGTGTCATTTGCAAGTATCTTCTCCCATTCCGTGGGTTGCCTCTTTGTTTTGTTGACTGTTTCCTTTGCTATGCAGAAGCTTTTTGCTTTGGCGAAGTCCCAAAAGTTCATTTTCGATTTTGTTTCCTTTGCCTTTGGAGACATGTCTTGAAAGAAGTTGCTGCGGCTCATGTCGAAGAGGTTACTGCCTATGTTCTCCTCTAGGATTTTGATAGATTCCTACTTCACTTTGAGGTATTTTATCCATTTTGAGCTTATTTTTGTGTGTAGTGTAAAAGAATGGTCACATTTCATTCTTCTATACATAGCTGTCCAATTTTCCCAGCACCATTTATTGAAGAGACTGTCTTTTTTTCACTGTATAGTTTTTCCTGCTTTGTCAAAGATTATTTGACCATAAAGTTGAGGGTCCATATCTGGACTCTCTACTCTGTTCCACTGGTCTATGTGTCTGTTTTTGTGCCAGTACCATGCTGTCTTGATGATCACAGCTTTGTAGTAAAGCTTGAAATCAGGCAACATGATGCCCCAGTTTTGTTTTGCTTTTATAACATTTTCTTAGTATTTCAAGGTCTTTTCCAGTTCCACACAAATTTTATGATTGTTTGTTCCAGAATTTGAAAAATGCTGATGGAATATTGATCAGGATGGCATTGAAAGTGTAGATTGCTCTGGGCAGCATAGACATTTTAACAATGTTTATTCTTCTGATCCATAAGCATCAAATGCTTTTCCATCTTTTTGTCTCATCTTCAATTTCTTTCATGAAAGTTGTATAGTTTCTCAAGTACAGATCTTTTGCCTCTTTGGTTGGGTTTATTCCAAGGCATTTTATGGTTCTTGGTGCTATAGTAAGTGGAATTGATTCTCTAATTTCCCTTTCTGTATTTTCATTGTTAGTGTATAAGAAAGCAACTGATTTCTGTGCATTGATTTTATATCCTGCTAAATTATTGAATTACTGTATAAGTTCTAGTAGTTTGGAGTTGATTTATAAAAAGAGTAAGAAATCTCCTGTTTATCTAAAATTTGTGATGATCCTATAAAGCCACTCACAAGGTGCTATTCTAGAATATGCTCTGAAGTCAGTCTGCCTAGATGCAAATCTTTGCTATACAGCAGTAATACTTTGAAAAACTTTGGCTATTCTCCAAAGGCCTCAATTTACTGCCTAACTTGTATATTCTTCCACGTTCTTTTGGAACATAGCTTGATAGACTTAACCTCTCCAAGTCCAGTTAACTTTGATCACTTAAACACCTGGTATATTTGAGTTCTCACTACCACTACGGTTTGATATCTTAGAATTCTAGAGCAGGGATTGGCAAACTACTGCCAGCAGGTCAAATCCAGCCTCCTACCAGTTTTTGTGCTCAGATTTTTAAAGGATTATAGAAAAACAAACCCAAACAACCAACCAACCAACCAAAGAAGAATATGTAACAGAGGCAGTATGTGAACTGCAAAGCCTAAAATATTTACTATCTATGTGACTTTCTGCAGAAAATGTTTCCTAACCTCTGTTCTGAAAGATTAATTCTTTGTCTTTGAAAAATCATACTTATCTTGTCAATGACAAAGCAACTTTCCTCTTAAACTCTAAATGCAATTACAAGGCATTTACATGGTACAAAAATAGGGTCTTATTTTATTCTCCATCTTATACCTCATCTAACCCTCGTTTTCATGTAGCAGCTAATGGATATTTAAAGGCTCACAAGGGAATTTCCTTTGCATGACTTTGAGGCAGGATTCATGGTTGAAAACCTGAGTAAGCTTTTGAGACAGACTTTTCAGGCTGTGACCCAACCCTGTTGCAGATTTGTTTAGAGTAAATCAAAGTAACTAGACATCAATTTATTTTTGAACCATCTATTTTCTTCTTGGTTTTCTTGTGCACTCTAAATGAATTATTTGTTTCCTTTGCTGTTCCCCTTTTCCCTCCTCCTCTGTGCATGTACACACATATATGTATTCTCTAGCTGAATCTCTGGAGTCTAGAAATTATTTCTTGGGTACATGAAATCATTGAATCATAGAATATTAAAGGAGTTATAATACCATATAATGTTTTTTATAACATTCATGGAGCTTCAAAATATTTTATATAATTGAATCGTATATACAGTTAAACCAAGGCTCTAATTTTAACACACAAGATATCTGGAATCACAGGAGGTTTAGTTAAATGTCCAATTTCCCACAGTTAGGAAGGGACAGAGCAGGACTAGAGAATGCATCTCCTGATTGCTATTTCATTATCAAAACATAAAGCACTTTCCCTGCCAAGTATGTCTCCTCTTTTGCCTGAGGTGCTAAAAGTGAGCTGGGTTGGAAAAGAGGAAGAGACTGTCCTTCTAGTTTATTCTCTCTTCCTTAGCATTCAGATTGGGCCTGTCCAGGTTACTAGTTTCTCTCTCCCAATATTCTACATTGAGGAGAAAATAACCTATTCAGTTTTATCATTTTATTCTTACTTTCCCTCCTCCTCTGTGAATGTACACACATATATGTATTCTCTAGCTCAGGTACAATAAGTACCTAGATTGTTGGGACTGCTCATTTTATAGTTCATTTTTGGAAAAAGAGCATTGTTGGTTAGAAATGAACTATATTCTTTTTTCTTCCCAAATATTTCATCATTTCCTATCTCATCTGGACTATAATGAATTAGAGTACATTTAGTAAGATAGAGAACCCCTGGTTTCTTATAATCTCAACCTAGGTATACTTTGGCATGTAGGGGCTAGGATTTCTAGACTTCACATTTTGGTCTTGACTCCCAGTTTTTCCTAGAGCTCAGTTAATCTCTCTCTCTCTCTCTCTCTCTAACTCTTAAAATGTGTTTTAAAGATTTGTGCAACTTCTTAGGAAAGGCTTCTTTGTTCATCAGTGGGAAGATAAATAATGTAGTGTCTGCTTCATTTTATAAACTACCAAGTTCATTCTTTTACAACTCTAGAGAACTAAAATACATTTTTGTTTGTTTTTTTCCAAGGAGGAGTGGACCTTAATGTATTTAACAAGTGGAAGCTGCCTGCAGAGTGAAAGAGTTTAACTGAAGTGGAAAAAGATTATTAATTTTTAACCGCTGAGAATGTCTTTGGCTGAATTCAGAGAACTCTTCACATTTCAGAGGGTCTCTTAGGTCTTCCATTCTCTCAGCTTAAACTACAAGCTTTTCAAGGACCACTTAGCATTAGCTATATCTGTTCAGCTAAATCACTTTCCATATTTTAAAAACTAAAATCTATTATCAGTGTTTTGGAATAAATGATGGAGACGTTGAGCAAAAAGCTGTCTGAATTAATGAAACATTTTGATGTTGTATTGACAGGCATATGGGTCCTTAGAAGAGCCACTTACAATATTAATATGAATTATTCTGGGGTGCCTGGGTGACTCAGTCAGTTAAGGGCCCAGTTCCTTTTTTTTAATGGTGTTATTTTAGTCACCATAAAATACATCAGTAGTTTTTGATTCAGTGTTCCAAGATTCATTGTTTATGCACCAGACCCAGAACTCCATACAATGCATGCCCTCCTTAATACCCACCACCAGGTTCACCCATCCTCCCACCACCCTCCCCTCTAAATCCCTCAGATTGTTTCTCAGAGTCCACAGTCTCTCATGGTTCATCTCCTCTGATTTGCCGCAATTCACTTTTCCTTTCCTTCTCCTAATGTCCTCCGTGTTATTCCTTGTGTTCCACAAATAAGCGAAACCATATGATAACTGACTTTCTCTGATTGACTCATTTCACTCAGCATAATATCCTCCACTCCCATCCATGTTGATGCAAAAGTTGGGTATTCATCCTTTCTGATGGCTGAGTAATATTCCATTGTATATATGGACCACATCTTCTTTATCCTGTCATCTGTTGAAGGCATCTCAGCTCCTTCCACAGTTGCATTATTGTGGACATTTATGCTATGAACATTGGGGTGCATATGGCCCTTCTTTTCATTACATCTGTATTTTTGGGATGAATACTCAGTAGTGTAATTGTTGGGCCATACGGTAGCCCTATTTTTAACTTTTTGTGGAACCTTCATTTCTTAAGAATTTATATAGAAACAAAAGAGAAACTGTTTCATGCATTTAGGAAAAAGATAAAAGGTACTATAAAACATGGGGGGAGTTGCAGGATTTTTTTCTAAAAAAAAAAAACCCAGCAAATATCTATCTCTGATCATGGGGTATCTCTACCTGGCTTCAAGCTACTTTTCTGACTTTCACTCAGTATACATCGGTGTAATGCTTACTCTGCCCAGACAATATCTTTTGTCCTATGGCTCATAGGTCTCTTTAAAAGTGAGAGCCATGAAGGTTGGTTGCAGGCTTCTTTGTAGCTCCTGCTGCTAATGATCATTGGCTTCATTTTGCTTCACTTCTCCCATTTATTACTTTGACACTTGGTGAATTGAAATTCTTACTCTCCTCACTCCTCAGAAAGGCTTAGTGTCTTTAACTGAGTAGCAGGCATTTGTGGAGTAAACTAATATGTATACAGTAGATGCTGAAGAAGAGCTAAACTTGGAGGCCCTCCTTAATGACTTAGTACTACATTTTGAGAGAGTGGGGGGCCCTGAGGGAAGAAATATTTGAGATATGTGCGGAGGATGGTGAGGTGTCCTAGGCTGGGAACCTTAATTATGACATTGACATTTTTAAGTTTCAGAGCTTTGGTTTATTGCACATAAAGCTGAATTAGTTAGGCTAGTGATTCTTACCCTTTTGGACTTTCCTTGGCCCAGCACTTTGGTAATGGGAAAAACAAGAAGGTATTATGCTAAGATTGCCTTCTGGTGGCATTCTCCCATTCACTCATACCCTTGAGCAAGCGGACCTTGGTGCCTGTGCACCCATCATTGGAGCTCTATCTGAGCCTGTTTCCTGTCATAGATATTCTTTTTTTTTTATATTTTATTTACTTATTTGACAGAGAGAGAGAGATCACAAGTAGGCAGAGAGGCAGGCAGAGAGAGAGAGGGGGAAGCAGGCTCCCTGCTGACCAGAAAGCCCGATGCGGGGCTCTATCCCAGGACCCTGGGATCATGACCTGAGCCGAAGGCAGAGGCTTAACCTACTGAGCCACCCAGGCACCCCACAGATATTCTTAATATCTCCACAACCCATCCTCTCTTAACTGTCATGATTCCTGTTTTCCGAGGACTCTATTCTACTCAATGACAAAGGATAATCAAGACACCAGATACATGAACCCATGCTAATCTCTTGCTTCTCTCAAGCAAAAATATCTCCATATAATTTTAGTGCACAAATTCCAGGGAAGTCTAAACGCTGAATCTTCATTCTTGAATTCTCTTACTGGATGGTGAGACTTTTACATATTAGACAAGTCAGTGGAAGAAAAAATTTTGATGATGGTGGTAGTGTTCCTTGGTATTTCCTTTTTTTCCCCACTTTTTAAAAAGCTTGTGTTTTAATTCCAGTTAGTTAACAGTGTTTATAGCAGGTTCAGGTATACAATACAGAGATCCAGCACTTCATTACATTACCCAGTGCTCATCACAACATCCCCATCATCCCGGTGCTCATCACAACATCCCATATCATCCTACATCATCCCCATCACCTATTTCCCCCATTCTCCCACCTACCTCCCCTCTGGTCACCATAAGTTTGTTCTCTATAGGTAAGAGTCTTTTTTTTTTAATTAACATGTAGTGTTTTATTTGTTTCAGAAGTATAGGTCTGTGATTCATCAGTCTTACCAATTCACAGCACTCACCATAGCACATACCCTCCCCAATGTCCATCACCCAGCCACCCCATTCCTCCCACCCCTCTCCATTCCAGCAAACCTCAGTTTGTTTTCTGAGGTTAAGAGTCTC
Organism: Mustela erminea; assembly: GCF_009829155.1. Classification (NCBI taxonomy): domain Eukaryota; kingdom Metazoa; phylum Chordata; class Mammalia; order Carnivora; family Mustelidae; genus Mustela; species Mustela erminea. The sequence continues at coordinate 108,605,071 of NC_045635.1, read as the reverse complement.
TTACAGTTTGTCTCCCTCTCTGGTTTCATCTTGTTTCATTTTTCCCTCCCTTCCCCTATGATCCTCTGTCTTGTTTCTCAGATTCCTCATATCAGTGAGAACATATGATAATAGTCTTTCTCTGATTGACTTATTTCACTTAGCATAATACCCTCTAGTTCCATCCACATTGTTGTAAATGACAAAAGTTCATTTTTGATGGTTGCATAGTATTCCTGTGTGTGTGTGTGTGTGTGTGTGTGTGTGTGTGTGTGTGTGTTATATCTGTATATATATCTATATACAGATAAATGAATAAAGAAGATATGGTATATATATCTGTATATAGATATTTTATTTGTTTTAGATGTTTTATTTGTTTCAGAAGTACCCCATTATATATGGAAACTGCTGTCAATGTTCAGATTTGCTTACTAGAGCGTAGATATATTCTGTTTCAAGCAAAAGAGATTTTAACCTTTCCTATGATCATATTTCAGTCACCAACACTCTCAATTCTTCTTCCCCAATAAGTTTTCCATCTTTCAATTACCATTTTCACAGCTTTAGTTAAGACTGCCTTAATCCTGGATAATGACCACAAATAACTCATCAGTTCCCTACTCCCTACTATAGTCTTCACTTTCTCCCTTCTGCAACCCTCTCTTTGCAACACATAATAGACACAGCAAAATGTTTATTCAACTGAATGAAATTCCACAAATTCAATTAACCTATAGTGTGGTTGTGATTGGGTCCATTCTTGCTTGATCTCATTCTATAGCTTTCCATTGCCTGCGGAAATAGGTACAAGCTCCATAAAGAGCTCTTCCCACTCCTTTCAGCTTTATCTACCACTATTTCCCAAGATGAACCGGAGGTTCCTACAACACCCAACTTAGCTTCTGTCTTTTCCCACTGCCCAGTGCTTTCTCTGTATTAATTTTTTTTTCCAAATAAACTTTTGGAATAAAGCAAGACCTGGGTTTGAATCCTGGCTTTGGCACTTAAGCACTTAAGTGATTGTTAAAATCACATAAATGCTCTGATTTTTAGTTTCTCTCTACATAATATGGGCATGTTAATTGTACTTACCTCACTGGATATTCTACCTTCCTAGCCTTTCATCAACTGATATTTGAGATAAAAATATCACCATTGTGAGCTCAGATTATGATTTTATTTTTTATCCAAACAAGTTTTGTTTTGTTGCATATACAATTGAATGAGCCAGGGTTAAGCCACGGATCAGCAACCTTTAGAGACAGATGTTACCCTGGTAAACTAATTTGTTACTATCCACATCTGACCCTTGATACCTAAGTAATTTGCAAAGAAATTAATCCATTCAAGTTTTCATAGTGATTTACATGCATTTTCTTTTAGGATTTTTTTTCAGTATTTTTTGGCAAAATCAGTGACCCACTGAGTTGTCAAACTATGATTAAGAACTAGAAAGCTAGGCCCTTCACATTTCATCATTTGTTTATCAAAGATTTACTGAGCACTTACTGTGTGCCAACACTGTGCAAGGTGCCAAGGCTACATAGTTGAGTAAGACACAATTTTTGTTCTCAAAGAGCCTGTAATTTGGCAAGAGAAACAAATAGGCAATCCAACAATGACAATATAGAGTGATAAAAGCTGTGAGACTGGAAAGTACAGGTGGCAGAAGAACTCCAGTAGGCCATTAAACAGTACTTGGTGCCCTGAAGAGTAGCTGTGTTTTCCCTCATACATAGAGGTGACACTTAGAGCCTTGTATCTGCTAGTTAGTTTTCACAGAGCCAACCACATACTCTCTCTTGGTGACCCCAGTGACCAATGGCACAAAACTTTGAGATGACCAGCCAGAGTTCAGGGGTCAGTCAATGGCTGTGGAAGAAAGCAGAGCTAATTGGCCCACAAGGGCTTCAAATTGGCAAGCATGACCTTGTTAGCACTGTGCTTGCTCCTCCCTTCTATGTGCTCTGGCTATCAATTCAACTTCCCAGAGATACCTTTAGAATCCAGGTATCTTTGGTCAGGTTTTTGCTCTCGGAGCCTTATAAGCATCCCTGAGAGTATTCTTCACCCTTGATTTTTAGAAGAGGAAATCAAGTCACAAAGAAAATTGGATTGAAGTGAAATTGCTAACAATATCATGAGGAATTTTCTAGGTTCTTTAATGAGTTTTACATCCTCATGTGATCTGTGTACCACCAGGGTGGGTAATAGACAGCTTCTACCAACACTTGATCTTCTAAGCTGCAGAGGGTTGCTCATTGCAAATTGTAACATTAGCTCTGAAAACGAGTCTTTCAAACACAGATGGGGAAAAAGTTTCCTGATCATCCCTTTCTTTGTTTCATCTTCACGCCTCCTCCAAGTGCAAACCATTCTGTTCCTCTAAAACACCAAGTTTTCTCCCCAGCACTCCCCAGTCCTTAACAAGCTGTTGATGTTCCAGGAAATGTCTGTTCTTATGAAAGACACATCATGGCAGCTAAACAGCTGGAGTCTCTGACAGCCAATCAGCCAGGCCTTGGGGTATAAGTGTGTTGAGCAACTCAGCTAGAAAATGTCTATTCTTTAGCTGAGCAAATGTCATCTCCACCAGGAAGCTGCAAAAAGGATGGTGAGAGACTGCCCTGAAGTGTCTGTGAAGCTGAAAAAAAAATCTATAAATATAAATATGCTGCAATATGGGAGTGCCTGATTCAAGGGTAAATATATTAATGTAACTCTCTTTAAAATGTTCAGAAGCACTATTTACATGCTCTGCACATTAAATGGAATAATTATAATATGTCTTAATAGATTATTAACCTTAACAATATTAATTCATAGATTTTCCTAAGATAGATTCTTGCAAGAAATTAATAGCATTGTATAACTATACTGTCCTTTGTGCTTGAAGAAAATGGCTATCTACCACAAGCAGGATAAGACCATTGAGTTTGGCTTTTAATTGGAATTAGCTTACTCTAATCCTTGTATATACTTATTAAGGTTATCAACATTTTTCTGAGCAGAGGGTCCTAGGCCAGTAAAAAAAAAAAAAAAAAGGAAAAATTGTGTGTGTGTGTGTAGATAGATAAAAATAGATATATACTTGAGAACTAATATTAAATTGCCAGAATTTTATTTTGCCATGTAAGAACACATATACACACAACTACCAAGTGCTGTTATTATTTTATTAAAGAAAAGGCTGTTTAAAAGCAAGCAAGTAGGAAGGCCAGAGTATTAAAATAAAAACAACCATTTTAGTTGACTACATTAAATTATATGACTAACTTAGCCTCTGTTAAAAAAAAAAGATAAAAAAGAACTTAGACAAAAAAAAGACAAAAACAATTAAATTTAGTCTTTGTTATCTTTATCTTTGTTTTTATTTCATCTCCAGCAGGGGCAAACTGCATCACAGACTGGCACAGGACCATGAGCAGGCATATGGGAACAACCTATTTTAAGTGTGAGCTATTTCCAGCTATAAGAAATGGGGTAGGGACTATCACTCTAAAACAGGTCCCTCACAAAGACTCATTCCAAAAGAGGGCATGGAATAGACCATGCCCTCTTATTATAGGATTTTTATAAGCTCTCTAAACATTTCTTAAAAGATCTAGGTATAGGTCAGATTCTCTAGTCTGCTGACATAATGATTAATGGGTTGTGAAAATCTGATTGGTCAGAAAAAATTGTTAGTGTGTTACAAAATGAAGCTACTCGTATCATGGAAGAGTCCATCAGTAATAGTAAATTTCCTAAAATTAAACTCTTTGCCCAGATTTCTATTGAAGTAATTTCACATGTAACCAGCTGACCATTATCATACTGCATTAAGTAATCAAACTTTCTTATGGCTTTGACTATTTTCTTTCCATTAGTTGACGATTTTTTACTTTATGTCTCTTTGACCAATTTTAATTATTTTATCATTTTGGGTATCATGCTGTATTCCCATTTTTTGATGCTGTGATCAGGATATTAGAAATTGCATGCTATTAAAAAACAAAATTCAATGGAGTAAATTTGAAGATCTAACTGGCTTTATTAAGTAATTTATGAGTCAGGCAGCATCCCATCTAGTGGTAGAGGGGAGCTCTGAGGCGTGGTACGAAATAGATTTTTATAGGAGGGAGGGTAGGGAAAGGAAGTTATTAGCAAAACAAAAGATTGTTTCAGACAAGGTCACTTTTCCATATAAGAAAATGCAGGGGGTCTTTTCATGCAGATTATCTCATTATCCTTTGAGGCTGAAGGGAAGGGAAAGGGACCATGTGCATGTGACAGATTACCTCTTTGATGCTGATCAGGAAATTCCTGACTAACTGATTAAGACTACATTTCTGGGGGAGATCAAAATTATAGTTAGGTATTAAGCTGTAATTTGGTGACTTGGTCTAGAGTAAGTGACTCCATCTTGGGCCTGCGGATTTCTTTTCAACAATGTTGTCCTCTTTATGACCTTACCGTTTTCATCTTGTCATGTTCTCACACACATGGTTTACACCTATCCTAGGTTCCTTCCTCATGCAGCCTTTTGATATTTGTACATATTGGCTTCTGGCTATTTCTTATGCTGTTACAATTCTGACATCTTTTCCACTTTACATTCTTTCCCTCACATCTCTCACTGTTCTTGCTTCTTTGTTTCATAGCAATGTATACATGCATTTCTCAACTGAAAATACAATTCAGTTCACATATATTTGGATTCACTGTTTGGATGGCACTGTGTTTGTCTGTGTGGAGAAGTCAGAGATAAGCGTGGCCCCATTTCTGCCTCTAAGGAATTTATGGTTGAATAGAAGGTAAAGATTCACCCCAATATCCACTAGTAGCTAGATCATAACAGTTTCCCAAAGAAAAAATATGAGGAAGAAGAGATTTTATCTAGCTAGGTTCAGAAAGAAGAGAATTTTTGAGATGGAACTTGAAGGTGTATAGGATTTTCATAGGTAGAGATAGAATTGGGAGAAGAGCATGAGCAGAGAGTTGGAATGATTTTCCATGAAGGACCTTACCTAGAGAATTTGGAGCACAGACGTTACATTTGTCTGACTAAAGCAAAATGTAAGTGCTATGGCAAAGACAAAAGAATAAAAATGACAGTAATTGAAAGACTTTATTGATTTAAAATCAGCAAATTATGGTAATTGGTTTAACACAAGTATTTTTAATTGTGTTAGAATAAATTAATTAAAAAACACATGGAGTTAATTGAGTTCACATCTATTAGTTGTGCAGTCTTCAGGTTACTTAGCAGAGTTATACCTCATTTCCCTTACCTGTAGAAAATAAGATAATGGTTAAAATAGTGCCTGGCTTATAGTAAGCACACAATAAATTGTAGCCATTATTACGTAAGAAGAGTCAGCTTACAGGTTGAGTTTCAGTTTCTCTCTTGAGTTGTCTCTGCATATAGGGAAGAACTATCTGCTAATTTGCAGACTATCCACTCAAGATCTATGCCTGGGATCTCTACATATTGTCATGATCTGGAAGTCTTGTACTAGGCACAACTTAGACTTGAAAGATTTCCAGGAAGAAAGAACAAATAATGTGTATTCCAAATTATATGCAGCCTGTTAGAGAAGTTTGAGGCTTACCTGAAACACTAAAGGTCATTTTGCTTGAAGTAGACAATTTTCCAGATTTAGTCACAAGATGCTCAGTGCTGTTTCCACCCTTTTGAGCACAGGTGTGAGTCAGTTAGGCATGGGTGTGTGATTTTCTAGTCTTTCAGCTGACACAAAAAGTCTGATTACTTTTCTTGGCACCTAACAATAGGCAGCATGTGGGTTCACTCACCACATGCTAGGAGGAAACGTTGTTTTCCTTCTGGGGTATGTCTAAATCAGGGAGTTTGGTGGAAGAGGGGTTGGAAGAAATTGCTACTGCCAGTGACTCTGCATTAGGGAAACCAGGTTTGTCAAACTTACCTAAAAGATCAACTACAGGGGCGCCTGGGTGGCTCAGTGGGTTAAGCCTCTGACTTCAGCTCAGGTCATGATCCCAGGGTCCTGGGATTGAGCCCCACATCAGGCTCTCTGCTCCACAGGGAGCCTGCTTCCTCCTCTCTCTCTGTCGGCCTCTCTGCCTACTACTTGTGATCTCTGTCTGTCAAATAAATAAATTAAAAAAAGTCTTTTAAAAAAAAGATCAACTACATTGTTGGGGTGTGTGGTATTTAAATGGGGTGCCTGATTGGATGGGGGCCCCCAAATGCGGGGCGAGGATCTAGTGGAACCAGTGGTGTGGGCATTGTAAGGTTTCATCTGAGGCAGAACGAAGGAGATAGAAGTTTATTGAATACACAACAGGTGGGGAGGGGCAGGGCAGGATAGCAGAAGAGAGGCCCTCTGCACCCATGAGGCAGTGGGTTAGGAATACACTGCAAAGGAGTGGACTGCCAGCAGGCCAGCAAAGAAGAGGATGGATGTGTGCAGTGAGGCAGTGGGTGGAGCTGTTTTTAAAGGGGGAGGTGAGAAGGTATGACAATGTATGGAATTTTACCTTTTTTGGTAACTGTGCTTAGTTATAAGTAGTCTATTGGTTAGTTAGGGTCTAGTTTGTTGAGAGATTTTTGATTACTGATTCCATTTCTTTGCTGGTTATGGATCTGTTCAATTTTCTATTTCTTCCTATCTGAGTTTTGGTAGTTTATATGTTTCTAGGAATTTATCCATTTCTTCCAGATTGCCTAATTTGTTGGCATATAATTGCTCATAATATTCTATTACACTTACAATTACATCATAATATTCTCTTATACTGTTTGTATTTCTGTGGTGTTGGTTGTGATCTTTCCTCTTCCGTTTGTGATTTTATTTATTTGGGTCCCTTCTCTTCTTTTTGATAGGTCTGGCTTAGAGTTTATCAATTTTGTTGTCTTTCAAAGAACCAGCTCCTAGATTTGTTGATCTGTTCTGTGGTTTTTTTTTTTTTTTACTTTTATATCATTGATTTATGTTCTAATTGTTATTATTTTCCTTCTGCTGGTTTTAGGCTTTATATGCTGTTTTTTTTTTTCAGCTCCTTTAGGTGTAAGTTGTATATTTGATTTTCTTCTTGAGGAAGGCTTATATTACTATATACTTCCTCTTCAGACCACCTTTGCAGTATCCCAAAGGTTTTTGACTGTCATGTTCTCGTTTTCATTTGCTTCCATGTATTTTTTTTCATCGTCACTCTTTTTAGTAGGATGTTATTTACCCTCAATATATTTGTAGTATTTCTAAATATTTTCTTGTGGTTGACTTCAAGTTTCATAGCATGTGGTCTGAAAATGTACATGGTATGATCTCAATCAGTTTGTACTGGTTGAGGCCTGATTTGTGACCCAGTATGTGTATACTCTGGAGAATGTTCCATGTATGCTCAAAAAATGTGTATTCTGCTGCTTTAGGATGAAATACTCTGAATATATCTGTGAAGTCCATCTGGTCCAGTTTGTCATTCAAAGCTATTGTTGCCTTGTTCATCTTTTGTTTAGATGATCTGTCCATTGCTGTGAGTAGGATGTTAAAGTTCCCTATTATTATTGCATTTTTATCAATGAGTTTCTTTATATTGCTTATTAATTGATTTTATATATTTTGCTGCTCCCAAGATGGGGACATAAATATTTAAAATTGTTAGATCTCTGTGTTGGCTAGACACCTTTATTATGATCTAGTGCCCTTCTTCATCTCTTATTAAAGTCTTTGGTTTAAAAGGAAACAGACAACAAAACTACGAGGCAACCCATGGAATAGGAGAAGATATTTGCAAATAACATTACAGATAAAGGGCTGGTATCCCAGATCTAAAAAGAATTTCTCAAATTCAACACCCAAAAAACAAATAACCCAGTCAAGAAATAGGCAGAAGACATGAACAGACACTTCTCCAAAGAAGACATACAAATGGCTGATGGACACATTAAAAAAAAAATGTTCCACATCACTTGCCATCAGGGAAATACAAATCAAAACCACAGTGAGATACTACCTTACACTAGTCAGAATGCCAAAAATTAACAAGACAGGAAACAACAAATGTTGGCGATGATGTGGAGAAAGGAGAACCCTCTTACACTGTTGGTGGGAATGCAAGCTGGTACAGCTACTCTGGAAAACACTGAGGAGGTTCCTCAAGATGTTAAAAATAGAGCTACCCATTCTGACTGGTGTGAGGTGATATCTCATTGTGGTTTTGATTTGTATTTCCCTGATGCCGAGTGATATGGAGCACTTTTTCATGTGTCTGTTGGCCATCTGGATGTCTTCTTTGCAGAAATGTCTGTTCATGTCCTCTGCCCATTTCTTGATTGGATTATTTGTTCTTTGGGTGTTGAGTTTGCTAAGTTCTTTATAGATTTTGGACACCTGTCCTTTATCTGATATGTTGTTTGCAAATATCTTCTCCCATTCTGTCAGTTGTCTTTTGATTTTGTTAACTCTTTCCTTTGCTGTGCAAAAGCTTTTGATCTTGATGAAATCCCAATAGTTCATTTTTGCCCTTGCGTCCCTTGCCTTTGGCGATGTTCCTAGGAAGATGTTGCTGCGGCTGACGTCGAAGAGGTTGCTGCCTGTGTTCTCCTCAAGGATTTTGATGGATTCCTTTCGCACATTGAGGTCCTTCTTCCATTTTGAGTCTATTTTCGTGTGTGGTGTAAGGAAATGGTCCAATTTCATTTATCTGCATGTGGCTGTCCAATTTTCCCAACACCATTTATTGAAGAGGCTGTCTTTTTTCCATTGGACATTCTTTCCTGCTTTGTCAAAAATTAGTTGACCATAGAGTTGAGGGTCTATTTCTGGGCTCTCTATTCTGTTCCATTGATCTATGCGTCTGTTTTTGTGCCAGTACCATGCTGTCTTGATGATGACAGCTTTGTAATAGAGCTTGAAGTCCGGAATTGTGATGCCACCAATGTTGGCTTTCTTTTTCAATATCCCTTTGGCTATTCGAGGTCTTTTCTGGTTCCATATAAATTTTAGAATTATTTGTTCCATTTCTTTGAAAAAGATGGATGGTACTTTGATAGGGATTGCATTAAATGTGTAGATTGCTTTAGGTAGCATAGACATTTTCACAATATTTATTCTTCCAATCCATGAGCATGGAACATTTTTCCATTTCTTTTTGTCTTCCTCAATTTCTTTCATGAATACTTTATAGTTTTCTGAGTATAGATTCTGTGCCTCTTTGGTTAGGTTTATTCCTAGGTATCTTATGGTTTTGGGTGCAATTGTAAATGGGATTGACTCCTTAATTTCTCTTTCTTCTGTCTTGCTGTTGGTGTAGAGAAATGCAACTGATTTCTGTGCATTGACTTCATATCCTGACACTTTACTGAATTCCTGTACAAGTTCTAGCAGTTTTGGAGTGGAGTCTTTTGGGTTTTCCACATATAGTATCATATCATCTGTGAAGAGTGATAATTTGACTTCTTCTTTGCCGATTTGGATGCCTTTAATTTCCTTTTGTTGTCTGATTGCTGAGGCTAGGACTTTTAGTACTATGTTGAATAGCAGTGGTGATAATGGACATCCCTGCCGTGTTCCTGACCTTAGCGGAAAAGCTTTCAGTTTTTCTCCATTGAGAATGATATTTGTGGTGGGTTTTTCATAGATGGCTTTGATAATATTGAGGTATGTGTCCTCTATTCCTACATTTTGAAGAGTTTTGATCAGGAAGAGATGCTGTACTTTGCCAAATGCTTTTTCAGCATCTATTGAGAGTATCATATGGTTCTTGTTCCTTCTTTTATTGATGTGTTGTATCACATTGATTGATTTGTGCATGTTGAACCAACCTTGCAGCCCTGGAATAAATCCCACTTGGTCGTGGTGAATAATCCTTTTAATGTACTGTTGAATCCTATTGGCTAGTATTTTGGTGAGATTTATCGCATCTGAGTTCATCAAGGATATTGGTCTATAGCTCTCTTTTTTTTTTTAAGATTTTATTTATTTATTTGACAGAGAGAAATCACAAGTAGGCAGAGAGGCAGGCAGAGAGAGAGAGAGAGGAGGAAGCAGGCCCCCTGCTAAGCAGAGAGCCCGATGTGGGACTCAATCCCAGGACCCTGAGATCATGACCTGAGCCGAAGGCAGCGGCTTAACCCACTGAGCCACACAGGTGCCCCTATAGCTCTCTTTTTTGATGGGATCCTCGTCTGGTTTTGGGATCAAGGTGATGCTGGCCTCATAAACTGAGTTTGGAAGTTTTCCTTCCATTTTTTTTTGAATAGTATCAGGAGAATAGGAATTAGTTCTTCTTTAAATGTTTGGTAGAATTCCCCTGGAAGCTGTCTGGCCCTGGGCTTTTGTTTGTTTGGAGATTTTTAATGACTGTTTCAATCTCCTTACTGGTTATGGGTCTGTTCAGGCTTTCTATTTCTTCCTGGTTCAGTTGTGGTAGTTTATATGTTTCTAGGAATGCATCCATTTCTTCCAGATTGTCAAATTTGTTGGCGTAGAGTTGCTCATAGTATGTTCTTATAATAGTTTGTATTTCGTTGGTGTTAGTTGTGATCTCTCCCTTTCATTCATGATTTTATTTATTTGGGTCCTTTCTCTTTTCTTTTTGATAAGTCTGGCCAGGGGTTTATCAATTTTATTAATTCTTTCAAAGAACCAGCTCCTAGTTTCGTTGATTTGTTCTATTGTTTTTTTGGTTTCTATTTCATTGGCTCTGATCTTTATGATTTCTCTTCTCCTGCTGGGCTTAGGGTTTCTTTCTTGTTCTTTCTCCAGCTCCTTTAGGTGTAGGGTTAGGTTGTGTACCTGAGACCTTTCTTGTTTCTTGAGAAAGGCTTGTACCGCTATATATTTTCCTCTCAGGACTGCCTTTGTTGTGTCCCACAGATTTTGAACCGTTGTATTTTCATTATCATTTGTTTCCATGATTTTTTTCAATTCTTCTTTAATTTCCCGGTTGACCCATTCATTCTTTAGAAGGATGCTGTTTAGTCTAGAAGTATTTGGGTTCTTTCCGAACTTCCTCTTGTGGTTGAGTTCTAGCTTCAGAGCATTGTGGTCTGAAAATATGCAGGGAATGATCCGAATCTTTTGATACCGGTTGAGTCCTGATTTAGGACCGAGGATGTGATCTTCTGGAGAATATTCCATGTGCACTAGAGAATAATGTGTATACTGTTGCTTTGGGATGAAATGTTCTGAATATATCTGTGATGTCCATCTGGTCCAGTGTGTCATTTAAGGCCTTTATTTCCTTGCTGATCTTTTGCTTGGATGATCTGTCCATTTCAGTGAGGGGCGTGTTAAAGTCCCCTACTCTTTTTTTTTTTTTAATTTATTTCCAGCATAACAGTATTCATTATTTTTGCACCACACCCCGTGCTCCATGCAATCCGTGCCCTCTATAATACCCACCACCTGGTACCCCAACCTCCCACCCCCCATCCCTTCAAAACCCTCAGATTGTTTTTCAGAGTCCATAGTCTCTCATGGTTCACCTCCCCTTCCAATTTCCCCCAACTCCCTTCTCCACTCTAAGTCCCCATGTCCTCCATGCTATTTATATGCTCCACAAATAAGTGAAACCATATGATAATTGACTCTCTCTGCTTGACTTATTTCACTCAGCATAATCTCTTCCAGTCCCGTCCATGTTGCTACAAAAGTTGGGTATTCATCCTTTCTGATGGAGGCATAATACTCTATCCCCAGGGGTACAGGTCTGTGAATCACCAGGTTTACACACTTCACAGCACTCACCAAAGCACATACCCTCCCCAATGTCCATAATCCCACCCCCTTCTCCCAAACCCCTCCCCCCAGCAACCCTCAGTTTGTTTTGTGAGATTAAAAGTCACTTATGGTTTGTCTCCCTCCCAATCCCATCTTGTTTCCTTTATTCTTCTCCTACCCACTTAAGCCCCCATGTTGCATCACCACTTCCTCATATCAAGGAGATCATATGATAGTTGTCTTTCTCTGCTTGACTTATTTCGCTAAGCATGATACGCTCTAGTTCCATCCATGTTGTCGCAAATGGCAAGATTTCATTTCTTTTGATGGCTGCATAGTATTCCATTGTGTATATATACCACATCTTCTTGATCCATTCATCTGTTGATGGACATCTAGGTTCTTTCCATAGTTTGGCTATTGTGGACATTGCTGCTATAAACATTCAGGTGCATGTGCCCCTTTGGATCACTATGTTTGTATCCTTAGGGTAAATACCCAATAGTGCAATTGCTGGGTCATAGGGCAGTTCTATTTTCAACATTTTGAGGAACCTCCATGCTGTTTTCCAGAGTGGCTGCACCAGCTTGCATTCCCACCAACAGTGTAGGAGGGTTCCCCTTTCTCCGCATCCTCGCCAGCATCTGTCATTTCCTGACTTGTTAATTTTAGCCATTCTGACTGGTGTGAGGTGATATCTCATTGTGGTTTTGATTTGTATTTCCCTGATGCCGAGTGATATGGAGCACTTTTTCATGTGTCTGTTGGCCATCTGGATGTCTTCTTTGCAGAAATGTCTGTTCATGTCCTCTGCCCATTTCTTGATTGGATTATTTGTTCTTTGGGTGTTGAGTTTGCTAAGTTCGTTATAGATTCTGGACACTAGTCCTTTATCTGATATGTCATTTGCAAATATCTTCTCCCATTCTGTCAGTTGTCTTTTGATTTTGTTAACTGTTTCCTTGCTGTGCAAAAGCTTTTGATCTTGATGAAATCCCAATAGTTCATTTTTGCACTTGCTTCCCTTGCCTTTTGCGTTGTTCCTAGGAAGATGTTGCTGCGGTTGAGGTCAAAGAGGTTGCTGCCTGTGTTCTCCTCAAGGATTTTGATGGATTCCTTTCGCACATTGAGGTCCTTCATCCATTTTGAGTCTATTTTTGTGTGTGGTGTAAGGAAATGGTCCAATTTCATTTTTCTGCATGTGGTTGTCCAATTTTCCCAGCACCATTTATTGAAGAGGCTGTCTTTTTGCTATTGGACATTCTTTCCTGCTTTGTCGAAGATTAGTTGACCATAGAGTTGAGGGTCTATTTCTGGGCTCTCTATTCTGTTCCATTGATCTATGTGTCTGTTTTTGTGCCAGTACCATGTTGTCTTGATGACGACAGCTTTGTAATAGAGCTTGAAGTCCGGAATTGTGATGCCACCAGCGTTGGCTTTCTTTTTCAATATCCCTTTGGCTATTCGAGGTCTTTTCTGGTTCCATATAAATTTTAGCATTATTTGTTCCATTTCTTTGAAAAAGATGGATGGTACTTTGATAGGAATTGCATTAAATGTGTAGATTGCTTTAGGTAGCATAGACATTTTCACAATATTTATTCTTCCAATCCAGGAGCATGGAACATTTTTCCATTTCTTTGTGTCTTCCTCAATTTCTTTCATGAGTACTTTATAGTTTTCTGAGTATAGATTCTGTGTCTCTTTGGTTAGGTTTATTCCTAGGTATCTTATGGTTTTGGGTGCAATTGTAAATGGGATTGACTCCTTAATTTCTCTTTCTTCTGTCTTGCTGTTGGTGTAGAGAAATGCAACTGATTTCTGTGCATTGATTTTATATCCTGACACTTTACTGAATTCCTGTATAAGTTCTAGCAGTTTTGGAGTGGAGTCTTTTGGGTTTTCCACATATAGTATCATATCATCTGCGAAGAGTGATAATTTGACTTCTTCTTTGCTGATTTGGATGCCTTTAATTTCCTTTTGTTGTCTGATTGCTGAGGCTAGGACCTCTAGTACTATGTTGAATAGCAGTGGTGATAATGGACATCCCTGCCGTGTTCCTGACCTTAGCGGAAAAGCTTTCAGTTTTTCTCCATTGAGAATGATATTTGCGGTGGGTTTTTCATAGATGGCTTTGATGATATTGAGGTATGTGCCCTCTATCCCTACACTTTGAAGAGTTTTGATCAGGAAGGGATGCTGTACTTTGTCAAATGCTTTTTCAGCATCTATTGAGAGTATCATATGGTTCTTGTTCTTTCTTTTATTGATGTGTTGTATCACATTGACTGATTTGCGGATGTTGAACCAACCTTGCAGCCCTGGAATAAATCCCACTTGGTCGTGGTGAATAATCTTTTTAATGTACTGTTGAATCCTATTGGCTAGTATTTTGTTGAGTATTTTCGCATCTGTGTTCATCAAGGATATCGGTCTATAGCTCTCTTTTTTGGTGGGATCCTTGTCTGGTTTTAGGATCAAGGTGATGCTGGCCTCATAAAATGAGTTTGGAAGTTTTCCTTCCATTTCTATTTTTTGGAACAGTTTCAGGAGAATAGGAATTAGTTCTTCTTTAAATGTTTGGTAGAATTCCCCCGGGAAGCCGTCTGGCCCTGGGCTTTTGTTTGTTTGGAGATTTTTAATGACTGTTTCAATCTCCTTACTTGTTATGGGTCTGTTCAGGCTTTCTATTTCTTCCTGGTTCAGTTGTGGTAGTTTATATGTTTCTAGGAATGCATCCATTTCTTCCAGATTGTCAAATTTATTGGCGTAGAGTTGCTAATAGTATGTTCTTATAATAGTTTGTATTTCTTTGGTGTTAGTTGTGATCGCTCCTCTTTCATTCATTATTTTATTTATTTGGGTCCTTTCTCTTTTCTTTTTGATAAGTCGGGCCAGGGTTTTATCAATTTTATTAATTCTTTCAAAGAACCAGCTCCTAGTTTCGTTGATTTCTTCTATTGTTTTTTTGGTTTCTATTTCATTGATTTCTGCTCTGATCTTTATGATTTCTCTTCTCCTGCTGGGCTTAGGGTTTCTTTCTTGTTCTTTCTCCAGCTCCTTTAGGTGTAGGGTTAGGTTGTGTACCTGAGACCTTTCTTGTTTCTTGAGAAAGGCTTGTACCGCTATATATTTTCCTCTCAGGACTGCCTTTGTTGTGTCCCAAAGATTTTGAACCGTTGTATTTTCATTATCATTTGTTTCCATGATTTTTTTCAATTCTTCTTTAATTTCCTGGTTGACCCATTCATTCTTTAGAAGGATGCTGTTTAGTCTCCATGTATTTGGGTTCTTTCCAAACTTCCTAATGTGGTTGAGTTCTAGCTTTAGAGCATTGTGGTCTGAAAATATGCAGGGAATGATCCCAATTTTTTGATACCGGTTGAGTCCTGATTTAGGACCGAGGATGTGATCTATTCTGGAGAATGTTCCATGTGCACTAGAGAAGAATGTGTATTCTGTTGCTTTGGGATGAAATATTCTGAATATATCTGTGATGTCCATCTGGTCCAGTGTGTCGTTTAAGGCCTTTATTTCCTTGCTGATCTTTTGCTTGGATGATCTGTCCATTTCAGTGAGGGGAGTGTTAAAGTCCCCTACTATTATTGTATTATTGTTGATGTGTTTCTTTGATTTTGTTATTAATTGGTTTATATAGTTGGCTGCTCCCACGTTGGGGGCATAGATATTTAAAATTGTTAAATCTTCTTGTTGGACAGACCCTTTGAGTATGATATAGTGTCCTTCCTCATCTCTTTTTATAGTCTTTGTCTTAAAATCTAATTGATCTGATATAAGGATTGCCATTCCTGCTTTCTTCTGGTGTCCATTAGCATGGTAATTCTTTTCCACCCCCTCACTTTAAATCTGGAGATGTCTTCGGGCTTAAAATGAGTTTCTTGGAGGCAACATATAGATGTGTTTTGTTTTTTTATCCATTCTGATACCATGTGTCTTTTGATTGGGGCATTTAGCCCATTCACATTCAGGGTAACTATTGAGATATATGAATTTAGTGCCATTGTATTGCCTGTAAGGTGACTGTTACTGTATATGGTCTCTGTTCCTTACTGATCTACCACTTGTAGGCTCTCTCTTTGCTTAGAGGACCCCTTTCAATATTTCCTGTAGAGCTGGTTTGGTGTTTGCAAATTCAGTTTTTGTTTGTCTTGGAAACTTTTAATCTCTCCTTCTATTTTCAATGATAGCCTAGCTGGATATAGTATTCTTGGCTGCATGTTTTTCTCATTTAGTGCTCTGAAAATGTCATGCCAGCTCTTTCTGGCCTGCCAGGTCTCTGTGGATAAGTCAGCTGCCAATCTAATATTTTTACCATTGTATGTTACAGACTTCTTTTCCTAAGCCTCTTTCAAGATTTTCTCTTTGTCACTAAGACTTGTAAATTTTACTATTAGGTGACGGGGTGTGGGCCTATTCCTATTGATTTTGAGGGGCTTTCTCTGCACCTCCTGAATTTTGATGCTTGTTCCCTTTGCCATATTGGGGAAATTCTCCCCAGTAATTCTCTCCAGTATACCTTCTGCTCCCCTCTCTCTTTCTTCTTCTTCTGGAATCCCAATTATTCTAATGTTGTTTCGTCTTATGGTGTCACTTATCTCTCGAATTCTCCCCTCGTGGTCCAGTAGCTATTTGTCCCTCTTTTGCTCAGCTTCCTTATTCTCTGTCATTTGGTCTTCTATATCACTAATTCTTTCTTCTGCCTCATTTATTCTAGCAGTGAGAGCCTCCATTTTTGATTGCACCTCATTAATAGCTTTTTTGATTTCAACTTGGTTAGATTTTAGTTCTTTTATTTCTCCGGAAAGGGCTTTTATCTCTCCCGAGAGGGTTTCTCTAATATCTTCCATGCCTTTTTCGAGCCCGGCTAGAACCTTGAGAATTGTCATTCTGAACTCTAGATCTGACATATTACCAATGTCTGTATTGATTAGGTCCATAGCCTTCGGTACTGCCTCCTGTTCTTTTTTTGTGGTGAATTTTTCCGTGTTGTCATTTTGTCCAGATAAGAGTATATGAAGGAGCAAGTAAAATACTAAAAGGGTGGCAACAACCCCAGGAAAATATGCTTTAACCAAATCAGAAGAGATCCCAAATCGTGAGGTGGAGAAAGGGGACAAAAAGAGGTTCAAAAAGAAAGAAAGAAAAAAAAGAAAAGAAAAAGAAAAAAAAAGAATTAAAAAAAAGAAAACGAATAAAGAAAAATATAAAAGGAAAAATATATATATTAGATAAACTAGTTAAAATACGTTAAAAAAGAAAAGGGTAAAAGTTAAAAAAAAATTTAGCGGAAGAAGAGAAAAAAAATGAAAAAGAAAAAAATTAAGTTAACTGCAAGACTGAAACAATCACAGGGAGAAAGCCATGAGTTCCGTGCTTTGCTTTCTCCTCCTCTGGAATTCTGCTGCTCTCCTTGGTATTGAAACCACACTCCTTGGTAGGTGATCTTGGTCTTGGCTGGATTTCTTGTTGATCTTCTGGGATAGGGGCCTGTTGTAGTGATTCTCAAGTGTCTTTGCCCCAGGCGGAATTGCACCGCCCTTACCAGGGGCCGGGCTGAGTAATCTGCTCGGGTTTGCTTTCAGAAGCTTTTGTTCCCTGAGTTCTTTCTGTAGAGTTCCGGAGGATGGTAATACAAATTGCGGCCTCCTGGTCTCTGGCCCGGAGGAGCAGAGAGCCCGGGGCCCCACTCCTCAGTGTGCCCTTAGAAAATAGCGCCCAGTAACTCCCGTCTGCCTGACCTCTGGCTGCGCTCCGAGCTCTCCGAGCCTGCGACCGGTTCAAGGTAACCCCGAGCTGTGAGCTTACTGTCAGCTCTGTCTCTGTAGCCGGTTTTCCCATTCCAATACCCGCAAGCTCTGCGACACTCAGACACCCCGATCCTTCTGTGACCCTGCGGGACCTGAGGCCACGTTGACCCCGCGTGGGCTTCGCCCTGGTTTAGCCTCTGGAGTGATGTCCTTCAGCGGAACAGACTTTTAAAAGTCCTGATTTTGTGCTCCGTTGTCCGCCGCTTTCGGGGAGCTGGCCCCTCCCCCCGGGATCTATCTTCCCGTCGCTTTGGACTCACTTCTCCGCCAGTCCTACCTTTCAGAAAGTAGCTGTTTTTCTGTTTCCAGAATTGCTGTTCTTCTTCTCTTCGATCTGCCGATGGATTTGCAGGTGTTTGCAATCTTTAGATAAGCTATCTAGCTGATCTCTTGCTAGCTGAAGTAGTCTCAGCCTGCTACTTCTCCGCCATCTTGACTCCTCCTCCTTTGGTTTTGTTTTTAATCCTTTTGGATTCCATGTGTCTTTTGATTGGAATATTTAGTCCATTTACATTCAGAGTGATTATCAATAGATATGAATTTAGTACAATTGTATTACCAGTAAAATCTCTGTTCCTATAGATTGTCTCTGCTCCTTTCTGCACTTTTTTGCTTTTGATATCTCTTTCCTGTTCAAAGAGTCTCCTTTAATATTTCTTGCAGGTCTAGTTAGGGGTCACAAATGTCACAATGTCCTTTAGTTTTTGCTTTTTGGGAAGCTTTATCTGTTCTATTCTGAATGATAGTCTTGCTGGTATATATATAGTATTCTTGGCTGCATATTTTTTCCCATTCACCAGGTTGAGTATATCATGCCACTCACTGCTGGCCTCCATGTTTCTGTGGACAGGTCTGCTGCTAACCTTATGTGTCTACCCTTATAACTTAAAGACCTTTTGGTCTTAGTTGCATTCAGAATTCTTTCTTTGTCTTTGTATTTTGGAAGTTTCACTATTATATGTCTTGGTGTTGACCTGTTCTTGATATTGAGGGGAGGCCTTTGTTCCTCTTGATCTTGAATGCCTGCTTTCTTTCCCAGATTAGGGAAGTTCTTAGCTATAATTTGTTCAAGTAAACCTCCTGCTCCCTTTTCTCACTCTTCTTCTGGGACTCCTATGATTTGGATATTATTGTACTTCATGAAATCTCAGAGTTTCCTAAGTGTATATTCTTGATCTAATAGTTTCTTTCTCTCTTCTTTTCAGCTTCATTATTGTCCATAATTTTATCTTCTTTATCACTGATTCATTCCTCTGCTTTCTTCCATCCTTGTTGTGATTATATCCAGTCGAATTTTTATCTCAGTTATAGGATTTTTAAAATTTTTCTCTGGACTGGTTTTTAGGCCTTTTATTTCTGCAGCCAGAGTCTCTCTGGTGTCCTCTATGCTTCTTTCAAGCCCAGCAAGTATTCTCATGACTGTTGTTCTACATTCTTGTGCAGATATATTGCTTCAACCTGTTTTGAGCAAATCCCTGGCTGTGATTTCTTCTTGTTCTTTCTTCTGGGGAGAATTCTTTCATCTTATCATTATGTCTAGGTTTCTGTCTTTTGTGTATTATGAAAGCTTGTTATGTTTTCTGCTCTTGAGAGTAATACTATATTAAGCAGGGGTCCTACATTGTCCAGGGCCTGACAATGCATCAGGAATTATTTATGGTGTGTGCTGTGTGCATACACATTATGATGTATGGTATATGCTGTGTGCATACATATGCTCCTCTGCTGGTGTGTTTCGGCTGTTGTTTCCCAGAGGTCAGTTGTCTGCAGAGTTCCCCCTTGCTTGCAATGTGGAATGTTTGGATCTGTAACTAGGTATACTTTCATTTGTTTGTGAAGGTAAGCCTGATTTTAAAAAAGTCCTGATCTGAGAAAAGAGAAAAGGAAAAAGAATAAGAAGCAAACAGACAAACAAAAGGCATAAACCTGATTCCAAAGAAAAGGAAAGAAGAAAAAAGAAAGGGAGGGAGCCTGATCCAAAAAATGAGAAAAGGAAACAAGCAAGCCAACAAATGAACAAAAAAACCTATAAGCCTGATGCCAAAGATAAAGAAAAAATATACAAAATTTTAAAAAGTGAAGAAACTAAAGAAAGCCTGGTCATATTTCCACCAGACCTGAATCGAACCTGATGTTTTAGAGCACTACATGATCTGAAGCCTTGATCCATGTGGAGGGCCTGTATTGGTTTTTTAAGGGAGAGAGGCCCACTGTGCTGGCTCATAGTCAGACCTGCTCTAATAAATATGCCCATGCCAATTGCTGGGGTTGGGGTTTAGTATAAACAACTCCAACCTCCACTGGAAATCCAATAGTCTTGGTGGGCAAGAGCATAGATGATGATGTCACTGTGCGCTCTCCTTCCCAGGGAGGGGAAATTGTAGCTGCTGTGGTTCAAGGAGTTCCTCATGGAAGGATGAAGAGTCTACTCTTCTGTATTCCAGGCTCTCATCAAATCCCTGCCTTCAACCTGTCTGTGCCCAGCTGTCAGCACACCCAGTGACACAGTTTCCCTGTATTTTTTTAATTTCATTTTATTTTATTTCTTTTCAGTGCTCCAAAATTCATTGTTTATGCACCACACCCAGTGTTCCATGCAATACGTGACTTCCATAATATCCACCACCAGGCTTACCCAATTTTTATCTCTAGACAGCTGCAAGGATTCAAAACAACAAATCTTTTTTTTTTTTTAAAGATTTTGTTTATTATTTATTTGACAGACAGAGATCACAATAGGTAGAGAGGCAGGCAGGGAGAGAGGGGGAAGCAGGCTCCCTGCTGATCAGAGAGCCCGATGTGGGGCTCGATCCCAGGACCCTGGGATCATGACCTGAGCCGAAAGCAGAGGCTTTAACCCACTGAGCCACCCAGGCGCCCCCAAAAGAACAAATCTTAAAATACCTGGCCAGGCATGGACCCACTCCCTTTCCCTAGAGGAAAGCCTTGTAGCCCTGCACCCAGCACCTGTCTGTCTCAGAAAAACAGTAGCCATCCTGTGTGAGTGCCCAGAGTCTATGTTAAAGCACAGCAAAAAGCTGCAACTAGGTTATCTGCCTTCTGCATATGCCCCTGTTCTCCTGCTGTTGAATGGCCACTCAATGCTACCTGGTGGGTCTTTTGTCCTTGAAGATTCAATATGCCCTTTCCCAAATGCACTCCCATAGGGGAACCTTCTCTCATGCAACCCAAGGGAATCCTCACACTGTAACACCTTATGTGAACCCTATGCACTACTGTGCTCTCTCTCCTACTTTTTCTTCTCTCCCTGACTTCTCTCTGGAAAAGGGCTCCCACCCCTCTATAGTACATGGCTTTTTTCTCTCCCAATTCACATCCTTGAACCTTGCATCCGCCACATCATCTCCTTCCAGTTGTGAAGATCTTTTTCTTAATCCTCAGATTGATTTCCTAGTTGTTTAAAATGATTTGTTGTTGATCTAGCTGTGTTCAAGGGACAAGGCAAGCCCAGTGTCCCCACGGTATTCTGCCATCTTAACTCCTCCTAAAAATTTGCTTTATAATCCTGTTTGTTTGCTCCTTGTCCCTATCTACAAGGGACCAGGCATTGTAATAGGCACTGGAGAGGAAAGAATATTATCTATCCGCAAGGATCTTCCCTTCTGGGAAGTGGTAACAGAGACATGAATGAGATAGAGCATGATCACCAAGCTGGGGGTATTGGGGACTTTGTTTTCTTTATCTCTGTGGTCACATGTGTCTCCATGGGCTTGCATGACAAATAGTAAGAGGTCAAAATAGTTTTTGACTTTACAACAGTAAGAGGTAAAATTTACACAAATCTGCTGCAGTCCAGATGGTGAAAAAGGTCCAGCCACTGAGACAAGTCATAGCATACAGAGTCTTTTCTGCATCAAAGGCTCACTTCTCTGATGAATGAACTATGAATCTATATCTCTCCTTCTCTCTCTCTCTCTCTCTCACACACACACACACACACACACACACACACCCCAGTCTTCTGGGCATTTCTCTACCTTGTGGGGATCTTTGCTTAGCTGAGGTCTTTAAGAGCCATCGCATACACTGTTAGAGCCTGGCTGCATTGGTTGTGACAGCTCTAGGGCCCATAAATCCTTCTGGTTGTCACATTTACTGAAGACCAGATATGGTCAATGTCTTATTTAAGAAATATACAAACTGTGGAAACAAGCTACACTTAACCTTATTCTGTTCAGTAGTTAAAGGTGGCTTATGTGAGTCAGGAAAGACGTAACATGGGGAAAGAAAAGACAGAAAAGCTAAAGATGCCATTAGCTGATGCAATAGTTTTGAGAAATCCATTTTCTTGGCCAGCTGAGCCAGTGTTTGTTAGTATTAAAATGTGAATCCTGAACTGTGTTGCACAGCTTGGGATACTGAGGAACATTCTTTCTATTTTCTTTCTTTTTAAAAATATTTATTTATTTTTATTATTTATTTTTATTAACATATAATATATTATTAGCCCCAGGAGTATAGGTCTGTGAATTGCCAGGTTTACACATTTCACAGCACTCACCATAACACATACCTTCCCCAATGTCTATAACCCAACAACCCTCTACCTACCACCTTCTCCCAGAAGCCCTGTTTGTTTTGTGAGATTAAGAGTCTCTTATGGTCTGTCTCCCTCCTGATTCCATCTTCTTTCACATATTCCCTTCCTACACTCCCCCCCGCCCACATTGCCTCTCAACTTCCTAATATCAGGGAGATCATATGATAATTGTCTTTCTCTGATTGACTTATTTCACTAAGCATAATACCTTCTAGTTCCATCCACATCATCATAAATAACAAGATTTCATTTCTTTTAATGGCTGCATAGTATTTCATTGTATATATATACCACTTCTTCTTTATCCATTCATCTGTTGTTGGTGAACATCTAGGTTCTTTCCATAGTTTGGCTATTGTGGACATTACTGCTATAAACATTTGGGTGTATGTGCCCTTTCGGATCAGTACATTTGTATCTTTAGTGTAAATACTTAGTAGTGCAATTGCTGGGTCATGGGGTAGCTCTATTTTCAACCTTTTGAGGAACCTCCATGCTGTTTTCCAGAGTGGTTGCACCGGCTTGCATTCCCACCAACAGTGTAGAAGAGCTTCCCTTTCTCTGCATCCTTGCCAGCATCTGTCATTTCCTGACTTGTTAATTTTAGCCATTCTGACTGGTGTGAGGTGGCATCTCATTGTGGTTTTGATTTGTATTTCCCTGATGCCGAGTGATGTGGAGCACTTTTTCATGTGTCTGTTGGCCATCTGGATGTCTTCTTTACAGAAATGTCTGTTCATGCCCTCTGCCCATTTCTTGATTGGATTATTTGTTCTTTGGGTGTTGAGTTTGATAAGTTCTTTATAGATTTTGGATACTAGCCCTTTATCCGATATGTCATTTGCAAATATCTTCTCCCATTCTGTCAGTCATCTTTTAGTTTTGTTGACTGTTTCCTTTGCTGTACAAAAGCTTTTGATCTTGATGAAATCCCAATAGTTCATTTTTGCCCTTGCTTCTGTTGCCTTTGGCAATGTTCCTAGGAAGAAGTTGCTGTGGGTGAGGTTGCTGCCTGTGTACTCCTCAAGAATTTTGACAGATCCCTTTCTCACATTGAGGTCCTTCATCCATTGTCAGTCTATTTTTGTGTGTGGAATAAGGAAGTAGTCCAGTTTCATTTTTCTGCATGTGGCTGTCCAGTTTTCCAAACACCATTTGTACAAGAGACTGTCTTTTTTCCACTGGACATTCTTTCTTGCTTTGTCAAAGATTAGTTGACCATAGAGGTGAGGGTCTATTTCTGGGCTTTCTATTCTGTTCCAGTGATTTATATGTCTGTTTTTGTGCCAGTACCATACTGTCTTGATGATGACAGCGTTGTAATAGAGCTTGAAGTCTGGAATTGTGATGCTACCAACATTGGCTTTCTTTTTCAATATTCTTTTGGCTATTTGAGGTCTTTTCTGGTTCCATATAAATTTTAGGATTATTTTTTCCATTTCTTTGAAATAAATGGATGGTATTTTGATAGGGATTGAATTAAATGTGTATACTGCTTTAGGTGGCATAGACATTTCCACAATATTTGCTCTTCCAATCCATGAACATGGAACATTTTTTCAGTTCTTTGTGTCTTCCTCAATTTCTTTCATGAGTACTTTATACTTTTCTGAGTACAGATTCTTTGCCTCTTTGGTTAGGTTTATTCCTAGGTATCTTATGGTTTCGGGTGCAATTGTAAGTGGAATTGACTCCTTAATTTCTCTTTCTTTTGTCTTGTTGTGGGTGTAGAGAAATGCAACTGATTTCTGTGCATTGATTTTATATCCTGACACTTTGCTGAATTCCTGTACAAGTTCTAGAAGATTTGGAGTGGAGTCTTTTGTGTTTTCCACATAAAGTATCATATCATCTGCAAAAAGTGATAGTTTGACTTCTTCTTTGTCAATTTGGGTGCCTTTAATTTCCTTTTGTTGTCTGATTGATGAGGCTAGGACTTCTGGTACTATGTTGAATAGCAGTGGTGATAATGGACATCCCTGCCATGTTCCTGACCTTAGTGGAAAAGCTCTCAGTTTTTCTCCATTGAGATTGATATTCGCTGTGGGTTTTTCATAGATGGCTTTGAGGATATTGAGGTATGTGTCCTCTATCCCTACACTTTGAAGAGTTTTGATCAGGAAGGGATGCTGTACTTTGCCAAATGCTTTTTCAGCATCTATTGAGAGTATCATATGGTTTTTGTTCCTTCTTTTATTAATGTATTATATCACATTGATTGTTTTGTGGATGTTGAACCAACCTTGTAGCCCTGGAATAAATCCCACTTGGTCGTGGTAAATAATCCTTTTAAAGCACTATTGGATCCTATTGGCTAGTATTTTGGTGAGAATTTTCAGATTTGTGTTCGTCAAGGATATTGGTCTGTAATTCTCTTTTTTGATGGGATCTTTGTTTGGTTTTGGGATCAAGGTAATGTTGGCCTTATAAAATGAGTTTGTCAATTTTCCTTCCATTTCTATTTTTTGGAACAGTTTCAGGAATATACATATTAATTCTTCTTTAAATGGTAGAATTCTCCTGGGAAGCCATCTGGCCCTGGGCTCTTATTTGTTGGGAAATTTTTGATAACTGCTTCAAACCCCTTACTGGTTATGGGTCTGTTCAGGTTTTCTATTTCTTTCTGGCTCAGTTGTGGTAGTTTATATGTCTCTAGGAATGCATCCATTTCCTCCAGATTATCAAATTTGCTGGCATATAGTTGCTCATAATATGTTCTTATAATTGTTTGTATTTCTTTGGTGTTGGTTGTGATCTCTCCTCTTTCATTCATGATTTTATTTATTTCGGTCCTTTCTCTTTTCTTTTTGATAAGTCTGGCCAGAGGTCTATCAATCTTATTAATTCTTTCAAAGAACCAGCTCCTAGTTTCATTAATTTGTTCTATTGTATTTTTTTGTTTGTTTGTTTCTATTTTGTTGATTTCTGCTCTGATCTTTATGATTTCTCTTCTCCTGCTGGGTTTAGGCTTTCTTTGTTGTTCTTTCTCCAGCTCCTTTAGGTGTAGGGTTAGGTTGTGTATTTGATACCTTTCTTGTTTCTTGAGAAAGGCTTGTACCACTATATATTTTCCTCTCAGGACTGCCTTTGCTGTGTCCCACAGATTTTGAACCAATGTATTTTCATTATCATTTGTTTCCATGAATTTTTTCAATTCTTCTTTAATTTCCTGGTTGATCAATCCATTCTTTAGAAGGATGCTCTTTAGCCTCCATGTATTTGGGTTCTTTCCAAATTTCCTCTTGTGATTGAGTTCTAGCTTCAGAGCCTTGTGGTCTGAAAATATGCAGGGAATGATCCCAATCTTTTGATACCAGTTGAGATCTGATTTAGGACCAAGGATGTGTTCTATTCTGGAGAATGTTCCACGTGCACTAGAGAAGAATGTGTATTCTGTTGCTTTGGGATGAAATGTTCTGAATATATCTGTGATGTCCATCTGGTCCAGTGTGTCATTTAAGGCCTTTATTTCCTTGTTGATCTTTTGCTTGGATGATCTGTCCATTTCATTGAGGGGAGTGTTAAAGTCCCCTACTATTATTGTATTATTGTTGATGTGTTTCTTTGATTTTGTTATTAATTGGTTTATATAGTTGGCTGCTCCCAAGTTAGGGGCAAAGATATTTAAAATTGTTAAATCTTCTTGTTGGACAGACCCTTTGAGTATGAGATAGTGTCCTTCCTCATCTATTATTATAGTCTTTGGCTTAAAATCTAATTGATCAGATATAACGATTGCCACCACAGCTTTCTTTTGATGTCCATTAGCATGGTAAATTGTTTTCCACCCCGTAATTTTCAATGTGGAGGTGTCTTAGAGTCTAAAATGAATTTCTTGTAGGCAGCATTTTGATAGGTTTTGTTTTTTTACCCATTCTGAGACTCTGTGTCTTTTGATTGGTGCATTAAGCCCATTAACATTCAGAGTAACTATTGAGAGATATGAATTTAGTGCCATTGTATTGCCTGTAAGGTGACTGTTACTGTATATTGTCTCTGTTCCTTTCTGGTGTACTACTTCTAGGCTCTCTTTTTGCTTAGAGGACCCCTTTCAATATTTCCTATAGAGCTGGTTTGGTGTTTGCAAATTCTTTTAGTTTTTGTTTGTCCTGGAAGCTTTTTATCTCTCCTTCTATTTTCAGTGATAGCCCAGTTGGATATAGTATTCATGGCTGCATGTTTTTCTCATTTAAAGTTCTGAATATATCATGCCAGTTCTTTCTGGCCTGCCTGGTCTCTGTGGATAAGTCTGCTGCCAATCTAGTATTTTTACCATTGTATGTTACAGATGTCTTTTCCTGGCTGCTTTCTTAATTTTCTCTTTGTCACTAAGACTTGTAAGTTTTACTACTGAATGACAGGATGTGGACCTATTATTTATTTTGAGGGGCGTTCTCTGCACCTCCTGGATTTTGATGCTTGTTCCCTTTGCCATATTAGGGAAATTATCTACAATAATTTGTTCCAATATACCTTCTGTTCTCCTCTCTCTTCTGGAATCCCAATTATTCTGATGTTTTTCATCTTATGGCATCACTTACCTCTCGAATTCTCCCCTCATGGTCCAGTAGTTGTTTGTCTCTCTTTTGCTCAGCTTCTTTATTCTCTGTCATTTGGTCTTCTGTATCACTAATTCTCTCTTCTGCCTCATTTATCCTAGTAGTAAGAGCTTCCATTTTTTATTGTACCTCATTAATAGCTTTTTAAATTTCCACTTGGTTAGATTTTTGTTCTTTTATTTCTCCAGAAAGGGCTTTTATTTCTCCAGACAAGGTTTCTCTAATATCTTCCATGCCTTTTTTGAATCCAGCTAGCACCTTGAGAATTGTCATTCTGAACTCTAGATCTGACATACTGCTAATGTCCATACTGATTAGGTCCCTAACATTCAATACTGCCTCTTGTCCTTTTTTTTTTTTTTGTGTTGAGTTTTTCCTGAGTTTTTTGTTTTATCCAAATAAGAATACATGAAGGAGAGAATAAAATACTAAAAGTGTGGCAAAGACCCCAAGAAAATGTGTGTTAACCAAATCAGAAGAGATCCCAAATTGTTGGTGGAAGAAAGGGGTAAAAAGAAGTTCAAAAAAAATTTAAAAATAAGAATAAAGAAAATATATATATTAGAGTGGTGTGTAGAACAGAGTCACCCACTTAATTTTGGGAGTATTTTGGTCTCTTAGAAGAAACTACCTCCCAAAATTTTAAGGAAAGAAAAAAAATATATATATTTATATATACACATGCACATGCACACACACACACACACACACACGGGTAAACATGATGAAGTGATGGAATATGACTATAAATATGAAAATATAAAAAAATTTCTAAAAAGAAGTTAATAAGATAAGTTGGTTGGGAAAAGAAAAAAAGAAATTGGAGAGGATTTGCTCAGGTTGGAGACTAGAACAAAGTTCTGTGGTAGATTTAGGGTATATTTTTATCTATCAGAAGGAGTTGCATCCCAACTTTTTTTAGAAGAAAAAACCCTATGTGTATACACAAATTAAGATTAGATACAATGAAGGATAAAATATGACTATAATAATGAAAGTACAAAAAGATTTTTTTAAGAAAGTATTGTTAAGATAAACTAGTTAGAAAAACTTTAAAAGAGGAAAGAGTAAAAGTTAAAAAAAATTAGAAGAAGAAAAAAATAAAATTAAAATAAATTTAAATAAGTTTGCAAGACTAAAGAATCATGGTGAGAAAGCCATGAATTCCATGTTTTGCTTTTTCCTTCTCTGGAATTCCACTGTTCTCCTTGATAATGAACTTGATCTTGGCTGGATTCTTGGTGATCTTCTGGGGAGGGGCCTGTTTTAGTGATTCTCAAGTGTTTTTGCCCGAGGTGGAATTGCCCCACACTTGCCAGGGGCCAGGATAAGAAATCTACTCCAGTTTTTTCTCTGTAGCTTTTATTCCCTGAACGCTTTCTGTAGACTTCTAGAGGACAGGAATTAAAATGGCGGCCTTCCAATCTCTGGCCTGGAGGAGCCAAGAGCTCAGGGCCCCACTCCTCAATGAGCCCTTGGAGAAAAGTGCTCAATCATTCTTGTCTCCCTGGCCTCTGGCTGGGCTCCAAGCTCACCCAGCCAGTGACCAAGCATCTCTGTCTCTGGCACACAGTCCTGTCTGGAGTCTCTAAACCCAGCAGATTCCTGCCATTGGGATGGGGGAATTTTGTGTCCTTCTTTATGTACTCTGAATTTGAATCTCAATAAGCATATGATCTCTTTTTGCTCAGTACAGTGGTAAAGAACATAGGCTCTGAAATCAGACTGACCTGGATTATACCCCAGTTAGAAATTTAATAGTTGGGTGTCCTTAAACAAGTTTTGTAACCTATGTTCTTTAATTTCCTCATCTGTAACATGTGGGTGAAAATACCTAGTAACTGGGTTGTTTTAAGGATTAAGCAATAGAGTAAGGTTCTTGGCAAGGGTGTTAGCACCAGAGTGATAATTTAAGTATTTAGTATTATAAATATGTCCTTCTTCATGTCACTCCTCTTCTCAGAAAATGTCCATGATTTCCTACTGCCTAGAGAATCAAGTACTAGACTCTTATCTTGTCAGTTAGAACTTTATAAGATTGGGCAGTAAGTTAAAATACTCTAAGAATGTTTTGGGCATTCTCTGTCCATGAATTCTTTGAACTATAGAGTCAGACTCAATTAAATAAGGGAGAATACCTTTCCTGGAGAGCAGTTAGTTGTGTATAAATGTAGTTCAAGCCAGTCATATTTTATAGAATGATACACAGAAATCCAAAATAAGTCCTCTTTATTTTGGGCTACACAGGAAGATTGTGGAAGCATGCAGAGGAGTACTGGTAATCCATGAATGGGTAACAGGTTCTTTTCACAATTAAAAAACTGATGCCCAAAGAAAATAAATCACCATAATGACCTTGAACAAGGACACTATAGTCCTTTCAGTTTGGTGGACTTTTAGGCCAGCTTTCATTTACTGTACCATTCTGCTCCTATTTTCTAGGGTAGGACAAATGTGGAGCTGAATAACAAAGCTCATTTTCAGACATTAATAAATTGTAATTAATTTCTCAGAGCATCTTGCAATCCCATGTGATATCTTAAGAAGAGGGTCACTTAAACATATAAGTGTAGGTGAGAGACATGAGATACTACAGGGAGGGCAACATCAGATGGGTCTAGCAATGGGAGGCAGCATGAGGGCGCTGGGCATCTGGAAAGCGGAGAGCCAGAAGAGGAATGAAGGCATGCTTTAAGCAAGACAGTTTTTTACCTTTCAGGTGTACTTCATTTACCTTTGGAACAGTAGCAAGGATGGGAAGTATAATGATGTTTAAGATTCAGGGTTGACTTGAAATCTGCTGAATTGAGATCACCTATTCTTGACCTTCATTCCTTGACTGATGCTGAATTCAGCATTCAAACAAATTACTCTTTGCAGTTAAAATCTCCATAGATGAGTCCTATTGTAAGCTATGCTTAGTATGCTTGTGAGTCATGCTTCTCTGTAAGTTTATCATTGAAGGGCTGATGAAGAACAGTCTATCAAAAATCATTTATATCTTTAGCTTTCGTCTAAAATTGTAATTGGTGAATATGTTACTGATTTTCAGAGCCCCCATTATGTCACCTTACTAGAAGAGCTTGACCTGGATCCCAAATATTGGCTATGGTTTCTTTGTACTGTAACACCTCAGGAAACTTACCATTCCTAAATTTTATGGAACTTAATTGGGTAAAAATTCTAAATTAAAAGAGATTTCGAGGGAATACAGTACTCATAATATATGGCAAAGAGAACATTTCCTGATCTTCACGTACCCAGAAAACCAAATTGGTAAGGCAGCTTCAGTGTATTGACAAGAATACTTGACACTGACTAGCTGTGTGGCCTTGGTCACCTCACTCCTCTAGAGCCTGGTTTCTCTTCTATGATATAGGGAATAATTTTCTTACCTCACCTTACCTGAATTGGAGCCCCTTGTTTCTTCTGTTACTAAAAAATGCATTTTATTATGAATTACAGTGCAGTTTCTTTTTAATATAATTTAAGGATGTTACGATCTGTTGTGCTTTCTAAGCCTTTCCCACGCCTGTTTATGAGGCTGTCTTTTTTTTTTTTAACTTCTTTGTTAATCACAGCAGATATCTCTGTCATTTGGAAACCTATTCTGTATTAATGAATATGGATTGGACTCTTCCTAATTGTTCTCTGAACACCTCCCAATTTTCAGCAGGGTAATTGATTTCAGTCAACTTCTTTAGTGCACTTTCTACACTCTTGAAGCCTGTAATTTTCAACTTCAGTATTTGTGTGCTTATACCCTCAGGAGTGCTTCAGTTGGATCCCATTATAATCCTAGAATTCTAACCAGTCACTAACTTGGAGTGTATTTATCATTAAACTAATTCATTTTTTAGTATGGATGAGACTTGATTAGAGCATAACCCATATACAGAACCTAAATTTTCTAAAAAGTCAAATTATAAAAGCACTCTTAAATTTAAAACATTAAAAAAAGTTATTTGGCTTTAGTAAATAGTGTATAGAAATGTTTCCTATGTCTTTAGTTGTATAAAAGTCTGATGCAAAGAAACTAAAGGTCATATGTCAAGTGTTTATTGTGGACAATTAGTCAAAGAGAAGACTCAGAAATGAGAGAAACTCATTAGGGCAGTAATAATTTCATTTACAAAATTTGGTTTTAGCCTAACTTCTAGAAATGCAGAGAATAAATATAAGTATATTTGGATACACTTCCACATAATAGCTAGACTTTTCTGGTTCTGAAACTTTTCCCATATGGCATATATGTGCATATATATATATATATATATATATATATATATATATATGATAAATGATATATATTGCTCAAGTCCATGTTCAAAGATCTATGGTGACTTACTATTTTTCTATAGACTTTAGAGTGATTTATATTAACCTACACTAGATATTCTGTCATTAGTTCTGACTCTGAGAGGTCAAAGCTTCTTTTAAAAGAATATTTTATTTATTTATTTGTCAGAAAGAGAGAGAGAGAACAAGCAGGGGGAGCAATAGGAAGAGGGAGAAGTAGGCTCCCCACTGAGCAAGGGGCCTAATGTAGGACTTGATCCCAGGACCCTGGATCATGACCTGAGCCAAAGGCAGACACTTACCTGACTGAGCCACCCAGGCATCCCAGAGCTCAAAGCTTCTTATAAGATATTTTTGGGAGGAATACCTAAATCTAGAATAGACCATTAAGTACTATTTTGTACTAGAATTAACCTCATTGAGGTTCTTATTGCTATTCTTTGAGATTCTTATTTTCACTCTTAAGCTGGACTATTGCAAAAAACCTAACTGGACTCCCTATTTCTTTTCTTTCTCCACTTCAACACAATGCACACTATTGCCAGAACAATTTTCCCAAAATATTATGTATTCTTTTATTAGATCTTCAATGGCTACCTGCTACCATTGACCAGAATGCAGTATCCCGTAATCTAATTTTTGAACTTACCTTTCAAATTCTATTTATTACAACTTCATATAGTGTGTGCTCCAGCCAGCAGAACTATTGTGATTCCCTGAATACTCCATGCACATTCACACATACCCCTGTGTCTACTTATGCTGTTCTTTCAGCCAGTATCTCTTTCTCACCATCTCCTTGTATCTGCATTTTATGTCTGCATTTGTTACGTAAACATAGGACTTTCGTTGGGAAAGAGAGACAATAAAGTAGAATGCCTTTAAAAATTCAGAAGTTTGGGCACCTGGGTGGCTCAGTGGGTTAAGCCACTGCCTTGGGCTCAGGTCATGATCTCAGGGTCCTGGCATCGAGTCCCGCATCAAGCTCTCTCTCAGCAGGGGGCCTGCTTCCCTTCCTCTCTCTCTGCCTGCCTCTCTGTTTACTTGTGATCTCCCTCTGTCAAATAAATAAATAAAATCTTTAAAAAAAATTCAGAAGTTCATTTTTCTTGAATGTGACAGTCCTATCATGTTTCAGAATGGCAGTGGTTCTGTTTTACATGGCTATTCAAGAACCTAGCCTTTTTATTAGCTCTCAGTTGAATAAGTTATTGCTCTACCATCCCTTAGGGTACAGTCCACCTCTGAGTGGTCAAGGCTGGCCCACTTCATCTAGGTTCCCGCTGGGGGAAGAAGAAGGAGTGCATAAAACAGGTCTATTCTCTTAAGGTTTATACCTGGAAGAGGCACAGGCCAACTTTTCACATTCTGGTGGCAATAAATCACACAGTCACACATAACTGCAAAGGAGGCTAAGCATTAATAGGAGGCCAGGCATTATAGTCTAGCCACATGTATAGAAGAAGTAGAGAGCAAATTTCATTGGCCAGCTCCACCTTTATGCCACACTGTTGAAATCTGCTTCATTAGCCATTTTCTTTCTTTCAGGCCTTTCTGAGCCCCTAAGCTGAAAGTGATTTCTCCGTCCTCTGAGCTACTCTAGTCCAGGGTTTCCTTACCTGTGATGTGTATAAGAATCACTTGTGGGTCATCTGGGTGGTTCAATGGATTAAGCCTCTGCCTTTGGCTCAGGTCATGATCTCAGGGTCCTGGGATCAAGCCTTGCTTCGGGCTCTCTGCTCGGCGGGGAGCCTGCTTCCTCTCCACTCTCTCTCTCTGCCTGCCTCTTGCCTGCTTGTGGTCTCTCTCTCTCTCTCTCTGTGTCAAATAAATATATAAAATCTAAAAAAAAAAAAGAATCACTTGTGGTTTTGTTAAACTACAGTCTTAATCAGTTGGTCAGGGGCTAGGCCCACAATTCTGCATCTCTAACAAGCTCCTCAGTTATACCCCTACACTGGTCTGCAGAACACACTGTGAGTACAGATGTTCAAGCCCATTTTCTGTTCCTCCCTTGTGGGTTATAACTTTTCCTCCTTAATAGTAGTTATTCATATGCATATCTTAACCTCCTTAATAGACCATTATCTCTCATAGCAGACTCTGGATTTCCTTGGCATTTTGTTTTTCTCACCCTGCCTCTCTCCAGCACCAAGAATGGTCTTGTACATTTAGAAGTACTTAATAAATATCTGAATAATTGATAGGAAGTATCAGCTATTTTAGAATGTTGAGCATAAGCTTTTTAAAAGTATTTATTTAAATTCCAGTTGGCTAACATATAGATAATATTAGTTTCAGGTGTACAATATAGTGATTCAACACTTTCATATACCTGGTGCTCATCATGACAAGGAGCATAAACTTTTGAAAGGCACCATTGCTTATGCCAGGTTTTGGACTATGTTCAATGCAATCACTTGTTTGACAGTGGTTTGTTGGGAAATCCATTCCCACATAACCCAGACAAACTAAGGGAAAATCTGCCGGATAGCTGAGCTGAAGAAAGTGGAATTCAGCAAATGGAAACCACATTTTATCAAAGACTTTCCCCTCCACGGGCTGTGACCTGTTCAAAAGAAATGTTAATCCCTATGTTTAGAATGCCTTTTTAGACAGCCTCTCTGTTTAATAAGAGTAATTTTGTGTGTACACAGCTTCATGAGTCAGTTTGATAATTTTTATTGAAGAGATGGTTGTTATTTCTCCCCCACCTGGAAGCACTCAATGATCTTCCATTTGAAAAGTCTCAAGTCAGGTTCCAATTAAAGCTGACTGAGGAGAACTCTTCTCAGCTTGACCCTATTTTAGCTTGTTCTTTTCTCAGTACTGACATAACGTTCTGGACCTTGGAGGGTTAGAGTGGAAGAAGAGCAGATGAAGTGGGCTAGGTTTGAAAACAGACTACTTTGTAATCTAGTCTGATTCACATGGAGCAAAGCAGACGTCAGGCCTTCTGCCTTACTCCTCCAGCCTGCATAATGAAACCCCTAACTGGAATTATTTTCCACTTGGAAATTGTCATAAATGAGACAGGGCTGAAGTTTTTCTTTTGGTCTCTGTGTGGAAAAAGTTTTCACAAGAAAATGATTCATGTTACCAAGATTTTAGAGCTTCTTAGCCTAGATGAATAAGTTTTAGTCTCTATTAGGCTCTCAACTAATGCATCAGTCACAAACCACAGAACTTCAGAGTGGAGTCCTCACTTCTCACCTAGGGGATCTCTCCTTGGCAGTACCTTGCTAGCCCTTAATTCCATGATTAGCCTTTGGTATTCAGAAAAGGATATTCAGACATGCTACTAATTTATACTGACTGCTCTCTATCCTTACTGTGACTAGGTAAGAGTTTACAGTATTATCAGTGCAGTGTGTCCTAATAAGTTGTTATTGCACATACATGACTTTGTAAGTATTCTACATGTTTTTGCCTTCCCACTCCTTTGGTGAGAACTTACAGCTTCATAATTCAATAATGAAAATGTTCCCAGTGGAGTTGGGACTAGGGTGAGCTAAGCTAGACCAATGGGGAGCACAATTTAAGGAGGTGCTCACTCAAACACACTGACCCTGTACTTGCATGACCCTGAGAGTGTCAGTCTTCTTAAATTTTGTGCCCCAGGGGACTGGCCTGCCTTATCTTAGTTCAGATTCTGATTTTCAAGGCAGAGAGCCTAAAGTACTGGTTTCTGAGATCATTTGAATAACAGGCCTTTAAACCCTTCTATCCCCTTTCTTTTTGGTAAATGCAGAAATCCAACAAATGCAGATGGGAGAAAAAAATGAAATTCAGTAATCGTGATTTTATTCATCATATGGATGTAAGACTGTCATTCTGCTCATTTGCCCTATATACTAAAGCTAAACAAAGTCTTGACATAGATTTTATAATGAGAACACATTCATTATTGGCTTTGGGAATCTCTGTGATTTAAATCTTGACATTGCTCCTTAGTCTCAAAGCCCCCTGAATTTTCAGACCTACACATCTAAATGCAGACAAGCACATCATTCCTATCCACTGCCAAACTATGCCCAACTTGCAAGGCACATGTGAACACCACTTAATTAGCTGTGATGTGCATTTTGGCATATGTCAGAAGTTAAAGCCACTTTCTTAGAGGAACTCAAACTCTGAATTTATCTTTATCAAAGCCTTGTCTAAATGATAAATATACACTGCCTCCTTGCTATCTACTGCCTGGAAATAAATCACTTTAGGATTGATTTGTTAACAGCTTTCTTCACTCTAGGGGTCTTCCTTCCCCAGAGGTTATACTGTCCTTCTTCACAAATGCTGATAACCAAACAAAACACCAAGCTGATCATAGTGAACAAAGAAGGAAACTTGGGGCAAGAGTAAGCAATTCCCTTTGCACAGCCTGGAAAAAACAAAACAAAACAAAACAAGAAACAAAAAACAGCTTTACAAGACACAGTATCATATTCTAGAAACTTAACCCCCCACCAAACTACTAGTTAACAGATGGGATATATTCTCTCTTTTTCTATTTTTTTTTTTAGCAGTGTACTCTGGACTCTGGTACTGGAGCCAGGAATTACAAACTCCTCCAGGAATCTACCAAGTAGTATAAATAAGTAAAACTGGTTGTTTTTTGAGGCATTCAAGAGTGGTGGGGACTTCTGGGAAACAGAGAATGTATTTCTCATCCACTTCAGCATCCTTTTGCCATGTGGGAACATGAGCCAGATCTTATTAGATCTTCTGATTCTTTAAGAGGAGGCAACTTGATATTTTTCTAAAATGATAGTTCCCATTTTTTAATTCAAATTCAATTAGCCAATGTATAGTACATCATTATTTTTTGATATAGTCAACTAATGAATCATTGAACATTGTAACACCCAGTGCTCATCATATCATGTGCCCTCTTTAATTCCCATAACCCAGTTACCCCATCTGCCCACCCACCTCCCTTTCCACAACCCTGTTTGCTTCCCTCTCTGATTTCTTCCCACTCAGTTTCCTTCCCTTCCCCTCTTTGTCCTCTGCACTATTCCTTGTGTTCCACATATGAGTGAAACCATATGTTGTTTCTCTGATTGATTTATTTCACTTAGCATAATATCCTCCAATTCCATCCATAGGGATATGAATGGTAGATATCCATAATTTCTGATGGCTGAGTAATATTCCATTGTATATGTGAACCACATCTTCTTTATCCATTCATCTGCCGAAGGGCATCTCATCTCTTTCCACAGTTTGGCTATTGTGGACATTGTTGCTATGAACACTGGGGTGCAGGTGCCCCTTCTTTTCACTAAATCTGTGTCTTTGGTGTAAATACCTAGTAGTGCAATAGCTAGGTTGTAAGGTAGCTCTATTTTTAATGTCCTGGGGAACCTCCATATTGTTTTCCAGAGTGGCTGTACCAGCTTGCTTTCCCACCAAAAGTGTAAGAGGGTTCTCCTTTCTCCACATCCTCACCAACATTTGTTGTTTCCTGTCTTGTTAATTTTTGGCATTCTGACTGGTGTAAGGTGGTATCTCACTGTGGTTTTGATTTGCATTTCCCTGATGGCAAGTGATGTGGAACATTTTTTTTTAATGTGTCCCTCAGCCATTTGTATGTCTTCTTTGGAGAATTGTCTGTTCATGTCTTCTGCCTATTTCTTGACTGGATTATTTGTTTTTTGGGTGTTAAGTCTGAGAACTTCTTTATAGATTTTGGATACCAGCTCTTAATCTGTAATGTCATTTGCAAATATCTTCTCCCATTCTGTAGGTTACCTTATAGTTTTGTTGATTGTTTTCTTTGCTGTGCAGAAGGTTTTTTATCTTGATGAAGTTCCGGTAGTCATTTTTGCTTTTGTTTCCCTTGCCTTTAGAGATGTGTCTTGCAAAAAGTTGCTGTGGCCAAAGTCGAAGAAGTTACTACCTGTGTTTTCCTCTAGGATTTGGATGGAATCCTGTCTCACATTGAGGTCTTTCATCCATTTAGAGTTTATCTTTGTATGTGGTGTAAGAGAATGGTCAAGTTTCATTCTTCTGCATGTTGTTGTCTAATTTTCCCAGCACCATTTCTTAAAGAGACTGTCTTTTTTCCATCGTCTAGTCTTTCCTGTTTTGTCAAAGATTAGTTGGCCATAGAGTTGAATGTCCACTTCTGGAGACTTTATTCTGTTCCACTGAACCATGTGTCTGTTTTTGTGTCAGTACTATGCTGTCTGAGGATCATAGCTTTGAAGTGAACTTGAAGTCAGGCATTGTGATGCTGCCAGCTTTGGTTTTCCTTTTCAATATTACTTTAGCTATTCAGGGTCTGTTCTGTTTCCATACAAATTTTAGGATTGTTTGCTCAAGCTCTGTGAAAAATGTCAGTGGTATGTTGATAGGGATTACATTAAATGTGTGGATTGCTCTGGGTAGCAGAGATATTTTATCTTCCAATTTATGAGCATGGAATGTTTTCTCATTTCTTTGTCTTCCTCAATTTCTTTCCTAAGTGTTCTGTAGTTTCTAGAGTACAGGTCCTTTACCTCTTTGGTTAGGTTTATTCCTAGGAATCCAATGGTTTTTGGTGCATTGGTGAATGGGGTCAACTCCTTACTTTCTCTTTCTTCAGTCACATTGTTCCTATATAGAAATGTAACTGATTGGGGTGCCTGGGTGGCTCAGTTGTTAAGCACCTGCCTTTGGCTCAGGTCATGATCCCAGGGTCCTGGGACCATGCCCCACATTGGGCTCTTCAGGGGGAAACTTGCTTCTCCCTCTCCCACTCCCCCCTGCTTGTGTTCCCTCTCTCTCTGTCAAATAAATAAATTAAATATTAAAAAAAAGAAATGCAACTAATTTCTGTGCATTGATTTTGTATCCTGCCATCTTGATGAATTGCTGTATGAATTCTAGTAACTTGTGGTTGGAGTCTTGGGTTTTCACGTAAAGTATCATGTCATTTGTGAAGAAAGAGTTTGACCCCTTCTTTGCCAATTTGAATGCCTCTTATTTCTTTTTGTTGTCTGATTGCTGAGGCTGGGACTTCTAGTACTATGTTGAACAATAATGGTGAGAGTGAGCATCCCTGTTGTGTTCTTTACCTTAAGGGAAGAGTTCTCAGTTTCTACCCATTGAGAATGATTTCATAAATGAAATCATTTATAATTTTCATAAATGGTTTTTATGATATTGAGGTATGTTCCCTCTATCCCTACACTTTGAAGAGTTCTTGAAAGGATGATATTGAGGTATGTTCCCTCTATCCCTACACTTTGAAGAGTTCTGGAAAGGATGCTGTAAGAAAAGGCTGATACCCAAGGTCTATAAAGAACTCCTCAAACTCAACACACACAAAACAGATAATCATGTCAAAAAATGGGCAGAAGATATGAACAGACACTTCTCCAAAGAAGACATACAAATGGCTAACAGACAAATGAAAAAATGTTCATCATCACTAGCCACCAAGGAGATTCAAATCAAAACCACATTGAGATATCACCTTACACCAGTTAGAATGGCCAAAATTAACAAGACAGTGAACAACCTGTGTTGGAGAGGATGTGGAGAAAGGGGAACCCTCTCTACTGTTGGTGGGAATGCAATTTGGTGCAGCCACTTTGGAAAACAATGTGGAGATTCCTCAAGAAATTAAAAATAGAGCTTCCCTATAACCCTGCAATTGCACTGCTGGGTATTTACCCCAAAGATAGAGATGTAGTGAACAGAAGGGCTGTCTGTACCCCAATGTTCTTAGCAGCAATGGCCACGGTCACCAAACTGTGGAAAGAGCCAAGATGCTCTTCAATGGATGAATGGATAAGGAAGATGTGGTCCATATATACTATAGAGAATTATGTCTCCATCAGAAAGGAAGAATACCCAACTTTTGTATCAACATGGATGGGACTGAAAGAGATTATGCTGAGTAAAATAAGTCAAGCAGAGAGAGTCAATTATCATATGGTTTCTCTTATTTGTGGAGCATAAGAAATAACACGGAGGACATTGGGAGATGAATAGGAGAAGGGAGTTGGGGGAAATTGGAGGAGGAGATGAACCATGAGAGACTATGGACTTTGAGAAACTGTCTGAGGGTTTTGGAGGGGCAGTGGGTGGGAGGTTGGGTAAGTGCAGTGGTGGGTATTATGGAGGGCATGTATGGCATGGAGCACTGGGTGTGGTGCATAAGCAATGAATTCTGGAACACTGAAAGAAATTTAAAAAACTAAATAAAAATTAAAAAAAAAAAAGAAAGGATGGTGTATTTTGTCAAATGCTTTCTCTTCATCAGTTGAGAGGATATTATGTTTTTTGTCTCTTCTTTTGTTAATGTGCTCTATCACACTGATTGATTTGTAAATGTTGAATCACCCTTGCATCCCAGGAATAAATCCCACCTGGTGATAGTGAATAATCCTTTTAATGTACTTTTGGATCCTATTGGCTAGGATCTTTTTGAGTATTTTGGCATCCATGTTCATCAAGGATATTAGTCTGTAATTCTCCTTTTTGGTGGGGTCTTTGTCTAGTTTTGGGATCAGGGTAATGCTGGCCTCATGACTCTTAATCTCACAAAACAAACTGAGGGTTGCTGGGGGGAGGGGGTTTGGGAGAAGGGGGTGGGATTATGGACATTGGGGAGGGTATGTGCTTTGGTGAGTGCTGTGAAGTGTGTAAACCTGGTGATTCACAGACCTGTACCCCTGGGGATAAAAATATATGTTTATAAAAAATAAAAAATTAATTAAAAAAAAAAGAAGGAGTTTGTAACTTTTCCTTCTTTTTCTATTTTTTAAAACCGCTTCAGTAGAATAGGTATTATTTCTTCTTTAAATGTTTGGTAGAATTCCCCTGGGAAGACATTTGGCCCTGGACTCTTGTTTTTTTGGGGTTTTTGATTACTGCTTCAATTTCCTTACTGATTATTGGTCTGTTCAGATTGTATATTTCTGTTTCAGTTTTGGTAGTTCATAAGTTTCTAGGAATGCATCCATTTCTTCTAGATTGCTTAATTTGTTGGCTTATAGCTGTTCATAATATGTTCTTAAAATTGTATTTTCTTGGTGTTGGTCATAATCTCTCCTCTTTCATTCATGATTTTATTAATTTGGGTCCCTTCTCTTTTCTTTTGGATAAGTCTGGCCAGAGGTTTGTTGATCTTATTAATTCTCTCAAAGAACCATCTTCTAGTTTTGTTGATCTATTCTACTGTTTTTCTGGTTTCTAGTTCATTGATTTTTGCTCTATCTTTATTATTTTTCTTCTGCTTGGTTTAGGATTTATTTGCTTGTTTCTCCAGGTCCTTTAGGTATAAGGTTAGCTTGTGCATTTGTGATCTTTCTTAATTTTTTGAGAGGCTTGGATGGCTATGTATTTCCCTATTAGGACCACCTTTGCAGTATCACATAGGTTTTGAACTGATGTGTGTTTTCATTCTCTTTAGTTTCAGTGAATATTTTAAATGTTTGGACATTAAAGAAAAGTTTAAAAAAATTAAAGAAACGTTAAAGAAAATTTTATTTTTTAATTTTTTAAGGAAATTTTTATGGTCACTGTGGGGGACAGATTGCATATCTATGAAGGATAGATATGTCCTAAGTCCCAAAGTCTAACTCCAGCCTATTTGTGGTTCCTATTCAGGATGATGGCTCTTGATTCACTTGGTGACTCTTAAGGCTCAGCCACTCATGTTTAGGTTGTATGTTCTTAAAATACCAAGATGTTAAGATTTTGAAAAATCAAGTTTAGGATGATCTTTGCCTCCCTGCAGCTTTAGCTGCTTTTCCACATTCCTAGCACAACACAACTGTAGACACTCCATTTCCATTAGCCAGATGCATCTGATTGTTATGCCTTTATCTTTAGGGTAGGGTACAAGAACCCTCTGGAACCATCGGCTTCCTGAGGAAGAAGTACATAGAAATAATGCTGTTTTAGCCAGCTTGGCTTTCTTAAATTCTTAATATCTTGCTTGTGTGAACTCCTTACTTCTTGGCCCTTTTGACTTCTCTTGGTCTATTTCTGAATTTGGCAATTGTTCACTAATAGAGGTGGAGCTTGAATCCTGGTGTCTATTTCTTGAGGGAATGTTCTCTAAATTTATTCCTTGTTGGTTTAATAACACTTCCTGGCTTTGCCCTGTGTCCTATTTCATTGATTTTCCCTGTGACCTGTATGTTTTTTTTTTAAAGATTTTATGTATTTATTTGACAGAGAGAAATCACAAGTAGATGGAGAGGCAGGCAGAGAGAGAGAGGGAAGCAGGCTCCCTGCTGAGCAGAGAGCCCGACGCGGGACTCGATCCCAGGACCCCGAGATCATGACCCGAGCCGAAGGCAGAGGCTTAACCCACTGAGCCACCCAGGTGCCCCATGTTTTATGTCAGCTCAGAGTTTTCCTACCTTTGTGATGTAAGATTTGAAATTGCCTTATGGCCTGTGGAAGTTGAAACACATCCCAAAGATTTTGATTATCTTCCAGGGGAGACTCATACTTCCTGGGCACTCATTTTGTCCCTGTCCCACACTATATTTGGTGTGAAACATAGCTTCTCTCTCAAGCCATCTATCAGTTCAGATGATTTTTCCCCAGTGTGTATGTGGCCACGGTCACATTACCCCCACCCCAGGCTTGCTCTGTCTCACTCTCTCTATGACCCTCCTGTCATAGCTCCTCACCTCTCCCTCCCATAATGTCCTGGCAACACCACATTCTTTACCTTTTATATTGACAGAGCAGCCTCCTCACACTTCTGTGGACTTGTTGCTAATTAATACTCAGGTTGTTAGTATTGTGGGATCACCTCCAATGACCTGTACAAGCTCAGATTCTGTTAATTAACAAAAGCAATGCTGAAAAACCTGGTTCTCTAAAATCTTAGGTTGTCACAACTTTGCTGTTTGAAAATGTACCAGTGATAGTGGAATATTCCACGTTTTCCTAGAAGCAGCATCTATTCTAATAAAGTTGTAGCGCTTCAGATAATGGAGATTTGGGACACACCATTCCCCATTTATCTTAATTCTGTAGTTTCCAAGGAGACAGAACCCTGGGTCTACTTCTCAGTCTAGGACTGATATTTACCTGTTTGCACAGCCTTGCTATACTTTAAGACCATCAAACTGTGGCTTCATTTACACTGTGCCTATACTCTTCTCCCTGGTCCAAAGTTTGGTAGTTTCCCCTTACCCGTGGAGGTTTCTGGTTTCGCTTTCCACAGTTTCAGTTACCCACTGCTGCTGTCAGTTGCAGTGAGGAAGCAGGTGTTCCTTCTGACAAATCAGCAGAAGATCAATAGTAGACTAATGCTGTCACAATGCCTGCATCACACATTTCATCTCATTACTAGGCATTTTATCTCATTATCACAAGAAGGGTAAGTACAGTGTAATAAGATATTTTGAGAGAGGGAGTGAGTGAGAGAGAGCTGCAGAGAGGGAGGTATCACAGTCATATAACAGAGTATACTGTTATAATTGTTCTATTTTATTGTTAATCTCATACTGTGCCAAATTTATAAATTAAACATTATCATAAGTGTGTATAAGGAAAAACAGTGTAAATAGGGTTTAGTACTATCTGCTGTTTTAGGCATCTACTGCAGGTCTTGGAATATATCCTCTGTAGATAAGGTGGGGAATGCTGTAACACTGCCACTTCCATTGTTTGGTGAGTAGCCCATGGTTACTCTGGTATGCAGTATCCCTTGTTGTATCAAGTTAATAAGCTTAACTTTGTCTGATTATATGGGTATCCCTAGTGGTGTTTACCAGAGGGACTTTATCTGCCCCAAGTATTCATTAAAATATTTGTCCCAATTCCTAGAGTTTTCTCTCTACAAGGACCTTTCATTGTAACATAACTTCCATGAAGGCAAGGAATTTTCTTCACTACTGTAAGAACAGTGCTTGGGACATGTTGAATGAATGAATGAATGATGAATTCTGTTAACAGCCTTTAAAGTGATAAAATGATTTTCACTTTCTTTTTTTAAAATTTTGTTTTATTTTTTCAGTGTTCCAAGATTCATTGTTTATGCAACATACCCAGTGCTCCATGCAATACATGCCCTCCGTAATACTCACCACTGGCTCACCTAATCCCTCACCCTTTTCCCCTCCAAAACCCTC
Organism: Mustela erminea; assembly: GCF_009829155.1. Classification (NCBI taxonomy): domain Eukaryota; kingdom Metazoa; phylum Chordata; class Mammalia; order Carnivora; family Mustelidae; genus Mustela; species Mustela erminea. The sequence goes on along the minus strand of NC_045635.1, from coordinate 108,562,060 downwards.
AGTTTGTTTTTCAGAGTTCATAGTCTCTCATGGTTCATCTCCCCCTGTGATTTTCCCCAATTATCTTTTCCTTTCCTTCTCCTAATGTCCTCCATGTTATTCCTTATGCGCCACAAATAAGCGAAACCATATATGATAATTGACTCTCTGTTTGACTTATTTCACTCAGCATATTCTCCTCCAGTCTCGTCCATGTTGATAGAAAAGTTGGGTTTTCTTTCTTTCTGATGGAAGCATAATATTCCATTGCATATATGATCTTCTCATTCTTATGTAGAAGGGTATAATACCTCATTTGAGCTTCCCTTGAACCCTATTTTGGGTTTTAGAATCAGAAAGACCTGACATAGACCCTGTCTTAGGCTATTCTGGTTGCTATAACAAAATATCAAGATGGGGTGACTTATAAACAGCAGAAATATATTGCTCAAAATTCTAGAGACTGGGAAATGTAAGTTTAGGTGTCAGTGTGGTTGCATTCTGAACACCTGCTTATTCATATTTGACTATGAGTTTTTCCTTGTACCTACACATGGCAGAAGGGGCAAAAGAACTCTTCAGGTCTCTTATAGGGAAACTAATGCCATTCATGAGGCTTCCTCCCATAATTACCTAAGTGCCTCCCAAATGTCCCACCTTCTACTAATTTAGGGATTAAGGTTTCAACATAGGAATTTTTTGGGGGGGATATATTCAGTTTATAGCAGACTCCCATTCCAACATTGAACTAACTCTATGATTTTGGGTAAATTACTTAACCTCGTTATGCCTTGATTGTTTTCAGTTGTAAAGTGAGGACAATGCTACCTATCTTGGTGGTTATGAAGATTAAATGAAGTGATTTATATGAAGGGCTTATCATAAAATATGGCACTGATTAATGCTCAGTAAACATCAGTGAGTATTTTTCATTTAAACTGTCCTTGATCTTCATCTTTTCAGATGTTGGGCACTTACATATCTCTGGGCCTCTGTTACTGTTCAGCACTAAATTTCATTTTGCCTTGCAGTAAAGTAACATGTGTGTCTTCTTTGTCTAGCTATAAACTCTTAGAGGGCAAGGCCCATGCATTATTTATGCATGTATCATTTTAGATAAATATGTCTGTATATTGCCTGCACATACTAGGCATTCTATTTGTGGTTGGAAGGTTTGCCTGAAAAGGAAGACTTTAGTTAAGTGTGTGTAGTCAGGCCTGGTTTTTGAATGCAGTGCACACATTAAGTAATAAATGATTATGATAAAGCATTAATAACTTCTTTCCTGAGCAGTTTCAGAATGTAGCAACTAAAGAGGAGGGGCAGAGGCAATGAAGGGGCTTTTCTGAGTACTGTGTGCCCCTGCTGAGTGTGCATTTGAATGACCCAGGGAATATGAGAGGGGCTAAGGAGATGGGTGTGGATAAACTTGGTCATTTAATTCCTGTATTTCTCAGGAATTGCCACTTGAGTTCAGCCTAGCAATTTGGAGCAGCAGGTGAATTATGTGTAGCTGATCTGTAACTAGAGGCCATTGTGCTAGGCTGTACAGGAGTCTTGTTCTCCTGGTGACCAGACCCTTTCTGCCTTGTAGTCCTTCTGGGAGCTGACACTATAGGCAGAGGGAGCCGTACTTTCACTGTTGGAGAGGCTGAGCTCTCAATGGCTCTCCACTTGGGAACATATTTATGGCAACTACTATCTTGGCTGTCTTATACCTATAGTCTAGTGCAGGGGTGAGAAAGGGGAACAAAAGCCAAGACCTAGAGGATGGTAATAGGGCAGGGTTTCTCCAACATCCTTGTCCCTCACAAATTCACTCCTTTGGGTTTTCCCCCCCTTTTCCCAATGTCCTAATACTACCTCTTCAGTTATATTTGATAACGTCTAAAATCCCCTTGAGCTTGTGATGTGCTAATAAAGTGGATCTCTAGGAGGGAAAAGCCCTGATTTGTAATGTTTGCTGATTTCTATGGTATAAATATTCCCATTAAGGTGGATTTCAAACTACTACATTGTAGTCACTGAATGTGGGGTTGGGGGATAGGGATAATTGGCTCTTGTAAATCAGTTTGTGCTGGGTCCAGCATTCTATTGTCTTCAGCTCTGACATTTTATGACTGTGCAGTCTTGACCCATTTACTCTCCATTCCCCATACAACACACAAGCAATACTCACATAGCAGAATTAAACTATAAAGCTCCTTCTCATACTCAAAATTGGGGCAAAAATACAGAAGTATTTCTTGCAGACTTAGTATATATACTGTCATGTCAAGGTTGTGTCAAGGATGGGTGCCAGTTGCTAATTCTTCATAGTAATTAGGACAGAAACAGCAGGAAGGACTGTGGTTTTGTGCTTCTGTAAGACTGTGAATTGACAAGAACCTTTCTGAAAGGCAAGCTTCAGCTATGCTGATGGTAGGTCCCCTGAGCCATGTCTTATAATAGAGTTGTCTCTCCATTAGCTATGGAAAAGCTGACATGGAGCAGTAGTATCAAAATATAAACAAGTACTACATTATTCACTCTTGTATTTCACCTTTTTTCCATGCCTTCACAACATCCATCAAAAAAATGCCTCCGCTCACTTTTTAATATAGCAATTTCTGCTGCCAGCAGAAGCATCTGCAAATTCAATATGTTTACCCTAGCTTGGAAGACAAGGATGAATTAAAAGATCTATGCTTGCTTGCAGTTGGTCCAGGTTGGGGAAGAAGACTGCTAGAGCTGAGCCTGGCCAGAACTGCTTAACATGTGTGAGGTCTGGTACTATTTCTTTGAGTTTTCATAGGTATCTCCTGCCCATTCTCTAGCCTCTGCCCAGCTGCTTCACAAAAGTCCCTCTTTTCTTATCTCCATTTCCCAGGTTGGAGCTGTTGCCCAACAAGGTTCTAGTCACTTGGAGAAACTTAAACAATGAAATAAGACTGTAGTGACTGTTGATATATGTTTATCTGCATAGTTTTCCTCAGAGCAAAGGGACAGGAACCTATGTATGCTGGTAAAAGTTTAACAACAAACTCTCTATAGAAAAAAATAGGCGTGTATTCCCAATTTTATTGATATGAAGGATGGGTAGCACACAATTTAAAACATAGTAAAATATACATTACTCCTTACTTTAAATGTCATATAGCCAGTTCATTCTCACAGAATGCTTTTTTGATTCTGTTGAATTCTTATATTTGTAGCCAACCTATGGTTGTGACTGATGAATGAATATAGTCCTGTAATAAGTGTTGATTGACATTTTCATTTATGTTAATGAATAAGATGAAAGTAAAACAACAGATATGGATGTCAGAACTTCATTTATTCATCAGTGTTGTGAGCAACTTTATTGAATTGGATAATAGTTTTAAAATACCAGAAGAAAATGCCTTTCATTTTTTGTGTTAGTTACAATGTAATGGCTATAGATACAATGCAAAAGTATTATTTAAAAAAAATTTTTGTAATATTTATATCTTTTTAAAAGGCAAAATTCAGTGACTTTTAATATATTCACAGAACTGTGAAAACATCACCACATCAAGTTTTAAAACATTTTCATCAGGGCATCTGGGTGGCTCAGTGGGTTAAAGCCTCTGCCTTGGGGTCAGGTCATGATCCCAGGGTCCTGGGATCAAGCCACACATGGGGCTCTCTGCTCAGCAGGGAGCCTGCTTCCTCCTCTCTCTCTGCCTGCCTCTCTGCCTACTTATGATCTCTGTCTGTCAAATAAATAAATAAAATCTTAAAAAAAAATCAACAATGGGGCGCCTGGGTGGCTCAGTGGGTTAAGCCACTGCCTTCGGCTCAGGTCATGATCTCAGGGTCCTGGGATCGAGTCCCACATCAGGCTCTCTGTTCAGCAGGGAGCCTGCTTCCTCCTCTCTCTCTGCCTGCCTCTCTGCCTACTTGTGATCTCTCTCTGTCAAATAAATAAATAAAAAATCTTAAAAAAAATCAACAACAACAACAAAAAAACATTTTCATCACCCCTTTAGTACTAGGTACCCTTTAGCAATCACTGCCCATTTTCTCCCAAACTCTCCAACTCTAGGCAGCCTATAACCTATAAGTTCTATCTTTTTGGATTTGCCTATTCTGGCCATTTCATATAACCAGGATGATATAATATATGGTCTTTTATGACTGCCTTCTTTCACTTAGCATAATGTTTTCAAGTTTAGTCCATATAGAACGTCATTTCTTTTCATGGGCAAATCATATTCTCTTATTTGGAACAAAATATTTGGAATAATATTCCTAATATCATATTTTGTTTACCCATTCAGTTGATAGACTTTTGAGTTACTCTAACTTTTCACTATCATGATTGCTGCTGCTATGACCTTTTGTGTACAAGTTTTTGTAAGGACATATGTTTTCATTTCTCCTGAGTGGAATTTCTGGGTTAAATAATAACTCTATATTTAAACTTTTGAGGAGCTAACAGACTTCCACAGTGGCATCCCTCCAGCAATGCACGAGGGTTCTAATGATTTCACATCCTCATCAACACTCGTTATTACCTGACTCTTTGATTATAGCTATCTTAGAGGTTGTAAAATGATGTCTTATTATTGTTTTGATTTGCATCAGCCTTGGTGGCTGATGATGGTGAGCATCTTTACACATGATTATTGGCTATTTGTTTATTTTCTTTAGAAATAATATCTGTTTAGATCCTTTGCTCACTTTTTAAAAAAAGATTTTATTTATTTGCCAGAGAGAGAGAAAGAGAGCAGGAGAGCACAAACGGGGGGGGGGGGGGGGTAGGCAGAGCTCCGTAGAGGGAGATGAGGGAGAGGGAAAAGAAGGCTTTCTGCTGAGGAAGGAGCCCCATGTGGGAGTTGACCCCAGGACCCTGGGATCATGACCTGAGCCGAAGGCAGAAGGTTAGCCAATTGAGCCACCCAGGTGTCCCTAGATCCTTTGCTCACTTTTAAGTTATTTGTCTGTTTTATTATTTAAAGAATTCTTTAAACATTCTAGCTACAATTCCATTGTTAGATATGATTTGCAAAAATATTTTTTTTAATTCTATGGGTTGTCTTTTCACTTTCTTGATGATGGTCTTTGAAATATCAAAGTTTGAAATTTCATTGGTATGCAAGTAATTTGTTTTTCAACTCCCCTCTCTTTTTAAAAATAGAGTGTTACTCATTTTGTTTTTTATCTGCAGTTTCCTTTTATTGGGATTGCATTGTTGGCCCGAGTACTGTATAAGTGATGTGATGGTCTTCTCAGAATGTATGGAGCCATGTGATGTCTTTATGTCCTTAACTGGAGATGAAAATTTTGATAATCTGATCAAGGTATTACCTAATTTCTCTTTTGCATAATTACTAGATTTCTTGCCCCCAACTCATAAATTTTTTAAAGATTTTATTTTACTTCCTGTCAGTTAATATATAGTGTTATATTAGTTTTAGGTGTACAGTATAGCAATTCAATAACTCTATACTTAGAGTTCATTATAATAAGTGTATTCTTAGTCTCTTTCATCTATTTCAAATCATTAAGAAGTTTATAACATTGTAAATATCTGAAAAACACTTCTCAGGGACTGTAGAATAAATTCCACATGCCATAGCATAACATTCAAAGTTTCCAACTTCAGATCTCCAACCTACCATTCTAGATTCACCTATTATACACCCCTATATCAACCTATTTATTTTATTTATTCATTATTTATTAATTAATTTATTTATTTTAAGAGTAGGGGAAGGGACAGAGGGAGGGGGAGAGGGAAACTTAAGCAGACTGCACAGTGAGTGCAGAACTTCACATGGGGCCCCATCTCACAACCCTGAGATCACACCCTGAACCTAAACCAATAGTTGGATGTTTAACCAACTGTGCCACCCAGGTGCCCAAACCTTTCTTTTAATTTTATTTTAAATCTGGTATCCTTAACATACAGTGTTTTATTAGTTTCAGGTATCCAATACAGTGATTTAGCAATTCTATACATACTCAGTACTCATCAAGATAAGTGTACTCTTTATCCTCTTCACCTATTTCACCCATCCCCCACTGACCTGCCTTCTGGGAGGCGTCAGTTTGTTCTTTGTAAGTAAGAGTCACTTTATTGGTTTGTCTCTCTCTCTCTCTCTCTTTTGCCCTTTTTTCATTTGTTTTGTTTCTTTAATTTCACATATGAGTGAGATCAGGTGGTATTTGTCTTTCTCTTACTTATTTTGCTTAGCATTATAGTCTCTAGCTCCAGCCACATCATTGCAAATGGCAAGACTTCATTCCTTTCTTTTTTTTAATTTTTTATTTTTTATAAACATATATTGGATGAATCATATCCAATTGTATTTCACATCTTTTAAAAAAGATTTTATTTATTTTATTTTATAGACAGAAAGAGAGAGAGAGAGAAAGGGTATGAGTGGGAGAATCACAGAGCCTGACATGTGGCTCAATCTCATGACACTGAGGTTGAGACCTGAGCTGAAACCAAGAGTTAGACTCTCAACTGACTGAGCCATTCAGGTGCCCCTACACCACATCTTCTTTATCCATTCATCTATTGATAGACACTTGGGATATTTCCATATCTTGGCTCTTATAAATAATGCTTCTATAAACATAGGGATGCATGTATCCCTTTGAATTAGTGTTTTTGTATTCTTTGGGTAATTACTCAGTAGTTCAATTACTAGATCATAGGGCAGTTCTATTTTTAATTTTTTGAGGAACCTCCGTACTGTTTTCCTGAGTTGCTGCACAAGTTTGCATTCCTATCAATAATGCAACAGGGTTCCCTTTTCTTCACATACTTGTTAACACATGTTTTTTCTTGTGTTTTTGATTTTAGCTATCCTGACAGGTGTGAGGTGATAACTCATTATAGTTTTGATTTGCATTTCTCTGATGGGAAGTACTGATGAACATCTTTTCATGTGTCTGTTAACCATCTGGATGTCTTCCTTGGAGAAATGTCTGTTCGTGTCTTGTGCCGATTTTTAGATTATTTTGTTTTTTTTTTTTTGAGTACTGAGTTGAAGTGATCTTTATATTCTTTGGATATTAATCCTTTATCAGATATATCATTCGCAAATATCTTCTCCCATTTTGTATGTTGCCTTTTAATTTTATGGATTGTATCCTTAACTATGCTGAAGCTTTTATTTTGATGTAGTCTCAGTAGTTTATATTTGCTTATGTTTCCCTTGCTTCAGGAAAAACATGTTGAAAGTAGTTGCTATAGTCAAAGTCAAAGAAGTTACTGCTTGTGTTGTCTTCTATAATATTTATGGTTTCATATCACTCATTTAGGTCTCTAACTCATTTCAAATTTATTTTTGTGTATGGTATAAGAAAGTGGTGCAGTTGGGCACCTGGGTGGCTCAGTGGGTTAAGCCTCTGCCTTCGGCTCAGGTTTTAAAAGAAATTTAAAAGTACATGGCAAAAAATGAAATAAGAACACAATGGTCCAAAATCTCTAAGATGTAAAAAGAGTGATTCTAAAAGAGAAGTTTATAGCAATTCAGGCCTATCTCAAGAAGCAAGAAAAATCTCAGATAAACAACCTAAATTTACACTTAAAGGAGCTAGAAAAATAATAACAAGCAAAACCTAAAACAAGAAGAAGGAAGGAAATAGTAAAAATTAGAACAGAGATAAATGATATAGAAACTAAAAACAGAACAGATCAATGAAACCAGGAGCTGGTTCTTTGGGGAAAAAAATCAATAAAATTGAAAAACTTCTAGCCAGACTTATCAAGAAAAAAGGAGAAAGGACCTAAATAATTAAAATCACAAATGAAAGAGGAAAAATAACAAATAACTACAGAAATACAATTATAAAAGAATATTATAAAAAACTATATGCCAACAAATTGGACAACCAATAAGAAATGGATAAATTCCTAGAAACATAGAAACCAAAACTGAAATAGGAAGAAATAGAAAATTTATACAGACCAATAACCAGCAAAGAAACTGAATCAGTAACCAAAAAACTCCTAACAAACAAAAGTCCAGAACCAGGTGGCATCATAGATGAATTCTATCAAACATTTAATTTTTATTTTTTTAAGATTTTATTTATTTATTTGATAGACATCACAAGCAGGCAAAGAGGGAGGTAGAGAAAGGAAGTGAGCAGGCTCCCTGCTGAGCAGAGAGCCCAATGTGGGGCTCAATCCCAGGTTCCTGGGATCATGACCTGAGCTGAAGGCAGAGGCTTCAACCCACTGAGCCACCCAGGCGACCCTCTGGCTTTCTTTTGACATCCATTTGCATGATAAATATTTTTCCATCTATCGCTTTCAATCTGCAGGTGTCTTTAGGTCTAAAATGAGTCTCTTGTGGGGCATCTGGGTGGCTCAGCCAATTAAGCAACTGTCTCTTGGATTCAGCTCATGCTGGTATCTCATGGGTCATGGAATTAAGCCCTGTGTCAGGCTCTGTCCTTAGCATGAAGTCTGCTTCTCCCTCTCCCTCTATTCCTTCTTGGCTCATGTTCTCTTTCTCTCTCATTCTCTATCTTTCAAATAAATAAATTAAATCTTAAAATAAAACCAAAATGAGTCTCTTGTAGGCAGCATGTATATGGGTCTTGTTTTTTAGGAGACTTTTTTTTTTAAGTTATCTCTGTATCCAACTGAGCCAATCAGTTTTTCTTTTTATCCATTTTATCATTATATGTCTTTGGATTGGAACATTTAGTCCATTTACATTCAAAGTAATTATTGATAGATATGAATTTATTGCCATTTTATTACTTATTTTATCATTGTTTCTGAAGATTTTCTCTGATCCTTTTTTATCTTTCTATCTTTCATGTTTTGCTGATTTTCTTTAGTGATATATTTGGATTTCTGTCTACATTCTCTGTACATTTATTAGTGTTTTTGATACATGGTTACCATTAGGTTTATATAAACCTCTTTTGCATATAGCAGTCTATATTAAGTCAAAGGTCATTTAAGTTTGAATCCATTATTCTCTCCTCCGTATATATCAGGTAAATGTTTTTATATTTTATATCATTTTTTTGGGAATTCCTTGACTGATTTTTTTTTTAAGATTTTATTTATTTATCAGAGAGAGAGAGGGAAGAGAGCGAGCACAGGCAGACAGAACGGCTAGCAGAGGCAGAGGGAGAAGCAGGCTCCCTGCTGAGCAAGGAGCCCGATGTGGGACTCGATCCCAGGACGCTGGGATCATGACCTGAGCCGAAGGCAGCTGTTTAACCAACTGAGCCACCCAGGCGTCCCCCTTGACTGATTTTTTTTAACAGAAATTTTTATCTTTGCTATATTAAATTGATGGTCCTTTTCATTTGAACACATTTTCCACTCCTCTCCTCCCCGAATTTTAGTTATACATTGTCATATTTTACATCCTTTTATGTTGTGAATTCCTTGACTGATTTTTTATAGAAATATTAATTTTTCCTACTTTTGTGTTTCCTACCCAAATAATGTCACTTTTGGTCTCTCCTTTCTAGTCGGAGTACCCTTTAATATTTCTTGCAGGGCTGGGTTAATGGTCATAAACTGCTTTAGTTTTAGTTTGTGTGGGAAACTGTTTATCTCTCCTTCTGTTCTGAATGGTAGCCTGTTGGATAGAGTGATGTTGGCTGCAGATTTTTCCCATTCAGCACTTTGAATGTATCATGCTGCTCCTAATGGTTTGCAAAGTTTCTGTTGAAAAATCTCCTGTCAGCCTTATGGGTTTTCCTTTGTAAGTTATGGACTTATTTTGTCTTGCTGCTTTTAAGATTTTTTTCACCACATTTTGCAAATTTAATTACAATGTCTTGGTATGGGTCAGACTGCTTTTTTGTTGATTTTGATAGGAGCTCTCTTTGCCTCCTGAATCTGGATATCTTTCCTTCCCCAGGTTAGGGAAGTTTTCAGCTACTATTCAGAAAAATTTTCTGCCCCCCTTTCTCCTTTTCCTGGGACTCCTGGAATACAAATGTTAGATTTGATGGAGTCACTGATTTCCCTAAATATATTCTCATTTTGTGTAATTCTTCTATCTCTCTTTTGTTCAGTTGGATTACTTTCCACCACTCTGTCTTGTAGGTCACTATTTTTTCCCTCTGCTTCTTCCTTCCTGTTATTCATTCCATCAAGTGGGTTTATTTCATTTATTGAGCCTTTTTTTTCCTATGTTGTTCCTTATCTCTGTGTTAGGGTCTCACTCATGTCTTCCATTGTTCTCTCAAGTCCAGTGAGTATTATTATGATCATTGCTTTAAATTCTCTATCAGGCATCATGTTACTTATATCTGTGTGGTTTAAATCTCTGGCTGTGGTCTTGTCCTTTTTATTCTTAATTTGAGATAAATTTCTCTGTTTCCTCATTTTGTCTGCCTCTCTTTGTCTGTTTCTTTGTGCTAAGAAAGTCAGCTATGTCTTCTGCTCTTAAAAGTAGGGACTTTAGGATGTTTGGGTGGTTCGGTAGGTTAAGCATCTGCCTTTGGTTTGGGTTATGAACCCACAGTTCTGGGATTGAGTCCTACATCAGGCTCCTTGCTCAGAGGGGAGCCTGGTTCTCTTTCTGCCTGCTGCTCCCCCTGCTTGTGCTGTCTCTCTCTGCCAAATAAATAAATAATTTTTTAAAAGTAGTTATTTTATGTAGAAGAGGTCCTGGAGTACCTGCAGTGCAGTGTCCCCTGTTCATCAGAATCTGGCCCTTGATGAGAGTTGCTTATGCCTTGCTAATGTGTCTGAGTCACTTTTCCTTTCAGCACAGTCATTTTCCCTCCCTTTCTGCCCATTGTTGGCTGTGCTTGCTCCCTGTGGTGTTAGTGAGACCCATGCAGGCCAACTCTGAGCCCTAGGCAAAGCCGAAAAGTATCTGCCCTGCCCTTCTGCCCACTATTGTCTGTGCTTACTCCCTGGGGTGTTAGTGAGACCCAGGCAGGCCAGCTCTGAGGTGACCCAGTGAGGAACTTGGGAGCAGGGTGGTGATGTTAGCAAAATTTGTGGGGGGCCACTAGTTCTATATTGGATCGCCCAAAGCACTGTGTCAACTGGGGTCTGTTTACTGGGGTGGTCAGACAGTGCAAGGTTGGGTGTGCCATTTGAGGCTCCTGGGTGTGGCTAGGCCTGGTATGAGACAGTGGTTGTGGGTGCACACCTGAGTGCTGTGCAGTAGCTGGGCAGGGTACATGGTGGCAGCTGTGTACCCAGGGGCTGGGTGCAGTGCATAACAGTGGCTGGGGGCACATGGGTTATAGCTGGGCAAGATGTGTGGCAGCAGATCTTCAGTTGGTGGCCAGGTGCACATGTACAATTTTAACAAAATTTGCCCTGAACCCTGGGCCAAAGCTACAAGTATCTGTGCAGCCCTGCCTCCTGCACGTAGCTCTGTATTTATGCTGAGGGTGGGGGACAGGGGAGGAAAATGGTGCTGTCAGCTCCCTTGTTTTCAAAGAAGTTCCCCAACATGCTCTGAAATCAGTTTGAACAGATCTGTCTCCCATTTGCCCCTCTTGTTGTATAAATTGCCATTTTAAAAAGATTTTATTTATTTGACAGAGAGAGAAAGCACAGAGGGAGAGTGAAAGGGAGAAGCAGACTCCCCTCTGAGCAGAGAGCCCAGTGTGGGGCTTGATCCTAGGACCCTGAGATCATGATCTGAGCTGAAGGCAGACACTTAACCAATTGAGCCACCCAGGTGCCCCATAAACTGCCATTTTTATGTTGCATCTCTGCATAAGCTGCTGTCTCTTTAAGGGTAGTGACGCACCTATCACTTGCCTTCTTAGCTCACCTGGTGCTGTGTCAGCTGACTTTTAAATCTCCAGGCTCTAAGTAACACTGGTTTTACAGACTCATGGGATTTAGTCCCTCTTGTTTTTAAAGCCCAACTTTATGGGTATAAGTCTTCCCAATGTGCTCCCTGGTGCAAGGACCTGTTTCTCTGCCCTTTCCGAATGCACAGCTCCCTCTCTCTTGAGGGTAACCTCCCTCCCTCTCTCCTGAGGGTAACCTTTCTGAATTTCCTAACCTTTCAGATATAACTTCTTTTCTATATTTCATTCTGGAGTTTGTTCTCCCAGTCTTCAGATTGCTATCTGGTCTTTTGACTTGGGTAAGGATGATATCTAGTTGTAAACATAGGATGAGGTGAGCTAAGGGTCCTCATACTTAGCCATTTTCCCAAGCTCCCCAATATCCCAATGCAACAGTTTTTTTTTTTTAAAGATTGTATTTATTTATTTGGGGAGGTCAGAGGGAGAGGGAATCACTAGCAGACTCTATGCTGAGCATGGAGACTGACGTGGAGCTTGATCTCATGACCTGAGCTGAAACCAAGATTTGGAAGCTTAACTGATTGAGCTATCCAGGCACACCTCCAAAGAAAGTTTTAAATATAATAGGTGCTAACACCTTACCCATCACTTTTTTTTTTTATTTTAGACAATCAACAAAGTGATAAATCAAACCTTGATTTTCTATTTTTATTTTTTTAGAATTTTCAAATTCCCACATTGTAAATACTCCCCCCTCTATGGCTGATGTGAAACTATAGCTGTGATGTCACTGAATGAGGAGGTTGGAAGAGATGTGTAGCAGCATACTGTTATGGGGTATTTCCTTCTTACAGAGACTATACATGTAAATAACCTCAGGGGCATAGAGAATAATAAAACATAGTACAATAATGAAGAAATGATATATTTTGAGTATTTCCTTTGGCTTTAATACAACAATTGTAGATATATATATAATTTTTAATATTAGCTGTGTTTAACAACTAGCTCACAAAATTTCTGAAGATTTAACAGTTAGCTCCTATGAGATGGGATGGGACAACTTTGGCATATTGGGAGGCAATTGAACTTTTGTAGGAACTAGTATGGGTTAGGCACTGCATGTGTAACCTCTAAGATTCCTTAGTTCTCAGCAATATTTATAATTATGGGACATAATTCAATACCACTGGCTCTTTCTCCAACTGTTCCTTGCAGGTTCCCAGTCCTGTGTTGTGTCTCTTAAATTTTTCTTGAAGTTCCTAGTTGGTATTTCCCCTGCAATCATGAACAAGTCTGTCATGTATTGTTGGTGATTTGCAGCACATTAACTAGCTATCATTTGTTCTTACTATCTCCTCTTAAGGCTCTGCTTTTTCTTGGGTGCTTCCCCTACTCTGCTGAACTCAAGTGTCTCCTCCTGACCCTGTGGCTCCTCTTTTTTTGTCTTATTGACAACAGAGAACAGGACTATTCATGTTGCCAGAGCATCTGGATAATTTGTCTTAAGGTAGGGGAGAATGTATCTCTCTTGCTTTGTATTATGCTTTTTTGGAAGGGGTTCTCAAGCAGGACTGCTGATAACCTTACAACTTTTTTTAACTAAACTTTTATTTCAGAGTAGTTTCTAGATCTACAGAAAAGTTGACAAGATAGTACAAGGAATCCTCATATACTTCGTAATTAGTTCCCCCTAGTTAATATCTTACATTATTAGAATACATTTGTCACAATTAATGGATCAATATTAATGTGTTATTATTAACTAAAGTCCATACTTTACTCAGATTCATTCTGTTTTTCCTTGTGTCATTTTTCTCTTCAAGTATTCCATCCAGGGTGCCTGGGTGGCTCAGTGGGTTAAGCCGCTGCCTTCGGCTCAGGTCATGATCTCAGGGTCCTGGGGTCGAGTCCCGCGTCAGGCTCTCTGCTCAGCGGGGAGCCTGCTTCCTCCTCTTTCTCTCTGCCTGCCTCTCTGCCTACTTGTAATCTCTCTCTGTCAAATAGATAAATAAAATCTTTAAAAAAAAAAAGTATTCCATCCAGGATACCATACTACATTTAATCATCATATCTCCTTTTATTCCTCATGTCTGTGACAGTTTCTAAGACTTCTTATTCTTGATGACCTTGACAGTTTTGAGGCATACTGGTCAAATGTTTTATAGAATGCCCCTCAATTGAAATTTGTCTAAAAAGTTTCTCTCATGGTTAGACTTGGGATATAGATTTTTTTTGGGAGGAAGACCACACAGGTAAAGTGCCATTCTCATCACATTTTATCAAAGGTAACTACTGTCAATGTGACATATCACTGTTGTTGAACTTTATTACCTGGCTGAGGTAGTGTTTGTCAGGTTTCTCCATTGTAAAGTTAATATTTTTTAAAAAACAATTTTCTGTACTCTTTGGAAGGAAGTCCTATGCATAGCCAATGTTTAAGGAGTAGGGAGTATCTTGAGGATGGACTATTACCATAAGTTATTTGGAATCTTATGCACAGGAATTGGTCTCTTCTCCTCATCTGTTATTTTATTTAACTATTTACATCAGTATGGACTCATGGATATTTGTTTTAAACTTCTAGGTTATAACCTAGTATAGTTAATGCTTATTATTCAGATTCTGTATTTTGAATTTGCCTACTAACTAAAAATTTTTGTAACTATCAAATCAATATTTGTGGCATTATCATGTTCATTATCAGATATGTGCAGAGCAACAAAAAATCTTGGCAGCCTGAAGTATATGTTCCCAGCTGAGGTCAAACAAGACAATGTTCTGCCTTCTTGTTTCACCTCTCATATTTTAAGCAAGTATGCCTTTTATCATATATTTAATGTCATGTTTTCACCAATTTTGTGATTTTCATTTGTGATTTCACTGCTTAAAATGGCCCCCAAGCTTACTGCCAAAGTACTGTCTAGTGTTCCCAAGTATAAGAAGGCTGTGATGGAGAAAATATGTATTTTAGCTTTGTTCACACATAAATTATAGTGCTCTTGTCCGTGAGTCCACTGTTAAGGACTCAACAGTATATATTAAACAAGTTGCCTTTAAATAGAAACCTGCATTAAAACAAGGTTCTATATTGATCAAAGAAAACAGTATATCAATTATAGGAACCTAACTCTGTATTTTTGCTAGGAGATATGGTTCAGTATTTGCTAAGTCAGCATTCACAGAGATTTGTAGAATGTAATTACCATAGGAAATGAGTATAGTATTTTCTAGTATTTTATTTTCTAGTATTTTATTTTTTTCACTTTATTTCTTTTCAGTGTTCCAAAATTCATTGCTTATGCACCACACCCAGTGCTCCATGCAATATATGCCTTCCATAATACCCACCACCAGGCTCACCCAACTTCCCACCCTCCTCCCCTCCAAAACCCTCAGTTTGTTTCTCAGAGTCGATAGTCTCTTACGGTTTCTCTCCCCATCTGATTTCCCCCATCTTACTTTTTCTCTCCATCTCCCAATGTCCTCCATGTTATTTCTTATGCTCCACAAGTAAGTGAAACCATATGATAATTGACTCTCTCTACATGCCTTATTTCACTCAGCCTAATCTCCTCTAGTCCCGTCCATGTTAATATAAAAGTGGGGTATTCATTATTTCTGATGGAGGCATAATACTCCATTGATATATGGACCAAATCTTCTTTATCCATTCCTCCATTGAAGGGCATCTTGGTTCTTTCCACAGTTTGGTGACTGTGGCCATTGCTGCTATGAACATTGGGGTACAGATGGCCCTTCTTTTCACTGCATCTGTAACTTTGGGGTAAATACCCAGTAGTGCAAATGCGGGGTCATGGGGTAGCTCTATTTTTAATTTCTTAAGGAATCTCCACACTGTTCTCCAAAGTGGCTGCACCAACTTGCATTCCCACCAACAGTGTAAGAGGGTTCCCCTTTCTCCACATCCTCTCCAACACTTCTTGTTTCCTGTCTTGTTGATTTTGGCCATTCTAACTGGTGTAAGGTGGTATCTCAATGTGGTTTTGATTTGAATATCCCTGATGGCTAATGATGATGAACACTTTTTCATGTGTCTGTTAGCCATTTGTATGTATTCTTTGGAGAAGTGTCTGTTCATGTCTTCTGCCCATTTTTTGACATGATTATCTGTTTTGAGTATGTTTTGAGGAGCTCTTTATAGATCTTGGATATCAACCCTTTGTTTATAGTGCCATTTAAGGATATCTTCTCCCATTCTGTTTGTTGCCTCTTTCTTTTGTTGACTGTTTCCTCTCCTGTGCAGAAGCTTTTGATCTTGATGAAGTCCCAAAAGTTCATTTTAGCTTTTGTTTCCTTTGGCTTTGGAGACATATCTTGATAGAAGTTGCTGTGGCTGATGTTGAAGAGGTTACTGCCTATGTTCTCCTCTAGGATATTGATAGATTCCTGCCTCGTTTTGAGGTCTTTAATCCATTTAAAGTTTATCTTTATGTATGGTGTAAGAGAACGGTTATGTTTCATTATTCCCCACATCGCTGTCCAATTTTCCCAGCACTGTTTATTGAAGAGACTTTCTTTTTTCCACTGGATATTTTTTCCTGCTTTGTCGAGGATTATTTGAAAATAGAGTTGAGGGTCCATATCTGAGCTCTCTACTCTGTTCCACTGGTCTATGTGTCTGTTTTTATGCCAGTACCATGCTGTCTTGGTGGTCACAGCTTTGTAGTAAAGCTTGAAATCAGGCAACATGATGCCCCCAGTCTTTTCTCTTTCAACATTTCCTTAGAAATTTGGGGGTCCCTTCTGGTTCCATACAAATTTTAGGATTATTTGTTCCAGCTCTTTGAAAAATGCCAGTGGAATTTTGATCAGGATGGCATTGAAAGTATAGATTGCTCTAGGCAGTATAGACATTTAAACAATGTTTATTCTTTCGATCCATGAGCATGGAATGCTCTTCCATCTTTTTGTGTCTTCTTCAATTTCTTTCATGAGTGTTTTGTAGTTTCTTGAGTACAGATCCTTTGCCTATTTGGTTAGGTTTATTCCTAGGTATCTTATGGATCTTAGTGCTATAGTAAATGGAATCAATTCTCTAATTTCCCTTTCTATATTTTCATTGTTAGTGTATAAGAAAGCAACTGAATTCTGTACATTGATTTTGTATCCTGCCGCATTGCTGAATTGTTGTATGAGTTCTAGTAGTTTGGGGATGGAGATTTTGGGTTTTCCATTTAAAGTATCATGTCGTCTGCAAAGAGAGTTTGACTTCTTCTTTGCCAATTTGAATACCTTCTATTTCTTTTTGTTGTCTGATTTGCTGTTGCTAGGACTTCTAATACTATGTTGAACAACAGTGGCGAGAGTGGACATCCTTGTCATGTTCCTGATCTCAAAGGTAAGGCTGTCAGCTTTTCCCCATTGAGGATGATATTCACTTTGATAGATAGACTTTATGAAGTTGAGGAATGTTCCCTCTATCCCTATAGTTTGAAGCGTTCTAATCAGGAATGGGTGCTATATTTTGTCAAATGCTTTTTCTGCATGGGTTGAGAAGACCATGTGGTTCTTCTCTCTTCTCTTATTGATTTGTTCTATGACATTCATTGATTTGTGAATGTTGAACCACCCTTGCATCCCAGGGATAAAAACCACCTGGTCATGTGGATAACCTTTTTAATGTACTGTTGGATCCTATTAGATATGATCTTGTTGAGAATCTTAGTATCTGTATTCATCATGGATATTTTGTCTGAAATTCTCCTTTTTGGTGGGGTCTTTGCCTGGTTTTGGGATCAGGATAATGCTGGCTTTATAGAAAGAGTCTGGAAGTTTTCCTTCTGTTTCTATTTTTTGAAACAGCTTCAGGAGAACAGTTATTATTTCTTCTTTGAGTGTTTAATAGAATTCTCCAATGAATCTGTCAGGTCCTGGGCTCTTGTTTTTGGCGAGGTTTTTGATCACTTCTTCAATATTGTTACTAGATATTGGTCTATTCAGATTGTCAGTGTCTTCCTGATTCAGTTTTGGAAGTTTATAGTTTTCCAGGAATGCATCTGCTTCATCTAGGTTGCTTAACTTATTGGCATATAACTGTTGATAATAATTTCTGATGATTGTTTCTATTTCCTTGGTGTTCATCATGATCTCTCCCTTTTCATTCATAATTTTATTAATTTGGGTTCTCTTTTCTTTTTGATTAGTTTGGCCAGTGGTTTATGAATCTTCTTGGTTCTTTAAAAAAACCAGTTTCTAGTTTCCTTGATGTGTTCTACTGTGTCTCTAGTTTCTATCTCATTGATCTGCTTTAATTTTGATTAGTTCCCTTCTTATGTGTGGGGTTGGCTTAATTTGTTGTTGATTTTCCAGCTCTTTATGGTGTAGAGAAAGCTGGTATATTCTGGATTTTTCAATTTTTTTGATGGAGGCTTGGATGGGTATGTATTTTCCTCTTAGGACCGCCTTTGCTGTATCCCATAGGTTTTGGACCTAAATGTCTTCATTCTTATTGGTTTCCATGAACTGTTTAAGTTCTTTGATTTTCTGATTGATCCAAACATTCTTAAGCAGGGTGGTCTTTAGCTTCCAAGTGTTTGAATTCCTTTGAAACTTTTTCTTGTGGTTGAGTTCCAGTTTAAAAACATTGCAGTCTAAGAATATGCAGGGAATAATCTCAATCTTTTGATATTGGTTGGGTCCTGATTTGTGACCCAGTATGTGGTCTATTCTGATGAAAGTTCCATGTGTGCTTGAGAAAAATGGGTATTCTGTTGTTTTAGGGTGGAATGTTCTGTGTGTATGAGGTCCATTTGGTCCAATGTGTCATGCAATGATTTTGTTTCTTTATTGATTTTCTGCTTGAATGATCTGTCTATTACTGAGAGTGGCATGTTAAGATGTCCTACTATTAATGTATTCATATCAACATGACTCTATATCTTGATTAACAGTTGTCTTATGTAGTGGGCTGCTCCCATATTGGGGGCATAAATAGTTACAATTGTTAGATCTTCTTGGTGATAGACCCTTTAAGAATGATGTTGTGTCCTTCTTTATCTCTGACTACTGTCTTTAGTTTAAAATCTAATTTATCTGATATGAGAATTTCTACACCAGCTTTTTTTTGAGGCCCATTGCCATGGAAGATGCTTCTCCATCCCTTCACTTTCAGTCTGGATGTATCCTTAGGTTCAAGATGTAGACAACATATGGGCGGGTTCTGTCATTTTATCCAATCTGCAACCCTGTGCCATTTTATGGGAATGTTTAGGCTGTTCATGTTGATAGTGATTATTGAAAGATACATTTTTATTGACATCCTGTTGACTGTGAAGTCCTTGTTTCTATAGATTATCTCTGTAAATTTCTGTTTTATGACACTCTTGGGTTATTTCTTCTTTTATAGAACCCCCCTTAATATTTCTTGTAATGCAGGCTTGGTGGTCACATACTCTTTTAAACCTCACCGGTCTTAGAAGTTCTTTATCTCTCCATCCATTTTGAATGTCAGCCTTGTTGGATAAAGTATTCTTAACTGCATATTCTTCTCTTTTAGTCCCCTGAATATGTTTTACCAGCCCTTTCTGGCTTGCCAGGTTTCTCTGGACAGTTCTGATGTTATTCTGATGGGCCTTCCTGTGTACATAAAGAATATTTTTCCCGTAGCTGCTTCCAACAGCTTCTGTCTAAAATTATGATTCATCATTTTCACAATCAGGTGTTTCGAGGTCTTTCTAGACTCTATGATCTTAGGGGGTGATCTTTGTGCCTCTAGAACACAAACACTGGTTCCATTCCCCAGATTGGGAAACTTTTAATGGAGGATTTGTTCAGCTATATCTTCTAGTCTTCTTTATTTCTTCTTCCTCTCAGGGATCCCAATAATTCTGACATTGGAATGTTTCATGGCATCATTTATTTCCCTAATTCTGTTTTCATGACTTCTAAGCTGTTTGTTCCAGGCCTCCTCCTGATCCTTTATCTCTATCAGTTTGTCCTCTAGATCACTAATTCTTTCTTCTGCCTTGGTTATCATAGCTGTTAGAGAATTTAGATTAGATTGGATCTCATTGATAGCATTTTTAATTTCTTCCTGGGTTGCTTCACTTCCGTCCTATTCCATTCCATGTTGTCATTAATGGTTTTCTGCAATCTAGCCTTTGCCTGGATAATTGTTATCCTGAATTCCCTTTCTGACATACTGTTTATGTCCGTATCCAATAGCTCTGAAGGAGAGGGCATAGTCTCTGAATTTTTCCTCTGTTGGGTATTCCTTCTCCTAGTCATTTTGGTGAGAGGTGGTTGAGGGGATGTGTAACTGAATATATCAACCACAATCCAGGCAAGGTGTACCCTGGAACAGTTCTGAGCAATTGGAAGTCACCACCAAAAAAAAAAAAAAAAAAAAAGAAAGAAAGAGAGAGAGAGAGAGAGAGAAAGAGAGAGAGAAAAGACAAGACCCAGAAAGAATGGGTCTCACAGGTAAGATTTATAAGGTAGACAAACAAAAAGAGCAACAAAAGTAAATGACAAGGAAAAAATACAGCCAAAATGAACCCCAAGTATAAGATTTATATAATACCAGAATAAGAACAAATACACTGACAGAAGAAAGAGATGGGAGGGTGGTTAAAAATCCTTGATGTGGGCGAGGAAGGTTATTTTGATTCTTCCTGGGTGCATCTTGATATCTTTGTTAAAAAGAATCAACTTTCCAGAGATAAAGTGAGGCTAAAGCTGTTTTGTATATAGGGGTAGTATTGATTAGGGAAAGAGGATTACATTGAAGCTTATATCTATATGTTTATTAAAAAATAGAAAAGAAAAAGAAAAACACAGGTATATGTATGAGTAAAGTTCATGTTAAAAGGTTATTATGGAATATGTTGTATTAAACCTCTAGTTGTGACAGCAAGTAGGTTCAAAAAATTATACAGAACAAGAATAGTGAGAAAAAATTAAAAATAAAGTTATATCTATGAAATATACAGGTTTTAGGGCAAGACTGGGAACTTAATATATTATTTTCCCCTGATATTGGGGTTTTACAGTTTTATGGGGACCCTGTGGTGGTTGTCCTGTAATTCTTTTGGCTGACATTCTGGGGGAGGGGCCTGTTGCTTTTCAGGCAGTTTTGCTTGGGTTGAGTCCTCCTGCCCCCTATCAAGGGGCTGGGCTCTGTGGAAACCAGTTTTTCAGGCTTTTGTTCTCTGGAGGTTTTTCTGTTTTGTTTTGTTTTCCTTTGGTTGCATTTTGAGGGCTTTCAGAGGTTTAGAGGAAAGCAAACTGCACCCAGACCTCTGTCTCAGAGAGAAGCCCGTCTGCTCCCTCTGTGTGGTCCAGAACACACAGACTCCTCCTCTGCATACTCCACTGAGACATGCAACCTCCCACAGTCAGAGCTTGTCCCCAGCCACTGTCTCAGGGGTCACTGCTCCTGAGAAGCTCCTGCTTGTCTCTGCACCTATGCCAAAACCATGAGCAATATTGGCCCAGGGAGCCTGGTTGGTGGCTGCCTCTGCAGGGACTGAAGTCCTCAGGTTGCCAACTTGGGTGATTGCACTGAGACTGGGAGAGTCCA
This sequence comes from Mustela erminea, assembly GCF_009829155.1. Classification (NCBI taxonomy): domain Eukaryota; kingdom Metazoa; phylum Chordata; class Mammalia; order Carnivora; family Mustelidae; genus Mustela; species Mustela erminea. Next base: position 108,540,813 of record NC_045635.1, on the reverse strand, counting down.
GACCCTCAGCTGGTCCTAGAGACTGCCAGCTAGCTCGAGGATGGAGCTTTCTCAGGGCTGGCAGGGTGTGGGTCAGACCCCAGTCGCGCAGTGCGCAAAAGTTCTAGGGTGTGCAAGCTGGTGGTCTCATCAGACTCCCTGATGCCAGGGCGGGAGTGTGCCCAGCTGAGCTGTGATGCATGCTGCGCAACCATGGAGGGCTCAACTGCACTTTATCTTGCATGGGTGGTTGCCAGCAGTGGCTGTCCTTGGTCCATGGACTTAGGCCCATGCCCATGACCGCCCAATTCCATCAGTTGCCCCTTAAGATCTTTTGCTCTTTTTGAGTGCTTTTAATCCGACTCCAAGATAATGCTCATCCCCAGTCACAGGGCACTCCTGTATTGATGTATTACTTTCCAATGGGTCACTTCTGGTGGTTCCCTCCCCCTTCTGATTATCCTCCAAAATCAGTCTGAACATTCCGACTCTGGTTTACCACTTCACTGGAGTCTTTTGCCCCCTTAGAGATCCAGAAGTGTATAATCCTATGTCTCAGGCTGATTTCATGGGTGTTCAGAGTGTTCTGGTAGATAATTAGCTCACTTTACGGGACCGGTTGAAACAGGGTCTCCTACCTCTCTGCCATCTTGCTCCTCTTCCTGACTTTTCTAGTATTTTATTTATTTGTTGCTAAAATGGCTTTCACTTTGATCAATGAAAGCTCTTTCATTTGACCTCTGCATCCCTTTTTCTCTTTGGTATAAATCTCTCATCAGTGTACATTGTGCCTGTGTGTGTGTGTGTGTGTGTGTGTGTGTGTGAGAAAGAGAGAGAGAGAGAGATTTTTTTCAAAACGGTTCCTTAATTTCTTGCAATTCCTTAATTTTATGCCTCATTTGTAGAGTCAGCCATTTCTCCATGGAGCCCTGTTTCTTTTTTTCTTTTCTTTTTTCTCTTTTTGGAGAATTGTATTAGATAAAAAGAACTGGGGACTAGGTGTGCATTTTGCTATTGAGGTGTCAGTGCTTCTAGACCCTCTTAGCTGACAGCGTGAAGAGGTATGTATGTCTATACTAACACATGTATATACATATATATACATATATCTATAAATATTTCTACATGTAACCATATGAATTTACATTAAGCTAAACATTAGTCCAAACTGATGTCTCCAACTCTTACCACATGGATCATTTTACCCTCTCCCCTTAATTATCTGTGACCTCTCATTCCAATAGCAAAATAACAGGCTCCTACTATCTGCCATCCATTTACTTATTTATTCAATCTAGTATACATGTATAGTGGTATCAAAATTGTTAAACTGTAGTCTTGTGGGAAACAACTTTCTCAAATGGAGTATGGTGTTTATGTACAGTGCCTTTTGTATTAGTCTTACTGTCTCCACTTGCCTCCAAAGTTACTTAACTCAGTACCTTTTTGTCCCCCTCACAGCTTTTAGTAATACACATAATGTCCTTATCTGTTCCATTACTACCTATTCAGATATATGGGACTGGGATAGGAAACAAATACAAGTGAGAGATACCCCACTGTACTCAAGATCCCTAATGGCTAAGCTATTTTACTCCTCTCACTCCACCCACTGATTCTGATTCCTTCCTTTACCACAATTCTCCTTCAGGAGCTTCCTCCATTTTTGCAGAAATAGCTTTCTTTACAGTTGTTAAAGATTGTACCAGATATACCCAAACATGTTTGGGTCTTAATTAGACATAAGCTGTGACCCATGCTTTACATGCATCATCTCATTTAACTTCACTTAATCCTCATACAGACAGTTTCTAAAATTTATAAAGTGCTTACTGTTGTCAGGCATTTTCCTAGGTGTATTGGAAGTATCAGCTTGATTAAACCTCAAAAACCTATGAGATGGGGTCGTTTTCTGCCATTTTACAGATATGAAAGACTCAGAGAGGTTAAGTAACTTGCTCAATGTCATACACTTCAAAGTCTGTGCTCTGTTAAACCACATTGCCTCAAGTTAGATAGAGCTGAATCTCAATTAAAAAATAAAAAATTTATATGTCTTCTATTTTTCTTTTTTAGAGGACACTTTTTAAGAATTAAGACCATTATGGACAATGGGGAAACATAAGGAAATCTAGATCTCACTGCATTGTATTTCTTGTATAATTTGTCACACATCTTGGCATGCCCAGACTTTTTAGTCTTGGTGACTGAGCAGAAAAACCACAAAGAGAAAGAAGGGTGCTGCAGATGACCAGAAACTATTTTCCTAGTTCTGTCCCTCTCCCATCCTTAGCTATTTTTGAGATTCAAGCATATTTCAATTCAATAAACATGTATTGAGCACTTACTTTGCATGAGTACTTTTCTAGGCACTAGTGGGAAATAGAGAAATGAGTAAGGGATGGCTCTATAACGCCAGGAATTTTATCTCAGTGGGGAAGAACAACATGTATCTAAAATATAATTTCAAATAATATGGAAAGGGAGTAACATCTGATCTATTGAAAGTCCAAGCTGCTCATTTTGGGGGCTTTATCTTTTGCACTATGCTTGATTCATCGTAACATTAGAATGGTGCTTTGCTGTGTATCAATGGCCTGGGCCTCTTGGGAATATTTAGAGACCCAAAGGGAGGCCAGCCTATAGTTCCAAAGTAGCTATGGATAATCATATTATAGAGCATTATAAGTTGGTTCTGGGCCTTTGTAGAGGGTCAGTGGTCCCAGTCCAGCAGAGGTTCAGATATGGTACTTTGTACTTGCCTGGTTCCTGCTTGATCCTTAAGAAGGGACAGCTTCAGCTTTGCCTAATTTCCTTTTGGCTCCCAGACCTCCCACCCCTCTTATAGGCTGGCATTTCCTGGCTTTCTTGCCATCCACTCTTACTCTCCCCACTCTAATTAGTAGATTGGTGGGAGGTAGCTTCAGAAAGGGAAGGCTTTTCCTTGAGTACCCATTCTTTACAGCAATCCAGCCATTTGGGCTTTAATTGGCTTCAGAGGGCCCCTTAGTGCTTTGTCCTTTGTGCATCAGGAAGTTAATTACTTAATAAACCAAATGAGAGTCTTTAAAAAATGCAATGTTAGCTCTTCTCTTTCTTAGAGCACAACATGGGACAGGCTAGGATACTCTAGTCACTGCAAGAACCAGCCCAAGATAAACTGGGAGGCTCTCGAGTGCTCTGATTTTAGGAGTCCTCTTTCACACTATGGCATCTCTTGGGTCCCCAGGGTCCCTCCTTACAGCCCCTTTCTAGGATTACCCTTTCTATGCTACCCCCATGTTTGTTTGTTTTTTAAAATTTATTTCTTTTCAGCATAACAGTGTTCATTGTTTTTGCACCACACCCAGTGCTCCATGCCCTCTCTAATTGCACCCAGTACAATTAGATAAACTGCTCCATTGCACCCAGTGCAATCCGTGCCCTCTCTAATACCCATCACCTGGTTAACCCCATGTTTTGACTCTTTTTAGTATGTATGCTCTATATTCAATCTCAAGGAGGCCCTGTTCACTTAATCTGACAAAGCAATTTATAGTAACATTAGTAGTCAACACTTAAAATGTAAGCCAACACTTAATAGTCATTCTGCTAAATACTTTATACTATTTCGTTAAATCCTCCCAACAAACCTATGAGGTTGATTGTTCTTATTATACCCATTATACAGATGAAGAAATCAAGAATCAGAGAGTTTAAGTGACTTGTTTAAGATCACACAACTAGCAAACAGTGAAGATGGGATTTGAATCCAAGTTGTCTGACATTGGAGCTATGGTCTACAAACCACCAAATGTAATACCAGGTGTGTTTCAGTAATGACTGATAATGACCTAGTTGTTGAGGTATGTTTGTATACTTTCCATAACACTTTTCTAGAGTGCCTATACATTTATTGAGTGCCTACTATGAACCAGATGATATTTTCATTTTAACAGTGGCATTTAATGTCTTAATTCATAGGAGTGACTAATGCAGTCATCATGAAAGGGTTGAAGAACAATTAAGTTTTAATTGTATAGTATTGATCCTATGTACACTGGTGTTTTAGGGGGTAGAATTGTGTTGGGTTTGGATAGGTAGAGATAAAGGAAGGGAAAAGCATTTCAAACATGGGGAATAACATAGCAAGGGATAAAATTGAGAAGGTGAAAAGGGAGGAATGAGATGTATTTAGCTAGCCTAGTGATTTTTCAAGTGTTTGTGTAACTAGGACAGAACCTCCCAAACTCTATGGCCACAGCCCTTCCTGTTACATCTGCCAAGGACTATCTATAGCAGGGAAGGCACATTGTCTTGTAATAAGAGCTAACATTTATTGGATACAGTTGTTCTACAACATTTATGAAAATTACTTCATCGAATCTTCAAAACAACCTTATGAAACTAAAGCTGTTAGTCTCCCCACTTTTGAGATGAGGAAACAGAGGCTCAGGGATGCTAAGAAATTTACCCGAGGTTATATAGTTAGTAAAAAGCAGAGCTGGAAGATGAACCCAGGTAGTCTAAGTCCAGAGAATGGATCTTAACCATAAAGTTATACTTTATCAGTCCTACTCCTGTATAGGGTCTTGTAACCTTTTTGTATACTCCTCTTCTGGTTTATTAATCCAAACCTTATATTTGAAAGGACTGCTTTTGTCCTTCATGTTTATGGCTTAGACCAGGAATAGACCAAGTAGCTTTGATTCTTTTCGTCTAGGGTCTAACCTTAGATTTGTCTGTTATTATCATCACCACTTTTACAAAATGCAACAAAGAAAAACAAAACTAAATAAAATAGGACCCTTTCCCCTAAAGTCTAGGGATGAGCTGGCCTTAACTGTCCTTGCTAGCCTTCTTTATTTTGGGTTCAACCATGATCCTATTGGGCCTTAAAAGTGATGATTTCCTCCTATTAGATGCCTGAGGTGGAAGACTTAATTCTGAGAAAGAAGCAACGGAAAGAGTAGTTGTCTTAGTCCACTTTCATATACAGAAGTTGTATCTTCTAACATGGTGGATAGATTAGGTTTTTGGAGGCCATTTTGACTTTCAGCCTTATGTATTATGGACTTATAGAAGATAGAAAGAAAGCTTTGAGCTCTCCTTTGGTTGTAGGGCAAAGGCACTACTACACCACAATTTGTTGCTTGGTTTACCCAAGATGATTAATAATTTAGCCTGTGGCCACTCAGGAGTGTTGTCTGTTCTTTCTTTCTTTCTTCCCTCCTTCCTTCCTTCCTTCCTACATTCCTCCTTTCCTTTATTTTTTTAAGGATTTTATTTATTTATTTGAAAGAGACCCAGTAAGAGAGGGAACACAAGCAGGGGGAGTGGAAGAGGCTTCCTGGTGAGCAGGTAGCCCGATGCAGGACTTGATCCCAGGAAGGATCATGACCTGAGCCAAAGGCAGATGCCCAATTCCTGAGCCACCCAGGTGCCCCAGTTGTTCTTTCTTTTAATGAAATAAGATGGGGGTTTAGGCCCTCAAAGCTTTTGTGAAAGTTAAGCGTCTTTCTTTGGCTCAGATCATGATCCTAGGGTCCTGGGACTGAACCCCACATTGGGCTCTCTGCTCAGCAGGAGCCTGCTTCTCCCTCTTCCTGCTGCTCCCCCTGCTTGTACTCTCTTTCTATCAAATAAATAAATAAAATATTTAAAAAAATGTTTTTGTAAAAGTCTTTTTCACATGTGCCACTACCCTATACTTCTGAAATTGGTTTGTACAGAGTTACCTTAATTAAATTCACCAAACTGGGACAAAAAGCTGTTTTGTATTGTCTATTTCTCATATTATACATTGCTATGTTAGTACACCCTCCCCAGAGAGGATTTAACAATGTAGCATTGTCCCAAATGGGCCCTCACCCAGAAAAAGTCACACTAAAACCCTCCTCCCATTATCAAATGTTTCCCTGTTCTCAAAGGGAATTTAAATTTAAAAAAATTAGGAACAAAATCCCTTCCCCCTCAAAATGATCTTCATTCTCCTCTTTGCACATAAATAGGCTTTATTTTACAGGTAGTAGGTGGCCACTATAAGTTCTTAAGCAGCATGATAAAAATGGTGTTACAGGAGGATTGATCTGGTAGTAGCATACTATTGCTATAATAATACTATCTTAACACAGTATTTCTCATACTGTGATGCAATTGCCTATTTACTTGTCTTTCTCCCTGAATGATTGTAAACTTGTGGGACAGTTACTTAGTTATCTCTACTCCTAGTGCCTAGTGCAGTGTTCAATGAATGAGAAGAGACTGTAGGCAGAAAGACCAAGTAAGTATGTAAGAATGGGGTAGAAGAAAGGCCTACTTCTACTTCCTCAACATGGGGGGTTAAGGGGGTGGGAGAAGAATGAATGAAACAAGATGGGATTGGGAGGGAGACAAATCATAAGTGACTCTTAATCTCACAAAACAAACTGAGGGTTGCTGTGGGGAGGGGGCTTAGGAGAGGGGGGTGGGGTTATGGACATTGGGGAGGGTATGTGCTTTGGTGAGTGCTGTGAAGTGTGTAAACCTGGCGATTCACAGACCTGTACCCCTGGGAATAAAACTATATGTTTATAAAAAATAAAAAATTAAAAAAAAATCTAATTAAAAAAAGAAAGGGCTTACTGAAGTAGTTCAGATAGGTGAGGCGATAAGAGCCTGAATAAGCACAGCATGTGTGAGATACTTTGTAGGCAGATATGCCAGAATAATACAGTTGAAGGGGTGAAGATGTAAGAGGATGACGATTTCTAAGTTAGAGAATCAGAAAATAGTACTATTGGGTTTTAGGGGGACAGAAAAGAATACTTCTTCTTCTACTGAGCTCAGAACCAACAGAGAAATAAGACTCAATAAATGAATGGATATAAAAATACAAGTACCTTGTGAATTATGCATTTTTTCTTATAGTAATTGGCCTACCAGATCAACTGTAGCCTTCCCCTTCATGAACACAGATCATCCTGTAGGATTCTCATTTGGATGACAGCAGCCTAAAACAATGCTCTCAGTGCAGGTATATCTGATAGAGAAAGCCCCAGAACTGAAGTCACCCAACTTTTTCTGCAAAGAGCCAGGTAATAAACATTTGAGGCTTTTCAGGTCATATGATTGGTCCTGTCACAACTTCTGCCTCTGCTGTTGGAGTATGAAAGCAGCCATAGGCAGTAGGTAAAGGAACAAGCATGTCTGTATTCCAATAAACTTTAGTAACAAAAGTAGGTGGTGGGGTGGATTTGTTTATGGGCTAGAGTCTGCTAACCCTGGAACAGAAGGAACTGAGTTGAATAGTTTTTCATTATTCTCACTAACCTTGAGGATAAGGGAATGAGGGGTTGCAGACTGGCTATGTATATTATTTTAGTGGAAGCTTCTTTAGGGAAACCTAAAACTTGGGAAATGTTAGATCCAGACACCACTGACAGAGTAACTTGGAAGAGAAAGTTTGTGGAGACATTCTTATCTTTGGAGATGTTGAGTTTGAGGTGACAGTGGGACCAACAAGTAGAGGTTGTCTGTAGCCACAGTGATTTGGGAGTCCAGTTTGTAATATCTGGGGAGGACCTGTTGTGTACATCTCTTCTTAATTCTGTGTTCAGTGATCCCACTATGGTAGCTTGAAATTGGCCATGGTGGAAAATAGCATGGAAATTGGCAAAAAACTAGAAATCAGAGTTTCTTGACATAAGCAGACTGTTAAACATTTACTAGCACAGCACTGCATGTAGAAGGTATGCAATATGGATTTGAAATATAGTTGCAAATAAGGCCCACTGAGGGAATCATCTGCTTGGAGGTAAGAGCTGAAGCTTTGGCAGTGGATGAGTCTACTGAGTATGGGTTGGAAAAGAACAAAGTAAACAATCCAACATACTCATACTTGGGGAATATTCATAGTTTGGGGTCTGTACAATAAGTAAACAGAGGCTTAAAAGAGATATGGGAGAAGTAGAAGGAGAATGGGGAAGAGGCAGTGTCAGAGTAATTGGCTATTCTTTACTACCTATGATATTAGGCCCCTTGGCAAACATATCAGAAAAGGACGACTTACTCCTGGTTAATTATAAAACAAGAAGCCTATATACCCCTGAATAGGTTGAGTTCGTGGGGGAAAAGCTCCAGAGAGTCTGTGGACCTTCCAAATAGGCCCAAGGTTTGTCCCTTTAAGCCTTGCTCTTTGGTCCTGCATGGTATTTCAGACAAGATCAAAGGAGACAGAATTTGGAGCAACTGATAAAATGACACCAAACAAAACCCATCACTGACAACTTCAAAGCCCCCAATTCCATACTATTGCTCTTTAACTCACAAAGAATCTAGCTGCTATTCTGGTTTAAAGCCTTGGCCGGCAGTCCTAGCTGACAAATCTGAGAGGAAGAATCCACTTAAACAAACAAAAAAGGCCAAGTCTATTAATTAGAGATCAACTAATGCTTACACTAGATCCACTGGCCTACTTGTTTCAAGGTCACCCAGTCCTGAGACTAGTAAGAACCTTGTCCTCTTCCCAGAGAAATCTGAAACTCATGAAAACTTGCTGCCTTTGTAGTCTAATGGCCTCAGTGTTTCTCCTGACTCTAGAGCTCACTTTGATCTTTCCCAGGGCTAGACCCCTGAGGCCCTAGACATCTAAAATAAAGATCTATATTTGCTAATAATGGACCCAGAGCCAAACCTGAGCATTCCAGATGAAGCCACATGTAAGTCTCCAAACACAAATTCTGGTGAGGCCACAGCAAAAGCTGTGGTCTTTTAAATAGTACTTTGGTCTCTTAACATAGTACTTTAGTCTCCAAATGCCATTGTGTTTATTCCCCAACTTTTCTAGGCCATGTTGGAGATTTGTGAGTCTAATCTGTCGACCAGTCTACCCTGCTTGGCTCTAACTAACTCACAACGAACACAAGGAATTAGTTGCAGATCAATGTTGTACCATTAGTACCTCATTAGTGATAACTAAAATTTATTAAATTATCAATGGTTTGCAGGATACTTTTTATCATATTGCTTAATCTTTATATCAACCCTACAGAATAGATATTAGTTTTCCTATTTTATAGAGGAGCAAATTAAGAGACAGAAATATTAAATAGCTTATTAAAGGTCATGCAGTAGGTGGCTGAGCCAGGATAAAAACTTCAGTGGTACAACTTCACACATTCCATCATTTTCCTGTGTATATCGAAAAGACATGATTCTTTTTAAAGTTGGACCAGAGGATATGGTTTAGGCGTGAGATAGAATGGGGCTTATGATTATCCCAAATCAAAATTAGCTATAAGCTTGGAAGCTGGATAATGCAGTCTTTCTTTTCTTTTCCTTTTTAAATCTCTTTTCTTTTCTCTTCTTTCTTTCTTTCTTTCTTTCTTTCTTTCTTTCTTTCTTTCTTTCTTTCTTTCTTTTTCTTTTCTTTTTTTTCTTTCTTTCTCTTTTCTTCTTTCTTTCTTTTTCTTTCTTTCTCTCTCTCTCTTTCTCTTTCTCTCTCTCCCTCCCTCCCCCTTCTTCCCTCCCCCCCCACCTCCATCCTTCGTCTCATCCCTCTCCACCCACCTACCTACCTACATTCCTTCTACCTTCCTTCTCCTTCCTTCCTTCCCTCCTTCCCTTCTTTTTTTTTTCTTTCTTGCCCACACAGGTGGACTTACAAAATGAGAGACTAGAAACTGAGAATGTGCTACAGAGAAAAGAGACAGGCCCACATAATTATTTCAGTGAAGTGACCCTATACCTTCTGGTTAATATTGCCCAATTAATGTTTGCTCTTCCTACAGAGGAGAGGAGTGAATGTGGGATTCGAATACTGTTTCCTCCCAAGCAATGGAGCTATAGTCCCTCCCTCCTTGGAGATATGAAGCAGGGACTCATATATACAAAGGTCTTTGTACATAGTAGGTATTCCATTCATGTTAACCCCAGCTGATTTAAATAGACCCAGTCTGCTCATACATATGCTCAAGACAAGGCATTTCTCTCCTGGCCTTCAAGCATTTGTCTCTCCCCATAGCCTGTTAAGTGTTCAGACTTGCAGTTCTTTAATCTCACCTATTCTGGTTCTCTGTCCTGTCTATTGTGGTGGGAGAATCAGACAATAAAGGTAAAAGTAATAGAATGTCAGGTAAGTGCCATGAAGAAAATAAAACATGGTAATGGGAGAGGGAGTGGCTGAGGGAGTGACAACATTAGTAGAAAGGCCGTCAGAGGAGGTGACATTTGAGATGAAACTTGAGTGATGGGAAAAACTCAGCCAGACAAAGATAGGGGAGAAGTGGGTCCCAGACAAGAAGGAACAGCAAGTGCAAAGACTCCAAGCTGGGAATGACTTGGCAAGTCTAAGGAATATAAAGGTCTGTGTGGATGGAGTATAGTGAGTGGATAGAGTGTGAGTATATGAAATAAAGCTGGAGAAGCTTGAAGAGTCCGGGTCACTCAGGACTTTGTGATCCATAGTACACAGTTTGAATTTGATCCTAAGGACAGTGGGAAGTCCCTGTTGGGCTTACCACTCTGGCTTCTGAAGTATGACTTAGAGTCCTCTTGTTTCCTCATCTTTTATGTCTTCTCATTTTGAATAATGACTATTTTTCACTGTCCCAGAGAACTGATTCAACCTCCAATGGTTTAAAACCATCCATTCAGGGTTCCTGGGTAGCTCAATTAAGCGTCTGTCTTCAGCTCAGTTCACGATCCCAGAGTTCTGTGATCGAGCCCCATGTTAGGATACCTACTTAGCAGAAGGCCTGCTTCTTCTCACTGTCTGCAGCTCACCCTTCTTGTGCTCTCTCTGTGTCAAAATAAATAAAATCTTTAAAAAAATAAATAGAACCACCCATTCTGTGCTGTCACTAACCCTCTCCAATTTCACCTCTCCATGCTCTGGCTCTGAGTGGGAATTCTTCATTGTTCTCAACATAGGAGCATCTCTAGAACTGGTGGATCAGGTCAGAAAAGTACTCCCCCTGAAATGAAAGGCAACCTGAATCTTACCTGAGTAGATAAGTGCAATTTTTTGCAGCAGCAGCCCAGTGACAGATGCATGAACGTGCAGCTGTTGAGGTGGGGGTGTGTCTAAATGGCAGATAGGGAAATGTCCCCAGAAGGCATCCATCTCAAAGAGAATTTATGGAAGATAACCAGCAGTATCCCTAATTTCAGCCTGTGCTTCAAGAGATGTCACAATGATGGAAGCTTTTCCGTCTGAGGAAATTTTAAAATAGGAGAGTTAAATATCTGTGATTTCTCCATGTGTCCAAGGGACAAAGACTATGTGCTGTTGCTTTCAGTCCTTAGAAAAGCAGTGTAGTGTAGAATGTTTTGGGTTTTACCAGATGCAGACTAAAACTGTCTGCAGAACTCTCCAGTTCCCTTTCTCAAATTCTTTGTGCACTAAACTGCCTTCTTACTTCCAAAAATAACCACTTCCATTTGTATCACGTCCTCCCTTGCATAAAATATTTTCAAAAATCACAAAAAACAATGCTAAGTGGTAAATATTTTTATCTTTTATACAGATCTTAAAATCAAGGCCCAAAGCATTGTTACATGAAGCCATGAACCTAGATTTAAATTAATATAGTTCATGTTTATTTTATCTTCTTTAGAGTTGTTTGAGGAATTCAGTGTCTTTCCTAGAGACCAGGATAGTGGGCCAGAGTATTCTCATTATTGGATAAGTCCATCCCACCATTATCTACCAAGAACTTGGAGATCCTTGTTATCAGTCAGTTTAGTGTGAGTCTGGCTAGTTTGAACCAGTCCCCAGAACCTGGGGAAATTGACACAAGCAAGGACTTGTAGAGTGCCGGACCCTGGTTTGTGGTGATCATAGGGTGTAGACATCCTCACAAGGTCTGGCTGGAAAATAATCTGATGACATTTTCCAAACTGTCTTAACTGCAAGATCATTCAACTGTTTCCACTTTGTTTTGGGGCTCGTTGAAAAAGCAAACAACTGTAATTTAACTAGCCAGTTAGCCAGCTAGAGATGTAGAATGGCATGGGGAGCTGATTAAAATGAGGTGATAGTTTAAAAACCAGGAAGCAATTGACCTTAACTGTGTTTCTTCCAGGTTTATGTCATTGTTGAAGCTGTAGGTAAGTGATTTGCTGGCCTGTGCTCTAGAGAGGTTTTACATATTGTTCATACAATCATAATTTGCACCCATTTTCCTTTCCATCATGCTTCTCAGTTACGGGACTAATTACTGCCTTGGGTTCCTGCTTTTGTGGTATTATGTAATTCACCAATAAGTGCAGCCTGTCTCTTCTGCCTTTTTTCTTCCTTCCTTTCTCCTTTTAACATCTCTTTGTTTAGAAGAGAGAAATCAATTTTTGAATTGATTTCAAATTGCATTTGAATTCAGAAAATTAAAACAAATGAACAGCAAAATGTCATTACTTTCAGAGCACATATGACAAAGCCTGGCTGACTTGGGGTTTTGACTATTGGTTCTTATAACAAATGGCTCCTTTAAGATGGCACCAAAGTCAATACTAATGGTTATTATGATTAAGTACAGCTCCCTTGGTGTCCGTTTCCTGCTCTCTGGCTTCTCTGACTTCCCTCTCCAATGCACACGCATGGATTATGTAAAGTCAAGTGACCCTGAGATACACACAGGCCAAGGAGAGAAAGTTTGCAGCTGGCACTTCCACATTCCTTACTGTGATTTCTCTTTCTCTAACAATTCAGTCGCCTGGCTTGAGCAGTGCCCCTGCTGCAGGTGCCCTCTCCCCCGGCCTGTACTCTCTAAAAGTCTTCCAAGGTTAAGGCATTTCAAGGTTCTCCTCCCATCAACCCTCAGCCTGAACTGCCTGTCCTGGGCACCATCCTCTAAGGGCCCTTCTCTCTGCCAGGGAATGACAAGGTCAAGTGCCTGCACTAAAGGTTCACATGGTTTTCAATGTATTATGTCTCCAATATAGCATTAATCCAAGGATATGGCTGATGGCTGGGTTTTAGGTACCTGTGGTGGGCATCCTAAAGAGAAAGCAGAGTTACTGTTTTGGGTATCTCACATAATACTAAAACAATTCAAATTTGTACAAGACATTTTATTAAGTACTTTCTCATTCATGTTTTGTTTTTCTTTCTCTCCAAGTAGTATTGTGAGGTAGGTGATATTATTTCATATAAAAAATGTGGAAACCAAGGAAACCAAGGGTCCAAAAGGTTAAGCAGTTTGTTTGATACCACACAGCTAGTAAATGACTAAGCTGAGGTTGAAGCATAGCTCTTTTGAAATTCCTTGCAATTTTTGCTCTGCCATACTATCTCATAATCACTTGACTCAGTTATTTGACTACTAACTGTCCTGTGGGGATACAGTGAGGAATGAAATAGATATAGCCATGTCTTACATAGAGTTTATTATATTCTAAGTATATAGAGAATTTAAGTATATAGAGACATAGACAAAATATAAAAGTGAATGAATTTATTTCAAAATGACAAATCATGGGAAGTGCTATGAATGAAAGCTGAGGTAAAAGAAGTTTTGGTGGGGGCAGCTATTTTAGATAGGCCTCTTGGAGGAGATTTGAAATTCCAAGAAAGAGCTAGGGATGAGGGGTGGCAGAGGGAGACCAGTCCAGGTAGAGGGTATACAAAAGGTCTTGAGGCATATTCATGTGGTTGCCTGCCCCACATACTCTATGTCCTCAGAAGCCACATTCTGTACACACAGATACTATTAGTGCTTGAAGCAGTCTCCTCAGGAATTGTTACACTATCAAGCCAACCATATATCCCAGCAACTGTACATACTGGGCTCATTTCCTTGCTTACTTTAAGAAGACCCTTCAACACTAGGCTGACTTTTTTTCCCACCAGAACCTCACAAGGTTTGCTGTTGAAGTTGGGCATTTCCCTCAATTTTCACAATTACTGTGTCATTTCACACATACTGTGCCCCAAGTATAAGATTGTGGATGGCTCAGGCAAAGCCATCCCCCTGGGTGGAGACACAGATCACAGAGGCCATACTGACAGGGGGTGACCAGGATGTGACCAGGCAGAATTTTGTGTGTGAAGAACAGATTGTGTGTTCTGGGTTTGTAGGAAAGGGGATCTGGGCATCTTTTACCAGTGGGGTTCTATCACACTAAAATGGATGGGCACTTTACACTTAGCAGGTACTCAATGTCTTGAATATGTAGGAATCTTAGGTTAATCTATTTACCTTACTCACTGGTAGCCTTCCTTTCTAGATATTTCTAAAGCATTTATTTAAGCCCCAGCTGTATGTACCAAGCCTTTTGATAAATGCAAAAATATGACCATCACAGCCCCTGCTTTTAAGGAGGCTACAGTCTACATAAAGAGACAAAATGTACACTTTTAGAGGAGAAAGAATATGGAATATTTCTTCAAGAGCTAGGTGTTGGCATAAAGACACATAATAGGAGTTCAGGAAAGGAGAGGACATATTTGGGAGTTTTTGAATTAGACAAAGGTCTTCAAGGGTGGTAAGAGTTGGATTCATGGGGAGAAAATATAGAAGGACATCGCTGGAGGTCAGCGCTACAATGCCCTGGTGTAGTCAGTTGGCGTTTTGGAGGTGGGATCCGTGTCACTGCATGTACAGACTGACTCACGTGTATAAATGGTTCAGAGAGAGAGATGCACTTGGCTGTTGTACTGATAATGCCCTATGGTGAGATGTATGAAATACTCTTGTTTTCTCTGTTTCACTCATCCTCCTCAGGTTGTATATTGCATTTTGGCATTTTTCTTTCCCCTTCAAGATTACCTTTAAAGTTTATTTGTGCTCACATTCTCCTAAATACAAAGAGTGGTGATGGTGGTGTGTGTACATGTGTTTGTTGAAGAAATGATGTGGTTGGAGTTCAAGGAGATCACTTTCTTTACTCTGGACATTTCCCAAAGATGGTCATGAAGTTTACATTCTCTCTCAAAAGTGGCCCTGGTATGAGCAGAGGGATGAAGTTGGAGTGAACATAATTCAAGCTTGAGGAGGGGAAGAGGGTGTGTGGGAAGGACAGAGTGCCACAAGTGAAAAAGCTCAGAGCACAGCTAAGAACACTAGCTGGTAGCCTTAGAGCCAGCCGGCAACACTATGAGGATGCTTAAGGAGCAGGAGACATGCTTCATGCCCTCACAAACCATCTGGTGAATTTGCAAAGACACAGTGCACAAATGGAAATACCATCAGATGGCAGGATCAGCAGACATATTCCATGTAGCTCCACAGGAAATATAGGAAAGCAGATGGGGTTTGGGGGAAAGGAAGGCCTTTTAACCATTAGAGCTGTTCATCAGTAGAAGGGCTGCTGCCTCATGGCATGCTGAGCTTCCTCCGAGTAGGGGTGTTAAAGGTGGAATGCCTCAGTCTGGGATGCTGCAGTCCAAAGAAAGTGTAGCCGGCATGACCTGCAAGCAGCCTTCTACCTCTTAGAGTCTGGGAGTTTGCAGCTTCATGCTTTTTAGCTGTCCTCACATTTAGAGTACTATGTAAGCCATCCATGGTGACAACAAAGGCTTGACCAGTAGGTTGGAAGGGCTCACTGGACTAAGAATTCATCTCCAGGCTCTGCAGCAGGATCTGTGGCTGACTAGGAAGAAAGAGTGCTAAAGGTGGCACTGACTTGATTGCTTCAGGGCTGCTCTGGGGAAGTGGTTTCAGCTGTCTCTCTTCACAGACAGGTGTCAGCCCAATGTGTGGCAAGTCACCTCACACTGGGAGACACTTTTATGCCCAGAACCTAGGGAAGCACTAGAACTAAAACGTCGCCTACGGGAATCAGCTGCTGGGTTGGCTCTGCAAACCTTCCTATCCAGCTAATGAGGAAGGCCTGATGGAAACAGCAGAGGGAAATTAAAAACCAGAAGTAGCTTTAACCATAACAATCTCCCTCCCACTCCACTAAAGGCTAAGGCCTGGGCCCCAATGCTCCTGTGAGGAAAATTAGGCTGAGAGACACTCCCCAAGGTCTTCTGAACTAAATTCTGGGCTCCTTTCCTGTACTAGAGGTTTGTTTGTTTGTTTAGATTTTATTTATTTCTTAGAGAGACAGAGTGTGCACACAAGCAAGAGGGAAGGGCACAGGGAGAAGGAGAAACAGATTCCCCACCGAGCAGGGAGCCTGATGCAGAGCTTGATCCCAGGACCTTGGGATCATGACCAGAGCTGAAGGCAGACACATAATGCACTGAACCATCCAGGCACCCCTTCTCTGTTCCAGAGTTTGGTTCCCCAGGCTCAGAAAGTCTTCTTAATGGTCTCAGGGGACCAGAGCTCCGTAGAAAGCAAATATTACTTCCCAGCCCTTCACTAAGCTGGAGTGAAATTCACAGAAGTAGCCTGAGTTACTTCCCTTAGAGAAAAATAAGTTATTACTTACATTTCAGAGAGGTCTCAGAAGTGTGATAAGGAGACAGAGAAGCCAAAGAGGTCTGCTTCTTGCTGATGCAGTTCTTGGCCAAGGTCTGCTTCTCCACTAGGTCTAAAGGAATTATCACAATGATTCATTTTCATGGCTGATCCAGTTTATATTTCCACTGTTAACAAAGATTCCAGAGGACTCACTTGGAGGTGAAGTGGAGAACTGGACTCTGAAGTCAACCTCAAAGCAAGGGATCTGACATTTATTGAGAATCTACTATACATTTAACTTGAAGGTTAGGTATATCCTGGCTCATCTTAGCAGCAATTTATATCTTTATGGCTCTGCCAGTAGTCATATATTTATTTTCCTTCATGCTTCACCTCTTGGAAAGAATATATTCAGTATGTGATGTCTGTATGAGGTAGGACAGCCTTTTAATTTGCCCTTAATAGTAAATTGCTCCAGAACATGATTTCCGTCAACCAAGTGCCTTGAACTGGCAATGGAGACTGCGTTGGCCTCAGTTTTCCTGGCAGGGGATCTTAGAGACTACCAACGTATCCAAGGTCATTCTGGGGTTGTTCTGTATCAGTGAGATCTGCCTCTGCTTCACCCGACTTGGGATAAACATTTTGTTTACTCCAATATAAAGGGACTTGACATATTAACTGCTCAGGACAAGGTATGGCCCGCATAGCTCTCTCAGCAGATTACTTAAAAGTTTCCTGGGCCTGGGTGATACACAAGAGCACAGCACAGTGCAATTTTGTCGATTTCAAAATCCGAGGCTCCAAAGGCCCTAATACATACCCTCACCCACCTTGGCATCTTTGTTATTCTGGGCTCTCCCTTCTCTCTCCTGTTTTCTCCTTGTTGAAATATGTTTCTAATCTTCTAGGCCTCTCAGATGCATTGGTGTTTTCCTGCTTCAGTGGTCCCCATGGAGGCACTCATTCTGTATTTAATGTATTCTGCACTTTAAATGGGCCTGTTAATTACTCCCTCCTCACTCTGAATTTACTAATTTATTGATCAAATTTCTTTTTGTGCATGTGAGTTTTATTTTGTATGTGCAAAGAATTTATTTGGATCAATTTTATTGACCCCCTCCCACCCCTGCCTCCTGGGATACTTTCCCAAACTTTAATTAAGTCTCTGGGAAGTCTCTTTGCTTAAAGGGGAGCCTCTTGCTTCCTCCTTTTGTGAGCACTGATAGTATCTGATTATCATATTCTTGAGCAGGTGGATATTTGAAAGGGCAATTAGAATTGAGAACTAGGGCAGGGGCTCTTAAAACTGTGGTCCCCAGACCAGAAGCCTCAGAATCCCCTGAGAACTTGTTAGAAAAGCAGATTCTCAGACTCCACCCAGAACTACTGAATTGGAAACTCTGGGGGTAGGTCCTAGCAGTTTGTCTTTTAACAAGTCCTTCAGGGGATTCTGATGCAGGCTGAAAATTGAGAACCACTGCTCTAAGGCAGGGTTTCTTAACCTCAACATTCTTGACATTTTATGCTGAATGATTATTTGTTGTGGGAGCTATATGGTATGTTGTATGGTGTTCAGCAACTCACTGGCCTCCACTCACTGGATACCAGAGGCACCTTCCAGCTGTGACAACCAAAAATGTCTCCAGACATTGCCAAATGTCCCCAGGGGGATGCATCATTCCTGGTTGAGAACTACTGAATTAAGTGTTCAAATCACCCTCCCTTCTCAATCTAGACCGTTCTCCTCTTTATTTCACTTGGGAATTCATACCTCAGATAAAAGTAGCTATGAGTGAGTACCTCATGGTCTCTAGCATACTGCCTTGTTTCATTTTGTGTTTCATATGTATATTTTTCCTATCCCCAACTTTCTGTTTTTGAGATAGGCAGATAACAAGCCCAATGCCTGATTTGTTTTAACAGTTCATTTAACCATCTTGCATTAATTCCCCATTTCCTGGCCTTTGTACAAAACTTTTCAAAAGAGTGATTTTTCACTTTCTCCAGAGATTTGAGAACATTTCTAGCCTGTGAAAGAAGTGAGTGGGAGGGGAATTCAGACAATGTCATCACTAAGGAGGGAAGTGGGAGTAGAGAATAAGTGGCAGCTTCTGCTCTTGACCCCGCCCTGCTGAGAGCACCCAAATACAAAGAGGCATTGTGATGAGGATAGGTGAGCATTAGTCTCTGTGCCTAGAATAAATTGGTTTGGCTGAGTGAATTTGCGTTTGGACAGAAATAGTCCTTCCTTTCTGTTGCAGCCTGCTTCCTCTTTGCATATCTACTGCCTTATATCTCTCTTCCATACCTGGTCCATGGCAAGCCTGCCCTTCAACCCCTTACCTGAATGACTCCATCTCCATTCATCACAAAGCACCACTGTTAGTACCTGGGGCTAGAATGCCAACTGAAGAATGTCCTGGGTGCATGAGAATGCCATCATCAATTCTAGCACCTGGGCCACTGGGAGAGGCCCAAGTCAGAGGGGAAGTTATGGAAATCTGCCTCCTGCCAATGAAATGGTCTGGAACATTCAGTTTTTGTCCAGTAGGCCAGTCTCAGAGATAAAGTGTCTGCTCTTGAGCAGTACCAGTAAGCTCACAGGACACTCTTCCTCCTCACTCAGGCTAGGTGGCCAATTAAAGGGCAGCCAACTGGAAGGCAGCCAGCTGGAAGCTATAGCTTTCCAGTCTAGGTGGGCCCTAAAATAATACTGGAATAAACCAGCAATATAGTGCCTGTTTATTCAGGTTTCCATACACGATTTCACATAACTAATGACATAAAAATTGGTTCTGCTCCTTCCAAAGTAGGCAACATCCTTGAGTGAAAATTAAAAACAAAACAAAACAACAAACAAACAGCACCACCACAGACTCACTTTACAGTCATAGCTGAAATTCTGACACCCAATCAAGTATGGCATAGTGCTGATAATGGCAATAAAAGATTTGTTAACTTTAAACCTTTAATATGACTCTAAACAAATTGGTTAGTAACAAAACAACAAACAAACAGCACCACCACAGACTCACTTTACAGTCATAGCTGAAATTCTGACACCCAATCAAGTATGGCATAGTGCTGATAATGGCAATAAAAGATTTGTTAACTAAACTTTAAACCTTTAATATGACTCTAAAGAAATTGGTTAGTTCAAAAAATTGCAAAAGAAAAATGGAGAGCAAGAATGAAACAGAAATCATGCTGCTAAAATAGCTTTGGGCTGTGAGTGTAAATTAATAAATGACTCCATTTTTAGTAATAGAATATCAGTTTTACCCTACCCCCACTAAATTAATGTTAAACAAATATTTGAAAAGTATGCCCAAAGCATCCCTAAGCCTCAAAACTTCCCTGCCAATGTCTGCAAAAAGCATCTAAAAATGTACTGCATTCATTAACTTAGGGAATGAAGGCCTCCCCCCCACTTTCTCACTGTGGCACCATGCCTTGCTCTGTGTTTATCTGTGTTTTCAGACACCTTTGTGCTCCTGTCTTGGCTCTCTCTTCTCACTTTTTCTCTAGACCAGTAGACTGGTTCCCATAGAAGCTGTCAGTAGGAATCACCCCACACTCCCATTTTTAGAAATTCTGTTCATATTCACCTGCATCAGCAATGAATCTCAGTCCTAAACTCAGGTGTGTATAAAATGTAGCTTTCTTAATTTTCTTTAAGTTGTTACAGAAAAATAGAGTGCAGATTCAGAATTTTTAATGAAGTCTTTTCTGTTTATAAGAAGTATGTTACAAGAAGGGAGTAGAGAAGTACTCACTAGCAAGAGGCTGAGACCCACCACACCCTTGATCCCAATCAAAATCTCAGGGGTCTTTTATATAAGAATACAATCTAAGATCCCTTCCCAAGAATTGTCTTGTCTTGCAGTAGCAGGGGATGAAGACCTTTATGATCCTCGAATGGAGGTAGTGAGACCTAGTGACATTCAGTGGGGTTTAAGTAGTCCCAAGTTATAAACTCCCAAAAGCCTACTTAAAATAAGTGCTGACAACATCATTTGAAAGGGGAATGTCATTGTGTTAGTCTAGTGTAATATTAAAGATCTAGCATTTTGCTAGTACTTTTTCTCTTCTAATTACTGGCATGGGATAGTGCCTTTTAATGGAGGAGATAATTTCTTTCTCATATTTTGTCTTTCTGTATTGTAAGTCTACACAGTTTTACCTATGCATTAACTTGTGTATGAATATGCTTTGCCAAGGATTATACCTCTTTACCATCACCATAAGAGACACTCTAGGGGGATGGACAAGGTGCCCTTTTTGGTGGATGATGGCAAACTACAGTGGTAAGCAAGGTGAATATGGTTGGTATTAATTAGCTCTGTTGTTTCCCAGTTCATACAATTAGTCCTGAGGTTATCTGTCCTTGCATTTCTTTGAGACTTCATTGTGGTCTTCCTCTCTATGAGTCATGGATGCCAAGATCTTAAGTTGTGTTTGTTTTGTAGAGGACTTATATTTGTCCTGTTTTCATGGGCTTGAGGTTTGAGTCCTTGGCACTCTGGTTCATAGGTGGAGTAGACTTGCAATTAGATGTATGTTTCTATAGGGTGATTTTGAGCCCACACAGCTATGTGGGTGTGCTATAGACTGAATATGTCTTCCCTAAAATTCTTATGTTGAAACCTAACCCCCAGGAGATATATGCATATACACACACATACATATACATATAAAAACACATATATAGGTATACATGTATATAAACACACAGATTTGAGATTGGGTTTTGGAAGGTGATTAGGTCATGAGGTTGGTGACCCCCAAGGGATTATTATCTTTATAAAAGAGATCTACAAAAGTTCCCTTGCCTCTTTCTACCATGTAAGGACACAATGAGAAGATAGCCATTTATAACCTGGGAAGCAGGCACTTAACAGACACTGAATCTGCTGGCACCTTGGTCTTACTTTCCAGTCTTCAGAATTAAAAGAAATAAAAGTTTGTTGTTTAAGCCACTTAGCCTGTGGTATTCTGTTATAGCAGTCTGAACTGACTAAGACAGGGTGAATCTAGTGAACTTCATAGGACCTGGCACCTCTGTTCTAAATTTGAGGTGGTTTCCTCTCTGGAATTTCTTTTTTTTTTTTTTTTAAAGATTTTATTTATTTATTTGACAGACAGAGATCACATGTAGGCAGAGAGGCAGGCAGAGGAGGGGGGGAGGAGGTAGGCTCCCTGATGAGAAGAGAGCCCTATGCAGGGCTTGATCCCAGGACCCTGGGATCATGACCTGAGCCTAAGGCAGAGGCTTTAACCCACTGAGCCACCCAGGTGCCCCCTCTCTGGAATTTCTTGCATAGACCTAGTCCTCATTAGCATATCTTGGTGGGGAATCTAGTGTTGGTCTGGCAACCTGTATACATTCTGAAAGGAAATGTAGAAATTTGTCTTTGACTATAAAGACAAAGGAAGGACAACTGCATGTAGGCTAAGTTGTGACTTGCAGCTCACAAATTCATCATAATTTGAAGGGCCTTGGGCCACTTAAGGCCTGCTTTCATGCCAAAATGTACTAAGTCTTTGCCTAATGTCGCAGATTTTGTTTTGCTTTTAGTTTGCCAGAGTTTTGAGGGTTGTAAAGAATATGTGTTTGAAATTTGATTCTTTTTTTTGAGGTAAGGAGAGAGAGGGAGAGAGAGAATCTTAAGCAGACTATACGTCCTATGTGGACCCTGACGTGGGGCTTGATCTCACAACCCTGAGATCATGCTATCAGCTGAAATCAAGTATCAGACATTCAACCAACTGAGCCACCCAGGTGCCCCTGAAATTTGGTATTTTTATAGCTTTAAGGAATATTGGAAATTTTATCCCATAAAACAAAAATTGATTTCATGTTAAGAGAAACTCTATAGGAAAAAAATACATCCTGGAACATTTTTTTAAAAACAATGGTAATAGCATTATCCTTACTGCAGAGGAAAGCCTTTGGCCATCCAGAAAAAAAGGTGCATGGCAACTAAGAAATGGGAGTAACCCAATTCCTGGAAACAATCAATAAAATAAATTCGTGGGTAAGTGAAAGTTCTTCAAACTAGTGTCCTCTATCACATTTGTAGCAGCTTCCTTGCATTATAATTAGCACAAAGAGAAGAGCATGTGTACACTGA
Organism: Mustela erminea; assembly: GCF_009829155.1. Taxonomy (NCBI): domain Eukaryota; kingdom Metazoa; phylum Chordata; class Mammalia; order Carnivora; family Mustelidae; genus Mustela; species Mustela erminea. The sequence goes on along the minus strand of NC_045635.1, from coordinate 108,518,387 downwards.
AAAGATGCTATGTTGGAAAATCTCAGAATAATTTCAGCATTTTAAGTTTATTTCATTATATAATCCTGTGTTCACCCATGTATGATTTAAAGGATATGCTGGGTATATCCCATAAAGGACAGGTAGGGAGCACTTAGAAGCCATAGAATCCTGGTCAGCGTTTAGTAATAGAGTCTAGAGGAGGTAGGTTGGTGGCCAAGCAGGCTTCCTCTTAGTGAGGCCCCATCATGTTGAGGGGACAGGTAGGATCTGGGGAAAGAAGAAAGAGGCTTCTGCTATGAGCTGACAGTTTATGTGTCTGTGTGGGGAAATAGTTTTAACAGCTGTATCAGTCTGTATTTAGTATTTTAACTGTCTTATCTATGAAGCAAATCTGTCTAGAGACTAAAAATTTCTTAAAAATTAAATAAATTCATGACAAGCTTTAAGGGTCTTACCTGTTTCAATACTGGGAAAAAAAAAACAAGATTTCATTTTGAAATCCTAACCCACAATTAATTATACATTTTTCAAACTAGATTTACAAGGCTGTCACAGACAGGGCAGATTCTTTCATGTATCACAAATACATAAAATATAAAATATGCACAGCTTTCTTCTTAACATAAAAATATAAGTATAATGGGTTATCTCTTTTAAATATCTCTATAACTAATTCTAAATCATCCCACATAAAGAAGAATGACCATACAAACTAAATAAGGATATTTACTACCAGAGATTTAGGTTTGAAGGCTGACTGGATTCTCATTCATGACCTTCATAGGGTATCTTGAGCCCTGTTTATGGTGGTTCTGTGAGTGATCCATAACCTTAAAACGTGAGGGATCAGCTATTTAGCCTACTTTCCTAGATTAATGTTTTATACATTGCTGCATAAAGTCTACAGATTTCCTATATTAACGTTTTATACATTGCTTCATAAGGTCTTCCATTCTAATAGATAAAACCTTTTATTAATGTATTTCTTCTCACTCTAAAGAACTTGGAAATTGATGGGATCCTGAGATATGTTAATACTTTTCACATTCATTCATATTCCTAAAGCCATATAAATCTTAAGAGCACTTCAATTTATAGCCAGTTAAGTTCTAGGTATTTCACTTAGCTTTGTTTGATTTGAGCACAGACTATGGGCCATTCTGATATTCCCCAGGAGTCAGAAAATGTCTTCGAAATGATATATTTACTATTTTAATTTCTATATTCTCTACTGATACAATAAATTAATCAATAATGCCTCATGACTGAGAAATAGTACTCCATAGAAATACATTCTATCCTATTCACTTCTTTTAAAATCACCTGTTATATTTTCTCTTTGTGTATCATTATAGAAATATGACTTCTCAGATAGTTAATCAACTACAGTCATTATATTTCTCTTTTTAAAAAATCACTTTATTGAGGTATGATTGACATACAAAATTGTTACAACTTTGGCCAGTGGGAATCTCTTTTTAATTTGCTCCTTGAGGTGTCTGGGTGTTGAAGTTGGTTTCAGCTCAGGTCATGATCTCAGAGTCTTGAGATTGAACCTGGTGTTAGGCTCCATGCTGAGCATGGATCCTGCTTGAGACTCTCTTCCTCTCCCTCTGCCCACCCTCTCTCTCTCTCTCTCTCTAAAATTTAAAAAAAAATTGTTCTTATGTCTTCCTCACATTATCCACTAATCATCAAAAGCTTTGTTGCTTTCTGGCACAAGATTTTCCAGGCTTATTTTGTACCTTCCTGCCCCAGACATGGAATCACTCATTTCTCCAAGGAGCTGTGGTTCCCTTTAGTGGAAAAATAGTATTAGAGACCAGAATCTGAGCACTAGGGGGCAATCTGGGGGTTTCAATGCTCTTGGGTCATTTCCATGAACAGAGCCAGAAAAAATTTGTGTTTTTTCTAGTTTCATATTGGTGTTTCCGATTCTTTTCTAAAGGTAAAGAATTCCTTCCTAGATTTTTGATTCCTAATACGATAAATACAATTGTTTGATCTGATACAAGAAGAGTTCCAAAACAATACATATTAAACAATAAAGCTATGGAACAAAGTTCAAGATTTTCATTATGGTTCTTTTAGATCTTAGCTACCTCCTACTAAGAATGTACAATCATATTTCTTCTAAAATCACTCTTAGGTCCTCATTCTGTGTGGTTAAATAAAAATTTGTCTGACAGTTTCATTCAATTATTTGCTTTCAGTTTGAAGGTCTTGACTTTTAGCAGTTGATAATTCTTAGACTTTAGAAAGTGAAGGTTTGTACTAGTCCTCTTCATGGTGGAAATAGGAACTAAGGCGTGGGGGAGGGAGACATATATGTGTCTACCTAAAGATGATAGAAAATTACAAATGCTCAGTTTACAAGGTTTTGTTCTATATACATCTGTAAAAGATTCAGGTATATGATCTCTGATTGAATGAAGCAATTCTGACTCCTCTTATATAATTTCTAGTAATATTAGAACTTAACATTTTCAAATGTATTTTAACTCTATTGAATTCTGTTCTTATCGTAAAACTGCTTTATTTCTTGCTCTCTTTTCCGAGCTACATACTCTTCTCTTTTGCAACATATCCTTAATAATTACATGTATCATGCAATGTATTGTTAACCAAAGTCTGTAGTTTATAAAATTATTTTTCCAATTAGTATTATTTTAATGCAGTAACATTCGTTATCTTTAACTTTCTATTGAGGATCAAGATGATCTAGAATATTAGAATTTCATATGATTGGGGCACCTGTGTGGCTCAGTTGTTAAGCAGCTGCCTTCAGCTCAGGTCATGATCCCAGGGTCTTGGGATCAAGTCCTGAATCTGCTCCCTGCCCAGCGAGGAACTTGCTTCTCCCTCTCCCACTCTCCCTGCCTGTGTTCCCTCTCTTTCTCTCTCTCTCTGTCAAATAAATAAATAAATAAAATATTTTTTTAAAAAAGAATTTCATATGATTAACAAAAACACTACTCTAAGGTTCTGAAGGTTTTGCCTTAAACCCTCTTTTGATTCATGGCTCACAATTCAAATTGTACTTTGTATATATTACCAATATCCTTATTTAATTGTACATGGTTGTACTGAAGAATTTTAGTTTCTTAGAGGCTCTTGAATATGTACGTTAATGTTATACAAATTCAAACTTCTAAAAGCCAATTTAAAATATTAGAAAATACAGCCATAGTATATAAAAATGAAATATAGTAATTACTGGAAAACACATCTTTAAAATATACACAGAAGGCATTCAGTACTAAATTCCTACATAAATTATACATGTTTACAAAAACAAGATTCAAAAATGAGTATTTTATATAAAAAAAAGTGATTAAAGATGAACTGACTCATTAAGATGCGATTTTGTCCAAGTCCTGTAGCTCTTTTCAGCACTTCCAGTCAGGAAATTGGGGTACTTATCTTTTCTTGTCCCTTTTACAGAGGAGCATGCATAGGAAGTCCATCTAGTCTAGAGATGAATATGCCCCAATTTTTTGAGGTTCTAATGGGTAATATTCACAACAAAAGTATACTGACATTCTAGATTCCTACCTGAAAATGGCAAAGCCTTTCTGAGCTGAAAAGGACTTGATATAGAAGATTCTCAGGAAGCAAAGGGAAGATGAGTAGAAAAGCTAAGGTTTTGCTAAGAATGCACTCACCCTGCATCCTCTTCTCCATCTTCACCTTTCACTGGGGGGTCTGTATTGCCTTTTCTTCTGTGGGGTCTTGCTATCTCCTTGGGATAAACCCTGAAAGTTAGGGGCTCTGGACTCTTCTGTCTTGAAGAACAACAGATCTCATTCTCTGTCATCTTGCTGTTGCCCTGCAGGCAAGGTCAGAAAGTGGGGGTAGAGAGACCCCTCTCTCAGATTCTTAGTTCCCCCAGCTGTTGGATAATATCTTTCTTCATAGGTGGGGCTTTGACATTTTATCTTTACCAGAGAATCCTCTTCTCCTAAGGGCTTCAGGTTTGGGAACTTAAAGGCCAGCTAGTTGTTTTCTACTCTGCCACATGCCTCTTCTGAGATAGTAAGCACAGAGCAACTTCTTGCATTCTGAATGAAGGGAAGGGAAAGAGGAAAGTGCCAGGGAGAATCCACCCCCACCTTCTAAGTTAATAATTAAAAAAAAAAATACAGTGTTAGTCACACTGTAGGAAAGGATCACATCTTTGGAGGACAGTGCAAACCTAATTTGTATATGGGCCCTGAAGATCCTGTAAGAAAAATGTTAGAAAGAGTTCATTAGATACAAAAAAGGAGGAAGCAAATCAGGAAGATTACTTGCTTCTAGATTTAGTAGTTTTATTTAACATCTCATTACTCTAAAAGACCATTTATCTCCTCCATTTTAATTTTTTCTCTTTGAAAATGTTGTTGGAAAAAGAGAAAGAGGATTCCCCAGCTCCTGGAGAGTTTTTTTTTTTTTTTTTTTTTTCTCTTCTTTTTTTTTTTTTAAAGATTTTATTTATTTATTTGACAGACAAAGATCACAAGTAGGCAGAGAGGCAGGCAGAGAGAGGAGGAAGCAGGCTCCCTGTGGAGCAGAGAGCCCGACGCGGGGCTCGATCCCAGGACCCTGGGATCATGACCTGAGCCGAAAGCAGAGGCTTTAACCCACTGAGCCACCCAGGTGCCCCATTCCCGGAGAGTTTTTAAAAGAAAAACAAGTTTTCAAATCTCACCCCACTCATCTAGTAACCTTGAGGAACAAGGCGGGTGAGCTATTTTCAACAAGTGGGGACTCCCCCTGCCCAAATCCTCCTAAAGTCCACTATCAGATCATGGGCCTAGAAAGAAGACAGAAAATTACCACTCTAGGAGATGACAAATGGTAGACAGGGAGAAAATTTTCTTTCTGCCACAAACCTTTTCTTTCGGCTTTGTGATCAGGGCTGGGGAGGCTGGCAGACTGTGTCCCCATGGTAGAGCGAAGTAGGCATTTGTAATAAAATCCTGTGGTAGGGGAAGAGATATTATGGCCCCATTAAAGAATATGCAGTGCACAGTAACACAGCAGAGGAATGAGCCATGGCTTGCTTGGTGAGAATGTGGTCATCTACTTGGCAATGGAACTAATCAGTGCATGGTACATTGCATGTCTCTAAAAAAATCCTTGATGCTTAAGTATAGCAACATCCTAGAACAACAACGATAAGCTGAAAGTTAATGAATTAAAACAAGAAAAATATCCACTCTCAATGCAGTGAGGTCGTAACTGCAACATCAAAAATATTTGGGTAAGAAAATGTTTCAAGGGCATTTAGGCAAGTAAACTTGCTAACTGACTAGATTCTCTTCTTGTGATTTTCTCAGAAAAACTCCAGCAGACTGATCCTATCAATAACTCTTTATTTTCTACTTTATTCCAAAAGATAGAGCTAGACTCTCAGACTAGCTACATAAAACAAAAACAAAAACAAAACTGGTTAAGAGAGCTTGCTGGAAGTCTTGTAGTGACCTCTACGAACCTTTTACCTATTCTAAAAAAAGTAAAACCAATGCTAACTGGCCTGACATACAGAACAAAATTGGAGAAAGTTCTTCCAGAAGCTCCTAGGTTACCATGTGTAGAGTGGCATTCACACAGGCTTACTAGTCCAAAAGCCTGTTAAAGTCGCAAGCATTCACTGAGTGTTTAGTAATTATGGAGTACACTTATGCTAATGAGAACAGATTTACAAATTAGCAATGCATTTTAACGATTTAATTATAATCCTGAAATGATATACAAGGGATGAAACTGTACATTGCAATGTTGTTACTGTTCAGAGCAGCTTTGTATTATTATTATTTTTAAAGGTGTGCACACATATGTGGGAGGAGAGGGAAGAAATTTATAGGAGTTCTAGGAATACTCATGTAATAGATCCCTAGCTTATAATAAAATAACTAGAGCAGAAAAACTGCAGCACTGTAAACTCAACAGAAGGGATTTCTAAGAAGTGTTCAGTTTCTGAAAGGATAAACTGAGTAAGGGGCCTCTACCTCCAAATGCCATCCCCTAATAAAAGTCAGTCAATGAAGGATTTTGTTGAAATTAGTATTTAACCAGTGTTAAGGCATAGTAAATCACTAAGAGTCAAAGACAATGTAATAGTAAATAACGATTAAGAAAGTCCTTTATCTGAATTGCTTATTTAGCATTTACTGTCATTTAGTTGGAGCGAAATACCCAGGGGATACCGAAAGCTTGGCAGAGATTTAGCAGAGGAAAGAGGAGAAAGAGCTGCAGAATGAGGTTGTGTTTAGGCCTTTTCTGGCTTTGGGTGTCACAAAGCAAGATGGCATCAGGGCCAAGAGACAGAATCAAAGATAAAGTTTATCCACTTCTCAATTTGGCTGTGGTTAGTCCTATTATTCACTTTACCAGGAAACCTGAAACTAGAGAGATAATCCCTTCATATTTTTATAACAATTTCTAAGTTTATAATAAGCTCTGTTTCTTATCACTTTGATCTCCACAGAACCCTGTGAAGTTATCAGGGTCAGGTTTTATTATATCTATTTGGCAAATAGTCACCTCCATTTTCATTTTCTCTTTTGTGGTGTGGCTCATTCTTCAGCAGAGAAGAGGCTCAAGGAATTGGATAGGTATTTAAACTGCCAACTGGAAACAAAGAGAACATTTACTATACTATCTGGATTACATTAAAAAACTGCTTTATTGAGGTATACTTGACATACATAATAAGACTGTGCAATTTAAAGTGTACTATTTGATAAATTGTGGTATATTTATATAACTGTGAAACCATTACCACAATCAAGATGATGAGCATATTCCATACTTCCAAAAGTTTACTTATGCCCCTTTGTAATTCCTCCTGCCCTGTCCTCGCTGTTCTGATTGTTTTTTCTTTCTTTTCCTTGTTTTGGGTTTATGTGTTCCTCTTCTGGCTTCTTAAGGTAAAAGCTGAGGTCATTGATTTGAGATCTTTCTTCTAAAATAGGCATTTAGTGTTATATATTTCCCTTTAAGTACTACTTTGGTGGTAACCCCAACCATGGTTAGGTTGTATTTTCATTTGGTTAAAAATACTTTCTGATTTCCCTTTTGAATTCTTCTTTGACCCATGGGTTATATAGGAGTGTAGTATTTACTTTCCAGATATTAGGGAGTTTTCCAGATACTTTCTGTTGCTTATTTATAATTTAATTCCATTGTGAACAAAGAATATAATTTCTATGACTTGAATCTTTTGAATTCATCAAGACTTGTTTTATGGTCCATAATATGGTTGTCTTGGTAATGTTCTATGTGTACCTAAAAATAGTTTGTATTCTGCCATTGAGTGGAGTGCTTTAAAAGAATCAATTAGGTAAAATTGCTTGGCAGTGTTCTTAAAATATTTTATATCGTGATTTTCTGCCTAATTAATTCATTTTATCAGTTGTTGAGAGAGAAATGTTGAAATCTCCAACTATAATTGTGAATTTATCTGTTTTTCCTTGCAGTTTTTTCTGTCTTTGTTTCATGTGTATTGGAGTTATGTTATTAGGGGCATAAATGTTTAGGGTTGCTATGTCATCTTGATGAATTGACCCTTTTATCATTATGAAATAGTTTCTTTATTCCTGATAATATTACAAAATCTAATTATCCTGATAGTAATCTTGATAGTCAACTTTCTTTTGATTAATGTTGATGTGATATATAATTTCTATGCTTTTACTTTTAACCTACCTATATTTATCTAAACATAGGCATATATTTATGTTTCTGATAGGCATCATGTAGTGTTGAGTCTTGCTTTTCTATTCTATCTGGTGATCTTGGCCTTTAGATTCAGGTATTTAGACCATTTACATATAATGTGACCAATGATATGATTAGGTTCAATTTTATCATCTTGCTATTTGTTTTCTATTTGCCCATCTGTTCTCTGTTACCCTTTCCTCTTTTTCTACCTTATATTGGATTAGATATTTAAATATTTATATTATAATATTTATATTATAATATTTATATTTATAAATATTAAATATTTATAAATATTAAATATTAAATATTTTTATAATTCTGTTTTTCTTTCCCTTGGTGCTACCCAACTTATTAGCTATAACCCTTTTTTTCCCTCTTGGTGGTTACTTTTTTTTTTAAGATTTTATTTATTCATTTGACAGACATAGATCACAAGTAGGCTGAGAGGCAAGCAGAGAGAGGGGAGGAAGCAGGCTCCCCACTGAGCAGAGAGCCTGATGTGGGGCTTGATCCCAGGACCCCGGGATCATGACTTGAGCTGAAGGCAGAGGCCTTAACCGACTGAGCCACCCAGGTGCCTCAGGTTACTTTTGAATTTATAGCAAATATCTTTAATCACAGTGTACCTTCAAGTTATGTTATATCACTTCATATAGGGTGTGAGAACTTTTCAATATTTTAATTTCTATTTCTCCCATTCTTACATTTGTACTTTTATTGGCACACATTTTACTTTTTTCTTTTTATTTATTATATTGTGTTTGTCACCATATAGTACATAATTTGTTTTTGATGTAGTGTTCCATGATTCATTGTTTGCATATAACACCCAGAGCTCCATGCAATATGTGCCCTCCTTAATACCAATCACTGGGTTAACCCATTCCCCTCACCTCTCTCCCTCAATCCTCAGTTTGTTTCCTGGAGTCCATAGTCTTTCATGGTTCATCTCCCCTACTGATTCTCACCCCCCTTCATTTTTCCCTTCCTTGTCCTAAGTCCTCCATGCTCTTCTTTATGTCCCACATATAAGTGAAACCATATTATAATTGTCTTTCTCTGCTTGATTTATTTCACTTAGGATTATCTCCAGTTCCATCAACATTGATGTAAATGGTGGGTATTCATCCTTTCTGATGGCTAAGTAATATTCCATTGTGTATATGGACCACATCTTCTTTAGCCATTCTCTGTTGAAGGGCATCTCAGCTCCTTCCACAGTTTGGCTATTGTGGATTTTGCTACTGTAAATATTTGTGTGCAGGTGATCTTTCTTTTCACTACATCTGTAACTTTGGGGTAAATACCTAGTAGTGCAATTGCTGGGTCATAGGGTAGTTCTATTTTTAAGTTTTTGAGGAACTTCCATACTGTTTTCCAAAGTGGCTGTACCAACTTGCATTCCCACCAACAGTGAAAGAGTGTTCTCTTTTCTCCACTACCTCTCCAATATTTGTTGTTTCCTGTCTTGATAATCTTTGTCATTGTAACTGGTGTAAGGAGATATTACAATGTGGTATTAATTTGAATTCCTGATGGCTAATGATGTTGAACATTTTTTCATGTGTGTGTTAGCCATTTGTATGTCATCTTTGGGGAAGTGTCTGTTCATGTCTTCTGCCCATTTTTTGACTTGATTATTTGTTTTTTTTTTTGCGGGGGGTGGTTGAGTTTTTGAGTTTGAGAAGATCTTTATAGATCTTGGATACCAGTCCTTTATCTGAATGTCATTTGCAAATATCTTCTCTCATTCTGTGGGTTTCCTCTTTGTTGTGTTGACTGTTTCCTTTGCTGTGCAGAAACACTTTATTTTGAAGAAAACCCAAAAGTTCATTTCTGCTTTCATTTCCCTTGTCATTGGAGATGTGTCCTGAAAGAAATTGCTGTGGCCTATGTCAAAGAGGTTACCACCTATGTTCTCCTCTAGGACTTTGATGGATTCCTGTCTGATACTGAGGTCTTTCATCCATTTTGAGTTGATCTTTGTGTATGGTGTAAGAGAGTGGTTAAGTTTCGTTCTTCTGTATATAGCTATATATGCTTTTCATTTTTTTATCATATTTTATTGTAACTTCATTTGTAATAGAAAAGGTACATACTGTATTACCACCCCAAGGGAAACGTTTTTGTGGTTATTACCTATTTTTTCATTCATTCATTCACTCATTTATTTTGTACGTATATATGCACTTATTTATTTTTATTAACATATGATGTATTATTTGCCCCAGGGGTACAGGTCTGTGTATCATCAGGCTTACATATTTCGCATCAGTCACCTTAGTACATACCCTCCCCAATGTACATAACCCAGGCATGCTATCCCAGAAACCCTCAGTATATTTTGTGAGATTAATTTTCTCTTATGCGCTGTCTCTCTCCCAATCCCATCTTGTTTCATTTTTTCCTTCTCTACTTCCCACAACCCTCCCCTTTGCCTCTCAAATTCCTCAACCACAGAGGTCATATGATAATCATCTTTCTCTGATTGACTTATTTTGCTAACCATAATACCCTCTAGTTTTATTCATGTAGATGCAAATGGCAAGATTTCATTCCTTTTGATGGCTGCATAGTATTCCACTGTGTATATATATCACTTCTTCTTTGTCCATGCATCTGTTGATGGACATCTAGGTTCTTTCCACAGTTTGGCTATTGCGGACATTGCTGCTATAAGCATTCAGGTGCATGTGCCCCTTGAGATCACTATATTTCTGTCTTTAGGGTAAATACCCAGTAGTGTGATTGCTGGGTCATAAGGTAGCTATATTTTTAACTTTTTAAGGAACCTCCATGATGTTTTCCAGAGTGGCTGCACCAGCTTGCATTCCCACCAACAGTGTAGGAGGGTTCGCCTTTCTCTGCATCCTCGCCAGCATCTGTCATTTCCTGACTTGTTAATTTTAGCCATTCTGACTGGTGTGAGGTGGTATCTCATTGTTGTTTTGATTTGTATTTCCGTGATGCCAAGTGATGTGGAGTAGTTTTTCATGTGTCTGTTGACCATTGGATGTCTTGTTTGCAGAAATGTCTGTTTATTTCTTCTGCCCATTTCTTGAGTGCATTATGTGTTCCTTGGGTGTTGAGTTTAAGTTCTTTATAGATTTTGGATACTATCCCTTTATTTGATATGTCATTTGTAAATATCTTCTCCCATTCTGTCAGTTGTCTTTTGGTTTTTCAATTGTTTCCTTTGCTGTGCAAAAGCTTTTGATCTTGATGAAGTCCCAGTAGTTAATTTTTGCCCTCGTTTCCCTTGCTTTTGGTGATATTTCTAGGAAGAATTTACTGAGGTTGAGTTCGAAGAGGTTGCTGCCTGTGTTCTGCTCAAGGATTTTGATGGATTCCTTTCTCACACTGAGGTCTTTCATCCCTTTTGAATCTGTTTTTGTGTGTGGTATAAGGAAATGGTCCAATTCCATTCTTCTGCATGTGGTTGTCCAATATTCCAAACACCATTTGTTGAAGAGATTTTTTTTCCACTGTACATTCTTTGCTACTTTGTCAAATATTAGTCGACTATAGAGTTGAGGGTCCATTTCTGGGCTCTCCATTCTGTCCCATTGATCTATGTGTCTGTTTTTGTGCCAGTACCATACTGTCTTGATGATGACAGCTTTGTAATAGAGCTTGAAGTCTGGAATTGTGATGCCGCCAACTTTGGCTTTCTTTTTCAATATTCCTTTGGCTATTCGAGGTCTTTTCTGGTTCCATATATATTTTAGGAATATTTGTTCCATTTCTTTGATAAAAAATGCTGGTATTTTGATAGGGATTGCATTAAATGTGTAGATTTCTTTAGGTAGCATAGATATTTCACAATATTTGTTCTTCCAATCCAGGAGCATGGGAAGTTTTTCCATTTCTTTGTGTCTTCCTCAATTTATTTCATGAGTACTTTATAGTTTTCTGAGTATAGATTCTTTGCCTCTTTGGTTAAGTTTATTCCTAGGTATCTTACAGTTTTGGGTGCAATTGTAAATGGGATCAACTCTTAATTTCTCCTTCTGTCTTGTTGTTGGTGTATAGAAATGCCACTGATTTCTGTGCATTGATTTTATATGCTGACATTTTACTGAATTCTGGTATGAGTTTTGGCAGTTTTGGAGTAGAACCTTTTGGGTTTTCCACATAAAGTATCATATTACTTCCTAGAGTCACAGTTTGACTTCTTCATTGCCGATTTGGATGCCTTTTATTTTTTTTTTTGTTGTGTGATTGCCAAGGGTGGGTCTTCTAGTGCTATGTTGAATAGCAGTGGTGATAGTGGCTATCTCTGCTGTGTTCCTGACCTTAGGGGAAAAGCTGTCAGATTTTCCACATTGAGAATGATACTCTCTGTGGGTGGTTCATAGATGGCTTTGATGATATTGAGGTATGTGCCCTCTGTCCCTTCACTTTGAAGAGTTTTGATCAAGAAAGGATGGTGTATTTGTCAAATGCTTTTTCAGCTTCTACTGAGAGTATCCTATGGTTCTTGTTCTCTCTTTCATTAATGTATTGTATCATTGATTGATTTGCAGATGTTGAACCCACCTTGCAGCCCAGGAAAAAATCCCACTTAGTCGTGGTGAATAATCCTTTTAAAGTACTGTTGGATCCTGTTGGCTAGTATTTTGGTGAGAAGTTTTATGTCCATGTTCACCAAGGATAATGGTCTGTAATTCTCCTTTTTGATGGGATCTTTGTCTGGTTTTGGTATCAGGGTAATGCTAGCCTCATAAAATGGGTTTGGAAGTTTTCCTTCCATTTCTATTTTTTGGAACAATTTCAGAAGAACAGGAATTAATTCTTCTTTAAGTGTTTGGTAGAATTCCCCTGGGAAACCATCGGGCCCTTGGCTCTTGTTTGTTTGGAGATTTTTGATGACTGCATCAATCTTCTTACTGGTTATGGGTCTGTTCAGCTTTACTATTTCTTTCTGGTTCCATTTTGGTAGTTTATATGGCCCTAGGAATGCATCCATTTCATCCAGATTGTCAAATTTGTTGGCGTATAGCTGCTCGTATTATGTTCTTAAAATTGTATTTCTTTGGTATCGGTTGTGATCTTTCCTCTTTCATTCAGGATTTTATTAATTTGGGTCCTTTCTCTTTTCTTTTTGATAAGTCTGGCCAGGGATTTATCAGTCTTATTATTTCAAAGAATAAGCTTCTAGTTTTTTGTTGATTTGTTCTAGTGTTCTTTTGGTTCCTATTTCTTTGATCTCCACTCTTATTATTTCTCTTCTCCTGTTGGGTTTAGGCTTTCATTGTTCTTTCTCCAGCTCCTTTAGGTGTATGGTTAGGTTGTGTACTTGAGACCTTTCTTCTTTCTTGACTAAGGCTTGTATCACTATATACTTTTCTCTCAGGACCACCTTTGCTGTGTCCCAAAGATTTTGAACAGTTGTTGTTTTCATTTTCATTCAGTTCCATGAATTTTTTCAATTCTTTAATTTCCTGGTTGACCCACTAATTCATGAGTAGGATGCTCTTTAGCCTCCATGTATTTGAGTTCTTTCCAACATTCCTCTTTTTTTTTTTTAAAGATTTTATTTTTATTTATTTGTCAGAGACAGAGGGAGAGAGAGCGAGTGAGCTTAGGCAGACAGAGAGGCAGGCAGAGGCAGAGGGAGAAGCAGGCTCCCTGCCGAGCAAGGAGCCCGATGTGGGACTCGATCCCAGGACGCTGGGATCATGACCTGAGCCGAAGGCAGCTGCTTAACCAACTGAGCCACCCAGGCGTCCCCAACATTCCTCTTTTGATTGAGTTCTAGTTTCAGAGCACTGTGGTCTGAAAAGATGCAGGGCATGATCCCAATCTTTTGGTATGAGTTGAGACCTGATTTATGACCCAGGATGTGATCTATTCTGGAGAATGTTCCATGTGCCTTAGAGAAGAATGTGTATTCTGTTGCTTTGGGAGGGAATGTTCTGAATATATCTGTGATGTCCATCTGGTCCAATGTGTCATTTAAGGTCTTTATTTCCTTGTTGATCTTTTGCTTGGATGATCTGTCCATTTCAGTGAGGGGGGTGTTAAAGTCCCCTACTGTTATTGTATTATTGTCGATGTGTTTCTTCGTTTTTGTTACTTGGTTTCCATAATTGGATGCTCCTATGTTAGGGGCATAGATATTTAAAATTGTTAGATCGTCTTATTGGACCAACCCTTTGAATATGAGATAGTGTCCTTCCTTTTCTCCTATTATAGTCTTTGGCTTAAAATGTAATTTATTTGATATACAGATTGCCACCTCAGCTCTCTTTTGATGTCCATTAGCATGGTAAATTGTTTTCCACCCCCTTACTTTCAATCTGGAAGTGTATTTGGGTCTAAAATGAGTTTCTTGTAGACAGCATATTATTGGTCTTGTGTGTGTGTGTGTGTGTGTGTGTGTGTGTGTGTGTGTAATGAATTCTGATACCCTGTGTCTTTTGATTGGGTCATTTAGTCTATTTCCATGCAGGGTAATTATTTTTTTTAATATTTTATTTATTTACCTAACAGAGAGAGATCACAAGTAGGCAGAGAGTGAGAGAGAGGGAAGCAGGCTCCCTCCTGAGCAGAGAGCCTGATGTGGGGCTCGATCCCAGGATCCTGAGATCATGACCTGAGCCGAAGGCAGCGGCTTAACCCACTGAGCCACCCAGGTGCCCCAGGGTAATTATTGAATGATATAAATTTAGTGCCAGTATATTGCCTGTAAGGTGACTGTTACTGTATATTGTCTCTGTTCCTTTCTGGTCCATCACTTTTAGGCTTTCTCTTTGCTTAAAGGACCCCTTTCAATATTTCCTATAGGGTTGGTTTAGTGTTTTCAAATTCTTTAATTTTTGTTTGTCCTGGAAGCTTTTGATCTCTCCTTCAATTTTCAGTGGCAGCCTAGCTGGATATAGTATTCTTGGCTGTATAGTTTTCTCATTTGGTGCTCTGAATATAGCATGCCAGTCCTTTCTGGCCTGCCTGGTCTCTGTGGATAAGTCTGCTGCCAATCTAATATTTCTACCATTGTATGCTACAAACCTCTTTCCCAAGCTGCTTTCAGGATTTTCTCTTTGTCACTAAGACTTATAAGTTTTACCATTAGATGATGGGGTAGACCTATCTTTATTGATTTTGAGGAATGTTCTTTCTGCGTGTTGCATTTTGATACTTGTTATCTTTGCCATATTAGGGGAATTCTCTACTATAATTTTCTCCTATATTCCTTCTGCCCCTCTCTCTCTTTCTTCTTCTTCTGGGATCCTAGTTATTCTAATATTGTTTCATCTTATGATATCACTTATCTTTTGAATTCTCTTCTCCTGGTCCAATATTTGTTTGTCTCTCTTTTGGTCAGCTTCTTTATTCTCCATCATTTGGTCTTCTATTTCACTAATTCTCTTCTGTCTCATTTATTCTAGGACTAAGTGCTTCCACTTTTGATTGAAACTCATTAATAGTTTTTTTTTTAATTTCAACTGGGTTAGATTTTAGTTCTTTTATTTCTCCAGAAAGGGATTTTATTTCTTCAGAAAGGGATTCTTTAATTCCTCATGCTTTCTTCAAGCACAGCTAGTACCTTGATAATCATCATTCTGAACTCTAGTTGTGACTTGATACTAATGTCTATATTAATTAGGTCCCTAGCTGTCAGTATTGCCTCTTGTTCTTTTTTGTGATGAGTTTTCCACATTGTCATTTTATCCAGATAAGAATAGATGGATGAGAGAACAAAATAATAAAAGGGTGGTAAAGATTCCAGAAAAATATACACTAACCAAATCAGAAGAGACAGAAACTGGAAGAAGAAAGGGGGAAACATTTTATAAAACATTATATATATATATGACTGGTGAATATATATATATATATATATATATATATATAGATAGATAGATAGAGAGATATGGCTGGTGAATAGAACAGAGCCACCCACTTGATTTTGGGTGTATTCTTAGAAGAAACTACCTCACAAAATTTTAAAGAAAGGAAAACATATATTTACAAAAATTAGGGTCAAGACAGTGAAGGAATGGAATATGGCTATAAAGATGAAAATTAAAAAGGATTCTAAAAAGGAATTGATAAGATAAGTTGGTTGGAGAAAGAAAAAAAAAAGAGGAGAGAATATGATCAGGTTGGAGACTAGAACAAAGCCATGTGCTAGATTTAGGGTATATCTTGATCTATTAGAAGAAATCGTATCCCAAAATTGTAAAGAAAGAAAAACCTATATGTATACAAAAAAATAAGGTTAAATACAATGAAGTTTATAATGTCTATAATATTGAAAATTTTAAAAGATTTAAATTAAATGAAAAGTGTATTGATAAGATAAAATAGTTTAAAAACATTACAAAGGGAAAGAGGAAAAGTTTATAAAACAGAATAAGAATAAAATAAAATTTAAAAAATTTAACTTAGAAAGACTAAAGGATCATGGGAAAGAAGCCATTAATTCTATGTTGCTTTCCCCAGCTCCAGAGTTCCACAGCTCTTATTGATTGGTGAGCTTTGTCTTGGCTGGATGTTCTTGCTGATCTTCTGCAGGAGGGTCCTATTGCAGTGAGTATCAAATGTTTTTGCCTGAGGTGGAATTGCACTGCCCTTGCCAGGGGCCAGGCTAAGTAATCTGCTGGGGTTCATTTTCAATAGCTTTTGTTCTTTGAATGCTTTCTGTGGAGCTTTAGAGGATGGGAATGAAAATGGTGGCCTCCCAATTTTCAGCCCAGTAGGAGCTGATAGCTTGGGGCCCCATGCCTCAGAGAAAAGCAATCAATCCCTCCTGTCTCTTGATCTCCAGCTGCACTCTGTGCTCACCTGGGCTGTGACTGAGTGTTTCTATCTGTGGTGCACATACCTGTTTGGAATCCCTAAACCCAGCAGATTCCTGCTGCGTGCTCCTACACTGCTTCTCCTGGAGGAGGAGGGAGGAAGGAGGGGTTCTTTCTGGATCTGCCACCTGTGGGGTTCCTGCTCGAAGAGCAGTGGTCCAACTCTGTCTTGGATCACAGTTTAAGGTCACCCAGAGCTGAAAGCACACTCCTCAGCTTTGTGTCTGTAGTCAGCTTCCCTACTCCAATACCTGGCAGCTCTGCCACACTCAGACACCCCTGGTCTTTCTGTGACCCTCTGGGTCCTGAGACCACACTGTCCCCATGAGGTTTCCACCCCCGCTTATCCTCTGGAACGATGTACCTTAGTGGAGCAGAGTTCTAAAAGTTCTGATTTTGTGTTCCTCTGCTCTCTCACTTGTCAGGAGCCAGCCTCTTCCCCCATGGTCTATCTTCCCAACACTTCGGATTCACTTCTCTGCATGTCCTACCTTTCAGAAAGTGGTTGATTTTCTTTTCTTAGAATTGCTTCTCTTCTCTTCTATCTCCTGTTGAGTTTGTAGGTATTCAAAATGATTTGATAACTATCTACCTGAACTCCTGGGGCCTAATGATAGTTCAGTCTCCTACTCCTCCACCATCTTGCTTCCTTCCCCATGTTTTATTTTGTATATGTTATAAACCACACACTACCTTGTTATTTTGTTTAGTCTATTAGGTTTTGAAGAGATTTTAAAAATAAGAAAAACCCATATATTTACCCATATAAATGCCATTTCCAGTATACTTTATTTCTTTGTTTAGATCCAAATTTCCATCTGGCATAATTTTTAATTTTCCTGACCCTTGCTGGTGGTAAGAAGGATATGCCTGTCTCAGAATTAGGCTTCTGAGGAGGAGGAGTAAATAATTCTTGTTGCACATATAAAATCATGGTTTGGTTTCAGGGATAATGACCTTCAGGTATGTGGTCATAGACTTTTCTTTGGAGGAGAGGGAAAATTTTGAACTCTTGTTTAGTGGAGTCCAGACATGATTACCTTAATGGAACAAAGCAACAAGCACTGGATGTTTATAAGAGAAGAAATAAGAAGTGGGTACATTGTGGCATCTTGGAACTTTACCTCCTGTTAGAACAATTCGTCTGCAATGGTTCTTTCTGATATGGCCCATTAGGGAACTCTTCATCAGATCCAAACATGGAAAGATATTTCTGAGCAGTGTAGTGGAAGAATTTGTAAAAATTCACCCAGGTGACTAGTATGGATAACATTTTGGGTGTATCATATGTTGTGGAATAGGACAAAAGAAATAGGAAATAAGGTCTCTGATAACCTCCTACAGGTTTTTGTACTAATCCAGATTGAATATGATGACATTTTGTTATGACACTGACAATGGAGAACAAAGAAATTAATATAAGGAAGATAAATTTAAAATGTGAAGTCCTTGAATACCTAGTGGACCACAGCTACAATTGCAAGTTTTAGATTGCCTACCTCCAGACTTTCATGTAATAGAGAAATGAACTTCAGATTTGGGCTCTATCTTATAGCCAAACATAGTTGTTTTTTTTTTTTTTAAAGATTTTATTTATTTATTTGAGACAGAAATCACAAGTAGACAGAGAGGCAGGCAGAGAGAGAGGGGAAGCAGGCTCCCCGCTGAGCAGAGAGCCCGATGCGAGGCTCGATCCCACAACCCTGGGATCGTGACCTGAGCTGAAGGCAGAGGCTTTAACCCACTGAGCCACCCAGGCGCCCCAAGCCAAACATAGTTTTAATTGATACATTTAGGTTGCTGTATGTTAAGATTCAGAACAGTCAACATACCCCTCTATCTTGACTAGCTCAAAAAGCATTGGCTTATAAAAAGAGAAGTTTCTTAAGGGTGTTTCCATGTAAATACTAATCCCCACCTCATGAAAAGAGAGATACTTTTTTTCCCATTAAAGTATATATTTCTCTTTAGTCAATGATTCTCCAGAATGAATTTACAGAAGGTGTTAAATGATTTATTGAAATAATACATAAACTTTCAGAGGAAACAGGCTTTGGAGGAGGACTTGTTGCTGCTTGGACATTCCCTATAGCCCTATTATTTGATGTAATGAGATGAACAGCAATTAGGAACAGAGTGGTTCCCATGATACTTAGTGCATTGGTTTTCTACTACAGCAAGTGGTTGGCAGAATAATGGCCTCCCAAAGATGCCCACATCCTAATCTTCAGAACCTATGAATATGTTACCTTACATGGCAAAAGGGACTTTGAAGATGTGATTAAATTAATGATCTCAAGATAAGGAAATAATTCTGGGTTATCTGGGTATGCTCAGTGATATCTTAAGGTTCCTGATAAAATGAAGTTGGGAAGGTCAGAGTCAGAGAGGGAAGGATGGTAAAAATAAAATAAAATAAAATAAAATAAAGAAAAAAATAGGGGTCAGAGAGACAACAAAATGTTTAAGACAGAAGAACGGGTCATGAGCCAAGGAATGTATGTGGCCTCTAGAAATTGGAAAAGGGAATGAAACTGGTTCTCCCCTAAAGCCTCCAGAAGGAAACATCCCTGCCAACACCTTGATTCTAGGACTTTTGACCTCCAGAACTGTGAGATAATAAACATGTGTTGTTTGAAGGTACTAAGTTTGTGGTGAGGTCCTATAGCAGCAATAGAAAATTAATACACCATGTCACAAATTACCACAGAGTTAGTGAGTTAAAACAGTACAAATCTGTTATCTCAGTTTCTGTAGTTCTGAAGTTTGGGCATGGCTTAAGTAGGTCTTCCGTACAGTTTCTTACAAAGCTGCAATCAAGGTGTCAGCCAACTGTATTGCAACTGAAATCCTGATTGGGAAAAAATCCATTTCTCCAAATCATTCAGTTTGTTGGTAGACATTATCTTGCAGTTATTTAACTCAAGTTTGTTTTCTTAATGGCTCTGGACCACAGGCCACTTTCAGCAACTGGAGGCCATTTGTAGTTCCTTTCCAGGTAGCCTTTTCTATTAGCCTTTTTATAACATGGGTGTGTGTGTGTGCATGCACTTGTGATCACAGGAGTGACATCCCATCCCTATTCCTATATAATTATATCTACAGCCAAAACTATATATATCTATATCTATATATAGATATAGATATATATATATATATAGAGAGAGAGAGATATATATCTCTCTCTCTCTCTATATATATATATATATTTAGATACACACACACAATGCATGTGTGTGTATAAATATAATGTAACCTAATCATAGAAGTGACAGCCCATCACTTTTGCCATTTTCTCTTATTGAGAAGCAAATTATGAGTCTTGCTTACACTCAGTGGGAGATGAATACACAGGGTGTGAACATGGGGGCCATTCTAAGCTCTATTTACTATACTTGGCATTAAAAATCACAATGATTAATCAGTCCTATTGGCTGCTATCTAGTGAGATTTGGAATTAGGCAGAGAGCTTTGAGCTTGGCAGAGATGGGAAAGCTAAAGTCCATGAGAACATATATATGTTCCTCAAAAACACTTGTGCTAGAATGTTACTGCAACTTTACTTGTGACAGTT
This sequence comes from Mustela erminea, assembly GCF_009829155.1. Taxonomy (NCBI): domain Eukaryota; kingdom Metazoa; phylum Chordata; class Mammalia; order Carnivora; family Mustelidae; genus Mustela; species Mustela erminea. The sequence goes on along the minus strand of NC_045635.1, from coordinate 108,498,317 downwards.
AAAAATAGGAAAACTACCCAATTCCCCTCAGTGGTGGAAAGGATAAATTAATATTACTTTGGGTAAATATACAATTAACAGAAATGAGAATAAACATTCTAAAACTATATCTGACCCATCTGAATAAAACTACATCTGACCCATATAAAACCTCTAAAACCTCAAAATAGTGAGCAAAGAAACTAGACACAAGTACATGCTCTAGGATTCAATTTATATTTATGTAAACCACAAAACACAAGAAGTTAATCTATGCTGGGAGAAGTCAGCATAGTTGTTATCCTTGGATGACAGTGATTAGAAGGGAACTGGAGCTTTTGGGATGCTAGTGTTTTAGTTTTTAGTCTGGGTATCAGTTACATGGATGCATTTAGCTTGTGAAAATTCATTCTGCTGGACACTTAGGATTTGTGTATTATCTTAAATATATATTATGCCTCAATTAAACGCTTTTCTTAAATCCAAACAGAAAAGAAAAAAAAAAGCCAAGGTTTTGGCTGGTGGGATCCAGTAAGAGGTGTGAGAATGGCCTAAAGGAAGCAGGAACTATAGTAGAGTGGACTGGCCACTCCTATCAGGAAAAGGGCCTGGGATTACAGTCAGGGAACTGAATGGAGTAGGCACTGGGCACGCTGTCAGGAGGTATATGGTTCTCCTCAAACCCTGCATTCAATCCCCAGTGTAGGTGGTCTTGAGGGTGCTGCTATTTACAGCTTCTCCTCTGTTACCAATGATACTTTTTATTTTTAATTTAATTTTTCTTAATTTTTTTAAAGTAGGCTCCATGCCGGGCCTAAATGCCTTGAACTCATGACCCTGAGATCAAGACTTGAGCTGAGATCAAGAGTCAGATACTTAACTGACTCAGCCACCCAGGCACCCCAAGGATACTTTTTAAAGCAAACTGTCTGTGAATGGGTAAAATGGAACAACCATTTCCTACCCCCACACACACACCCTGAGGCCCCTGATAAACTAGTAGTATGACTTCGAGGAGCCTTCTGTACCTATGAGAAACCTATCTTGGCTGGGTTCTTGAGTGGCCTGTCTTTTTGTGTGCTCACTGTAATCTGTCAGCTGATGCTAGGGGAAAGCAGCAGGGCCTAAAATGGGAACAAAAACTCACAAATACTTTCTGAGGCAATTAGGTACCCCAAAGGAGTATTCTGGTTTGTGACTTCAAGTCACAGTCTTCATCTTGTCCTTTGTGGACCTTTTATTTACTTTTAGGACTCTACTTCCTACAGGAGTCCAGAGGAAGCAGCAAGAGGGTGGCAGAAAGCCAGAGTCCTTCACTAGTGAGCTCTTTATCTTTCTTCTACAGAAGCTCTGTGCGGAAATAGCATCTTGGTCTGTCCCTTAAGCAGTCTCATTGTCAAAGGCTCAATAGAATTCTCTTTCTGAACACAGGGAGATACATTTCTTTATCTCTCTAATTAATGCTTAGACTTAAAAATTCTGTTTTGTCTGCAGCCTAGAGGATGAACTACCTGGAAAAAGTATTTTTCTTTGGAAGAAAAAAAAACATTGATGCCATCTCTGCTGTATTGATTTTTACATCAGTCAGGGAGCTTGATAAATAGAGATTCAGAAAAAAACATTCCAGGGGGTATATTCTGCCCCAGACTAGACATTCAGGCTCCAATTCCCATTATCTAGCAGTCCAGTGGGTTGAAATGGAGCAAATGCAGATCACTGTAAGCTACACTAAATATGTGTTACACCAACCACTGTTTAATATGTACAATGCTTTCTGCCTTCACAGTTATGCATTTTCTAGTCACGTGCCAAAAGAACAATCATCAAAATATAGTGTGCTGGTGGGGAGCAGAACCACATATAGAATGCATTAAAACTTTCTGTCTCCTAGATCAATTCTAAATTGACCCTGCTGGCTTAGGGAACCCAGTACATGGATCTGCTAAAGCTTATCTCCTAAGTAAATCTCTTTTTTCCCCATTTCATCCTTTTCACCACATTCTATCCCTACTCTTTCTGTTTTTTTTTTTTTTTTTCTGTCTCATTGCCTGTCTCCTCCCTGCTTCTTTCCAGGTGGACTATGATGCTTTCCTTGTTTTTACAAAAACAAGTAAAAATTAGGCTACAGCACCACTAAGTAATGAGCATTTTATCTTGATAAAATAATGTTTCAAAATAGTTTAGGAAAACACACGAGATCTTTGTGACATGCGTGGCCAGAGAATATTCTAGAAATTGAATAGCTGATGGCTTGTATTCCCTATATTGTAAAGTGTAATCTTCAACATTAGAGAGACTATGGACATAAAGTGTAGGTACCGAGGAGAGAGAGAAGCCAGGTAATGGAGCAATTTTTTTATATTCTGTTGCCTTAGAAAATAGGAGACATGTTTCTATAATTCATGTAAGGTTTGTACTCATTAGATTCTCTCCTGAGACCAAAAAATCCTCTCCAGAGCCAGCAAATTAATGTTTTATCCAGAGAAATTATTATACTTTATTGCAGAAATTCTAGTCTTGCCTTCTTCCCTTAGATTGGAATGCCATTTCTCCAGAGAACCTGACACAGTATGGCTCTTCTGTACCACTCTTGGTTAGATGCTTACAGTTACCCTATGCACACTTTTGGCCTAGGCTTTCCTATTGGTGTCCATCACAAAATCTCATCTGGTTGAGAGGTTTGGGGCATGAAGCTTCATGATCTAACACAGCAACATTGACTAACCAGGACACACAACTCCAAGGAGGAAAGAGAAAGGAAGTTGATAGAGGAGTGAGTGAGGGACTTGGTAGAATAGAAGCTGGAGCCCATTAGCCTTGGAAGTGTCCCAGAGCCTGCACACTGAGGCTTTGCCCCAGAGGAGCTGTTCTGTTTTTCCTAACCATTCCAGATCAGTTCACTTTCTATATCCACCCTTGTGGAATTTTGTTTGTTTGCTTCAGAGGACTTTCTCTTGCCTGAAGCTTCTAGTTGTAACTTTTTGGTTTGAATTTTATGGTGGCCATCATACAGATTCTGTCACCTCAAGTTCTCTCACTCGGGAATTCAGAGTTGTGAGGTTGTATGAAACCTCTATATAAAGACATTAATACTGCTGTCCCCACTAACCGAAAGCATTATAACAAACAAAAAAAATGAAGGGGCAGTTAAAGGAGACAGTAAGGAAGACAGATATATGAACAAATATAACATTCCATCCCCTCTCATTCTCACCTGTCTTTCCATTTTTTTCTATCTGGATGCAAGTCTTGAAATGATCACTAGAGCCTGTAACCACAGCCTCCATTTCTGTAATCTCTGCTCCCCTCTCCTCCTCTCTCTCTCTATATATACAATGATCTACCTTTGATTCCTGTTAATTGTATGACCCACTCCTGAAAACTTCATCATCAGTCTCTCTGACAAACACCCAAAGGAAGGGAGCATGCCTTATCAGTCCCCGAGTCAGCTCTGACTACTCCCCTGTGGCCTCCTCTTGTAAGATACACTCCAACTACTCCCATTCAGGTTTCTCTATGCCCCACTGGCCCAGCCTTCTACTAGAATTCTCCTCCAGAAATTTTTAAAAGCAATGTCTATGCTCTAATAGACAATCTTGTATATCTCCCCTTTACTGCCCTTTTCTTTATGGTGGAGTCTCAACAAAGTGCACAGCAATAAATATTTATCTTGATTAACATATCTCTTGGCTGTCAGGACCAACTGTAAATAGAAATGTGGTATATTTACTGAGCACACACTATCTTCCAGCATTATACAGGTGTTACCTCATTTAAGCCCTGCAATGACCTTGTGAATTAGGCATCATTATCCCTATTGCATAGGTGAGGAAATAGATATCCAGAAAGGTTAAATAACTTGCCTAAGATTAAGTGACAGAGTCAGGAGTAAAAACTAAGGTTCCCACTTAACCAGCTCTCTATAGAGGTGATTTGGTAGAGTCTGTCTCTACAGAGGTGATTTGGTAGAGTCTGTCCTGAGTGATGCTGATTATCATGTCCATTCCCCCCATACCTCCTTCTCAGTTCCACCCCAGGTGCCTGGTGCCATCAGGTTTCACCAGGATGCTCCTGGCATTGTGGGAAGTAATTTTTAAAAATCCATTTCACTTCTTCTGGAGGAATATAGGAGCTTGAAAAAGGCATCAGGAAGATAAATATCCAGGTGGGCTACTTCATCTTAGTTTCCTAGCAGGGATGGATTTTGTGCAAGGAGGTACTCTTCGCTCCTCAAATCATATGATAGACATGAGTGCCTATGTATCATAAGGCAGGCTCTAGCTACAAAATAACATTTATTCTTTATTTATTCATTCTTCCCTCTCTCTGAAGCCTTTATTTCTTACCTTGCCTCCCTCCATACCAGACCATCTGATGTGAGGCACAGAGCAGGCTGGAAAAGATAAAGAAATCCAAAAATGAAATCTTGGCATGGAAGCAGTGTGCTTTGATTCAGCTCTATACATTAATAACAGGAACCAGTGAAGGGACATTCTTCAGGATGAAAGGAAAGTCCTGAGATTAATAGCTTCTAGGTTCCTGATGGATGCAACTGTCTCTCTCCGGGCCTTGGGAAAACAAAAACAAAAACAAAAACAAAAACAAAAACAAAAACAAAAACAAAAACAAAAACAAAAAAACAGTTCTGTATTCATCTGTGGTCATGGTTTCATGGAGATCCTAACACAGGGGAAGCCTCCAAGAGGAGGTTCCTTCATATGTTTCTCTTTCATGGGTAGCTGAACCCATGAGTAATTGGGGATTATGGTAGTTGGGAGTACACAGAGGGTTGCCAAAGCTAGAGATTTAAGCCTCAATCAACTGCTTCCTGTATTGGGGAACAAGTGGTGGTACAGATGGAATTGAGTTACTTTTATTTGTCTATATGCTAAAAGCATAGAAAGGAAAGCCATATTGGAGAATCACAGCTAACAAAGCAACCCTTAGCCATCTCACAACATGGTGGCTTGCATATGAACATCCATGACATTTATGGATATTTTAGTGAGTGTCTGAAGTGTAGCAACAGTGAGAGTTACAAGGTAGACCTGGCTGCTGACATCACATGCTCTTGAAATTGATAATGTAAATGCTGGCTCAGAACTTCAGTTGGCATTTACTTTTGAAGTACAAGATGCCTGATGAGATGCATGGAATTCAGGGCACCACATTTTATTTTTGGTCAGGTACCACACTGGGTTCTATTTGATAGATAATAGAAAGCCTGTACCAGTGCCCTTTCATCCTTTCCCTATAATATCCACCATTCATTTACTGATAAGTTAGAAAGTAAAAGCCTAGGTGTAATCTCTCCAAAGGCCACCACTACCTAATGATCATAATAATATTAATAATGTTATTGTTATGAATCATAATAATATTCATAGAAAAGTCTAATATTAGGATAACAATGAACTAGGATAAGGGTGCAGAAACCTTTTGCAGAAACCATTCTCTGCCAAGATCCTGATTATCAGGAAGTCAGAAAGGCTTTGGATGGCCATCTATTTATGGCATCATTCACACACCCATGGCTTGGATCCAGTATGTCTTCTCTGTAAATAAGGGTGAAGGTGGGAAAAGAGAAGAATTTGATTCTTCTATATGGTACATAAACATCAAGAATTTAGGATTTTTTAGGTTTGGCATGAGTTACAAAAAGGAGTCTTGTCATGATCTAGTTTGAAAATCAATGGTTGAGAAAAAGACATGGGAAAAGATGTTATCGGAGACAGCCAAAGGCAAAAATTCAAAGTTGCAATGCCAACTAATTTATACTATCTCCTGTGATCTTTCCTCCACCACCACCCCTTGGTCATATACCTATTGTGTCTGAGAAGGGGCCATATTTAGTGGAAGGGGACTGGGGAAGTAAGGCTTATAAAAACTTTGTGAAACCTCTCTTTTTGAAATATGCTTAAAATGTAAATGTTAAATATTTTTGATGTGGGGTTTGCATTGTGTTGATAATTTTTTTAAATAATTAAAATTTTTTTTATAAACTTATAATGTATTATTAACCCCAGGGGTACAGGTCTGTGAATCACCAGGTTTACACATTTCACAGCACTCACCATAGCACATACCCTCCCCAATGTCCATAACCACACCACCCTCTCCCTACCCCCCTCCCCCCGGCCACCCTCAGTTTGTTTTGTGAGATTAAGAGTCTCTTATGGTTTGTCTCCCTCCCGATCCCATCTTGTTTCATTTATTCTTTTCCTACCCCCCAAGCCCCCCACATTGCATCTCCACTTCCTCATATCAGGGAGATCATATGATAGTTGTCTTTCTCCAATTGACTTATTTCGCTAAGCATAATACCCTCTAGTTCCATCCACATCATTGCAAATGGCAAGATTTCATTTCTTTTGATGGTTGCATAGTATTCCTACACACACACACACACACACACACACACATACATATCACATCTTCTTTATCCATTTGTCTGTTGATGGACATCTAGTTTCTTTCCATAGTTTGGCTATTGTGGACATTGCTGCTATAAACATTCAGGTGTATGTGCCCCTTCAGATGACTACGTTTGTATCCTTAGGGTAAATACCCTGTAGTGCAATTGCTGGGTCATAGGATAGCTCTATATTTTTGAGGAACCTCCATGCTGTTTTCCAGAGTGGTTGCACCAGCTTGCATTCCCACCAACAGTGTAGAAGGGTTCCCCTTTCTCTGCAACCTCGCCAGCATCTGTCATTTCTTGACTTGTTAATTTTAGCCATTCTGACTGGTGTGAGGTGGCATCTCATTGTGGTTTTGATTTGTATTTCCCTGATGCTGAGTGATGTGGAGCACTTTTTCATGTGTCTGTTGGCCATCTGGATGTCTTCTTTGCAGAAATGTCTGTTCATGTCCTCTGCCCATTTCTTGATTGGATTATTTGTTCTTTGGGTGTTGAGTTTGCTAAGCTCTTTATAGATTTTGGATACTAGCCCTTTGTTTGATATGTCATTTGTAAATATCTTCTCCCATTCTGTCAGTTGTCTTTTGATTTTGTTAACTGTTTCCTTTGCTGTGCAAAAGCTTTTGATCTTGATAAAGTCCCAATAGTTCATTTTTGTCCTTGCTTCTCTTGTCTTTGGTGATGTTCCTAGGAAGAAATTGCTTGATGCGGCTGAGGTCAAAGAGGTTGCTCCCTGTGTTCTCCTCAAGGATTTTGATGGATTCCTTTCTCACATTGAGGTCCTTCATCCATTTTGAGTGTATTTTCATGTGTGGTGTAAGGAAATGATCCAATTTTATTTTTCTGCATGTGGTTGTCCAATTTTCTTAACACCATTTGTTGAAGAGGCTGTCTTTTTTCCACTGGACATTCTTCTCCTGCTTTGTTGAAGATTAGTTGACCATAGAGTTGAGGGTCTATTTCTGGGCTCTCTATTCTGTTCCATTGTTCTATGTGTCTGTTTTTATGCCAGTACCATACTGTTTTGATGATGACAGTTTTGTAATAGAGCTTGAAGTCTGGAATTGTGATGCCACCAACTTTGGCTTTCTTTTTCAATGTTCCTTTGGCTATTCGAGGTCTTTTCTGGTTCCGTATAAATTTAAAAATTATTTGTTCCATTTCTTTGAAAAAAATAGATGGGATTTTGATAGGGATTGCATTAAATGTGTATATTGCTTTAGGTAGCATAGACATTTTCACAATATTTGTTCTTCCAATCCATGAACATGGAACATTTTTCCATTTCTTTATGTCTTCCTCAATTTCTTTCATGAGTACTTTATAGTTTTCTGAGTATAGATTCTTTGCCTCTTTGGTTGGGTTTATTCCTAGGTATCTTATGGTTTTGGATGCAATTGTATATCAGATTAACCCCTTAATTTCTTTTTCTTCTGTCTTGTTGGTGTAAAGAAATGCAACTGATTTCTGTGCATTGACTTAATATCCTGACACTTTACAGAATTCCTGTTCAAGTCCTAGCAGATTTGGAGTGGAGTCTTTTAGGTTTTCCACATATAGTATCATATCATCTGCAAGGAGTGATAGTTTGACTTCTTCTTTGCTGATTTGGATGCCTTTTATTTCTCTTTGTTGTCTGATTGCTGAGGCTAAGACTTCTAGTACTATGTTGAATAGCAGTGGTGATAATGGACATCCCTGCTGTGTTCCTGATCTTATCGGAAAAGCTCTCAGTTTTTCTCCATTGAAAATAATATTTGTGGTGGGTTTTTCATAGATGGCTCTGATAATATTGAGGTATGTGCCCTCTTGTGTTGATAATATTTTCATAGGTTCTTCTAGGTCAGTTTCTGTTCTCTGATTTCATTTGCATTTCTTACCCCCCAGGATCCTAGATGCTATGGATATAGGGACAATGGCTCCTGTTTACAGTCAAACCAAATAAATCTGAATCATTGCCTCCTCTCTCATTAGTATTATTTAATTGGTCAGATTAATTTAATCATGATGATTAATTTAATTATGATAAACCTAACCCAAGATTAAAATGGAGTTGGGATAAATGCCTCTGAAGAATTATTAGTACATTGCTTAGGCCTCCGTGCCTCACCTTGTGACACTCAGGTTTTGTCTGAAGGGTCTATGGATCGCTTCACCTACATGGTGCAATGTCTTTTCTCTAGAAGGTAGATCTCTTCTGAGTCCCTCCTTAATTTTGATCCCTGTATGTTTATAATTTGCTTGTTTATTCATGTTGCCCTTGCAGATATCTTGAATTTTACTAGTCTTTCCCAGATAATCAGCTACCACTTTGATAGCTGAGGTTTAGGGCATTTCCTGACTGCCCAGAGTGAAAGTTTAATTGGATGTCTAATCAACTGCTGCACTTGTAGTCTGACACGTTAAAAATATATACTTTGCCATTATTATAAGGGTTGTCTAAACATAGATATTGCTTTGGACCTTTAAACTTTCTGATTGATCTATAGTAGAATTTTTTGTACAGCACAAGTTTATCCCCAACAGATGGTTTATTAAGTAAAAATTAGCTTTTAAACAAACATGTCACAATCATTTTATTCTCTACAGCAGAATTCGTACTGTTGATGAATGCTTAATTGGAATTTGGTTCTGGCAAGGAATGAAAACCAGTGACATACTGCAAGGACAGAATGCCAAAAATAGCACACTGAGCAATACAAAGGACAAGAGTGGTCCTATCTTCTATTTTCTTTAAGCCCCCTTTCTTTCCTTCCATATGAAGGAGACCATTTGGCCCCACAATAATCCCAGTTTGTGGCCAGGAGATGGAAACACTAACAGGTATCTAAGCCACATCTAGGATGTCTGATGAGTTCTTTCTGGGTGTGCTGGAATAAACAAGGTCCCAAGTTCATATGCCCTTAACCACCTTTCCCTGATACCCAGAATTATCATCACCAATATATCTCTACAGTTTCCCTGCTGAAACTCCAACAGTCCTAGAAAGGAATGTTATCAGTAGTAACATCAAAATGGCTAAAAATTATTAGACATTTGATATATATGGGTTCTGTGCTAAATACTATAGATACACCATCCCATTTAATACTGACAAAACCTTTGAGGTCTATACTATTATCTCCCTGGTTTTCAGATGAGAAAATAGAGGCACACAGTGACTAAATAACTCACTCAATGTCAGGTAGCTAATAGGAGACAGAGCTGTCATCAAAATCCAGCTCTGTTTGACTTTTAACCACTATACTACTAATCTGATATAAATATGTGTGATCATTCAGCCACTAGTGGCAACTAATATATTGGGCTGGATGCAGTTATCAGATTAACCACCACTCACCTCTGTGTCTGATTTAATGACACACAGGACAGAGGAGTTTTAGAATGAGGTCTGAGTGGTGTGTGTGTGTGTGTGAGAGAGAGAGAGAGAGAGAGAGAGAGAGAGAATAGAAGAGTAAGTCCATGGTAGTGTTCTATTCCTTATTGATTGAACTGTAATACTAGAAAATCCAAGATGCTTGCAGTGAGGGACATTAGTAGGGGCACTAGAATACCCTTGAAATTAGGTTTTATTAATGGCGAGTTCTGATAAAGTGGATTTACTACCTCAGCAATTGAAAGCAGTACAGACTCTTCCCTTTAAACACACCGACTGCCTCATTGCTGGCTGAGCTGAAACGCGTAGTTTGAAAAATCTAGCTATGCTAGATAGAGCCACCAGCCCTCGCTGGGGAAACAGTGCAGTCTCAGGTCCCAGAGGATGCTGCAATGAAAGAACCCCAGGTAGTCTGCAAAATTATCAGCTTCTGAAAGGTAGCCTTTTCTCTGAGCTGGGGGCACCAGCCATGCTTGGCTTCTAACTCACCATATGGCATGCATTATTGGGCTGGGCTGCTCTGCTCAGTCTCTGGTGTGATGTGGCACTTAATGCTGTGGAATTATTTCCTTACTCAATTAAAAAAAATACCCTGCTCTAAATCCTCATTTGTTTCTATCCACCAGCCACCCGTCAATCCCCTAGGAACTGCATGTATTTTTTTGGCTTTGCTCCTTCCTTGTTCTTTCTTTTTACTTATCTTTTTTCTAAACCTTTCCCCCTCTGACTTAAAGGTATGGGAGAATGGAGCATAGCTACACACATTGGGCCTGGATTCTCATAAAACCACTGATTCCTGAGATATGGTCATTCCTTTTCTGAGGAAATCTTTTTGTTATTTCTTTGCAGCCATATTTTTCAGGATTCCACTCTGATTAGACTTCTTAAAAGCCACAAACAAAACAAAAAAGAAAAAAAGAAACAAAAGACAAACTAAGGTACTCTATTAGAAGACCCATTGATTTTTTTTTTAATTTTTTATTTTTTATAAACATATATTTTTATCCCCAGGGGTACAGGTCTGTGAATCACCAGGTTTACACACTTCACAGCACTCACCAAAGCACATACCCTCCCCAATGTCCATAATCCCACCCCCTTCTCCCAAACCCCCTCCCCCCAGCAACCCTCAGTTTGTTTTGTGAGATTAAGAGTCACTTATGGTTTGTCTCCCTCCCAATCCCATCTTGTTTCATTGATTATTCTCCTACCCACTTAAGCCCCCATGTTGCAACACCACTTCCTCATATCAGGGAGATCATATGATAGTTGTCTTTCTCTGCTTTACTTATTACGCTAAGCATGATACGCTCTAGTTCCATCCATGTTGTCGCAAATGGCAAGATTTAATTTCTTTTGATGGCTGCATAGTATTCCATTGTGTATATATACCACGTCTTCTTGATCCATTCATCTGTTGATGGACATCTAGGTTCGTTCCATAGTTTGGCTATTGTGGACATTGCTGCTATAAACATTCGGGTGCATGTGCCCCGTTGGATCACTACGTTTGTATCTTTAGGGTAAATACCCAATAATGCAATTGCTGGGTCATAGCGCAGTTCTATTTTCAACATTTTGAGGAACCTCCATGCTGTTTTCCAGAGTGGCTGCACCAGCTTGCATTCCCACCAACAGTGTAGGAGGGTTCCCCTTTCTCCGCATCCTCGCCAGCATCTGTCATTTCCTGACTTGTTGATTTTAGCCATTCTGACTGGTGTGAGGTGACATCTCATTGTGGTTTTGATTTGTATTTCCCTGATGCCAAGTGATATGGAGCACTTTTTCATGTGTCTGTTGGCCATCTGGATGTCTTCTTTGCAGAAATGTCTGTTCATGTCCTCTGCCCATTTCTTGATTGGATTATTTGTTCTTTGGGTGTTGAGTTTGCTAAGTTCTTTATAGATTCTGGACACTAGTCCTTTATCTGATATGTCGTTTGCAAATATCTTCTCTCATTCTGTCAGTTGTCTTTTGATTTTGTTAACTGTTTCCTTTGCTGTGCAAAAGCTTTTGATCTTGATGAAATCCCAATAGTTCATTTTTGCCCTTGCTTCCCTTGCCTTTGACGTTGTTCCTAGGAAGATGTTGCTGCGGCTGAGGTCGAAGAGGTTGCTGCCTGTGTTCTCCTCAAGGATTTTGATGGATTCCTTTCTCACATTGAAGTCCTTCATCCATTTTGAGTCTATTTTTGTGCGTGGTGTAAGGAAATGGTCCAATTTCATTTTTCTGCATGTAGCTGTCCAATTTTTCCAGCACCATTTATTGAAGAGGCTGTCTTTTTTCCATTGGACATTCTTTCCTGCTTTGTCGAAGATTAGTTCACTGTAGAGTTGAGGGTCTATTTCTGGGCTCTCTATTCTGTTCCATTGATCTATGTGTCTGTTTTTGTGCCAGTACCATGCTGTCTTGATGATGACAGCTTTGTAATAGAGCTTGAAGTCCGGAATTGTGATGCCACCAACGTTGGCTTTCTTTTTCAATATCCCTTTGGCTATTTGAGGTCTTTTCTGGTCCCATATAAATTTTAGAATTATTTGTTCCATTTCTTTGAAAAAGATGCATGGTACTTTGATAGGAATTGCATTAAATGTATAGATTGCTTTAGGTAGCATAGACATTTTCACAATATTTATTCTTCCAATCCAGGAGCATGGAATATTTTTCCATTTCTTTGTGTCTTCCTCAATTTATTTCATGAGTACTTTATAGTTTTCTGAGTATAGATTCTGTGTCTCTTTGGTTAGGTTTATTCCTAGGTATCTTATGGTTTTGGGTGCAATTGTAAATGGGATTGACTCCTTAATTTCTCTTTCTTCTGTCTTGCTGTTGGTGTAGAGAAATGCAACTGATTTCTGTGCATTGATTTTATATCCTGACACTTTACTGAATTCCTGTATAAGTTCTAGCAGTTTTGGTGTGGAGTTTTTTGGGTTTTCCACATATAGTATCATATCATCTGTGAAGAGTGATAATTTGACTTCTTCTTTGCCAATTTGGATGCCTTTAATTTCCTTTTGTTGTCTGATTGCTGAGGCTAGGACCTCTAGTACTATGTTGAATAGCAGTGGTGATAATGGACATCCCTGCCGTGTTCCTGACCTTAGTGGAAAAGCTTTCAGTTTTTCTCCATTGAGAATGATATTTGCGGTGGGTTTTTCATGGATGGCTTTGATGATATTGAGGTATGTGCCCTCTATCCCTACACTTTGAAGAGTTTTGATCAGGAAGGGATGCTGTACTTTGTCAAATGCTTTTTCAGCATCTATTGAGAGTATCATATGGTTCTTGTTCTTTCTTTTATTGATGTGTTGTATCACATTGACTGATTTGCAGATGTTGAACCAACCTTGCAGCCCTGGAATAAATCCCACTTGGTCGTGGTGAATAATCCTTTTAATGTACTGTTGAATCCTATTGGCTAGTATTTTGTTGAGTATTTTTGCATCTGTGTTCATCAAGGATATTGGTCTATAGCTCTCTTTTTTGATGGGATCCTTCTCTGGTTTTGGGATCAAGGTGATGCTGGCCTCATAAAATGAGTTTGGAAGTTTTCCTTCCATTTCTATTTTTTGGAACAGTTTCAGGAAAATAGGACTTAGTTCTTCTTTAAATGTTTGGTAGAATTCCCCCGGGAAGCCGTCTGGCCCTGGGCTTTTGTTTGTTTGGAGATTTTTAATGACTGTTTCAATCTCCTTACTGGTTATGGGTCTGTTCAGACTTTCTATTTCTTCCTGGTTCAGTTGTGGTAGTTTATATGTTTCTAGGAATGCATCCATTTCTTCCAGATTGTCAAATTTATTGGCGTAGAGTTGCTCATAGTATGTTCTTATAATAGTTTGTATTTCTTTGGTGTTAGTTGTGATCTCTCCTCTTTCATTCATGATTTTATTTATTTGGGTCCTTTCTCTTTTCTTTTTGATAAGTTGGGCCAGGGGTTTATCAATGTTATTAATTCTTTCAAAGAACCAGCTCCTAGTTTCGTTGATTTGTTCTATTGTTTTTTTGGTTTCTATTTCATTGATTTCTGCTCTGATCTTTATGATTTCTCTTCTCCTGCTGGGCTTAGGGTTTCTTTCTTGTTCTTTCTCCAGCTCCTTTAGGTGTAGGGTTAGGTTGTGTACCTGAGACCTTTCTTGTTTCTTGAGAAAGGCTTGTACCGCTATATATTTTCCTCTCAGGACTGCCTTTGTTGTGTCCCACAGATTTTGAACCGTTGTATTTTCATTATCATTTGTTTCCATGATTTTTTTCAATTCTTCTTTAATTTCCCGGTTGACCCATTCATTCTTAAGAAGGATGCTGTTTAGTCGCCATGTATTTGGGTTCTTTCCAAACTTCCTTTTGTGGTTGAGTTCTAGCTTTAGAGCATTGTGGTCTGAAAATATGCAGGGAATGATCCCAATCTTTTGATACCGGTTGAGTCCTGATTTAGGACTGAGGATGTGATCTATTCTGGAGAATGTTCCATGTGCACTAGAGAAGAATGTGTATTCTGTTGCTTTGGGATGAAATGTTCTGAATATATCTGTGATGTCCATCTGGTCAGTGTGTCGTTTAAGGCCTTTATTTCCTTGCTGATCTTTTGCTTGGATGATCTGTCCATTTCATTGAGGGGAGTGTTAAAGTCCCCTACTATTATTGTATTATTGTTTATGTGTTTCTTTGATTTTGTTATTAATTGGTTTATATAGTTGGCTGCTCCCACGTTGGGGGCATAGATATTTAAAATTGTTAAATCTTCTTGTTGGACAGACCCTTTGAGTATGATATAGTGTCCTTCCTCATCTCTTATTATAGTCTTTGGCTTAAAATCGAATTGATCTGATATAAGGATTGCCACTCCTGCTTTCTTCTGATGTCCATTAGCATGGTACATTCTTTTCCACCCCCTCACTTTAAATCTGGAGGTGTCTTCGGGCTTAAAATGAGTTTCTTGGAGGCAACGTATAGATGGGTTTTGTTTTTTTATCCATTCTGATACCCTGTGTCTTTTGACAGGGGCATTTAGCCCATTCACATTCAGGGTAACTATTGAGAGATATGAATTTAGTGCCATTGTATTGCCTGTAAGGTGACTGTTACTGTATATGGTCTCTGTTCCTTTCTGATCTACCACTTGTAGGCTCTCTCTTTGCTTAGAGGACCCCTTTCAATATTTCCTGTAGAGCTGGTTTGGTGTTTGCAAATTCTTTCAGTTTTTGTTTGTCCTGGAAGCTTTTAACCTCTCCTTCTATTTTCAATGATAGCCTAGCTGGATATAGTATTCTTGGCTGCATATTTTTCTCGTTTAGTGCTCTGAAAATATCATGCCAGCTCTTTCTGGCCTTCCAGGTCTCTGTGGATAAGTCAGCTGCCAATCTAATATTTTTACCATTGTATGTTACAGACTTCTTTTCCCGGGCTGCTTTCAGGATTTTCTCTTTGTCACTGAGACTTGTAAATTTTACTATTAGGTGATGGGGTGTGGGCCTATTCTTATTGATTTTGAGGGGCGGTCTCTGCACCTCCTGAATTTTGATGCTCGTTCCCTTTGCCATATTGGGGAAATTCTCCCCAATAATTCTCTCCAGTATACCTTCTGCTCCCCTCTCTCTTTCTTCTTCTTCTGGAATCCCAATTATTCTAATGTTGTTTCGTCTTATGGTGTGACTTATCTCTCGAATTCTCCCCTCGTGGTCCAGTAGCTGTTTGTCCCTCTTTTGCTCAGCTTCTTTATTCTCTGTCATTTGGTCTTCTATATCACTAATTCTTTCTTCTGCCTCATTTATCCTAGCAGTGAGAGCCTCCATTTTTGATTGCACCTCATTAATAGCTTTTTTGATTTCAACTTGGTTAGATTTTAGTTCTTTTATTTCTCCAGACAGGACTTTTATATCTCTCGAGAGGGTTTCTCTAATATCTTCCATGCGTTTTTCGAGCCCGGCTAGAACCTTGAGAATTGTCATTCTGAACTGTAGATCTGACATATTACCAATGTCTGTATTGATTAGGTCCCTAGCCTTCGGTACTGCCTCTTGTTCTTTTCTTTGTGTTGAATTTTTCCGTCTTGTCATTTTGTCCAGATAAGAGTATATGAAGGAGCAAGTAAAATACTAAAAGGGTGGCAACAACCCCAGGAAAATATGCTTTTACCAAATTATAAGAGATCCCAAATCGTGAGGGGGGAGAAAGGGGATAAAAAATCGTTCAAAAAGGAAGAAAGAAAAAAAAAAGATAAAATAAAAAAAAATAAAAGAATTAAAAAAAAGAAAACAAATAAGAAAAATATAAAAAAGAAAAAATATATATATTAGATAAACTAGTTAAAAGACGTTAAAAAAGAAAAAGGTAAAAGTTAAAAAAAAATTTAACCAGAAGGTGAGAAAAAAAACAAAAAATGAAAAGGAAAAAAATTAAATTAACTGCAAGACTAAAAAAAATCACAGGGAGAAAGCCATGAGTTCCGTGCTTTGCTTTCTCCTCCTCTGGAATTCTGCTGCTCTCCTTGGTATTGAAACCGCACTCCTTGGTAGGTGAACTTGGTCTCGGCTGGATTTCTTGTTGATCTTCTGGGGGAGGGGCCTGTTGTAGTGATTCTCAAGTGTCTTTGCCCCAGGCGGAATTGCACCGCCCTTATCAGGGGCCGGGGTGAGTA
Organism: Mustela erminea; assembly: GCF_009829155.1. Classification (NCBI taxonomy): domain Eukaryota; kingdom Metazoa; phylum Chordata; class Mammalia; order Carnivora; family Mustelidae; genus Mustela; species Mustela erminea. The sequence goes on along the minus strand of NC_045635.1, from coordinate 108,481,904 downwards.
ATCTGCTCGGGTTTGCTTTCAGAAGCTTTTGTTCCCTGAGCGCTTTCCGTAGAGTTCCGGAGGACGGGAATACAAATGGCGGCCTCCTGGTCTCTGGCCTGGAGGAGCCGAGAGCCCGGGGCCCCACTCCTCAGTGTGCACTCAGAGAACAGCGCCCAGTTACCTCTGTCTGCCTGACTTCCAGCCGCGCTCTGAGCTCACCGAGCCTGCGACCGGTTCAAGGTAACACCGAGCTGTGAGCTTACTTTTGGCTCTGTCTCTGTAGCCAGCTTCCCCGTTCCAATACCCACAAGCTCTGCGACACTCAGACACCCCCGATCCTTCTGTGACCCTGCGGGACCTGAGGCCACGCTGACCCCGCGTGGGCTTTGCCCCGGTTTAGCCTCTGGAGCGATGTCCCTCAGCGGAACAGACTTTTAAAAGTCCTGATTTTGTGCGCCGTTGCTCCGCCGCTTGCCGGGAGCCGGCCCCTCCCCCCGGGGTCTATCTTCCCGTCGCTTTGGATTCACTTCTCTGCCGGTCCTACCTTTCAGAAAGTGGTTGTTTTTCTGTTTCCAGAATTGCTGTTCTTCTTCTCTTCGATCTGCCAATGGATTTGCAGGTGTTTGCAATCTTTAGATAAGCTATCTAGCTGATCTCCGGCTAGCTGAAGTAGTCTCAGCCTGCTACTTCTCCGCCATCTTGACTCCTCCCGACCCATTGATTTTTTATCTCTATAGCTCCTCACTTTCTGCTTAGTTCTTCTGAGTCTCTAATCCCATCTGCTTTCTGGTTGTACTTACATGTTAGTTGTCCAAATAATCACTTTCAATGTTTTGGTCACACTGTTATCCTGCACAGAAATCCCCATGTGTGTGGGACTTCCTGAATCTCCCCTATGCATCCTCCACAAAGCTTGAAAGACCCAAGAATTGAATGGTATCTTCTGAAGGCCCCAGTGAACAATGCATATGGTTCCTGGGATACAACCTGCATGAATTTATGAGCATTGTGCTATCTGGAGTTTGCATCTCTTTCACTTGGGGAGCTCATCACAGTGTTTATTCCTGTACCCTATCCTAACTCTACAGAATTAAAATTGCATATGTGTGCATGCATGTGGTCCTGGGGAAGAAGGGAATCAGGCCCAAGAAGCTTCATTTTAGTTGTTTATTTATCATTTATTTATTTATTTATTTATGACATAAAATATATTATTTGTCCCAGGGGTACAGATCTGTAAATCATCAGGCTTACACATTTCATAGCACACACCCTCCCCAATATTCATAACTGAGCCACCCTATCCCTCCCCTCACACCTCCAGCAACCATCAGTTTGTTTCCTGAGATAAAGACTCTCTAATGGTTTGTCTCTCTCCTGATCCCATCTTGTTTCATTCTTTCCCTCTCTACCTCCCACAATCCCCTGTCCTGCCTCTCAAATTCCTCATATCAGAGAGATCATATGATAATTGTCTTTCTCTGACTGATTTATTTCACTTGGCATAATACCCTCTAGTTCCATCCATGTCATTGCAAATGGCACAATTTCATTTTTTGATGGCTGTTCTATATATATATGTATATATATATATATATAAAATATGGATATATATGATATATTATATATACATGGATAAAGATGTGGGGTATATATATATTACATATATATGTTATATATTATACATATACATATATTATAATATGTGGTATATGTATATGTGTAATATATATGTATTATATATAAATTATATATATATATATATATATATATTCAAACAGGTTGTATCCCAAGAACCATATCATATATATATCACACTACTGGGTATTTACCCTAAAGATACAAATGAAGTGATCCAAAGGTTCATGTGCACCCAAGTGTTTATAGTAGCACCGTCCACCATAGCCAAACTATGGAAAGAACCTAGAGGTCCATCAACATATGAATGGATAAAGATGTGGGCTATAACATATATGTGTACATGTGTATACATATATGTATACACGTATGCATATATGTGTAATATATTACACACACATATATTATGCATATATACATATATAATCTATATGTAATATATGTGTGTAATATATCACATATATAATACATATACATATATAATATATGTAATATATTACACACACATATATTATGTATATATATGTATGTGATATATACACACACATATATACCACGTATATATATGCATATATATGTGATATATATGTGTAATATATTATATATAATATATGTATAAATATATATAATATATGTAATATATATGTGTGTAATATATTACACATATATATTATGTATATATGTATAAATACACATATATGTGTATGTGTATATATATGTGTATATATACATATATACATAATATATATGTGTAATATATTACACATACACATATATTTGTAATATATATGTATATATATACCTATATACAATATATATGTAATATATATGTAATATATAATATATTATATGTAATATATTATATATTATATATATGTAATATATGTCTAATATATTATACACATATATATTATGTATGTATATGTATGTGATATATTACACACATATATATTACGTATATATGTATATATGTAATATATATGTGTAATATATTATATATTAATATATATTAATATTATATATATTAATTATTAATTAATTATTAATTAATATGATTATAATGTATATTATATATTAATATATAATATAATATATATATTATATATAACATATAATATATATAAATATATAATATATATGTAATATATGTGTGTAATATATTATATACATATACATATATACACATATATGTGTATGTGTATATATGTGTGTGTATAAATATATACATAATATATATGTGTAATATATTACACATACACATATATGTGTAATATATATTTATATATGTATATATAAATACATAATATATATGTGTGTAATATATTACACATATATTACATATGTATATATGTATATATACATATGTATCACTTCATTTGTATCTTTAGGGTAAATACCCAGTAGTGTAATTACTGGGTCATAGGGTAGCTCTCAACTTTTTGAGGAACATCCTCTACATATATTACAATATATATTACAACCTCTACATATATTACAATATGTAGTATATGTATATGTGTATGTATGTGTATATACATATATATATGTATACATATACATACACATATATGTTATAACCCACATGAACCTTTGGATCATTTCATTTGTATCGTTAGGGTAAATACCCAGTAGTGTGATTACTGGGTCATAGGGTAGCTCTCAAATTTTTAAGGAACCTTCATATTATTTAGCGGAGTGGCCCCACCAGCTTTCATTCCCAGCAGTAGGAAGGACGGTTCCCATTTCTTCACGTCCTAGCCAGTATCTGTTATTTCCTGACTTTTAATTTTAGCCATTCTTTTTCTAAAATTTTTTAAATTTTTAAATTTTAAATTTTTAAATTTCTTTTCAGTGTCCCAGAATTCATTGTTTATGCATCACACCCAGTGTTCGATGCCATATATGCCCTCCTTAATACCCACCACCAGGCTCACCCAACCCCCCACCGTCCTCCTCTCCAAAACCCTCAGTTTGTTTCTCAGAGTCCACAGTCTCTCATGGTTTGTCTCCCCCTCCTGTTTTCCCCAAATCACTTCTCTCCATCTTACCATGTCCTCCGTGTTATTCCTTATGCTCCACAAATAAGTGAAACCATATGATTATTGAGTCTCTCTGCTTGACTTATTTCACTCAGCATATCTTCCAGTCCCATCCATGTGGATACAAAAGTTGGGTATTCTTCTTCTCTGATGGAGGCATAATACTTCATAGTATATATGGACCATATCTTCATCCATTCGTCTGTTGAAGTGCATCTTGGTTCTTTCCACAGATTGATGACTGTGGCCATTGCTGCTATGAACATTGGGGTACAGATGGCCCTTCTTTTCACTCCATCTGTATCTTCGGGGTAAATGACCAATAGTGCAATTGCAAGGTCATAGGGTAGCTTTATTTTTAATTTTTTGATGAATCTCCACACTATTTTCCAAAGTGGCTGCACGAACTTGCATTCCCACCAACAGTGTAAGAGGGTTTCCTTTTCCACATCCTCTCCAACACATGTTGTTTCCTGTCTTGCTGATTTTGGCCATTCTAACTGGTATAAGATGGTATCTCAATGTGGTTTTTATTTGAATCTCCCAGATGGCTAGTGATGATGAACATTTTTTCATGTCTCTCTCAGCCATTTGTATGTCTTCTTTGGAGAAGTGTCTTTTCATGTCTTCTGCCCATTTTGTTTTGACATAATTATCTGTTTCATGTGTGTTGAGTTTGAGGAGTTCTTTACAGATCTTGGATATCAGCCCTTTGTCTGTGGTGTCATTTGTGAATATCTTCTCCCATTCAGTGGGTTTCCCCTTTGTACTGTTGACTATTTCCTTTGTTGTGCAGTAGCTTTTGATCTTGATGAAGTCCCAAAAGTTCATTTTCGCTTTTATTTCCTTTGCCTTTAGAGATATATCTTGAAAAAAGTTGCTGTGGCCGATATCAAAGAGGTTACTGCCTATGTTCTCCTCTATGATTCTGATGGGTTCCTGCCTCATGTTGACGTCTTTTATCAATTTCAAGTTTATCTTTGTGTATGGAGTAAGAGAATTGTCGAGTTTCATTCTTCTACACATAGCTGTTCAATTTTCCCAGCACCAGTTATTGAAGAGACTGTCTATTTTCCACAGGATATTTTTTCCTGCTTTGTCAAAGATTATTTGACCATAGAGTTGAGGGTCCATATCTGGGCTCTCTACTCTGTTCCACTGGTCTATGTGTCTGTTTTTGTGCCAGTACCATGCTGTCTTGGTGATTACAGCTTTGTAGTAAGGCTTGAAATCAGGCAACGTGAAGCCGCCAATTTGCTTTTTCTGTTTCAACATTTCCTTGGCAATTCGGGGTCTCTTCTGGTTCCATACAAATTTTAGGGTTGTTTTCTCTGGCTCTTTGAAAAATGCCAGTGGAATTTTGATCAGAATATCATTGAAAGTGCAGATTGCTCTAAACAGTATATAAATTTTTACAATGTTTATTCTTCGAATCCATGATTATGGAATGCTCTTCTGTCTTTTTGTGTCTTCTTCAATTTCTTTCATGAGTGTTCTATAGTTCCTTGAGTAAAGATCCTTTACCTCCTTGATTAGGTTTATTCCCAGGTATCTTATGTTTCCTGGTGCTATAGTAAATGGAATTGATTCTCTAATTTCTCTTTCTGTATTGTCATTGTTTGTGTATAAGAAAGCAACTGATTTCTGTACGATGATTTTGTATCCTGCCACATTACTGAATTGTTGTATGAGTTCCGGTAGTTTGGGGGTGGAGATTTTGGGTTTTCGATGTAAAGCATCATGTCATCTGTGAAGAGAGAGAGTTTTACTTCTTCATTGTCAATTTGAATACATTTTATTTCTTTTTGTTATCTGATTGCTGTTGCTAGGACTTCTAATACTATGTGGAACAACAGTGGCAAGAGTGGACATCCTTGTCGTGTTCCTGATCTCAAAGTTAAGGCTGTCAGCTTTTCCCCATTGAGAATGATATTCTCTGTCAGTTTTTCATAGATAGATTTTATGAAGTTGATGAATATTCCCTCTATCCCTATACTTTGAAGCATTTTAATCAGGTATGGATGCTGTATCTTGTCAAATGCATTTTCTGCATCAATTGAGAGGACCATGTGGTTCTTCTCTCTTCTCTTATTGATTTGTTCTATCACATCAATTGATATGCGAATGTTGAATCACACCAGCATCCCAGGAATAAATCCAACCTGGTCATGGTGGATAATCGTTTTAATGTACTGTTGGGTCCTATTAGCTAGGATATGTTAAGAATCTTAACATCGATATTCATCGGGGATACTGGTCTGAAATTCTCCTTTTCGGTAGAGTTTTTGCCTGGTTTGGGGATCAGGGTAATACTATCTTCATAAAAAAGAGTCTGGAAGTTTTCCTTCTACTCTATTTTTTGAAACAGCTTTAGGAGAATAAGTATTATTTCTTGTTTGAGTGTTTGGTAGAATTCCCCAGGGAATCCATCAGGTCCGGGGCTCTTGTGTTTTGGGAGGTTTTTGATCACTTCTTCAATCTTGTTACTACATATTGGTCTATTCAGATTGTCAAGTTCTTCCTGATTCAGTTTTGGAAGTTTATAGTGTTCCAGGAATGCATCAATTTCATCTAGGTTGCTTAACTTGTTGGCATATAACCGTTGACAAAAATTTCTCATGATTGTTTCTATTTCCTTGGTGTTCGTCATGATCTCTCCCTTTTTATTCATAATTTTATTAATTTGGGTCTTCCCTCTTTTCTTTTGGATTAGTTTGACCATTGGTTTATTGATCTTATTGATTCTTTCAAAATACCACCTTCTAGTTTCATTGATGTGTTCTACTGTATCTCTAGTTTCGATCTCATTGATCTACTCTAATCTTGATTATTTCCCTTCTTGTGTGTGGTGTTGGCTTAATTTGTTGTTGATTTTACAGTTCTTTAAAGTGTAAAGACTGCTGGTATATTCTGGATTTTTCAATTTTTTTGAAGGAGGCTTGGATGGCTATGTATTTCCCCCTTAGGACTGCCTTTGCTGTATCCTATAGGTTTTGGACCTAAATGTCTTCATTCTCATTGGTTTCCATGAATTGTTTAAGTTCTTTGATTTTCTGGTTGATCCAAACATTCTTAAGTAGGGTGGTCTTTAGCTTCTAAGTGTTAGAATTCCTTCCAAACTTTTTCTTGTGATTGAGCTCCAGTTTCAAAGTATTGTGGTCTGAGAATATGCAGGGAATAATCTCAGTCTTTTGGTATCAGTTGAGCCCTGATTTGTGACCCAGTATGTGGTCTATTCCAGAGAAAGTTCCATGTGTGTTCTATTGTTTTAGGGTGGAATGTTCTGTATACATGTATGAGGTCCATGTGGTCCAATATGGCGTTCAGTGTTCTTATTTCTTTATTGATTTTGTGCTTGGATAATCTGTCTATTACTGAGAGTGCCATGTTAAGATCTCCTACTATTAATGTATTCATATCAATATGACTATTTATTTTGATTAATAGTTGGCTTATGTAGTTGGCTGTTCCCCTATTGGGCAGATAAGTATTTACAGTTGTTAGATCATTTTGATGGATAGACCCTTTAAGAATGATGGAGTGCCCTTCTATATCTCTGATTACAGTCTCTAATTTAAAATCTAATTTATCTGATAAGAGAATGGCTACCCCAGCTTTCTTTTGAGGTCCATTGTCAAGAAAGATGCTTCTCCATCCCTTCACTTTCAGTCTGGATGTATCCTTAGGTTCCAAATGGGTCCCTTGTTGACAACATATGGATGGGTCCTGCCGTCTTATCCAATCTGCAACCCTGTGCCCTTTTATGAGAGTGTTTAGGCCGTTCACATTGAGAGTGATTATTGAAACATTCATTTTCATTGACATCATGTTGCCTGTGAAGTCCTTGTTTCTATAGATTATCTCTGTGAATGTCTTTCTGTTTCACTCTTGGGTTCTTTCTTCTTTTATAGAACCCCCCTTAATATTTCTCATAGTGTCAGCTTGGTGGTCACATGGTGTTTTAAACCTTGCCAGTCTTGGTAGCTCTTTATCTCTCTATCCATTTTGAATGTCGTCTTGCTGGATAAAATATTCATGGCTGCATGTTCTTTTCACTTAGCACCCTGAATACATTTTACCAGGCCTTTCTGGCTTGCCAGGTTAGTGTGGACAGGTCTGACATTACTCTGATGGGCCTTCCTCTGTAAGTAAGGAATCTCTTCCCCCTAGCTGACTTCAAGAGCTCCTGTCTAAAATTATTATTCATCAGTTTCAAAATTAAGTGTCTTGAGGTCTTTTTAGATTTTATGATCTTGGGGGAAGACCTTTCTGCCTCTAGGACATGAATGTTGGTTTCACTCCCCAGATTCAGAAAATTTTCATGGAGAATTTGTTCAACTATATCCTCTAGTCTTCTATCTTTCTCCTCCCCGCTCAGGGATTCCAATAATTCTGACATTGGAACATTTCATGGCGTCATTTATTTCCCTAATTCTGTTTTCATGGCTTCTAAGCTATTTGTTCCAGGCCTCCTTCTGATCTTTTATCTCTCTCATTTTATCCTCTAGATCACTAATTATATCTTCTGCCACAGTTACCCTAGCTGTTAGAGTATTTAGATTAGATTGGAACTCATTGATAGCATTGTTAGCATCTTCCCTGGTGGCTTTCATTTCTGCTCTAATCAATTCCATTTTGTCATTAATGGTTTTCTCCAACCTAACCATTGCTTGGTTAATGTTTAACCTGAATTCCCTTTCCAACATACTGTTTATATCCATATCCAATAGCTCTGAAGGAAAAGGCACAGTCTCTGAATTTTTCCTCTGTTGGGCATTCCTGCTCCTAGTTATTTTGGTGAGAGGTGGCTGAGGGGATGTGTAGCTGAATGTATCAACCATGATCCAGGCAAGGTACACCCTGGAACACTTCTGAACAATTGGGAGTCTCCACCAAAAAGAAAGAAAAAAGAAAAAGAAAGAGGGGGGAGAAAAAAAAAAGAGAAGACCCAGCCAGAATGGGCCCTAAAAGTAAGATTTATAAGGTGTACAAACAAAAACAGACAAACAAAAAGACTGACAGAAGTAAATGACAAGAAAAAAAGAAGCCAGCCAAAATGAACCCCAAGTATAAGATTTATATAATACCAGAATAAAAACAAATACACAGAAACACTTACAGAAGAAAAGGATGGAAGGGTGGTTTTAAATCCTCAGTGTGGGCCAGAAAGGTTATTTTGATTCTTCCTGGGTGTATCTTGATATCTTTGTTAAAGGACTCAACTTTACAGAGATAAAGGGGGATTAAAACTAGTTTATATAGGGGTAGTATTGATTGGGGAAAGAGGATTACTTGAAGCTATGTATCAATAAAGTTTAAGTTATAAGGTTGTTATGGAATTGTTATATTGAACCTCTCATTGTTATGGTAAATAGGTTAATAAAATTAGAAAAAATTTAAAATGAATGAGAAGACTGGTAATGAATTAAAAATAAATGTTGTATCTCTGTAGTATACAGCTTTTAGGACAATAACAGGAGCTTAAAATCTTCTTTTCCCCTGATATTGGGGGTTTAACAGTTTTATGGGGACCCTGTGGTGGTTGTCCTCTCAGTTTTTTTGGCTGCCTTTCTGTGGGAGGGACCTGCCTCATTGTTTTTCAGGCAGTCTTGCCTGATTTGAGTCCTCCTGCCCCCTATCAAGGGGCTGGGCTCTGAGGAAACCGGTTTTTCATGTTTTTGTTCACTGGAGTGTTTTTTTTCCCCCTTGGTGATTTTTTTAATTAATTTTTTATTTTTTATAAACATATATTTTTATCCCCAGGGGTACAGGTCTGTGAATCACCAGGTTTACACACTTCACAGCACTCACCAAAGCACATACCCTCCCCAATGCCCCTTGGTGATTTTTGAGGTTCTTCGGAGTTTTAGAGGAAAGCATACTCTACCCAGACATCCATCGCAGAGAGAAGCCTCAGTCTGTTCCCCTCTGGGTGATCCAGAGCACATAAACTCCCTTTCTGCCACCTACCACCAGCAGAGTACATCCCCAGCCACCATCTAGGGGTCGCAGAAGCTCCTGCTTGTCTCTGCACCCCAGTGTAACTAAAACTGTGAGCAATATTGGTTCAGGGAGCCTGCTTCCAGTGGCTTCCTATGCTGGGCTGCTCTCAGGACAGGTCCAAATAGCTGGAGAGATCCCAACCACAGACAGTGCTCTGAGATTTTCATGTTGGCCCAGGATGGGAGTATTCAACTCTCGGCTGCTCCTAGAGACCACTGGCTAGTGCCCATACTGACCTCTTTCAGGGGAGGGTGTAGAGCATGGCTCAGGCCCTGGTCGCACAATGTGCATGCAGAGTGCAAAGGCACTCTGTTCTAGAGAGCACCGGCTGGCATCCACCCAGACTCTCTCACACACTGGGGGCTCATGGACCACAGCCTGGCAGCTTCGCCACACTCTCTCTGGCACAGCACCAGCAGTGGCCATCCTGGGTCCCCAATCACAGGGCACTTTTTATTGAGGTATTACTTTCCAATAGGTTGCTTCTAGTGGCTCTCTCCCCCTTCTGTTTATCTTCTGATATCAGTCCAATCCTTCAAACTCCACTGCTTTAACTCACCACTGGCATCTTCTGCCCCTGTAGAGCTCTAGAAGTATATAATCCTACATCTCAGGCTGATTTTGTGGGTGATTAGAGTGTTCTGGTAGATAAACAGCTCACTTTAGTTGACCAGTTGAAGCAGCATCTCCTATTTCTCTACCATCTTTCCCCCTCCACCCAATTTTAGCCATTCTGACTGGTGTGAGTGGTATCTCACTGTGGTTTTGATTTGTATTCCTTTATGCTGAATGATGTGGAGCACTTTTTCATGTGTCTCTTGCCATTGGTTGTCTTCTAGCAGAAATGTCTGTTCATGTCTTCTGCCCATTTCTTGATTGGCTTATTTGTTCTTGGGTGTTGAGTTTGATAAGTTCTTTCTAGATTTTGGATACTAGTCCTTTATCTGATATGTCATCTGCAAATATCTTTTCCTGTTCTGTCAATTGTCTTTTGGTTTTCTTTTGTTTTCTTTGTTGTACAAAAGCTTTGATCTTGATGAAGTCCCAATAGTTCATTTTTGCCCTTGCTTCCCTTGCCTTTGGCAATGTTTCTAGGAAGAAGTTGCTGTGGCTGAGGTCGAAGAGGTTACTCCCTGTGTTCTTCTCAAGGATTTTGATGGATTCCTTTCTCACATTGAGGTCATTCACCGCTTTTGAGTCTATTTTCATGTGTGGTGTAAGGAAATGGTCCAGTTTCATTTTTCTGCATGTGGCTGTCCAATTTTCCCAACACCATTTGTTGAGAAGATTGTCTTTTCTATTGGACATTCTTTCCTGTTTTGTTGAAGATTAGTTGACCATAGAGTTGAGGGTCTATTTCTAGGCTCTCTATGCTGTTCCATTGATCTCTTTGTCTGTTTTTGTGCCAGTACCATACTGTCTTGATGATGACAGCTTTGTAATAGAGCTTGAAGTCTGGAATTGTGATGCCGCCAACTTTGGCTTTCTTTTTCAATATTCCTTTGGCTATTCGAGGTCTTTTCTGGTTCCATATATATTTTAGGATTATTTGTTCCATTTCTTTGATAAAAAAATGCTGGTATTTTGATAGGGATTGCATTAAATGTATAGATTGCTTTAGGTAGCATAAACATTTTCACAATATTTGTTCTTCCAATCCAGGAGCATGGAATATTTTTCCATTTCTTTGTGTCTTCCTCAATTTATTTCATGAGTACTTTATAGTTTTCTGAGTATAGATTCTTTGCCTCTTTGGTTAAGTTTATTCCTAGGTATCTTATAATTTCAAGTGCAATTGTAATTGGGATCAACTCTTAATTTCTCCTTCTTTTGTCTTGCTGTTGGTGTATAGAAATGTCACTGATTTCTGTGCATTGATTTTATATCCTGATATTTTACTGAATTCTGGTATGAGTTTTGGCAGTTTTGGAGTAGAACCTTTTGGGTTTTCCACATAAAGTATCATATTACTTCCTAGAGTCACAGTTTGACTTCTTCATTGCCGATTTGGATGCCTTTTATTTCTTTTTGTTGTGTGATTGCCAAGGGTGGGTCTTCTAGTGCTATGTTGAATAGCAGTGGTGATAGTGGCTATGTCTGCTGTGTTCCTGACCTTAGGGGAAAAACTCTCAGATTTTCCACATTGAGAATGATACTCTCTGTGGGTGTTTCATAGATGGCTTTGATGATACTGAGGTATGTACTTTCTGTCCCTTCACTTTGAAGAATTTTGATAAAGAAAGGATAGTGTATTTGTCAAATGCTTTTTCAGCATCTACTGAGAGTATCCTATGGTTCTTGTTCTCTCTTTCATTAATGTATTGTATCATTGATTGATTTGCAGATGTAGAACCAACCTTGCAGCTCAGGAAAAAATCCCACTTAGTCGTGGTGAATAATCCTTTTAAATTACTGTTGGATCCTGTTGGCTAGTATTTTGGTGAGAAGTTTTGTGTCCATGTTCACCAAGGATATTGGTCTGTAATTCTCCTTTTTGATGGGATCTTTGTCTGGTTTTGGTATCAGGGTAATGCTGGTCTAATAAAATGAATTTGGAAGTTTTACTTCCATTTCTATTTTTTGGAACAGTTTCAGGAGAACAGGAATTAATTCTTCTTTAAATGCTTGGTAGAATTGCCCTGGGAAGCCTTCTGGCCTTAGCTCTTGTTTTTTGGGATATTTTTGATGACTGCATCAATCTCCTTACTGGTTATGGGTCTGTTCAGCTTTACTGTTTCTTTCTGGTTCTGTTTTGGTAGTTTATATGGCTCTAGGAATGCATCCATTTCATCCAGATTGTCAAATTTGTTGGCGTATAGTTGCTCGCATTATGTTCTTAAATTGTATTTCTTTGGTATTGGTTGTGATCTTTCCTCTTTAATTTATGATTTTATTAATTTGGGTCCTTTCTCTTTTCTTTTTGATAAGACTGGCCAGGGGTTTATCAGTCTTATTAATTCTTCAAAAGAACCAACTCCTCGTTTTGTTGATTTGTTCTAGTATTCTTTTGGTTTCTAACTCTTTGATCTCTGCTCTGATCTTTATTATTTCTCTTCTCCTGTTGGGTTTAGGCTTTCATTGCTGTTCTTTCTCCAGCTCCTTTAGGTGTATGGTTAGGTTGTGTACTTGAGCTCTTTCTTCTTTCTTGACTAAGGCTTGTATCACTATATACTTTTCTCTCAGGACCACCTTTGCTGTGTCCCAAAGATTTTGAACAGTTGTTGTTTTCATTTTTATTTGTTTCCATGAATTTTTTAAATTCTTCTTTAATTTCCTGGTTGACCCACTAATTCATGAGTAGGATGCTCTTTAGCCTCCATGTATTTGAGCTCTTTCCAACATTCCTCTTTTGATTGAGTTCTAGTTTCAGAGCATTGTGGTCTGAAAATATGCAAGGCATGATCCCAATCTTTTGGTATGAGTTGAGACCTGATTTATGACCCAGGATGTGATCTATTCTGGAGAATGTTCCATGTGCCCTAGAGAAGAATGTGTATTCTATTGCTTTAGAATAGAATGTTCTGAATATATCTGTGATCTCCATCTCATCCAGTGTGTAATTTAAAGCCTTTATTTTCTTGATGATTTTTTGCTTGATGATCTATCCATTTCAGTGAGGTGGGTGTTGAAGTCCCCTACTATTATTGTATTATTGTTATGTATGTCTTTGATTTTATTACTTGATTTCCATAATTGGCTGCCCCCACCTTAGGGGCATAGACATTTAATATTGTTATATCTGTCTGATGGACAGACAGTTTAGGTATGAGATAGTGTCTTTCCTCATCTCTTATTATAGTCTTTTGTTTAAAATGTAATTTACCTGATGTAAAGATTACCACACCAACTTTCTTTTGATGTCCATTAGCATGGTAAATGATTTTCCATCCCTCACTTTCAACCTGGAGGTGTCTTTGGGTCTAAAATGATTATCTTGTAGATAGCATATTGCTGGGTCTTTTGTGTGTGTGTGTGTGTGTGTGTGTGTGTGTGTGTGTTTAAATGCATTCTGATACTCTGTGTCTTTTGATTGGGACATTTACTCTATTTCCACGCAGGGTAACTATTGAATGATATGAATTTAGTGCTAGTATATTGCCTGTAAGTTGACTGTTACTGTATATTGTCTCTTTTCCTTTCTTTTCTACTACTTTTAGGCTTTCTCTTTGCTTAGAGGGCCCCTTTTAATATTTTCTGTAGGGCTGGTTTGGTGCTTACAACTTCTTTTAGTTTTTTGTTTGTCCTGGAAGATTTTTATCTCTCCTTCAATTTTCAATGACAGCCTAGCGGAATATAGTATTTTTGGCTGCATATTTTTTTCATTTAGTGCTCTGAATATATCATGCCAGTCCTTTCTGGCCTGCCAGGTCTCTGTGAATAGGTCTATACCAATCTAATATTTCTACCACTGTATGTTATAAACCTCTTTTCCTGAGCTGCTTTCAGGATATTCTCTTTATTCCTGAGACATGTAGTTTTTACTATTAGATGAAGGGTTGTATATCTATTTTTATTGATTTTGAGGGAAGTTTTCTCTGCCTCCTGCATTTTGATGCTTGTCTTCTTTGCCAAATTATGAAAATTCTCTGCTATAATTTACTCGTGTATTTCTTCTGCCTCTCTCTCTTTTTCTTCTTCTTCTGGGATCCCAATTATTCTAATATTTTTTCATCTTATTTTATCACTTATCTATGAAATTCTCACCTCATGATCCAGTAGTTGCTTATGTCCCTTTTGCTCCATTTCTTTTTTTTTCTTAACAATTTTATTTACTTGAGAGAGGGAGAATCAGAGAGAGAGAGAGAGAGAGAGAAAGAAAGAAAGAAACAGAGAAAGAACATGAGAAGTGTATGTTCAGAGGGAGAAGTAGACTCCCTGCTAAGCAGAGAGCCTGGTGTTGGACTTGATCCCAGGACTTCAAGGTGATGACCTGAGCTTAAGGCAATTGCTTAACCAGCTGAGCCACCCAGGCACCCTCTTTTGCTTATCTTCTTTATTCCACATCATTTGGTCTTCTATATTACTAATTTTCTCTTCTGCCCCATTAATCCTAGCAGTAGGAGCCTCCATTTTTTTTTATTGTACTTCATTAATAGCTTTTTAAATTTCAATTTGGTTATATTTTTGTTCTTTTGTTTCTCAAGAAAGTTTTTTTTTTTCCTCCAGAAAGGGATTCTCTAATATCTTCCATACTTTTTTCGAGCCCAGTAAGTACCTTGATAATCATTATTCTGAGCTCTATTTCTGACATATTACTAATGTCCATATTGATTAGGTTCTAAGCTGTTGGTACTTCCTCTTGTTCTTTTTTTTGTGGTGAGTTTTTTCCACCTTGTCATTTCATTCTGATAAGAATAGATGAATTAGAGAACAGCAGACTAAAAGGATAGCAATGACCCCAGAAGGGTATTTACTAACCAAATCAGTAGAGACCAGAAGCTGAGGGGAGAAGAAAAGGGGGAAAAAAAGAAAAAAATATATTTATACATATTAGACTGGTGAATAGATTAGAGCCACCCACTTTATTTTGGGTATATTTTGGTCTGTTTGAAGAAACTATCTTCTAAAAATTTAATGAAAGAAAAACTTATATATATACAAAAATAAGAGTAAATGCATTGAAGGGATGGCATAAGAGTGTAAAAATGAAAATTTAAAAAGATCTAGAAAAGGAATTGTTAAGATAAGAATTTGGTTGAAAAAAGAAAACAAAAGGAAAGAACGTGATCAGGCTGGAGACTAGAACAAAGCCATGTGCTCAATTTAGGGTATATTTGGATCTATTAGAATAAATTATATCCCCAAATAAAAAAAAAACCCTGTATGTATACAAAAAATATGGTTAAATACAATGAAGGGGTAAAATATGACTCTAACAATGAAAATAGAAAATGATTTTTAAAAAGATATTGGTAAGATAAAATAGTTAAAAATACATTAAAATAAGAAAGGAAAAATTTAAAAAGCAATAAGAAAATAATAAAATTTTAAAAATTTAACTTTGGAAGCCTAAAGGATCATGGGAAAAAAGACATGAATTCTATGTGTTGCTTTCCTCTAGCTCTAAAGTTCTGCAGTTTTCACTGACTGGTGAATTTTGTCTTGGCTGGATGTTCTTGCTGATCTTCTGTGGGAGGGGCCTGTTGTAGTGATTCTCAAATGTCTTTGCCTGAGGTAGAATTGCACCACCCTTGCCAGGGGCCAGGCTAAGCAATCTGCTTGGTTTTTGTCTCAGGAATTTTTGTTCCTGAATGCTTTCCATACAGATTTGTAGGACAGGAATGAAAATGGCAAGCCTCCCAATCTCTGGCCCTGTAGGCACAGAGAGCTCAGGGTTTCACTCCTTAATGTGCACTCAGAGAAAAGCAGTCAATCCCTTCTGTCTCCCTGGTCTCTGGCCACACTCTGAGCTCACCTTGCCTGTGACTCAGCATTTCTATCTTGAGTGCATGGCCTTCTTTGGAGTCTCCAAATCCAGCTGATTCCTACAGTGCACTTCTGCACTGCTCCTCTTGGAGGAGGAAGGTGAGTCTCCCCAGATCTGCTGCTTGTTGGGTCCCTGACAGAAGAGCAGTGGCCTGGCTGTGCCTTGGAACATGGTTTATGGTAACCCTGAGCTGAGAGCCCCCTCCTCATCTTCATCTCTGCAGCCGGCTTCCCTGCTGTGATACCTAAGAGCTCTGCCACACTCAGACATCCTCGGTCTTTTTGTGACCCCCTGGGTCCTGAGACCACACTAGCCTTGTGAGTGCTCCACCCCTTGCTTAGCTTCTGGAGGGATGTCCCTCAGTGAAGCACACTTCTAAAAGTTCTGATTTTGTACTCCACTGCTCTATTACTTGCCAGGAGCCAGCCCCTCCCCCCATGGTCTATCTTCCCTCCTGTTGCCTCGGATTCACTTCTTTGCATGTCCTACCTTCTGGAAAGTGGTTGATTTGCTATTCCTAGAATTGCTGCTCTTCTTCTCTTCTCTCTCTTGTTGAGTTTGTAGCTATTCAGAATTTTTTGATAATTGTCTAGCTGAACTTCTGGGACTTGATGATATTTAGGTTTCCTACTCCTCTGCCATCTTGCTCCTTCTCCGAAGCTGCATTTTAAAAATAAGCTCCAATGCACGGGCATATGGGTGGCTCAGTCAGTTAGGCATCCAACTCTTCATTTTGGCTCAGTTCATGATCTTAGGGTCATGAGATCGAGCCCCATGTAAGGCTCTGCACTTAGCATGAGTTTGCTTAAGACTCATCTCTACCTCCCTCTGCCCTACCCCCTGTACTTTCTCTCTCTCCCTCTCTCTCTCTAAAAAATAAATAAATAAAATCTTAAAAAGAAAAAAAAAAAAAACAGAACAAAACTCCTAGGCAGCGCACAAAGCAGTTTGAGTGCTTTTGTTCCCAAGGTTCTTAAGCAGGGAAGAACCATGATCAGATTTTATTTTTTAAAGAACTGGCAACAATGTGGAGGTTTTTTGGCCTGGGACAAAGCAAAGATTCAGAGAGGAAAAGCTTAAAGATTCAGATACGAAAAACTTAAAGAGTTGCTGTATAGTGGGCAAAATAACAGGTCATCTGTGGGAAACCAATAGAAGGTTCTGCTTTTAGGTGTTAGGAAAGAAGTTGGAAGTCTGGAATAAATGGCTAGTTTCTGAAATTCCTCCAGAGGCCTCTCCTGTGGCAGTTTGCATCCTTTATTTAACAATTATTTAACAGACAGATGGCTGTTCTTTCACCCTTGTCCATCACAAGGAAAGAGCTCAATTCTTCCATTTAAACTAGAGCTAAGAGGTGTAACACTGCATCTGTGTGACAAATTATGCTATTGAAGCAGTGGGTCCAAATAATGCTTCTCAAAATGTGCTTCTCTGATCACTTGTATTAGAATAAGCTAAAATGTTTGTCAAAATGCAGATTCTTGCACCTCACCTCAGACATACTGAATCAGAATGGGAGCCCCAAAATCTGTGGTATAGCCACCTTTCCAGGTGACACTGATACATAATAAAAATGAAAAAGCAGTGTTGTATAGTATTTCTATCCTTGCTCTTCCTGAGAAATTCTTTTCTTCCAACTCTGCCTGTGGAAATCTTGCTTCTCTGTATAGTCTCAGCCTTCCCTGATCCACTTGTCCCAATCCCAACAGATGTTGCCTCTTCTGTTGCCACAAAGTTGGGAAATATGGGGAGACATCATGGCTGGGGTTCAGAGGAGGGTTGGGGAGCACCAAGCCCGGAGGTGGTAGGAAGGACCCAGGATTTGTACTTAAAATTTCTGCAGTTGAGTTGAGACTGAAAAATCTACAAGCAATTCAGGTAATTCTGATGATCACTGATGTTCAAGAACCACTGCTTGAAGGGTGCCTAGATGGTGCAGTCTATTATGTGTCTGACTCTTGGTTTTGGCTCAGGTCCTAATATCAGGGTCCTAGGATCCAGCTTTGTGTCAGGCTCCCTGCTCAGCAGAGAGTCCCCTTAAGATTCTCTCTACCCCTGCCCCTCCCCCTGCACTCTCTCTCAAATAAATAAGTAAATCTTTAAAAAAAACAACAAAAAACAACCACTGCTTTTAAGGATATACTATATTAAGTTCATATGATCTCAAATTTTTGAAGCTGGTTTTATTTTTATTGTGTATTATCACTTGGTGGATAGCACAGTCCCTATTTTTACTCTTGGATGAAGTAGGGTTTTCTTTCATGTGTCCTAAAGCACTAGTTCTCAAACTTTAGTGTGTATACAAATAAAATGAATATTTTATTAAAATTTAGATTGTGATTCATTAGGTGTGGGGTGGAGCCTGAGGTTCTGCATTTCTAATAAGCTTCCAAGTAATGCTGTTGTTGCTGGCCCAGGGACTACAACTTTGAGTAACATTATCCTAAACCATTTTTTAAAGTATTAAAGATGTGCCACTAATTCAGGGATAAAAAATCCCAATGTCTTTATTGGCCAAGCCAGTAAGTAATTATAAATATGTGAAACTACAATAAGTGATATAAATAAGGCTCAATAGAGCCTGTAGGCATTCAAGTGTACATTTTTTTATTAACATATAATGTATTATTTGTTTCAGGGCTACAGGTCTGTGATTCATCAGTCTTACACAATTCATAGCACTCACCATAGCACATACATTTGGGGTGGCCAAATAGTCTACAAAGGCTTCCATCTGAAGCAACTTATTGGCAATCCCTTTACTAGTACAACTATTTTAAAATTTGTCAATAAGCATTTGTTTTCCCATCTACCCATTTTATGGGTTTTTAGATCTCAACCACAATCCATTTTCACTCTTCTTCCCACTCTTAATTGGCACTGTTCGATGTGAGCAGTTTTGAAGGTTATTATTTTAAAATCTATATCCTGTATAAGTAACCAGGTTATAACTCTTCAAGGGCAGTAACTGGGACTAGTTTCTTTTGTTTCCCCTCAATAATGTTTAGTTCAGTGTTCAGCTCACACTGGGCACTCAGTCACAGATGACTAATTGACTCACTGTCAGGACCAGGACAGTACTTCAGAAGACAAGTGAGTTCACTAGGATGGCTGAGATTTGGAGATAAGGACTACATTCTATATGATCAACATACAGTTTCTTCTAGTTTGAAGAAGTGAAACCAGGATTTAGAATTTTTTTCTCCGTATCAGTACACATACCAAGCTTACTCAACTGCTATTGTTTTGAATTTAGCAGGATGTGTTGTGTTTGCAGCTTCTGGACTTACTCAGTGTGCTATTTTTGCTGCTCTTCATTAAATAGATTGTTGATATGTAAATACACAAGTTGCTATGCAGAATTGCCCTAATTTTCTTGTGAACTTTCTTCCTGAGCTTGTAGAAAGGCATTATGTTACTTTTCCACATTCAAGAATATTTTAAGTAATTGCAGCTAAATTATGGTAAACCAATTGTCAAAACTTGGGAGTGTACCATAAAAGAAAATTGATACAGATAAAAAAACTTATTTTTAAAAATCTTCTCCTGTTTATTTATATGTATACAAATATATCTGTAGGTGGCATAGATATACCACACATTGTGTTATGGCTTAAGGATTCAACTGGAGGTAATGATCATAAACGGAGAAGAACTATTAGCAAATTAATTAAAAACCTGTCAGGCTATTATAAGTTATTTGTTAGCTTAAAGCGGAACTCCCCCTCACTGAAAATTGTGGTTCTATAGACTATTAAGCTGACCTATGCTAGAAAAGAGGCTTCTCTTCAAATAAACAAAAGGTTGTAGATGACTAGTAAGCCAGAGTAATGTAAAAATGAACTGAATTGAATACTTTTGATTATGATTCTCTACTTTTTCATTTGTTCAACAACTATTGATTGATCAAGAAGCCTTCTATGTGTCAGATGTAGTACTGGACAGAGATGAACAAGGGGTTATGATAGTGAACAAGACATTCATATTTCTCACCTTCTTGAAAGTTAAATTAATTCCAAGTTGTATCATCAATGCGTATATGTGTGTCTTAGTCCTTTTGGGCTGCTATAATAAAAATATCATGGACTAAGTGGCTTAAACATATAAACCTCTCATATCTGGAGGTTGGAAAGTCCAAGACAGCAGTGCTGGCAGATTTAGTATCTGGTAAGAGCTCTGTTCCTGCTTCATAGATGGCCATTTTCTTTCTGTAACATCACATGACAGAAAGGGTGAAATAACTCTCCGGGTGTCTTTTATAAGGGCACTAACTCCATTCAAGAGGGTTCCACACTCACAACTTAATCACATATCAATTGCCCCATGTACTAATACTATCCCCTTGGGGGTCAGGTTTCAACACAAGAATTTTGAGGGGGACACAAAAATTCAGTCTATACCAATGTGTATTTGTACCTTAAATGACATTTAATTTATTCCTTCATTCTTCAGGTGCCTGGAGGAAGTTGTTTGTATGTTATAGCCATTTTGGTTGATGAGTCTCACTCCTCTCTCCTGGACATTCATCATTTCTGCCACACACATCTGACAGCTTTGAACTATAAGCACCGTGCACTTGTCTGTATAGTTTTTCTGGTGTCTTAGCCAGCATGATGTGTGCTGGGGAGTTAACACATCTCTCTTTACCAGTAAAGTCAGCCTCCAATCAAGAGCTTAAAGGAATTGGTAGATAAATACCCTCAGCTCCCTCCCCTTCAGTTAGGATAACTCTGAGGCATGTTCTACACTGTTTCGCAGAGGTTCCCTCGGGGGATTTTGCTCAATACTCACTCTATATTGGCCTCCTTCTCTTCCCTGCAGCACTATTCTATTTTCCTTCTACTGTTTACTGGGATCACCTTCCAAATACACCAGTTGTATCACATTCTTCTCTCCGGGTCAGCTTTTGGGGGAACCCAACCTAAGTCATGTGTCAACCCTTGGCTATCCAAGGTTACATGATGGAATTGTAACTTCAAGGGCAAATTTATTTTGAAAATCATATATAATGTAAATTACATCAGTATTATTCATAGGAAAATATAAGTACATTGTTTATTTTTGTCAAATATTTAGGTACACGTGATTAGCCAATCAAATGTATTTGGGTAAGTTTTATCTTTGAGAAAAAGTAAAATTCACTTGCAATTTAGATAATAAAACCCCACTTTTGGTTGGGCAATCTGACTGGAATTTTCAGAAAACCAACTGGCACCTTTTTGGGGGCCTGGTTGGTGCGGTCAGTAAACCATCTGATTCTTGGCTTTGCCTCCGGTTGTGATCTCAGAGCCATGAGATCAAGCCCCACATTGGGCTCTGTGCTTGGTACAGAGTGTGTTTGAGATTCTCTCTCCCTCTCCCTCTGTTGCTCCCTCTTGTGTATGCTTTCTTTCTCTGAAATAAATAAATACATCTTTTTTAAAAAGAAAGCCAATTAGGACCTTTTAAAATCATGAAATCTTATTTTAGGATTTGGCTACTTCTTTTAATCTGTTCTCATCCCATTCTACCCCCATAACCCAGGTCTCCCTGAGATTTAGTGGTTACAACAAAACCTTTTCTTTGTTTCATTTTTTTGTTGT
Organism: Mustela erminea; assembly: GCF_009829155.1. Taxonomy (NCBI): domain Eukaryota; kingdom Metazoa; phylum Chordata; class Mammalia; order Carnivora; family Mustelidae; genus Mustela; species Mustela erminea. The sequence goes on along the minus strand of NC_045635.1, from coordinate 108,460,233 downwards.
CTTTTGTTGCTGTTTTCTATCATCCACAGTCTATTTCTCTTTTTCTCTATCTTGAATGAAATCTTACCCCTGGTTTTATAGACATATTTAGAATTTCACTTTGCAGTTTCATAAAACCACTGCAAATATTTCTCTCTTCTCTTTATTGGTGGTAAGGAAGTCATCTGATTTTATCAGACTTAGAGTATTCCAATCTATGAATAATATAAGGTGGGAAATGAAAACAGACAAGCAACAAGACTGTTGGGTTTATGGGTATGGCTGAAGACTTGTAACATGAACTTTTTATACTTGTACATTTTATGTATGTATACTGGGATATATTTACCTCTCTCATTTTAACTTTATTCTTCCTCCAATTCCCTGCAACTGTTAATGTTCTTTCATTTGTGAGCTTGAGGGTGGCCATTCCCCAGGAAGGAAGCATAGGAGAAGTTCTCTGATTAGGTAGGAGGACTTGTCTTCAGTTACAAATCTCATCATTGTTAGCACTCCATGTTGCTTTCCCCAATTGCTTGTCTGGATTCCTGAACTCTTGCCTTTTACTACAAATGTCTTAGTTCAGGATGTTTGTTTAGATTTTGGACTTTGGACCTCTGTCTTATTTTCATTTTCTATGTCCAATGTCCCTGCCTAACTCACTAACTGTTAATGAATTTTTGTACCTAGTATGTATTGAATAGATATTTCTTAAATATTATGTATAATCCTTTACTCTTCCTTGTGTGATCCTTCTAAGACTTCTATGGCTTCTAAGACCCAAACCCTTTACTCCTGACTAAACTTGGTCATGAACTCATGCTTTTGGGAAATTTCCCAGGGCTGGCAAGCTCTTCTGTCTGGATCTTTCCCTTTACCCCCAGCCCTACCTTAGTTTCTTGGACTTCTAGTACCTTATTTTGCACCATGACTTGCTGTAATGCTAACAGTCCGATACAAATAATGTAATTAGAATACTCACTTTAAGGGAGCAAGTTAACAAATCTGAGATATGCAATCCTGTTTATACTTTTATTTTGAAGGATAATTATTTCTTTGCTTAAGTTAGTCCCTATGCATTGAGTGCATATGTCAGAACAAGAAAGTGTTGACTAAGACTAGGTTCCTGCTGTGAAGCACAAGATGCATAAAATTCTAGCATATGTGCAGAAATTTAAACCCATCATTTACTGACAGGCAATAATTACTTTAATGAAGTCAGGAGAGTATTTCAAATAAGCAATTAGAGTTAACAATAAAACTGCAAACAGGACCCTAATTAATGAATTTTCAAACTGTATTTCCCTCCTTTGTGAATGCTGTGGGCTATAAAAAGAATGAGAAAAATAACTCATATTATTATTGAAAATTTATGTCATGCTGGGCACTGTGCCAGGTACTTTACATATATTGCCTTAGTTAATCCTCACAACAATTATATAAGGTAAATACTAGTAATAGTCCCATTTTTCAGATGAAACTGAAGCTCAGAGGTGAAAACCATTGCCCAGCATCATACAGATTAGTAAACGGTACACCTGTGATTTGAACATTGATTAGTGTGACTATGGAACCCAAGCTTTTATCCATGATACCTAGAATATATGGCCTATATAACATATATGTAAAACCCACCTCCTAATTGTGTTGGTCAATATGTGCTAATAGGAAACCCAAGGTACATTCAGTTTAGGATAATTTAAAGAGGGTCTATTCATAACTGGACTATTTACAGAGGTGTAGGAATTTGAAGGGCCCACAAAGGGTACCATAATAATATCAAAGGGAGTTGTTACTATTTCTAAGTTGAAAGGGTAAGGGGAGGGAACAGTTATAGGCACCCAGAAGAACAGACACTTTATAGTAGGCTGATATAAGTGGGCCTGTTATAGCTGTCTAGAGGCACAGTGAGATCAAGACAACTTTGCAGAGAGGAAGCCAGGGTAATAAATAACCTCACTTCACCTTTCTCTCTCTCTCCTTCCAATCATCTTTCTGGGCTCTCCTTTGGCCAAACCTAACCAGAAGCCAGAGTATAGCTTATGGGTTATCCGGTGAATGTGTTGGAACAGCACACCGGAAAGTAGAATATATTTGTTTCCGAAATCCAATGAGGCCTGCCAAGCATTGTGCCAGACCAGTGAACCTTCTAAAAACATCACCAACATGGTAAGCCCCTGAAATTTTGCAGAATTTATCTTCTACCCTCTAGCATACATATATCTTACAGAGGCATATAGGATCCTTGGTACTTCCTGTTTATTAGATCATTGGCCATATGTATCATGTCATGAAGCAGCAGGATGTGAAGGGGCCTCTGGATTTTATTATGATAGCAGGAGAATTGACACAATGCTGGAGTGTAGTGAAGATATACTATTGCTCCTACCATGTAGATTCTAACTGCTTATAATTTTCCATACTAATTGAGATGGAGAAGAAAGCATCTTTTCAGGTCAATAGCTGTATATCAGGTGCCAAGCAAGGTTCTAGGGATTATTGATTTTATTTGGTAAAGATACCATATCTGGAATCACAGTTGTGATTGAAATTGCTATGTGATTAAATGTATATTTACTATTATGTACCAAGACACACCTTGAGTCTTCAGACCAGCCAAACAGGCAAGTTTAGTGGGGGTGTGGCAAATATCGCCATCCTTGTATCTGTCAGGGATTCAATCTCATGACCCATGAGGTCATGACTTGAGCCCAAACCAAGAATTGGTCATTTAATTTACTGAGCTCCCCATGTGCCCCCCCCCCCCCCCAGGTATTCTTTTTTCCTAGTATATGGCCACAGGTACTTCTGGGAAAAGCTTAGAGAAGATTTACAGTCTACTCCTATGGTCTCAAGGGCTTCAGGTCTATGAATGGATTTAAGTTTGGAAATTGTATGAGAGGGCATGAATTGCCACTATAGTGAGTTGAGTTAGGTTTCTCCTTAGTAGACCAGTTTTTTTTTTTCCTGCCTATATATGCCAACTGCCATGTTGGTATCCTTCATGTATTTCATTTTCAGACTTCATGATCAATCACCATTACCACAGATCCCTGCAGGTCAACACTCTTGATTACCACTTTGTCTTTGGGTCTTATATAAATTGCACTTACTATATAACTGATTGTTAAATGATACCATCCTGCCATTAGCACTTCAGGATACCATTATTTCCACTAATGGGAGACACAATTCTATAAATTCACCATCACCTATAACCTGTAAGAAGAAGCCACCACAGAACTTTTCAAGGTTGGTGGTGTTCTCCCCTACCAATGTTTGTTGTAATGCTTTGATAAGGAAAATGTTGTCTAGGCCCTCATGGACTAACTGCTATGGCTATTTGATCTTCTAATACCTTGCCCTCTACCTGCACTTCATTCCATGTTATAATAGGTGGTAATTTAATGTTTATAATGCCACTGCCTCTCATGGATTATTTAATCCCTGTTTTCCCCCAACAGGGTGGTTATCCTGGTCTTCGTCAATATGATCGAACCAATCTCAGAATCTCATTTAAAAAGTCTATTTCTTGAAGGCTACTCTTTAGGTAAAACTCCAACTGAAAGCAGAAAATTAGCATAATTAATGGAAGACTTGCTTATGAAGGGATTTTTTTTTATAGAGGTGTAGGTGTAGAGAGACTGCAAGGGATTGTCTAATAACCCAAGGATGGTAGGAATGAAGACATGATCACACCTAGACCAAAGGAATGAAAGAAGGAACAGTTAGCAGTACATGGAAGGGGAGAGTTGTATAAAGGAAACTATCTGGAGAGGAGTAGTGACCTTTGGATTAGGGATGCAGCCAGGACAGAGAAACCTTGAAGGGAGAAAGAGAAAAAAATCCTGACATTATTTTCTCTTTTCTTCTGATCTACAATAGATTATACTGGCCAAATCTATCCAGAAGCCAGAGGAAAAGGAGCCAATTGACAAGGTCCATATAGGTCACCTTCAAAAGGCAGAGAACATGATGAGGGCTGGAGAGTAGATCTAAGGGGCAAGTGGAAGTTATCTGCCATCTAATGCATTAGTGGAACATCATCATCTACCAATGTGCTCTGCTTAGGTTTAGATAGCTATTCACATTGAAAGTGTTAATTCCTCTGGGCAGGATAGACATTTTGCATGAATGTTTTTCTCTCTTTTTGTGTCTTCCTCAGTTTCTTTCTTAAGTGTTTTGTAGTTTCTAGAGTACAGATCCTTTACCTCTTTGGTTAGGTTTATTCCTAGGTATCTTATGGTTTTTGTTGTTATTGTGAATGTAATTGATTCCTGAATTTCTCTTTCTACAGTTACATTGTTAGTGTATAAAAAAGCAACTGATTTCTGTGCATTGATTTTGTATCCTGCTACATCACTGAATTGCTGTATGAGTTCTAGTAATTTGGGGGTGGAGTCTTTTGGGCTCTCCACATAAAGTATCATGTCATCTGTGAAGAGAGAGTTTGACTTCTTCTTTGCCTATTTGGATACGTTTTATTTCTTTTTGTTGTCTGATTGCTGATGATAGGACTTCTAACACTATGTTAAACAATAGTGGTGAGAGTGGGCATTGTTTTAGTGTTCCTTACCTTAAGGGAAAAGCTCTCCGTTTTTTCCCATTGACAAGGATATTCACTGTGAGCTTTTCATAGATTTTTTTATGATATTGAGGAATGTTTCCTCTCTATATATACTCTGAAGACTTTTAATCAGGAACAGATATTATATTTTGTCAAATGTTTTTTCTGCATCTATTGAGAGCATCATATAGTTATTGTCTTTTCTTTTATTAATGTGCTCTTTCACACTGATTGATTTGCAAATGTTGAACCACCCTTGCATCCCAGAAGTAAATCCACTTGGTCATGGTGTATAATCCTTTTAATGTACTGTTGGATTCTATTGGCTAGGATCTTGTTGAGTATTTTGATATCCATGTTCATCAGAGATATTGGCTTATAATTCTCTTTTTTGATGGGGTCTTTGCCTAGTTTTGGGATCAGGGTAGTGTCCTTCAACAGATGAATGGATAAAGAAGATGTGGTACATATATACAATGGAATTTTATTCGGCCATCAGAAAGGATGAATACCCACCATTTGTATCAACATGGATGGAACTGGAGGGGATTATGCTAAGTGAATTAAGTCAAGCAGAGAAAGACAATTATCATATGGTTTCACTCATATATGGAACCTAAGCGATAGCATGGAGGACAATGGAGGAAGGGAGGGAAATATGAAAGGGGAGAAATCAGAGAGGGAGATGAACCATGAGAAACTATGGACCCTGGGAAACAAACTGAGAATTTCAGAGGGGAGGGGGTGGGGGGATGGGATAACAGTGTGATGGGTATTAAGGAAGGGACATGTTGTGATGAGCACTGGGTATTATACTCAACTAATGAATCATTGAACACTGCATCAAAAAGTAATGATGTACTATACAGTGGCTAACTGAACATAATAAAAATATAGATAGCTGTTCACAATTTCCACCTAAACAGAAAATATGAACCCTTCACTAAGTGGGAGTTTATGCCTTTCTAAATAGTTCCAGCAAAGTCATCATTTAATGTCTCAGGAGCACCTAATAATGCAGTCACCATTTTCTTTATTCTGTTGAATTTAAGTCAGAGTTAACTTGACATTTACATTACTGTAGTCTTCTCAGGGTGATAGTTCAGTTATTTATAAATGTGCCCTAAGTTTTTCTATAATTTTTCATTTTTATCTCCCACTGCTTAAGACTTTTTAAAATTTCTATCAGAAATATTCCAACTGGAAAACAGGTCATCTTTGTCATATCTATCTTGTTGTCTAGATATGTAATTACAGTTAATTTTTCCTTTAATTTCTTTTTTAGCCCCAATTTCTCTCTGTTCTATTATAATTACACTAATACATACCTTTACCAGTTCACACCTGGATTTTATTGATAGTCTCTTAATTGCCACTTTAATCTTAGATGGTTATTTGAAAATGAAACTCTATTTTCAAAAAATGTCAGTGAATTGTCAGTATCTGCAGAAACAGGGCCACACTCCTTAGCATGGCATTCAAAGCCCTCCACAATTCATTTGCCACCTTCCTTTCCAAACTCGTCTCTTAACAGTTTAACCATGCAACTCTACTCTAGTGAAATCACATACCTCCTTGTGCCCTGAAACTGCTAAAATGCATTTACCTGTCAATGTGTTGTCTCAGGCTGTTCTTTCTTCTTGGAATGACCACTTTCTTTCTCTTCAACTGTCTAAATCCCATTCTTCACTTGAAGCTCAGCTCACCACCTTTTTTTTTTTTTTTAAGACTGCCTGTACTCAGTCCTCAGTGGGATCTTCTGTATCTAGTAGCCCTTACTGTCTGTGAGTCAAAATGGTACCTATTTCCCAAGTTTTTTTTTAAAAAAGTGCTTTTCTCACAGGTGCATTGTGAGTCTTACATAACTTGATATATCAGATATTTTTAGAAATGCCTGGTATGTAGTAAATTCTTAATAAATTTTACCTGCTCTCAAAATTATTATTATTTATCATTACTATGGTTATCCATTTGGCAATTAGCATGGTGCTTTTATATTTTTACTTTGATTTGCATATATATAGAATATTTCCCTAACTAAATTAGATTACCTTCCCCACGAGAAAAGGTTATGGGTTTTTTTCTTTGAATCAATTATATTCTCAATATTTAGCATAGAGCTTGGCAGAGAGTGGGACTGAATGAATGCTTATTGTGTGGTAGATAATGGTGATGATGATGATGCTTGCTACTTTATTCTCTGCTGCTTTTGTATGGTGGCTGTTATATATATCAATTTATCAAAGCATTCATTGCATTATAAAGCTGGCAAGTATCTCTCAGATAATTTGATTCCACACCATCATCTTCTGGATGATAAAGCTGAGGTTGAAGTGAGAGGAAAGGATTTGCCTTAAACCAGAGTTACCAGTTAGTGACAGACACAGGATGCCTTCTAGATCATTGAATTGAACAAATATTTATCAAGTACCTACTATGTGTTAAGTACTATGCTGGTTGTTGGAAACATATCTGTGATCAGGACTGTGTCCCATCTTTCCATGCCATTTACATTTTAATGGCAGGGAGAGATATAAATAAACATATAGGCAAACAAAAAAATTAAACAGTGATGACTGCTATGAGGGAAGTAAAAGGGTGATGTGAAAGACTAACAGAGTGAAGGAAGAGGTAGGTAAGTAGGTCTTCTGAGGTAATAATTAGGCTGAGTCTTGCATGATGGGAAGGAGACAGCCAAGGCAAGATATGGGCAAAGATGGTTTCAGGTACAAGTAAAAGTAATTGCATAGGCCCTGGAGTGGGAATGAGTCTTCTGTATTCTAGAAACTGAATGCGTGGTCAGTATAACCAACACAGTGCCTGAGTGAGGGAGTGATAGAATTTGAGGTCAGAAAGCCAGACAGGGGTCAAATCACATAGCACAATGTAGGCTATAGTAAGGAGTTTGTATTTTAATTTTATGACCCTGTTTATGCCTTAAAAATGATCATTTGCGCTATTGTGTGGAATACCAGTCTATACCTATCTATACAGATATACCAGAGATATACAGATATACAGATATTACCAGAGATATACAGATATACAGATATATTCTCTGGTATATCTATACAGATATACCAGAGAAAGACAAGGGTGTGTGGGAAAAATTAACCAAAATTTGGAGCTGGTTAAAATAGGTTACTGAACCGCCTTTTAGTGCAATGCAGGGCTTGATTTTCTGTTGTCTAGGCTATTGTATAGTACTTTGAGGCAGAGGTTAACTAATAGATTGTTGCCCAGTAAAGAGGCAAATAATTTTTTTGCCATTCCCATTGTAAAATATAACCCCAAATTATAGCTGTGGCCTTGCAGGATATTAACTAGTTTTATATCTAACTCATAAATGATATCCTAACATTACTTATAAAATATTTAGCTTCTCAAATGGTCTCTGGATCAGATTTAAAAATCTTACTGATTCTTGCAAAAATTAATGAATTCACTCACATCTTTGACATGTGTTTATTTGAATCATGAATTTATCTTTTTGAATATTAAACTTTAACAAGTGGAAGCAGACAGAATAGTTAGAGGGAAACTGGAGTAGTCCAGGTAAGCTGTGACAATATTCTGGACCAGGTTGTGATAGTGGACATGGTTGGAAGTGATTAGATTCCTTATAGGTTGGATGTCAGAGGCAGGCCCCTGGCCAGGGCGGCCTCCGCCATTAAAAGATGGCGCCTGGCTAGTTGCCAGGTTAGGATTGCCTCGTGAGACTAAGCAGAATGCCCAAAGAGGAAATAAACAGCATTGGTTGCTAGCGAAGTTGTTCATTTAGGTGCACAGCCTGATTCGCTCGCTCCTGTACCCTGCTCGCTGATTGGTCATGTAAGTGTATATAAGTGTGTAGACTTGAGGAAATAAAGAGAGAGAAGAGAGAGAAGATGCATCCGAACCAGGGCATCTTGTCGTCCTTGCGGGGCGAGGGCGATAAATGGCGCTGGCACCCGGGAACTAAATAAAGGAATCTTGCAAGGTAATCCACAGGAAAGCGGGGAGTAAAGGTCCGCAGGTAAGCGGGGACATTAGCCATGTTCAAAAGTGGGAATTCCGTGGTAAAGCGGGGAGTAAAAATAGAAAAACCTTGCAAGGGACAATTCCGCAGGTAAGCGGGGTAAAACCACGACAAAGGTGGTGGGAAACTTGTACAAGACCACAACAAGAAGCGGGGCGGCCATAGAGCCAGGATTTTCTTATTGAAACCGCAGGTAAGCGGGGAAGAGACCACGATCAAAGTGGTGGGAATCTTGTACAAGTCCGCAATAAGAAGCGGGGCGGCCTTAGAGCCGGGATTTTACAAGTCTGCAATAAGAAGCGGGGCGGCCTTAAAGCTGGAATTTAGCGGCGAGTCTTTAACGTCCACGTCTGTTGTCTGTGTGTTCATAATGGGATCTGAAGTATCTAAAGTGCAGTTGGAAGGGTCTTTAGAAGACCTGCTGAAAGCCAATGGAACTCCACTAAAAGCAAAAACTGCTCGGGCCTTCTTGAATACAGTGGAAAAGGCGGCTCCATGGTTCCTAGATGAAGGCTTGCTAAACATACCTCAATGGGACCACTTAGGGGAGGATTTGAAGAAACAGGACAATAAAACGCCTTTGCCACCCGGGACCCTGGCAATATGGACCTTAGTCCGGGGATGCCTGGTGGGGCCTAAACCCAAATGTGAATCAGCTCTACAAGAGGGAGCAGAGGCATTGGAGGAAGTGAAAGAGGAGAATTTGTCTTTGCCATTGAGGACCCGGTGCAACAGGCGAGACATTATCATAAGCTGTTCCATGTGAATGCTTTAACTCTTCACCTCAAATTTAACATAACAAAAGCACGGGCACGGGACATAGTAGTCTCCTGCAGAAATTGTGTGATCTTACTACCTGCACCGTCCTTGGGGGTTAATCCTAAGGGTTTGTTACCTAATCATATATGGCAAATGTATATCACACATGTTACAGAATTTGGAAAGTTAAGATATGTTCATGTCTGTAGATACCTGCTCTGGAATAATTTTCGCCTCAGTGCATACGGGGGAAAAATCCAGAGATGTTATCACCCATTGCCTACAGGCTTTTGCGGCATGGGGAAAGCCACGCCAATTAAAGACAGATAATGGTCCAGCCTATAGCCCACAACCCTTTAAAGCCTTCCTACAACAACCTGACATTGACTCGATACATGGAATACCCTATAACCCACAAGGACAGGGTGTTGTGGAGCGTGCGCATCTTACAATAAAAAATGCGCTTTATAAACAAAAAGGGGGAATATGGGACACCTTCAGGTCCCCTAAAGATAAGCTCAACACCATTCTCTTTATTTTGAATTTTTTAACGTTGGACAAAACGGGTAAATCAGCTGCAGACAGACATGCAAGTGATGCTGCTGCTTCCCCTAAGCCTTTAGTACTTTGGAGGGACATCCTCACAGGAAAGTGGAATGGACCAGATCCAGTGTTAGTATGGAGTAGGGGATCTGTATGTGTTTTTCCACAGGAAAAGGAGGCTCCAATTTGGATCCCAGAGTGGCTGGTGCGTGCAGCCTTGCTTCCAAACACCAGTCATGATGCTGAAGATGCTGATGATAACTCTGGGGATGCTACACCTCCTGTGGCAGACTCAAGGCAGAGAGCTGTGAGCAGTGGTTAAAGCATGGCTATATCCTTTACGAGTGACTAACTCTTCTCTCATATTCCCTCCTCTCCCTTTGATTACTTATCAGCCCACTCCCATATGCGTCTGGCCACCGTTCCTTTTCCTCATAACAAATGCTAGCAAGCTGTATGATACGTTGAATTGCACTAAGAATTGCTATCTTTCCCAGTGCTGGAATGTCACGGCCTTCAAGCTGGCTGTGATTATGCGTATCCCTACCCATGTTCCTATCCCAGTTTCCATTCCAGAGGACAAGTTACCTGGTGCTATCCAGAAAGAAGAGAGATTTTGGTATCACAGCCGCCGTTGTGACAGCATTGTCTATATCTACAGCAGCTGCCATGGCAGCAGCAGTCTTGCTTGCTGCAACTATACCCACTGCGGAAGCTGTGAACACCTTGCAGAAGGAACGGCGGCTGCCCTTCAAACATAGACTCAGATCAATGCACATCTGCAAGCAGAAATCCTGATAGTCAACCAGAGAGTGGATTTGGTTCAAGAACAAGTGGACATATGGGGGGCCCTATTGGGACTGGGATGTATAGTACCCTTCCCGGCAATTTGTGTAACACCCATAGCCTATACTAATATGAGTGACTTACAGAATGTCTCCCGACAGCTCTCCCAATACTTGCGGGGGAATTAGTCTGCAGAATTCCAAAACTATACTCAGCACCTGCTACTAGGCATAACAAGGATAAATAACACCAGAGTTGAGCTTGCAACCCTCCCAGAGATAATCAAAACATTGCAAGATGTGTTAACCTTTATGAAACAATGGGCTAGTGTAATGATAATCCTCTTAGTGGGCTTGATTCTGCTAGTAAGGAAACTGCAAATTTGGAGGCGACAGCAACCTAGGCAACAGCAAGCCATGGTGCAGGCCTTGTTAGCCATCGAGGCTGGAACATCCCTCCAAGTGTGGCTAAGTATGCTGGATCGGTAGTCAACGATGGGTAAGATTGGTGGGGGAAATATACCAACCTAAGACAGGACGCAGATCATTGATATCTGCCATCTGATGACGGGTAAGGATATTCCCCGCCACTGACAACCTAAGACAGGCACGATCCCTGCCATAAAAGAAAAAAGGGGGAGATGTTGGAGGCAGGCCCCTGGCCAGGGCGGCCTCCGCCATTAAAAGATGGCGCCTGGCTAGTTGCCAGGTTAGGATTGCCTCGTGAGACTAAGCAGAATGCCCAAAGAGGAAGTAAACAGCATTGGTTGCTAGCAAAGTTGTTCATTTAGGTGCACAGCCTGATTCGCTCGCTCCTGTACCCTGCTCGCTGATTGGTCATGTAAGCGTATATAAGTGTGTAGACTTGAGGAAATAAAGAGAGAGAAGAGAGAGAAGATGCATCCGAACCAGGGCGTCTTGTCGTCCTTGCGGGGCGAGGGCGATAGTTGGAGTCAGAACCAACAGGACTTCTGATTGATGAAACATGGAAGATCAAGGGAAGAGTAATAAAGAAATATCCCTAGGTTTTTGGCCTAAGAAACTGCTAGTGTCATTAATTGAAATGGAAGAGATTGGGGGTAGAAAAGTATGGCAGAGCATGTGAGGTGGAAAATCAAAAGTCCAATTTTAGATATGCTAAGTTAAAGACATCAGTTAGTTTTCTATGTGGAAATGTAAAATGGGCTCTGGGATACATGGGTCTGAAACTTAAGAGGAGATTCTGGGCCAGTGATAAAAATTGAGGTGTCATTATAATTTAGGCAATGTTTAAAGCCTAGACCTGGATGGAGCTGGAGTTCTCAAGGGGATTTAGAAAAAAAATGGGTATTATTAGGCTCTATTACATATTCAGTACATTTAGGGCAGAGCCTGGAAATTTCCAATTCTATCACATGATGCAGATGGTGATTTTGACACTGAGAAACAGTGATCTAGACAGAAATTGGCAAACTGTTTTCTGTTAAGGTCCAGCTAGTAAATATTGTGGGCTTTCTGGACTGTACAGTCAATCTCACCTCTGCCACTGTAGCAGGAAAGCAGCCATAGACAGCATATAAATGCCTGAGCATGGCTGTCTTCCAGACCATTTATTTATGGACCTGAAGTTTGAATTTCATATAATTTTCACATGTCACAAGCTATTATTTTTCTTGTGATTTTTTTCACATTTTTAAATACAAAAAACATTCTTAGCTTATAGGCCATACAAAAATTGACAGCATGCCAGATTTGACCCATGACCTATAATTTGCTTACACATGATCCAGATCAGTGGTCTATCAAGAGACATGGAACTATTGTTTTTTTTTTTTAATTTTATTTATTTATTTGAGAGTGGGAGAGAGTGAAAGAGCATGAGCTGGGGGAGAGGCAGATGGAGAGGAGAAGGAGACTCCCTGCTGATCAGGGAGTCCACTCATGACCTGGGATCATGACCTGAGCTGAAAGCAGATGCTTAATTGACTGAGCCACCCAGGCATCCTGGAATAGTTTTTTTTAAAACATTTAATCTCCATTAAAAATGTCTAGTTCTGTAATCTCTACAGTGTGATCATCATGATTACACTTATGTAGCTCTTTCCATGTGGAAGCACTTTAAATATATTAAAACATTTAATCTTCATAAAACCCCTTGTGTTAATAATAGTAGTCTGATCCTGTGATTGGTATCCTCATGTTATAGATGAGGTAACTGGGATAAGAAGAGGTTGAGATTACAGAGTTGGTAACTAACAGAGTCAAAATTTGATTCCAGGAAGTTTGGTATCAAAGTCTGTCTCTTAACATGTGCATATTGATCCTCATTGGTAGGTATTTTTCTCTTCCCCAGTCTTGTATCTTTCTGTCTGTCTCTCCCTCTGTCTGTCTGTCTGCCTCTTTCTCACACACAAGTCCCAAACTACCTCAGTATACTCTGTACCATTAAGTGCTTTTAGATCTTTAGCTTATGAAATTTCTATCAACCAACTTTTTTTTATTTATTAAAGCAACCTGGGTCCTTAAGAACAGAAGCATTGCTGACAAATGTCAATACATAAAAACATTATTGAAATAAAGTAGAGCATCTGGTTCTGAGAGGGAAACATGTTAGAAACCTAGATATGCTTACTATATTTGCTTAAAGGGAGCCATACTTCAAGCTTGTTGCCTGCTCACCCTGCTTGTTAAGTAAGTGTTATGACTAATTGTATCTGTTTTGCTGTGTTATATTTTGTTGAAGCATGGTGAGTATGAAGGTCACATGATTTGGGGGCATGTATACTTTTAAATTTCCCCTAAATCCTTTTCTTAACTCTGGCTCCAAATCCATTGTGTTTTCTATAAGATGCACAAGTAAGAAAAAAGAAAGATACTAAGTAAAGATCAGTATAGGTGTGTGGGGGGATGTGGGAGTTTCTGCACAGAAGTGCTTTGTGCAGTCTCCTCTGGAGTATGGGAGATGGGGAAAGGTGCCATTGTTGTGGGCACAGGCAGAGCCCCAAAGCTGTAAGGTCAGCAGGAAGAGGCAGTATCAACACCAGAGAAGACAGTTAGTCTCAGCCTGTAATCTCCAACCCTGACATTTCCCTGTGCTACTTCTTGTATATAAAACAGGTCTCAAGGGTGTGTGGGTGGCTAAAGGTAGAGGAAGAAAGGCTTTGTACAATGTGTTTGGCCCTAGCTAGTCCAGAGGAGAGTTATGTAGAGGTTTCACTAAAGCTCAAGGAAGGAGACCGAAGATGTTTACAGAATGACAAGTAGTGGAACTGTGTCAGAAAAGCCAAACTCAGAACAAAGAGGATATCCTGAACTCCTTGAAATGCTCTGGATACAACTCCTTTGACACAACCAACCTTATACACCCTGACAAAGGCCACATCTTGTTCCCTTAACCCTCAATCTAAAGGCATTTGGGTTGTTATATACTGGAAGTCTGTAAGGCCAGGGGAGAGGGGGATAATGCTAACAGGGTCTTCATAGGGGATCCTTTGAAGTAGAGTTGTTTGAATAACAAGAAATAAAGAAAACAATAGGAGACCAATCACCAGGAATGGGGCAGAACAGAGTATCCCAAGGAACACTGGAAGAGAGATGTAGAAAATGGCACATCGGGGCGCCTGGGTGGCTCAGTGGGTTAATCCGCTGCCTTCGGCTCAGGTCATGATCTCAGAGTCCTGGGATCAAGTCCCGCATCGTGCTCTCTGCTCAGCGGGGAGCCTGCTTCCTCCTCTCTCTCCCTCTCTCTGCCTGCCTCTCTCCCTACTTGTGATGTCTCTCTGTCAAATAAATAAATAAAAAATCTTAAAAAAAAAAAGAAAATGGCATATAAAGCAACTATGGTTTCTCTAAAAGGGGGCTTTTGCTTTATTTTTCATCTCTCAAAAGGTGTCAACTTAAGAAAACCTTATAGCTCCTGTGGGCTGCTTGCTCTCAAAGGAAAATGAATTATTTAGAAGTGTGATGAATAGTTTATCAAACCTCCCTCCAACATGGGTGATGCTTAAGCTGGGAGTAATTGGCCAGGAGCAGAAGGGGGGAGGGTCTTTTCGTCCTCTTTCTTCTTCCCTCCCCTTCCCCTGGACAAATGTGGGAGGATGAAGGTGACTGCCTGGGTTGATCTTTCATCCCAAATGAGAAGAACAGATAGGCCAAGCCCCAGATAAAGGTCATTCCTAGTACAGGCCTGCAGGGGGAGCCAGTGCCCTTCAATGGAACAAGCTCTTTTCCAGAGGGAGGATTCTTACCTGGGAGGATTCCAAGAAGCCTCAGATTATGCTCTGAATCCCAGACTCCCAGTGAGAATAGAGGCAGCATGTACTCCCGGGCCATTTCAGTCTCCACTTTTCCTATTGCAGGCCCTGGAGGCTTTCAAGGTCTGTAGGTTGAAGGTTGTCTAACAGGAAGAGAAGTGCAGTGTAGCATCCAGCCACAAAGCCATGTGTCCAAGCCTACCTCTGAACAGTCTAGCTTCACCCCTAATCTTCCCTTACTCCTTCACTTCCTTCCTTTCACAAGCAACAAAATAACACCCACCTACCCTCACCCACACAGCCACACACTTAATGGAAATGGCAAAGGAATGGGCCCAGTCTTCTGAAAACAGATTCCATGCTGAAGAAGCTGCCTCTTTTTAAAGGCAAAGAAAGAAACAACATAATCAGAGTTACAAAATCACTGACAGGATTGGAGGAAGACAGGTGAGAACTATAGTTGGCCTCAGCCAGATCAGTAGATGAGGTGAGATGAAATATGACGCAGTACTTCTCTTTTGTCTGCCAAATATGGGTTCGAATCAGGACTGTGCTCCTAAACTGTTTGACTTTGGGCTCTTCACATAACACCCCTGTCTGTAACGGGGATGGTAATAGCTCTTTCAAAAGAATCTTGTGAGGATTAAACAAGCTGTAGAGTATGTGGCCTATAGAAAGCATTTGATAAATGCTAGATTTTGCCGTTATTATTATCCTCCCCCCACATTTGTCATAGATCACAGAAGAATTTGAATGGCTCTGGGAAAATCCACTCCTTACTGCTGGAGAAAATAATTTGTGTCCAGGTCCTGTGTCCTGTGTCTCTCCTAGGCACTGGATTGCTTTTCTCATCAAGCCATTCTGTTGCCATTCTAATGTACTTTTGCTCTTTCTCTCTTTTCTTCTCTCTGTCCCCCTTTCCTTTCCTTTCCTTTCCTTTCCTTTCCTTCTGCCACTTGTGTTCTAGGAGAATTTTTCTGAAGTGTTTTGAAATGTCTGCTTTATAGTACCACATTCTAGTATTAAATGATTTCCATTATATTACTAAGCCTAGTTGGCCAAAACTTCATTACCTACTGTTCTAAACCTAACTTTACTTTATACAAAGAAGAATAGTTTAACTACACACACACACACACACACACACACACACACACACACACACACCCCACACACACACACACACACACACACGACTAATAACAGTTGACTCCTGTTCTTCCAAAAGATTTAGAATATAATTTAGTACAATTATTCCTAATATGTTGCCCATCAGCTCTGAGGCACAGTTCTGTGAAAAACAGCTGCAGTCATTTCACACAAAGTAATGGCTTAAGATGATAAATATGACAAGATCTGCCTAGCAAAGTTAGCATTGAACTAATATAGTTCTTTTCCATCGTTTGGAATTGCCTCTTGTGACAGAAGAAATGTTCTGAGTAGGAGCATGTTATATCTCTCAATAAGTGAGAAAAGTTGCAAACGTGGGGTAATCGTGCAGGAAGCTCATAAGCTCAGTTGCTAAAAGACCCTGGCAATGGTGGCTGGATGTTTACTGCTCAGTTCCAGAGTGTTCTCTATGGCTAAGGCACTGCAAGCTTGCTGTCAACCTGAAAAGCTCCCTGTAAGTACAGATGATCTTCAGGCTTCTGTGTATGAGAAGCAAAGTTTCTGTGGCCAGGAAGCTTTCAAATACTCACTAATAGGCATGGTTGTGTGTTCATTCATTCATTAACCTGATGTTTGCACCTAGCAATCACAATATTCTAGACAACAGAACTATAGAAAGGACTAAAACATGGTCTCTGCCCTCGTGGAGCTTATGGTATAGTTATGGAGACAGGAACATATAATGAGTCAAAATTGAGAGGCAAATACTGGCATAAGTAAGAGGCAAAGTCTGGCATACTGCTGTGGTAGGTCTTCCATGCCATCTGTCTTCAATTACCTGACCAATTCCATGTAGAAGAAGGATTTGATTTGCTGTCCATAGCTGTTCACAGCAGAACTAGGAACTAAGAGTAAAAATAATTCTACAATTTGAGTGCCGCTTTTGTGCCTGGCACTTTACACTTATTACCTCATTTAATCCTCATAACAACTGTATTAGTCAACTAGGACTGCTGTAACTGGGTGGCTTAATCAGCAGAATTATATTTTCTCACAGCTCTGGAGGCTGGGAAGTCCAAGAATCAAGGTGCTTGTCAATTCAGTTCCTGGTGAGAGCTCTCTTCTTGGCTTACAGATGGCTACATTTCTACTGTAGGCTCACAGCCTTTCCTCCACATGTATTCATTGAAAGGTGGGGAGGAGAGTTTTCTCTTACTCTTCTTGTAAAGTCACAGTTCTATTAGATTAGGACCCCACCCTTACGACTTCATTTAACCTTAACTACCTCTTAAACACCTTATCTACTCATACAGTCATATTGGGAGTTAGGACTTTAACATATGAATTTTGGGGCGTGGCACAATTCCATCCATAGCAGCAAACCTGTACCTTAGATGATGTTATCCTCATTTCCCAAATGAGGGAACAGAGGCTCAGAGAGGTTAGGTGACATCCCTAAGGTTACACAGCTAAGAAGTTGCAGAGATAAGATTCTAGGTATAGCTGACTAAAGGACAACTGCTTTCTGTTATGCTTTGTTGTCTTTGTATCATTGGTACCTCCCACACCACTGAGTGATAGATTTTGAGTCAATATAAGAGAAAGATTTGATGTTTGGAATAATTGGGACTGATAACACATTGTTACGATAATAAGGTCCTCATCACTGAAAGTGTTAAAGGGCAGATGCTGTAGAAGAGAATCTTGGACTGGGTAGAATGCTGTATTGGAACAATGATTTTCAGTGCCAAGTAAGGAGGTGGGCTCTGGGATGTTCATACCTACCCCTTGTTCAATCAGAGACACTCAGTATTCCTTTATTACCAAAAAATGGTAACATTTATTGAGCATTTACTAGGCCCTGTTTAACAAGTTTCCTATGCATTCGTTCATTTAATCACCATGGCAGTCTTCGGAGGTAGATAACTATTATTAGCCCCATTGTTCAGGTGGCAAAAAAACAGAGGCCTGGAGAAGTGAATAAACTTGAAGGGGAGGTAAGCAGTAGAGCTGGCATTTGAACCTAGGCTCTCTGGGATGTACTCTGTATACGATATGTCAGTCAGTTTCTTTTTATTTTAAAAATAATGAGATTTTTTGAAAGAATTCATATGAATGAAGAAGAGTGATATGGATAACAATTTTTGAAAATTACTATAATTTTATCCTCACAGGTTTCAAGTGTCATTGGTTCAATCGTCTTCCATGTTGGGTTGGTCAAGAAACTCCTATGACTCACTCTACCCAGATAGGATCTTGGTCTCAACCTCTGACTGTAGACTTGAATCTTGCCCTTGACTGCTAATCGAACTTGATGGGTTTGACCCTGGTTGTTTGCAAGCAGGCGAGGCACTGCACTGCAACCTAGTCTTCTGGTACCAGGCTTTACTCTCTGGGTCACAGCTCTTGACACCAGTCTGTAACATTTCTATACACTAAAATTAGCTGATCTACTGGTCCTACTCCATTTGAACATAAATGGGGATTAAGGTTCATTGGACATGTCTGGTGAACTGATAGAGCACATAACCCCAAGGAGCCTTTTGGGGGAGGACTTTTCTTCATGGAAGAAGGATCCAGGTAGGACTGATGAGTCTGAGCCACTGAGAAAGCCCTAGTCATCACATTGGAGGGGAAAAATCATTGTCCAGCATATTTGTGGTTTCTTAGATTTGTCTCCTGGCCAAGACTGCATGGACTCATGCTTCATTGTTGTGGGGAGTAGGAGACTTATACATAAAAAATTAAGAGCACTTGCTCATGTAAAACACCATAAGACAACTGGAGGTCAGGAGTACTGCTTAAATATGGCTCTAGCAGAGCCAAAACTGAATGACAAAGTCAATTGTTTAGCTACCACTTAGTTATTAATATGGATTGAATACCCATGGTGTTCAGAGTCAGTGTTTGTTTTTTGCAGAGCAAGGAATACACATTTTTATTGGAAAAGGGACATAGAATAGGGGAAGAACATGGTCTTTATCTGGCAGTGTCAGCAGAGAGAGAATAAAAATACAATACTAGAGTATGAATGACCAGAAAGCACCTACATATACATGAACCGCATATAACCTTGTTGTCAGAGATTCAGTTTCTGTAACTCCCAAATAGGGCTATTAATATCTACCTTGCAGGATTGTTGGGTGAATTAAATAAGAAAATGTATATACATGAATATAAAATGGCTAGTTTAGTACCTATCATATAAGGGCACTGATAAATGGAAGACCTTATTTATTATTACTATTATTATTAGTAGTAGAGGTAATAGTAAATTATCATTATCAGCACCCACAAAATATATTGTTCTAAGTAGCAAAGAACATGAATCTAGAGATAATCTGAGCCATGGTTATGTTTTGTTTTTAAGTATTAGCTTCAATAGCTTAATCTATGTGATATTCTTATTGAATATACTTTAGATGTTATTTTTGTCTTAATAGCTGTATAGGGAGTTCCTTGAGAACAGAAATTTCTCTCCATCAAATTAGAATCTAGCTATGGAAGAGAATATAAAGTCTTTTCAGCTCTGTTGGAGAGTCTGTGATCAGATCTGGAACTATCTGAAATCTGGATACAAGTCTCCACCATTGGACATTAGTTTTCTCCAAAGACATAGAACCATCAGCATCCTCCTTTTTATTACTAAGGAGTTGGTATTACAAGCCATTTAGTATTACATATTCCAAGTGACTTAGTCTTACTGGTAGGTTGAACTGGAGTAAGAAGGCAGGAAAGGGATGAGGTCACATAGGTCCAGAAGCCTCATCATAGTTGAAATTCAATGGAATACCAAAAACCATTTACTTTTCAGTATTTTTCAGCTAGCAAATGTCTCCAGACACTGCACTAAGATGTTTTTCTTCACTTCTAAACCTGTACATATTTTAGGACCTATTGAATCCATGGGCGTTAGGTACAGAGCACTTGATTCAGGTGTCCTAAATACAAATGCCCATAGACAAATCTGGTGAATGGAAGACACTAGGGAGTAAAGAGCATTTGGGGGAAGTAAAGCATATATTCTCTATCTATAAATACTTAAAAAAAATTGAATACCAAACAAGCCAAACAAAGAATATTAATGGACCCAGCTCACCACACAGGTCTCTGTCTTACAGAATCTTGGTCTAATTCAATCCTCAAATTTATTAACAAAGAAGGCTAAGGTTTAAGAACTGAAAAGCAAATTGTCAGAAGGTACCCAGCTAGTGAATGTCAGAAAAAGGCTTGAACTTTAAACTTTTTGGACATAAGCATTTCAAGTATAGTGGGTTTTTTTTTTTTTCATTATACAGTGTCTTCTTAGATTGAACCTTATAAATTAGAAAAAATAAGAGCTATGCACATGAAACCAATGAAGGATGCTCATATGAATTATCACAGTATCCAGTGCTCAGTGCTGGTACTTTCATGGGGGAGAAGACTTACAGATTTACAGAGGAGAAAGAATGAAATAACAGTCCAGGCATCAGAATTGAGGCAACAATGGATGGCAACAGCCAGACTCTCTAAAGGGTTAGGTGAGGGAGTCTAAAACAAACATTTAAGGGACAGTAATCTATGGTTGATATTTCAGTTAACAATTTGGAAGCATACTTGAAACTATCAAAGCTAATAACTAGAGGAGAGAATATTTGCATTCATCTGGAGGCTTTGATTTTGAGCAGTGTAACGTACATGTGTGCACACGTGTGTGCATACTTCTGTGTGTCTAGAACTGTAAGTTAAATGATACTCTATGCCTTAGGCCAGATGTTTGACTGACAAGAAAATGAGTTACACTGTACAAGTATCTGATGTCACTTCTCTCTCTATATATAGCTAGATTTTGACAGCTTCTCCTGGGGAAAATTGTGCCATCCACAAGTATCACAGTCCTTGTTTAATTGCTGTCTAATTTTTACATGCAGTTAGAAGTTGATATTATGTGCACCTGTGAGGTACCATTTAGACCCTCTGTTTTCCTAACCAACTATGTGATATAGTTTTGGGGGTTGACACTGTTCAGTAACATCCCCCACAAAGGATAGACTTTCAGACAATTAAGGAACCCATAAAGTAGATTACTTTAGGAATATAGTCATCTTCTGCATATTGGGATGGTAGGTTCAAATCTCAGACCACAAATTTTTCCTCTCTATTTTCCAAGCTTTTGTCCAGGAAGCAGTATACAAAGACCTTCTTGCTAGGTTCTGGTCACATTTATAGTCTCAAAATTTTCCTGTATCTTCCCTTTTCATGTCAAAGTGTTTTTTCTAGTCTGAGGAAACATGAAATACTTCCCTTCTACATAATCATGTTAACTTTTTACTCTGTCCTGTCTAGTGCCCTTAGAACTTAAGGTTTTGGGCACCAAAGCCGAAGAACTTTTTTTTTTTCCTGCTTTTGTTTAGTCATATCCCTCTCTATGGAAATGAAAATAAAACTCCTGAACTGAGAGTCGGGAAAAGAGTGGTGGTCATAGGGGTAGAGACTGGACTACCAGGAGAAAGATAATTTCAAATACTATTATTCTGATTTAAACCTAAATGATCTAAAAAATCATCATAATGATCAGCATCACTATTTATTTTTTTTACCTAAATCCTCCTCTTGACCTATTATGTGCACTTTGAGTTAGTTCTCAAGGACCAAAATCAAACTTTTCAGGAGCTAGTCCTACCATTCTTATTCTCAAGGAACTGCTGGGATTTTGGGGTGTAGCATCAGGGGTAGTCTATAGTCTAGGAACTACCTAGGCAAAATAGCCCACAGGGCAATCAAATGATGTCAGATCTTCCTTTCCCTCCTCACTTTAGTGTCTAAAGTCATTGCCTTTCTTAAAGATGTTGTTTAAAGAATTCCTTTTTGAAAAAGGGCTAAACTACTCTTTAACAATTTTGAAGAAGCAGTGTGCGTACTTCATTTGCTTAAGATTTCTAGTTGGAAACCCAGATACCATTGCAAATCTTTTCAAACCTTAACACTTCTGCTTGTAGAATATGTGTGTTCACATGCATGCATTCATGTAGGGAGGTAGGTCAGGAAGAAACACAAACAACACATGGAAAATAACTAATTAGGACAATATACAATAAGAAGCAATTAAAGACTTTTCAAATTTTAGAAAACCAGTAGGTACTTGAATTATGGATAAGAGCAATAAAATAGAGCTGATGCATAGAGGTTTAAAATAGGAATATTGGCTTTGTTTTCTTTTATTTATTTTTATTTTAATTCCAGTATAATTAACAAACCAATGTTATATTGGCTTCAGGTGAATAATATAATGATCCAACAATTCCTTACATTACTCAGTGCTCATCCTGATAACTGTACTCTTAATCCCCTTCACCTATTTCACCCATCCTCCCAATAGTAACCTCCTCTCTGATAACCATCAGTTTGTTCTTTTTTTAAAAAATTATTTTATTTTTTCAGTGTTCCAAGTGGCTTTGTTTTCAGTAAGATTTAAGAGGTTTGCAGGATAGGGGAGAAAAGCTGCAAATGTTAATTCAAGCTCATTGCCCCTTCTTTGTTCTCCTTTCACCCTACATCCTCATTCCATGGTGAGAAATAATGATCATGTTCCGCACTTGGAAGATTGGGTAATGGGAAGCATGGTGAGAGGAAATGGCTTTCTCAGCTAATTGTTACCAGAGGTTGAAGGGCCCATAAGTAGGGGCTCCTGGAGTGCTCTCTCAAACACAATTTCAAAGCAGACTCTGGCTGGTTAACTCAGCTGCTCAGAGTCATGTGTTAATGAGACCATAGTTGTGGGTTTCTTCTCTTTTAAGGGAAGCAGGCTCCCCAGTGAGCAGGACCCTGAGATCATGACCTGAGCTGAAGGCAGAGGCTTTAACCCACTGAGCCACTCTGGGCAACCCCAGGCCGTAAGTTTTAAATCTGTAGTAGTCTCAGTCCAAGGCCCTAACCCTTGTTATGGGTTGAGTTCCTTACCCCAGTCATAGATTGAACCCCTAACCCTGGTTAGCTGTTTTGGATATATGCATTATAGGTCATGAAAGGGACCAGGAAAGTAGGCAAGGATATTGTAGTGTGTCTCTATTGTTTTCTCTATCATTTCTACTAAAAACATAAAAAAGCAAAACCCCCAAACCCCCCAGCAAAGCTACCATGCTAATAGGACAGGAGTGGCCTGTTTTTATATGGTAACAAATGCTACACACATGCTTTTATACTAGAAACTATAGGACTGGAGTGAATATGAATATGAGAACTATTACCCCTAGCTCAGAGGATAGAAGCTAGGATAAAATTGATAATATCTCTTTGAAAATGTATCTGGCATTCCTTACATCTGTTAAAGGGACAAATAACAAATATTGTCTAGTTTATCTTACTCTAATTTCTTATGTTTAAGATTCCACAGCCAATGGCCATGACAGCCATTTGTGAAAATGGCATCTAGTGTTGAAAGTCCCTTTTATTACTGAATTAATTACCCCATGAGTGTGCCAAAGCATCTGAAACCTTGAACATTAGAGTCACTCTTTGGGTTTTGATATTTATAGGCCCTGTTTATCTGAAACTTCCCAAATATATAGATACTGGAAATTCAAATGCTTTTGGGAAAGGAGTCTATTCTGAGTAATCAAACTACTTCCAGAATTCAAACCAGTCCAAAATTTGGTTGGTAAAGTGTGTGTACAAGAGGTTCAACTACAAATTGGACAAAAAAGATTTTAAAATGGAGTAAATATCACTTGATAGTTAAAGAAAATTAATGCAAGTTTAAACTCTTAATTCCAACATTTTTATTATGTTCAGTTAGCCACTGTATACTACTTCATTAGTTTTTGACGTAGTGTTCTATGATTCATTAGTTACATATAACACCCAGTGCTTACTTCCAGCATCTTTCAAAGTATAAGTAAAAGCTAATTTTAGATACGTAAAGGGCAGTTGTGTTAGAAGTAAGGAAAGGCAGAGGGTGACCACTTCTAACCAATAGTTAAGGCCTAGGTGATAACTGAATTTGGCTAGAAGGTAGAGTATTTCACACATGCTGCTCAGGGATAGGTTTTTGACCTGTTTGAGATTTTTAGTTGAGAGTCTAGCTATTATAGCATAAGTTTTCAAATATTGACATTTCTGATAACAAGGAGGCTCACATCTATTAGGGAAGCATGGAATTTGGATTGTTGGAAAAGATGGTGGGACTACAAAATGTTGTCTTCTGTATCTTCAATCTCTCTCTTCTGTTTTTAATCAGTCTCAAGTAACTTGACTCAACATAAACAAAATAAAAACTGTCCTTCAGTATTCTCATTCCTAGCCAAAATGTAACAAAAAACCAGAGTAAACGCACTATCTCCAGTCCTTCATCTACATTTAATATTACATTTCAAATTTAATTGAGGTATAATTTACACATAATAAAATGCTTATTTTTTTAGTGTACATTAATGAGTTTTGACAAATTTTTATACCTATGATGCGTAACCATCATCACAATCATGATACAGAACACTTTTATCACCATAAAATTCAATTGCTCCCTTCCAGTCAATCCTTCACCTTCCAGGCAATGACTTACCTGCTTTTTGTCAATACAGGTTAGTTTTTTCTAGAGTTTCATATCAATGGAGTTAATGGAGTAGAGCATGGCCATTTTTACATCTAACTTTGGATAAGTGTAATGTTTTTGAGATTTATCCATGTTATAGGATGTATCAGTAGATTGTTAGCTGTAGGTTTTTTTAAATCATTTTATTTTATTTTCACCATGATAAGAGTATTCTTTAATCCCAATCCTTTATTTCCCCTGTCCCCCAACATATTTCTCCTCTGGTAAAGATCAGTTTGTTCTCTGTAGTTTGTTTCTTGATTTGTTTCTCTCTCTCTCTCTTTCTTTCCTTTGCTTATTTGTTTTGTTTCTTAAATTCCACATATGTGTGAAGTCATGTGATATTTGTCTTTCTCTGGCTGGCTTATTTCATTTAGCATTATACTCTCTAGTTCCATCTATGCCATTGCAAATGGCAAGATTTCATTCTTTTTATGGCTGA
Source organism: Mustela erminea (assembly GCF_009829155.1). NCBI lineage: Eukaryota > Metazoa > Chordata > Mammalia > Carnivora > Mustelidae > Mustela > Mustela erminea. The sequence goes on along the minus strand of NC_045635.1, from coordinate 108,435,226 downwards.
AAAATATTCCATTATGTATATATACACATATACATATATGTGTATGTGTGTGTGTGTGTATGTGTATACCATATATATGTCTACACATATCACCTCTTCTTTATCCATTAACCTATTGATGGACACTTGGGTTGTTTCTATTCTTTGGCTATTGTAAATAATGCTGCAACAAACATAGCAGTGCATGTATGCCTTTGAATTAGTGTTTTTGGGTTTTTTGGATAAATACCCAATTGTGTGATTGCTGGATCATATGGTAGTTCTGTTTTTAATTTTTTGAGGAACCTCCATTCTCTTTTCTACAGTGGTTATACCAGTTTGCATTCCCACAAACAGTGCAAGAGGGTTTCTTTTTCTCCACATCCTCACAAACACTTGTTTCTTATGTTAATGATTTTAGCTATTTTGACAGGTGTGAGGTGGTATCTCATTGTAATTTTGATTTGCATTTTCTTGATGATGAATGAAGTGGAGCATCTTTTCATGTGTCTGTTGGCCATCTGTATGTCATCTTTTGGAGAAATGTTTGTTCATGTTTCCTTCCCATTCTTAAACTGGATTATTTTGGGGGAAGATTGAGTTTTATAAGTTCTTTATATATTTTAGATTCTAACACTTTATCAGATATATCATTTGTAAATATCCTCTCCCATTCAGTAGGTTGTCTTTTAGTTTTGTTGATTACTTGCTTTGCTGTGCAGAAGCTTTTTATTTTGATGTAGTCTCAAAAGTTTATTGTTGCTTTTGTTTCCCTTGCCTCAGGAGACATACATAGGAAAATGTTGCTATATTAACTGTAGGTTTTTTATATATATCTTTTATCAGGTTGAGGACATTCCCTCATCTGCCAACTTTCCCGAGAGTTATAAGGAACAGATAGATCTTGTCAAATGTATTTTCTGCACCTTTTTAGATGATTGTATATTTTTATTTTTTAGTCTCCTATGGTGACTTATTTTGATTTTCAAATATTAAATCAATCTTGCAGTACTGGATAACCCCCCCCCCCTTAATCATGATGTATTGTTTCTTTTATATGTAGTTAAATTTAGGTTCTTAAATTTTGTTAAGACTATGTCTTTTCACAAGAGATGTTGGTCTGTAGTGTTTTATTTTTAGTTTTTATTTTTTCTTGTAATGCTTGTGTCATGTTTTGGTAGTAGGAATGCTCGCCTCATAAAATGAATTGGAAAGTATTCTTTCCTCTTCAATTTTCTAGAAGTGTTTGTGTTGAATTGGCATTATTTCTTCTTTAAATATTTGGTAGAACTCCCCAGTGAAACCATCTGGGCCAAGAGTTTCTGGGAAGATTTTTAACTACAAATTTATTTTTTTTAATAGATACAGGTTTATTCAGGTTTTCTATTTATCCTTGAGTGGGTTTTGGTAGTTTCTGTCTTGCAAGGAATTTGCCAATTTTATGTAAGTTGTCATTTTATTAACAAAAAGTCCCCATGTTATTCTCTTAATGGCCTTTTAATGTTTGTATAATTTATACTGATGGCACCACTCTCATTTCTTATATTGGTAATATTATTTTCCTTTTTCTCCCAATCAGCATGGCTATAGGTTTATCATTTTTTAAATTAATTTAAAATTTTTTTATAAACATATAATGTATTTTTAACCCCAGGGGTACAGGTCTGATTAATCACCAGGTTTACACACTTCATAGCACATACCCTCCCCAATGCCCATAACCCCACCACCCTCTCCTGACCCCCCTCCCCCAGCAACCCTAAGTTTTTTTTGTGAGATTAAGAGTCTTTTATGGTTTGCCTCCCTCCCTGTCCCATCCTGTTTCATTTATTCTTTTCCTACCCGCCAAACCCCCCATATTGCATCTCCACTTTCTCATATCAGGGAGATCATATGATAGTTGTCTTTCTCCAATTGACTTATTTTGCTAAGCATAATACCTTTTAGTTCCATCCACGTTGTTTCAAATGGCAAGATTTCATTTCTTTTGATGGCTGCATGGTATTCCATTGTATATATATACCACTTCTTCTTTATCCAATCATCTGTTGATGGACATCTAGGCTCTTTGCATAGTTTGGCTACTGTGGACATTGCTACTATAAACATTTGGGTGCACATGCCCCTTCGGATCACTATGTTTGTATCTTTGGGGTAAATACCCAGTAGTGAAATTGCTGGGTCATACGGTAGCTCTATTTTCAGCTTTTTGAGGAATCTCCATGCTGTTCTCCAGAGTGGTTGCACCAACTTGCATTCCCACCAACAGTGTAGGAGGGTTCCCCTTTCTCTGCACCCTCACCAGCATCTGTCATTTCCTGACTTGTTAATTTTAGCCATTCTGACTGGTGTGAGGTGGTATCTCGTTGTGGTTTTGATTTGTATTTCCCTGATGCCAAGTGATGTGGAGCATTTTTTCATGAGTCTGTTGGCCATCTGGGTGTCTTCTTTGCAGAAATGTCTATTCATGTCCTCTGCCCATTTCCTGATTGGATTATTTGTTGTTTGGGTGTTGAGTTTGATAAGTTCTTTATAGATTTTGGATACTAGCCCTTTGTCTGATATGTTGTTTGCAAATATCTTCTCCCATTCTGTCAGTTGTCTTTTGGTTTTGTTAGCTGTTTCCTTTGCTGTGCAAAAGCTTTTGATTTTGATGAAATCCCAATAGTTCATTTTTGCCCTTGCTTCCCTTGTCTTTGGAGATGTTCCTAGGAAGAAGTTGCTGCGGCTAGGGTCGAAGAGGTTGCTCCCTGTGTTCTCCTCAAAGATTTTGATGGATTCCTTTCTCACATTGAGGTCCTTCATCCATTTGAGTCTATTTTCGAGTGTGGTATAAGGAAGTGGTCCAGTTTCATTTTTCTGCATGTGGCTGTCCAATTTTCCCAACACCATTTGTTGAAGAGGCTGTCTTTTTTCCATTGGTCATTCCTTCCTGCTTTGTTGAAGATTAGTTGACCATAGAGTTGAGGGTCTATTTCTGGGCTCTCTATTCTGTTGCATTGATCTATGTGTCTGTTTTTGTGCCAGTACCATGCTGTCTTGATGACGACAGCTTTGTAATAGAGCTTGAAGTCTGGAATTGTGATGCCACCAACATTGGCTTTCTTTTTCAATATTCTTTTGGCTATTTGAAGTCTTTTCTGGTTCCAGATAAATTTGAAGATTATTTTTTCTATTTCTTTGAAAAAAATGGATGGGATTTTGGTAGGGATTGCATCAAATGTGTAGATTGCTTGAGGTAGCATAGACATTTTCACAATATTTGTTCTTCCAATCCATGAGCATGGAACATTTTTCCATTTCTTTGTGTCTTCCTCAATTTCTTTCATGAGAACTTTATAGTTTTCTGAGTGTAGATTCTTTGCCTCTTTGATTAGGTTTATTCCTAGGTATCTTATAGTTTTGGGTGCAATTGTAAATCGGATTGACTCCTTAATTTCTCTTTCTTCTGTCTTGTTGTGGGTGTAACGAAATGCAACTGATTTCTGTGCATTGACTTTATATCCTGACACTTTACTGAATTCCTGTACATGTTCTAGCAGATTTGGAGTGGAGTCTTTTGGGTTTTCTACATATAGTATCATATCATCTACAAAGAGTGATAGTTTTACCTCTTCTTTGCCAATTTGTATGCCTTTAATTTCTTTTTGTTGTCTTATTGCTCAGGCTAAGACTTCTGGTAGTATTTTGAAAAGCAGTGGTGGTAACGGACATCCCTGCCATGTTCCTGACCTTAGCAGAAAAGGTCTCAGTTTTTCTCCATTGAAAATGATATTTGCGGTGGGTTTTTCATAGATGGCTTTGATAATATTGAGGTATGTGCCCTCTTTCCCTACACTTTGAAGAGTTTTTATCAGGAAGGGATGCTGTACTTTGTCAAATGCTTTTTCAGCATCTATTCAGAGTATTATATGGTTCTTGTTCTTTCTTTTATTAATGTACTGTATCACATTGATTGATTTGCTGATGTTGAACCCACCTTGCAGCCCTGGAATAAATCCCACTTGGTCGTGGTGAATAATACTTTTAATGTACTGTTGGTTCCTAATGGCTAGTATTTGGTGAGAATTTTCACATCTATGTTCATCAAGGATATTGTTCTATAATTCTCTTTTTTGATGGAATCCTTGTCTGGTTTTGGTATCAAGGTGATGCTGGTCTCATAAAATGAGTTTGGAAGTTTACCTTCCATTTCTATTTTTTGGAACAGTTTCAGGAGAATAGGAATTAATTCTTCTGTAAAGGTTTGGTAGAATACCCCTGGGAAGCCATCTGTCCCTGGGCTTTTTGTTTGGAGATTTTTGTTGACTATTTCAATCTCCTTACTGGTTATGGGTCTGTTCAGGTTTTCTATTTCTTCCTGGTTCAGTTGTGGTAGTTTATATGTCTCTAGGAATGCATCCATTTCTTCCAGATTGTCAAATTTGTTGGCATAGAGTTGCTGATAGTATGTTCTTATAATTATTTGTATTTCTTTGGTGTTGTTTGTGATCTCTCCACTTTCATTCATGATTTTATTTATTTGGGTCCTTTCTCTTTTCTTTTTGATAAGTGTGGCCCAGGGTTTATCAATCTTATTAACTCTTTCAAAGAACCAGCTCCTAGTTTCATTGATTTGTTCTATTGGTTTTTTAGTTTGTGTTTTGTTGATTTCTGCTCTGATCTTTATGATTTCTCTTCTCCTGCTGGGTTTAGGCTTTCTTTGTTGTTCTTTCTCAAGCTCCCTTAGGTGTAGGGTTAGGTTGTGTACCTGAGACCTTTCTTGTTCCTTGAAAAAGGCTTGTATCGCTATATATTTTCCTCTCAGGCGTGCCTTTGCTGTGTCCCACAGATTTTGAACTGTTGTGTTTTCATTATCATTTGTTTCCATGAATTTTTTCAATTCTTCTTTAATTTCCTGGCTGACCCATTCATTCTTTAAAAGGATGCTCTTTAGCCTCCATGTATTTGGGTTCTTTCCAAATTTCCTCTTGTGATTGAGTTCTAGCTTCAGAGCATTGTGGTCTGAAAATATGCAGGGAATGATCCCAATCTTTTGATAACAGTTGAGACCTGATTTAGGACCAAGGATGTGTTCTATTCTGGAAAATGTTCCATGTGCATTAGAGAAGAATGTGTATTCTGTTGCTTTGGGATGAAATGCTCTGAATATATCTGTGATGTCCATCTGGTCTAATTTGTCATTTAAGGCCTTTATTTCCTTGTTGATCTTTTGCTTGGATGATCTGTCCATTTCAGTGAGGGGAGTGTTAAAGTCCCCTACTATTACTGTATTATTGTCGATGTGTTTCTTTGAGTTTGTTATTAAGTGGTTTATATAGTTGGCTGCTCCCAGGTTAGGGGCATAGATATTTAAAATTGTTAAATCTTCTTGTTGGACAGACCCTTTTATTCTGAGATAGTGTCCTTCCTCATCTCTTATTATAGTCTTTGGCTTAAAATCTAATTGATCTGATATAAGGATTGCCACCCCAGCTTTCTTTTGATGTCCATTAGTGTAGTAAATTGTTTTCCACCCCCCACTTTAAATCTGGAAGTATCTTTGGGTCTAATGGTTTCTTGTAGGTAGCATATTGATGGCTTTTTTTAAAATCCATTCTGATACCCTGTGTCTTTTGATTGGGACATTTAGCCCATTTACGTTCAGTGTAACTATTGAGAGATATGAATTTAGTGCCATTGTATTGCCTCTAAGGTGACTGTTAATTTGTATTGTCTCTGTTCCTTTCTGATCTACTACTTTTAGGGTCTCTCTTTGCTTAGAGGACCCCTTTCAATATTTCCTGTAGAGCTGGTTTGGTGTTTGCAAATTCTTTCAGTTTTTGTTTGTCCTGGAAGCTTTTTATCTCTCCTTCTATTTTCAATTTTAGCCTAGCTGGTTATAGTATTCTTGGTTGCATGTTTTTCTTATTTAGCACTCTGAATATATCATGCCAGTTCTTTCTGGCCTGCCATGTCTCTGTGGATAAGTCTCCTGCCAATCAAAAATTTTTACCATTGTAAAATTGTATGTTACAGACTTATTGTATATTGTAAAATTGTATGTTACAGACTTATAAAATTGTATGTTACAGACTTATTTTCCTGGGATGCTTTCAGGATTTTCTCTTTGTTGCTAAGACTTGTAAATTTTACTATTTGGTGATGGGGTGTGGACCTATTCTTATTGATTTTGAGGGGGGTTCTCTGTATCTCGTGGATTTTGATGCTTGTTCCCTTTGCCATATTAGGGAAATTCTCTACAGTAATTCTCTCCAATTTACCTTCTGCTACCCCTCTCTCTTTCTTCTTCTGAAATCCCAATTATTCTAATTTTGTTTCATCTTATGCTATCATTTATCTCTTGAATTTTCTCCTCATGGTCCAGTATTTATTTGTCTCTCTTTTGCTCAGCTTCTTTATTCTCTGTCATTTGATCTTCTATATCACTAATTCTTTCTTCTGCCTCATTTCTCCTAGCAGTAAGAGCCTCCATTTTTGATTACACCTCATTACTAGCTTTTTTTATTTCAAGTTGGTTAGATTTTAGTTCTTTTATTTCTCCAGAACGGGCTTCTATCTCTCTGGAGAGGGTTTCTCTAATATCTTCCAAGCCTTTTTCAAGCCCAGCTAGAACCTTGAGAATCGTCTTTCTGAACTCTAGGTCTGACATATTACCAATGTCCATACTGATTAGGTCCCTAGCCTTTGGTACTGCCTCTTGTTCTTTTTTTTCTTTTTCTCTTTTTTGTGGTGAGTTTTTTCATCTTGTCATTTTGTCCCGATAAGAATAAATGAAGGAGCAAATAAAATACTAAAAGGGTGCCAAAGACCCCAGGAAAATTTACTTCAACCAAATCAGTAAAGAATCCAAATCGTGGGAGGAACAGAGACAATATGATAAAGGGGATAAAAAGAAGTTCAGAAAAAAAAATGTTAATAAAAGAAAACAAATAAAGGAAAATATTAAAAAAGAAAAAATATATATATACATACATTAGATGGTGACTAGAGCAGGATCACCCACTTAATTTTGTCAGTATTTTGGTCTCTTTGAAGAAACTAGTTTCCAAAATTTTAAAGAATAAAAAACATATATAAGGGTAGACACAATGAAGGGATGGAATATGCTTATAAAGATGAGAAAAAAATTTTTTATAATTTCCAAAAAAGGATAAGGTAAGTTGATTGGGAGAATAAAGAAAAAAAAAAGTGGAGAGAATTTGCTCAGGCTGGAGACTAGAACAAGCCTGGAGCTAGATTTAGGGTATATTTTGATCTATTAGGAGTTGTACCCCAAATTTTTTACAAGAAGAAACCCTATGTGTATACAAAAAAATAAAGTTAGATACAATGAAGGATAACATATGACTATAAGAATGAAGGTTCAAAGAAGATTATTATTTTTCTGAAAGGTATTGTTAAGATAAACTAGTTAAAAAAAACCTTAAAGAGGGAAGGGTAAAAGTTAAAAAAAATTGGCAGAAGAAAAAAATTAATTAACTGCAAGACTAAAGAATCATGGGGAGAAAGCCATGAATTCCATGCTTTGCTTTCTCCTCCTCTGGATTCCACTGTTCTCTTTGGTAAGTGAACTTGGTCTTGGCTGGATTTCTTGTTGATCTTCTAGGGGAGGAGCCTGTTGTAGAGATTCTCAAGTGTCTTTGCCCCAGGCAGAATTGCACTACCCTTACCACAGGCCAGGCTAAGTAACCCACTCGGGTTCGCTTTTGGGAGTTTTTGTTCTTTGAACATTTTCTGTAGAGTTCCAGAGGATGGGAATGAACATGGCAGCCTACCAATCTCTGGCCCAGAGGAGCAGAGAGCTCAGGGCCCTGCTCCTCAGTGCACCCTCGGAGAAAAGCACTCAAACACTTCCGTCTCCCTGGCCTCTGGCCATACTCCAAGCTCATCCAGCCTGTGACCAGTTCAAGGTAACCTTGAGTTGAGAGCTCACTCCTCAGCTCTGGCTCTGTAGCTGGCTTCCCCTCTCTAATACCTGTGAGCTCTGTGACACTCAGACACCCCCAATCCTTCTGTGACCCCGGGGGACCTGGGGCCACACTGACACCACGTGGGCTTCACCCCGGTTTAGCCTCTGGAGCGATGACCCTCAGTGGAGCAGACTTAAAAGTCCTGATTTTGTGCTCCATTGCTCTGCTGCTTGCCGGGAGCCAGCCCTTCCCACCGGGGTCTATCTTCCCCTCACTTTGGGTTCACTTCTCTGCCAGCCCTACCTTTCAGAAAGTGGTCGATTTTCTGTTTCTAGATTTGTTGCTCTTCTTCTCTTCAATCTCCGTTGGATTTGTAGGTGTTCGCAATGGTTTGATAAGCTATCTAGCTTATCTCCTGCTACCTGATGTAGTCTCAGCCTGCTACTTCTCCGCCATTTTGACTCCTCCCCCAGGTTTATCATTTTTATTGGTCTTTTCAAAGTACCAGTTATTGGTTTCATTGATTTTTCTTTATTGTTTTTCTGTTTTCTATTTCATAGATTTCCATTCTGATTTTTTTTTACAAAGATTTTATTTATTTGACAGACAGAGATCACAGGTAGGCAGAGCGGCAGGCAGAGAGAAAGAGAAGGAAGCAGGCTCCTGCCAAGCAGAGAGCCTGATGAAGGACTTGATCCCAGGACCCTGAGATCATGACCCGAGACAAAGGCAGAGGCTTAACCCACTGAGCCACCCAGGCTCCCCATTCTGATTTTTATTATTGTCTTTATTCTGATTATTTTGGGTTACATTTGTTCTTCTTTTTCTAGTTGCATATGCAGAAGACCTTTCTTTCTCTCAAATGTATGCATTTAGTGCTATAAACTCCTTCCTAACTACTCCTTTAGCTATCTTCTACAAATTTTCATATGCTATGTTTTCATCTTCATTCAATTCAAAATGCCTTGTCATTTCCCTTTTTACATTCTTGTTTAAACCATTGGTCATTTCCAAATGTTAAACTAATGAGTATTGTTGCCTCTCATCTTTTCATCCATTATGTATTTACCCCACCCTCACCACCAGGATTGTATAGTTTCCTTACATTGGATGTGCTAATCAATACACCACTGAGTATTCAAGAAGGACTTCCTATAGCTCTTCAGATCGAGTAACTTGCCTCATGAACTCTAACCTCCTGACATCTCTAGACTTCTGGGTCCATCTTACCAACTCAAGGATCTGTTAAGGTAGGACTAGGTTTCCTCTTCCTGTGCTGTGGCCTAGAAATTCTTTTCATGTAGTAAGCTGGAAGAGTCATAGACATGGTATTCACTTCATTTATTTCCCATCTCTCGAAGATCACTGTCATTTGTTGCTTGATGCCCAATGTTTGAGAACTATTGTTCTATATCTTTGTTCTTTTTGTTAGTTGTTTCAGGCAAGAGGGTATGTCCAGCCCTGTTAGCTTATCTTGACAAGAAGTGGAAGTCCCAGCAACATTTACTTTTAAATACACTCAAATTGGGCTTTTATGCACATGATACTGAAACTACCCTGGTAGGAAAAACCAACAGCATTTTATTGACAAACTCAATGCATGATTTCCCACCTCTTATTTGGCTTTTTAGTAACACTTGACCCAGTTAGACCAGTACTTTCATCTTTTTATTAAAAAAGATTTTATTTATTTATTTGACAGCTAGAGATCACAAGTAGGCAGAGAGGGCAGGCAGAGAGAGAGGGAGAGGAGGAAGCAGGCTCCCTGCTGAGAAGAGAGCCTGATGTGGCTTTAACCCACTGAGCCACCCAGGCACCCCAGACCAGTACTTTCATCTTGAAATACTTTTTATCTTTGACTTTTGTGAAATTACAAACTGTCCTAGGTTTTTTTTTTCCAACTTTACTGGTACCCCTTCTCAGTCTATTTCATGAACCCATCTTCTTGTAGTTGCCTCTTCAATATCAGTATTTACAAAATAATAACAAATATTAATTAAACCATTCCTAGATGCTAGGTGTAGTACAAAGTGATACAGGGACCTCAAACTCAACATACTTCAAACCAAAATCATGTTCCTTTACTTCTGACCCTAACCTCATAATTTGTTTTTTTCTATGTTTCTTCTCTGAGGAAATGCCTTCCAGTGGTCCCAGCTGGAACCTTAAGAATAATCCTTGGTTTTTCCGCTCTCTGTCATCATTTGTCTTTGTCCATTTGGGCTGGTATAACAAAATGTAATAGCCTGGGTGGCTGATAAACAACAGAAACTTATTTCTTATGGTTCTGGGGACTGGAAAGTCGAAGATCAAGGCACTGGCAGTTTTGGTGTCTGGTGGGAGCTCTCTTCTTGGGTCATAAATGACCATTTTTTTTTTCTGTATGTAACCACACATGGTAGAAGAAGGGAAGTCTTTTTTGTAAGGGTTTTATAAAAGTTAAGGGTATTAATCCCATTAATCCCATTCCTCTTTGCTTTGCTCAAATTATTCCCTGAATTTGAATATATCCTTCCTCTCCAAATACCACTATAGTGGGGATTAGGTTTCAACATATAAATTTTGGGGGACAAATAAATATTCTGTCAGTAATATTGTGCTTCTGGCCCCACAAAATTCATGTCTTTCTCATATGCAAAATACATTCATTCCATCTCAGCAACCCCCAAAGTTTTGACATTTTCCAATATCAACTTAAGAGTCTAAAGTCCAAAGTATCATCTATACATCATCCAAATCAGATATGAATGAGACTCAAGATATATTCATCCTGAGGCAAATTGTTCTCCAACTGGGACTCTCCAAAGTCAAACAAGTTATATTCTTCCGAAGTCCAATGGTAGGACAGTCATAGGAAAGATATTCCCATTCCAAAAGGGAGAAAGAAAAAAGAAATGGTAGGTCTTGAGCAAGCCCCAAATTTACCCCATCACAGCATTTATCATACTTTCATTATAATTGCCTATTTAGATGCTTGCCTTTCTAGCTTGACTGTGAACTCCTTGAAAGCAGGGACTCTTTCTTGTTCATCATTATATTGTCAATGGTGAGCATGATTTCTAGTACATAGCACATTTTAGGAACAGATTTATGAGTGGCAAATTTGACCTATATTTAAGGAGAGTTCATACCTTAAATGTGTCTCAGAAGTACCCCAAAGTTGCCCTCAGATTCTCTTCTCTATTCCTGAGGGAGGTATGGAGGAAGGAGAGAGTACTTCTCCATTTAACAATCAGTGAGGCTTCCTGGGAAAGTGAATTCTGAGCTAGATTTTGATAAACAGAAAAAAATTTTGACAAGTGATCATAGAGAAGGTTATATTCAAATTCAGGGAATAATTTGAGCAAAGCAAAAAGGAAAACCTGATTGTACATGGAATGTTTGGGGAAGAGTTAATGGTTTGATGTTATTAGAAGAAAGGGTAATTTATATATAGAAAACCCTAAAGACACCATCAAAAAAAAAACCACTAGAACTGATAAATGGATTCAGTTAGGTTGCAGGATACAAAATCAATATTCAGAAATCTGTTGCATTTCTGTACATTAATAATGAAACAGCAGAGATAGAAATTTAAAAAAAATGATTCCTTTGCAATTGCACCAAAAAGAAAACTAGGAGTAAACTTAACCAAAGGGGTGAAAGAACTGTACTCTGAAAACTATAAAGCACTGATCAAAGAAATTGATAAAATCACAAACAAATGGAAGGATATTCCACGCTCATGGAATGGAAAAACAAATATTGTTTAAATGTCCACATTACCCAAAGAAATCTATATATTTAATGCAATTAAAATTTTTAATTCAATTAAGTGGGCAGAAGACATGAACAGACATTTCTGCAAAGAAGACACATCCAAATGGCCAACAGACACATGAAAAAGTGTTTCATATCACTCGACATCAGGGAAATACAAATCAAAACCACAGTGAGATACCACCTTACACCAGTCAGAATGGCAGAGTCATCTTTCTAAAGCACAGCTGTCATCATGCCACTCTCCTCTTCACAGACTGCCACTGTCTCCATCTGCATTACTTATAGAATAACAACTCAACTTGCTGTCTGAAGCCCTCCATAGTCTGAAGGACTGAGCCTACATTTTTAAGCACATTTTCCTCTTGCATCCTATTCTCTATATTTGAAATCTCTCCTATTCTTTCTTGCCTATATACTTTTGTTGACACATTGCCTTCCACTTGCAATGTATTTCTCTCCATCTCTGCCTGGTAAAATTCTACCTATTCCTTAGATTGTTATGTGTACTTTCCTCAAATATTTGGTGATTTTAGATTATGAAATTATCTTTATTGATGAGACTCTTTACTACTCCTGTTTACTATTCTGTGCCAATGAGGAGCCACAACCATTGTTCAGCTCTAATCCCACACTTCATGCCTATCACCAATAGCTCTTCACTGGCATTTTCCATCACTATATATACCAGCCATTCCTACTGCAAGCAGCCATGCAAGCAGCCATTAGCAGTGGCCACACCACTGGTTCCCCCTGGTACCAACCACATTTGGCATCCTTCCTTGCTACCACCTTTCCCCTATCAGGTACCCTTCACCTTCTGGACAGTTTTTGCTCATACTTATTCCTCTGCCTAGAGTGCTTCCACCTTCTTTTCTCTCCCAGGCTCATTCTTCATCTGGATAATACCAACTCAGCTTTCATTTCTCAGCTTAATCATTGGCCTCTCATAGTAAGTTAGACCCTCATTTCATTTGTCTTTTATCTTTCCTTCAGACTATTGTGTTTTAATTACTTAATTAATTGCCACCATTTATTTAAGTTCTGTTATAGTACATCTGTATTTTGTTCACCACTGTACCCTTTAGGACCTAGCATAGTTTCTGGATCATAATCAGTGTTCAAACTATATTTTTTGACTGACTCACTGACTGACTAAGTGACTGCTTATTCTTGGGCTAGTCCTTCAGACTGTTCTGGTGGTATGAATTAAATTGAACCTTGAGGTATTTCTTCTCCTCTTGTCTCCCTAGCAATTGGCCAGGGACCTGACATTCCCACTGTTCCTTACTCTGCTGTATTGAGGCTTTAAAGAGACCTGTGAAAATGCAAAAATAGTGACCATTGATTACTACTGGCAAAAAGGACTTAGCCTAGATCAGAGGGCCCTTTGGGATGGATGTTAGGCCAGTAGGTTATTATGGTAGGGGAGGATGAAGCTTGATAGAGAATTCCTACAGCATAGATTCCGTGGAGGGTGTGTGAGAGCAGTGCCTGAACACTCAGGGTAAGTATATTGATGAGTCAGGGCAGGAGTAGGGATGGAGAGAGGCAGTGATGCTATAGACGAGGTGCCATTTAGCTTTAGTTAAAGTATGTGTGCATTATTTTGGTTTCTATATGGGAATTAGTTGGCAACAATTGGGTTTTTTTTGTGGGAGATAAAAATCCTAACCTTTTATCAAATGACAATGTGATATTTATAATTAGATAATAGTAGCTGTCTCCTGAGGGGACTGTCAGTTTGCAAATGATTCTCACCAGATTATGGTGGGATCAATAGGAGCTGAATAATTAAAATTCAATACTACTATGTCTCTCTCAATAACACTGTGGAGAATGATGTATGACAGATTTAATTGAATTTGTCAGACACCATGGCTACATGCATAGATCACAGGGGATATTTTTAGAGTTACGTATTTGATTTTCTTATGAGACATGCAATGGGCCTTTTAAACATTTGAGGTTCCTCATGAGCCCTGCACTGTTGTGCTCTGGGAGTGTTGACAAGGCCAGGAAACACAGACCTGACTGTGCCAAATGTCAAAAAATCTACACGTAAAGTGGAATGGTGGAGATGCCTGCTAATTGCATGGAAAGAGTTGATTTGGGCGGTAAAAGGTCCTAAAGGACAAAAAAAAAAAAAAAAAAAACCCAAAAGGACAAAAAAAAAAAAACCCCAACTAAACTCCCATTACTTAATAATTATTTTCTCACAGCATTTTATTAGCCACCATAGAGAGAATTCAGGAATAACTTCGGTGACTTGGGTTCTAGACCTAACTCTGACACACACTAGATCTGTGACCTCCAAATCTCTCATATACAGGATGACAGAGTGATGCCATCTTTGCATTATCTCCCTCACAGTGTTAACAGGGACAAATAAAATAGAAGGTTTTAAAGTGATTTGTAAACTGTGGTGTACTATGAACATGTTAATAAGTTGCATATTATTTTTGTTAACATTACCTCCATTTGTTGATTCATCAATCCATTCATTTTCTTATCCATTTAATCATCCCTCTACCATTAATTCAATGGACTTTTACTAAGAGTGAACTGTGCCAAGCTCAGCATAGTCCTTGCTTTTGAGAGGCACCATGTTTGGTGAGGGAACAAACCAATATAGAGTTAAGTGGTTTAAAGTGCTACTGGTATTATGATAGAATCATGAACTGGTTGTGGAGCACAAATTAGGTCATGATGAGGACATTAGGAAAGACTTAAAATGAAGTTTAACAGTACACAGGTTTTGAGTATTGGGTAGGTGCTCACTGGGAAGATGGAGGTGCAAGAGAGAGCATTTAAGGTTGAAGGAACACTATATACAAAGACACAAAAATATGAAATGTTCTAGTGTACTCTGGCAACTCCAAATAGTTTTGTGTGTTTGCAGAGCTGAATCTGGAGAAGTAGGTGGGTTCGGTTCATGAAGTGCTTTGCACATCATTTAAGCGTACTGGACCTTTATGCCCAGGAAAGTGGGGAGCCACTGAGGGGCTTTGATTTAATCAAGGAAATGATGTGAAGAGATTTAAACTTGAATTAGAATCCTCTGGCAGCAGGGTGGAGGGTGAATTAGAATGGGCAGGGTAGAGGCAGTAAGACCAGTTAAAAGCTTATTGTGACAGTTCTAGGGAAACAACAATGTGGTTCTGAATTACAGGTTGAAACCTTACATGAATGATGACTTAGTCGTCTCAGTGGAGATACTCATGATGGGAGAAGGGTTTTAGACAAACTCCTCTTCTGTGACAACTTTTGAATTGCCTTCCAACTCTGGCTCTCTATCCACTATTCATAGTTTCGGAGACTGGCTCTATCATTCTTCATTTGTACAAGTCAGAAACTTGTCCCTTTCTAACCCTTGACATCCAATAGTGCTGATTCTACCTCTAAGGAAAACAAAATAAATAAAGTTAGTCTGAAAAGGTGTTTAAAATCTTGTTTAAATTGGTGGGAGAAGATAGGATCCATTTTTGATGCATTAATAGTCCTAGGGACAAACAAGTTTTTTTGGTCTGTTGAAGGTGGTGGTGGGTAGTGATTTACAAAATTCTATTTCCATACAGCTTACTTCCCTTTCTCTTACAGTATAGAGGTGGTCATGTCTCACCTACATTTATTATTTTATTTTTTTTAAGATGTGTTTCTTTTTATTTGAGAGAAAGAAAGAGAAGGGGCAGAAGGAGAGGGAGAGAGAGAATCCTCAAGCAGACTTCCTGCTGAGCATGGAGCCTGATGTGGGGTTTGGTCCCAGGGGGGACCCTGGGATCATGACCTAAGCTGAAATCAAGAGGCAGACACTTAACTGAATGAGTCACCATGTACCCCTCACTTATTTTTAAATTTGGCAGACACTTACACTTTTAAGGTCCCTTTTCTCTCTGGTTTACTCACTGTTATGCTTAGGCATCAAATGCCTTTTGCTCAGTATCTCATTTTTGCTACTCAATTTTGTTCTTTTCATAAATGTTTATGGAGCTGGCATCATAAAAAAAGGTAGAGTAGACAGCTATGTACAGAGTAGGATTTCACAGACTCATAAGACGTCAGAACTGGAAGGGGCCTTAGGGATTATCTTTGCCAAGGCCCTGGAAGCAACGTGGTCAAAAATACAAATCTCGATGAAAATCTGTCTTCTACTACTTATAAGATTTGAAGATTTATACAAGTAACATAACTGCTCAGAACTAGTGTTCCTTATCTATAGAGTAAGTATTATAATAACTGCTTGGGAAGATTAAGAGAATGATTGATAGAAACAGCCTTAAACACAGTGTCTAGCACATGGTATGAGCTCTATAAATTGTAGTTGCTTTTATCTTCTTCCTTTCATTTTACTAATAAAGTTAATAATAAAAATTAATAAATTTAATAAAAAATTATTAATAAGTTTAGTAAAATACTGAGACTAAGAGAGAAGTGACTTCCCATGGTCATGTAGGTCAATAGAGTCCAAATTAGAACACAGGTTTTCTATTTTCTCATTCATGTTTGTAGTTATACTTAGAAGCCCCCTGTTCTGGCACAGGATCAGACAGAGGGTGGGGGTTGGTAAGAATTTGTGTTGCTGGCCTAGGAGATAGGAACAGAGAAGAGGGACAGGGAAAAGGGCAGAGAAGCCAGTGAAAACAGCACCTTCCTCCAAATTTTGCTAAGGGCTCTAAGGGCTGCTTTCATCCTAGAAAATGATGTGGTCTCATTTATCATTGATTTCTACTTTGAGTTTGTCTGTTGTCAGCACACAGGGCTGCTAGAGATAGGTATACACCTGATCCCTAGGGAATCTTCCTAGCAACATGTTGCATGATAGGAAGAGTTAGCTGGAAGGAGCCATTAGTGTCTGGGAATAATAGAGAAATGACTGGATTCCCGAGAATTGTTAGAAAAAGATCCATGAATGAATCCCCAACAATTAATAACAGGCAGAACTTAACAGTTGTTTCAGAATGAGCTGCTTTGAGGTCATTCAGATATTTTTCCCCCAAATTTCAAATATAATGCCATTGGGAGACTGAAATTTATTTTAAGAGCCATTATTTACAGCTCAAAGCTACAACAAATGGCAATGATGTTGGATGTTTCACATTTGGATACTCCTAAGGTTGTTGCTTTCAGACATTTATCATAGGTTCTGCTTATAAATATTTGCTTTCATGAATATTCTTGCACCATGGCTCAGTTCCTATTTTTCCAATACGAGCAGAGTCAGGGTTATGTCAGTAAACACAATAAAAAAACACATCTTGTGTTGTTGACCATGAAGCTCTGAGGTCTGGGTGGAGTACACTCTCATTAATTCACTTCGTTTGCCTACATAAGAGACTCTATTGTTATTCCTCCCTACTTTCTATTTCTCATCTTTTACAGGTAGATTATAAATTACAGTTGATAACGGTATCTTTCCTACAGGAAAATAACATTGCTGATTTATAGTCAATTAGAAAAGATGTGTCCTTTGAATTGTGTCTCTCCTGGTGGGGCATGGGGTTTCTTTGAATCAGTCGTACTTTTGTTTGTCCTCTTAGTGTCTAGCTATAAATAACTGTCAGATGACCAGGGTTAGAGTTTAGCCTGTGTTTAGTGTTAGGGGCTCAGTCTGGGGCCAGGGTTAGCTAGGTGCCAGAGGACACAGTGAAAATAACTGGATCATTTACCTTTGGTGGAATAGTTAGTTCAGATTGGCCCCAATTGGCTTTTTCCTTAAAACCCAAATAGCATTTACTTATATGATCCAGCACCTACCACAATCTACTCAGAACACAACCTTGAAGGAAGAGAACTAGAACCGGAAGGTAGAGGGCAAAGGAAGAAGGAAGGGAAGGTCCAGCAAGTCCAGCCTAGGGTAACACATGGGTCAGCTGTCATTGTGGGATGTCTGAGGACATCAGATCCTGTCAGATCGACTGTACAGGAAAAGAACACGAAGACTGAGGAACCTCAGAAACAAACCTTACCTACTTCACAAGTTTGTCTTTCACAACTTTTATAAAACCTAGCACTTCTGCCTGGTGGGATTTTAAAAGGAGGCATTTTGGAATATCATACATGGAATGACATCTGTGATGTTTATTTTCTCCACCCTTGAATCCATGGGCTATCTTTGGAGTGTTAACCACCTTGAGCAATCTCTTGGTCCCATTGGTAGTCAGGACTTCTGCATGTGAGTATTTCCAGTCTGGTCACATAGGCTACTGTTTAACCTGAAGGTCTAAGCCTGCTGCCAGGCCTCTCACCTGGGAGAGGACGAGTCTTTCACTGGCTGCTGGATGTGATAATCAGAGAAGGTAAAAGTTCTCATAAGAAAAACCTTTTAAAGGTATTGAACTTTAGTGTCACTACAGATGTCTAGTTCAGCTTTGTAAAGAAGACAGGAAATGCCCTTGTTTTCTGCCAGGGAACATATGCTAGAAGCAGTTATAATGGCAGCCAGTTTAACAATACTCTGGTGAAGAATCAGGCGGTCCAAGAGGATTGTGGCTTAGGAGTGCACCAAAATAGTGGTTCCCCCAAATAACCTAAGAGCTTGTTGAACACGATACTAGGGCCTTATGTGGAGATTTTGATTCATTCCATCTAGGGTGGAGCCAGGGAAGCTGTACATTTGACAAGTGCCTCAGGTAGTTCTGATGCTATTGATGCTTGAAACTCTTGCCATAAAAATTCATTATTTCAAATTATTTGCATTGGGTTTGTGGTCATTTTCTGATGTGAGCTGAACTAAAACTTCTGTTGGAATCTGTGATGAGAGTGTCACTTTAGGAGTGGAACATTGCAAATAAGTTCAAAATAAAGAGAACAGTTTACCTGCATAGAATACTCTGATTCTGGGAGAACCAGACACATTTTCAAGTACTGTCAGATTATTGCTTTTTATACTACAAATTACTACTCTAGGTATACTTCCAATAAGTTTTTTTCTTTCTTTGTTGTATATTCCATAAGGGCCTCTCATATACAATGCTTTCTTTTCCAAGTTAAGGTTAATATTTTTTTTTAAAGATTTTATTTATTTATTTGAGGGAGAATGAGTGAGAGAGAGCATGAGAAAGGAGAAGGTCAGAGGGAGAAGCAGACTCCTCAAGGAGCTGGGAGCCTGATGTGGGTGGGACTCGATCCTGGAAGTCTGGGATCATGACCTGAGCCGAAGGCAGTTGCTCAACCAACTGAGCCACACAGGCGCCCCTAAGGTTAATATTTTTAAAATTATATTTGAGAGAGAAAGAGTGAGCACACCCATGGAGAGAAGTAGAGGGTAGAGGGACATGCAGCCTCCATGCTGAGTGCAGAGTCTGATAAGGGGCTCAATCTCAGGACCCTGAGAGCATGACCTGAGCAGAAACCAAGAGTCAGATGCTTAACTAACTGAGCCGCCCAGATGTCCCTCCAAGTTTAGGTTAATATTGAATGACAGAATGGAAATATGCTTCTGGTTAAAAAAAAATGTCTAGTCCAGATTGACAGGGTTGACTTCCTCACAGTATAGTAAAAGTACAGATCATAAAGTGAGGAGTATAAAAGGGAGATCCACAGTGGAATTGAGGGAAAGATGGACTTCAAATAAGGGGCTTTTGAGCTTCTTGATATAGAGATCTCTACTAATATCTGTCTCCCCCCAGCAAAATCCTATTTTTATCAAGCTCAAAGCATTAAAAGTGGAGAAATAGGGAAGGAGAAAGAAGGGGTGGGAATGATAATCTAAGAAAGGGAGAATCTAAGAAAGGGCTATCTATCAAGTCTGAATAAGCTTGTGAGGTCTCTTTATTTCTTTTGCTTTGGTGATGGTGACTTTGTCAACTTTCTCCAGCACTGACTCACTTTTACAGTCTAGGCATAATGAGGGGGATATAGGAAGGTCTGGAAACAGAGGAGCAGCCAGGCCCAATCCCAGAAAATCCTCCACAGCCCATTCTTTAGCAGCATCACAATACTGTCCTTGTATCACCCTGGGTATAGTGCTCTTCATATATAGTGCAGTAACCCAGTTTGCTGACTCTTTCCCTGTCCCTAAGCCAAAGCTCACAGGCCCAGTCAACAATTTGTTTTGCTTTTGGTAGGGGAAGTAGAACTAGTGTACATATAGTTAGCTGACAGCTAAACTTGATTATATGAAACTGTGGTCCCAGAATAGAGAGGCCTGATTAAATACAAACTAGGGAATTGGGGGTTTCAAATGACACAAAGGTTATGGAAGGGGCAGGTTGTGGGTTGTAGATGGTTGGGAAGATACCAACTTTACTGATTCCCTTGTATCTCCACAAGCTACAAGGAATATGTAGCAAAGATGGGAGATAGTTGGAGTTGGGGAAAAAGTAGACTTTGGTTGTCTATCATAACTGATGGTCATGGGTATTTTAGTATCTTTTCTTTTTTTGTTGTTGTTGTTTTTAAAGATTTTATTTGTTTATTTGTCAGAGAGAGAGAAAGAGCACAAGCAGGCAGAGACACAGTGACAGGCAGAGGCAGAGGCAGAGGGAGAAGCAGGCTCCCTGCCGAGCAAGGAGCCAAATGCAGGACTTGATCCCAGGACCCTAGGATCATGACCTGAGCCTAAGGCAGCCCCTTAACCAACTGAGCCATCCCAAAAACCTTAAACACATTGAAAAATCTCCTTCTGATCCTGTCCAAGCCATGCCTTACCATTATGTTATATACAAATCTATAAATAATAGCACTGTTTAGGACAGCTTCTCACACTGATATATCTCGGATATTGTTAAAATACAGATCCAGTTCTGTAGGTGTGGTATCAGGTCTGATATGCAGCATTCCTAACACTGCCCATGGTATGGGTGAGGGCAAATCGGCAAGGCTTCAAGGAAGAAGTATGTCTTGAGCAGGGCATTGAACGATAAGATTAGGTTTAGATGGAGAAGAGAGGCTACATTGGTGCTGATGTACATTATCTAATGCAGAGGAATAGGAGAGACTTATGAAATAAGGATCCTGAGGATGGGGTAAGCATATATGGCCAAGAAAATGAAAAACTGATCTTTGCAGGACCAAAGTCTCGTTTGAGGAAGTAGGTGAAGATAGGAGTGGGTAGGTAAGGTGGGGGCATTGCATGGAAGAGAGTCTTGATTGCTGGTCTGAGGAGTTTGGACTTTGTCCTGTAAGTAAACAAAGAGTCAATGAAGGGGGCGCCTGGGTGGCTCAGTGGGTTAAAGCCTCTGCCTTCAGCTCAGGTCATGATTCCAGGGTCCTAGGATCGAGCCTCGCATCAGGCTCTCTGCTCAGCAGGGAGCCTGCTTCCCCCTCTCTCTCTGCCTGCCTCTCTGCCTCCTTGTGATCTGTCTGTCAAATAAATAAATAAAATCTTTTTTTAAAAAAAGAGTCAATGAAGCGTTTTGAGAGAGGAATAACAATTTGGAAGTGGTGCCTTCAAAAGAACTAATCTTGAAGTGGCTCATAGGATAGATCAAAGGGAAGAGAACCTTAGAGGAAGGTAAAAATCAATTGCAGTAAGACAGGTAGGGGGGATGAGTTCTGGATCAGGGTGGCAATAGCATTTGAAAAGCAAGTCATCAGACTGGGAAATAGCAGGACTCTGTGACTGATTGAAGCTCCCCCTGTGTCTTTCTGCCCCTCCTTCAAATCACCGCATTCAGAAGATATAAGAGGCTGTGGGGTCAAGTTTATTTCACTAGTACATTTTTGAAGCTTTTTTTAAACTCCTGAAAATCATACTGTGAATTGAGATGGCTGCAGTGAACTTGTGGGAGAAATAGTCTTCTCTCATATTGCCAGTGGGGCTGAAAGGTGATGTTCTAAATGGTACATAAAATTCTGAAAGGATAGACAAATTGTTGCCTATAAGCCTTGTAAGATAGTAACTGCTGCTGAAACACAAGATCATAGTCAGACCGTGGAGAAGCTAGAAGTGAAGAAGGCAATTTAGGCTCGATTTTGTTTACAAGGTAGGTGTAATTTGGAGACCATACTGACAAGAGCTTGGCTATAAATATAGATTTCATCCAGAAGCTATTTGAGGACAATACTTAATGTGGTGTGGGAATGAAGGGTTAAAAAAAAGAAGTCATTGTGTGTTTTGTCCTTTCCAAATTTGTGATGCTTACACCTGATAGGCCAAATGTTTTCTGCCCTCTCCAATGCCTACATTGTGTTCCCACAGCATGACAAACATCCCTTGTGTTCATTTCATTCAGAAAAGTGACATATGCCCCTATTCCTGGGGCACTGAACAAGGCATCAAAAAGCCTCTCCCCTTGTCTATTAGTCCTTCCCACCATTAATCTGCCATGAGACCTGAAATGGCCCACTTTCACTCTGTGAAGGCACAGGGCCCTGTGAAAAAGTATGTTAAATTAAGAGGGATAAGTTAAGGAGAGATTGCTTTTACTACCTCTTTAGCATAGGGAGAACATCAAGGGTGTGAGGTTCTAGGGAAATAAGCTGTTATGAGGGGAAGCAGGAAAGTTCTGGGTGATGGGATAATATTGGAAAAAGGCTCCCCAGTATGCATGTAGGTGGTACTAGGTAGGGAAGGGCCACTGTTAGGTGTGGAAAGATGAAGGACTTGTGTCAACTTACAAGTGTTCCTGAATCAGCTCATAGAAGCCTGATAGCTGAGAAACAGCCATCTTGAGAAATTCTTAAGTTTGAGGTCTGGTAAATGAGTTTCCTACTGAGGGGAGGCTGGTGATACCTCTTGTTTGAGAGGTATGTTGCCAGGCATTAGACTTTTGTGAGAAGACCATTAATTCATATCATAACTATATTTTTAAGCTGGGATGAAAAATAACCTGCTAGACCTTAATAGAAGAAATTTACTGAGACTAATATATGTGAATATACCTCCCTAGATTCCTTTGTAGCATACGAAGTGGTACTAAAGGGAAATTTTTGTGAATAATGTGAGAGCTCCCATTATCTGACAGATTCAGCATTTGCTATGTGTTCATTGAATGAATGAATGAATGAACAAAATACAAATTGACTGAATCACTAAATTTAAGGCTATAAGTCTGGGTTCAAATTTCTGTACTTCCATTTATAAGCTGTTGGACCTTTGGTAAATTTTTTTCTCTGCCTAGACCTCATTTTCTTAATATTTAAAATGAGAATAATGATACTTGCCCTGCCTCCCGCACATAGTTATGGGAAAAATAGTAGATAAAAAGAAATTTTCACATGGAAAACTCTAAAATAGAGGTTTACGGAGTTATCCAAGGATGGCCATTTTGGTGTTTGCTAAGATAAAGGGGTCTCTGGAGTTCATTAACGGAAGGTCCCTACAGTTGGCCTCTGGCCCTAGTGTGACCTCCTACAAAGAAACCTCTGTGCTGTCCAAAATTCAATTCTAAACTCCTGTGCAATCAGTGTAAAAATCAGATTCCTATTCTGCCTGGCTGGCCTGCCTTCCTGGAGTGACAGAGACCACAGGAAATACTGTGGGCTTTGTATGGAATACCATGGGAACATATCCGCCAGAAGGCTGTGCTCTTTCTTCTGTGGGCACCGTTATCCCTCCAGAGATGAGAAAGTCATCCTAGGATATTTTTTCTGTATCCTCAGCTGTCTCTAAGATGACACTTTCCCAAGGGTGAGAGTGAGGGGGCAGGAGTAAGAGAAGTATGGGTCTCCCTCTTTCTTTCTCTCTTCCTCTCTCCTCACATTGTGATTCACAAGGAGCAGTTGATTTGACTTTTAATCAGTTTCCCCTTTGTGTTATTCTCCTTTCATCTGAGATCTCACTCCTCACCTTGGGCTCTGTTCAGTTGATCTCAAAGGAAGCTGCTTCACATTTCCTTTCTTGGACACATTGTGCAGAGTTCCTATTTAAATGGATGCTTTGTTCCCAGGGTTAAGGGAGAGAAGGTGGGATGATTTAAAAATCCTGCCCAGAGTCCTTGAGGAAGCAGACTGGAGTGCTGTTTGCAGAAGTCAATAGGCTTGTTGTAAGCAGGCATTGTGTGTTCTAGCACAGGCTGCTGAAACAAATCAATTTCAATTTACTTGTCTAGCAAAAGGAGCCATTATTTAGAACTGAATGGTCAGAGCTCCCATAATATATTGTGAAAACTTATTGTAGTTTTTACTGAGAGCTAGTATGATGAAATTATTTGTTTAGAAGCAGAGTGTGGATGTTTATAGAATATAAATTCTGGAGGTATTGATTAGGGGCAGTTGAAGAATGAGCCACATTTCTTTTCCAAATGTGGAGGCCGGGTGATATTCATCCGACATTGATACCAGAGTTCACTGCTGGCTGGAAAGCTGACAGGATCCTTATTGTGACAACAAACACAATTAACACCAGAGGAGAGTGTTTTCTAGGTAGGGAGATACAATAGTTAACGCTGAAGTTCATTCACCTTTAAAGAGCAAGTTGGCTCATAAATTTGGCTTTCTTACGTTTTCCCTTACAAGAATGTCTGTCTCTGCCTCTATATTTTACGTTAGCTATACAGCTTCGTGTATTACCAGTAAATTGTTGAAACTTCCTGTAGGAGTAAAATCTAAGGCTTGAATCACTAAAGTTTTATGTTTTCCTTTTTGCAGAGTTTACACTGAAAACAACAACAACAACAACAACAAAGGCATTAGGTTTGAGATATGATTTGTTCCTTTCCTCCAAATTGGCTGATGATATATATATATTTTTTATTTATCAGGTTTTTTATGCATTTTAACTTCTGATGATTGGTCTTTTGGAAAATGGTTACAATTTTTGCTGTATATATTATGGTTTTCTGTTAAAGGTCTTTCTACCTCTTCCATGAATGTAAGTTTTCATGTTTTCTATAAAGGTCAGATACTTTTACTTATGACCATCACTGGGGTCTAGCAGAACCTTGGATCCTGTTTACTTGACTTAGTTGGGTAGGACATTGGGCTGCAGAGTAATAACTGATGAAAATTAAATACAAAACTCTTAGGGTCTAGCGGTAATCTAGAAGTTGTTCTTATCTTACTTGTGGAATCCTGCTTGTACTTGCCTTTCTTAAGCAGTGGTCCCCATTCTAACTCCCAAACTATCTAGGCCACATACTAACTCTTCACCTTGAATGCCTTATTGATAGTACTTACACAGAGCTTGAATTTAGAGGGTAATCACTAAATGTTTATTAAATGAATGAATAGAAAGATGCCTCAAGGGTACAGAAGTAGACAATTTAATATACTAAATCAAACTAATGTAATAATGGAATAGTTATGAAATTGTATGTTCTTTTTCTCAGGTATATTATTGATATTTAACAGAGACTTACATGGTGGAAGCTTCAGATATCATAGCTATCCCCAAGGTGACAACAAGATCATATCCCATTTGTAAATTACCTGTGTATGATTTGGACTTTATTTCAAGATTTGCCTTTATTTACATGTGAACCTTGTTTTGGAAGGGGAGTGGAGGGCATATCAAATGCAGCCAGAGTTCAGTCAATGCTAGACAGCGCATTCAGACTCAAAAACCAGGTACTGGTATCCTAAGGTAAATTGGCTGCTTTAACCCTGTGATGCTTATTGATCCAGAAAAAGGCATGACTGATGTGATTCATATCAATTTGAATTTTCAAACAGTAAAGAGCAAGGACTCAGTCACACCACTTTAATACAGTGCCAACACAAGTGGCTAATTAGGGCAGCTCAGTGAGCAGACATTGGTGGCAACCCAGTAAAACTGGTTGTTGGTACCTACAGAGCAATGAAACAAAATTGAAAGCTCAGAAATTCGCCCATGCATATACAGTCAACTAATATTTGACAAGGAAGCTAAGAATACTCAATGAGGAATGGATAGTGTCCTCAATAAATGATATTTAGAAAGCTGGATGTTCATAGGCAAAAGAATAAAATTGGACCCATATCTTATATCACTCACAAAAATTAACTCAAAATAGATTAAAGACTTAAATGTAAGCCCTAAAACAGTAAAACTCCTAGAAGAAAACATAGGGGAAAATTTCCTTGATATTGATTTTGGCAAGGATTATTTCGATATAACACCAAAAGTACAAGCAACAGAAGCAAAAATAAATGAATGGGACTACATCAAACTAAGTATCTTCTACGCAGTGAAAGAAAACAGTCAACAAAGTGAAAAGGCAGCCTACAGAATGGGAGAAAATATTTATAAGCCACATATCTCATAAGGGTATACTATCCAAAATATATAAGGAACTCATGCAACCCAATAGTATAAAAACAAATAATCTGAGTAAAAAATAGTCAAAGGATTTGAATAGACTTTTTAAAACAAAATATGCAAACATTACTAATCATCAGAGCAATGCAAATCAAAACCACAGTGTGGTGTCACTTCAACCTGTTAGGTTGGCTATCATCAAAAAGACAAGGTATAACAAGTGCTGGCAGTGATGTGGAGAAAAGGGAACCCTTGCACATTGTTGGTGGTAATGTAAATTGGTATAGCCACTATGGAAAACAGTATGGAATTTCCTCAAAAAATTAAAAATATTTCAGGCTTCACACTCAGCAGGGAGTCTCATTGAGATTCTCTCTCTCTCTTCTCTCTTCACATCCCCCTGCTTGTTCACTCTCTCTTTCTCTCAAATTAATAAATAAATACTTTAAATATAATAAAATAAAAATTGACAAGGGAAAAAAATTAAAAATAAAACTTTTTTTTTTAAAGATTTTATTTATTTATTTGACAGACGGAGATGACAAGTAGGCAGAGAGGCAGGCAGAAAGAGAGACGGAGAAGCAGGCTCCCTGCTGAGCAGAGAGCCCGACGTGGGACTCGATCCCAGGACCCTGGGATCATGACCTGAGCCGAAAGCAGAGGCTCTAACCCACTGAGCCACCCAGGCGCCCCAAAAATAAAACTGTTTTGATCTAGCAAGTACACTTATGGTTGTATATATCTTAAAAAAATGAAGTCTTTATGTTAAAGAGGTATCTGCACCTCCATGTTCATTGTAACATTACATAAAATATCCAAGGTATGGAAACAGCCTAATTATCCATCTACAGAAGAATGGATGAAGAAAGTGATATCTATCTATCTATCTATCTATCATCATCTATACATACACATAAAGTGGAATGTTTTTGTTTAAATTCAATTAGCCAACATGTAGTACACCACTTATTTCAGATGCAGTGTTCAGTAATTCATCAGTTGCATATAACAACCAGTGTTCATGACATCATGTGCCCTCCTTCATGGCCATCACCCAATTACCCCATCCTCCCACCCATCTTCCTTCCAGCAACCCCAGTTTGTTTCCTATAGTTAAGAGTCTGTCATGGTATTTCTCCTCTCTGTTTCTTTCCATTCCTTTTTTCCTCCCTTCCCCTATGATTTTCTGTGCTGTTTCTTATATTCTATATATGAGTGAAACCATATGAAAACTGTCTTTTTCTGATTGAATTATTTAACTTAGCATAATACCCTCCAGTTCTATCCACATTGATGTAAATGGTAAGTATTCATCCTTTCTGATGGCTGAGTAATATTCCAGTGTGTGTGTACACACACACACACACACACACACACACACACACACACGCACCACATCTTCTTTATCCCTTCATATGTCAATGGACATCTTGGCTTGTTCTAGTTTGGCTATTGTGGACAATTGTGGACATTGTCGCTATAAACATTGGAGTGCATATGCACCTTCAGATCATTAATTTTGTATCTTTGGGGTAAATAAGTAAAAGTGTAATTGCTGGGTGTAAGGTAGCTCTATTTTTACCTTCTGATTTCCAGAGTAGCTGTACCAGTTTGCATTCCCACCAACAGTGTAAGACAGTTCCTCTTTCTCCACATCCTCACCAATATTTGTTGTTTCCTGCCTTGTTAATTGTAACCATTCTGACTGGTGTGAGGTGGTATCTCATTGTCATTTTGATTTGTATTTCCCTGATGCCGAGTGATGTCGAGCATTGAGCATTTTTTCGTGTGTCTATTGGCCACTTGTATGTCTTCTATGTAGAAATATCTGTTTATGTCTTCTGCCCATTCATTGACTGGATTATGATTTTTTGGGTGTTGAGTTTGATAGGTTATTTATAAATCTTTCATATTAGCCATTTATCTGATATGTCATTTGCAAATATCTTCTCCCATACCATAGTTTATCTTTTGGTTTTATTGATTGTTTCCTTTGCTGTGCAGAAGTTTTTTTACCTTGATGAAGTCCCAATAGTTTATTTTTGCTTTTGTTTCCCTTGCCATTAGAGACGTGTCTTGCAAAAACTTGCTGTAGCTAATATTCTCCTCTAGGATTCTGATGGATTCCTGTCTCACGTTGAGGTCTTTTATCCATTTTGAGTTTATTTTTGTGTATGGTATAAGAGAATGGTCAAGTTTCATTCTTCTACATATAGCTGTCCAGTTTTCCCAGCACCATTTATTGAAGAGACTATCTTTTTTCCACTGTATATTTTTTCCTGTTTTGTTGAAGATTATTTGACCATAGAGTTGAGGGGTCCATATCTGGGCTCTCTACTCTGTTCCACTGGTCTATGTGTCTGTTTTTATGCCAGTACCATGCTGTCTTGGCGATCACCGCTTTGTAGTAAAGCTTGAAATCAGGTAACGTGATGCCCCCAGTTTTATTTTTGTTTTTCAACATTTCCTTAGCGATTCGGGGTCTCTTCTGATTCCATACAAATTTTTGGATTATTTGCTCCAGCTCTTTGAAAAATACCGGTGGAATTTTGATCGGAATGGCATTAAAAGTATAGATTGCTCTAGGCAGTATAGACATTAGCCAAAGTCCAAGAAGTTACTACCTCTGTTCTCCTTTAGGATTTTGATGGATTCCTGTCTCACATTTAGGTCTTTCATCTGTATTGAGTTTATCTTTGTGTATGGTGTAAAAGAATGGTCCAGTTTCATTCTTCTGCATGTTGCTGTCCAATTTTCTCAGCACAATTTCTTGAAGAAACCATCTTTTTAAAAAGGTTTTTAAAATTTATTTCACAGAGAGTGAGTACAAATAGGCAGGGTGATAGGCAGAGGGAGAGGGCAAGCAGACCCCCACTGAGCAGGGAGCCTGACGTGGGACTTGATCCCAGGACTCTGGAATCATGACCTGAGCTGAAGGTGGCCACTTAACTGAACCACCCAGACACCTTTTTTAAAAAAAGTACTTTATTGATTTATTTGAGAGAGAGAGAATGAGAGAGAGAGAACACAAGAGGGGGGCAGTGTCAGAGGGAGAAGCAGACTCTCCACCAAGCAAGGAGCCTGATGTGGGACTCGATCCTGGGACTCCAGGATGATGACCTGAGCTGAAGAAAGTCACCCAACCAACTGAGCCACCCAGGTGCCTGAGACTGTCTCTTTTCCATTGGATAGTCTTTCCTGCTTTATTGAAGATTAGTTGACCATAGAGTTGGAGGTCCATTTCTGGAGACTCTATTTTGTTCCGTTGATCCATGTGTCTGTTTTTGTGCTAGTACCATGCTGTACTGATTATCACAGTTTTGAAATATAGCTTGAAGTCAGGCATTGTGATGTCCCCAGCTTTGGTTTTCTTTCTCAACATTACTTTGGATATTCAGGTTTTTTTTTTCCTGAAATATTTTAATATTTTAACAATATTTATTCTTCTAGTCCATGAGCATGGAATGTTTTCCCATTTCTTTGTATCTTCCTCAATTTCTTTCGTAAGTGTTCTGTAGTTTCTAGAGTATAGGTCCTTTACCTCTTTTGTTAGGTTTATTCCTAAATATTTTATGGTTTTTGGTATAATTATAAGTGGGATCAATTTTGTAATTTCTCTTTTTATAGTCTCATTGTTAGTGTATAGAATGCAACTGATTTCTGTGCATTTATTTTATATCCTTCCACATTGCTGAATTCCTGTATGAGTTCTAGCTTTTAGAGTGGAGTCTTTTGGGCTTTGCACATAAAGTACCATGTCATCTGCAAAGAGAGAGAGTTTGACTTCTTTGCCAATTTGAATGCCTTTTAGTTCTTTTTTTTTTTTTTTTTTGGTCTGATCACTGAGTCTAGGAATTTTAGTACTACGTTGAATACTAGTGTGAGGGTGGGCATCTCTGTAGTGTCCCTGACCTTAGGGGACAAGCTCTCAGTTTAGCCCCATTGAGAATGATATTTGCTGTGGGCTTTTTGTAGATAGCTTTTATGACATTGAGGTATGTTCCCACCATCCCAATACTGTGAAGAGTCTCAATCAAGAAAGGATGCTGTATTTTGTCAAATGCTTTTTTCTGTATCATTTGGGAGGACAATATGGTTTTTGTCCTTTATTTTGTTTTATTTTATTTTGTCCTTTATTTTTATTAATGTGATGTATCACATTGATTTGTAAATGTCAAACCACTGTTGCAACATAAGAATAAATTCCACTTGGTCGTGGTGGATAGTGATTTTAATGTACTGTTGGATTCTACTGGCTAGTAACTTGGTAAGAATTTTGGCTTCGATATTCATCAGGGTATTTGTCTGTAATTCTCCTTTTTGATGGAGTCTTTGGTTTTGGGATAAAGGTAATGCTGGCCTCATAGAAGGAGTTTGCAAGTTTTCCTTCCATTTCAGTTTTTTTGAAACAGCTTCAGAAGAATAGGTCTTCTTTAAATGTTTGGTAGAATTCTGCTGGGAAGCCATCTGTCCCTGGACTCTGATTTGTTGGGAGATTTTTTATTACTGCTTCAGTTTCTTTGCTCGTTGTGGTCCATTCAGGTTTTCTCTTTCTTCCTATTTCAGTTTTGGTAGTTCAAAATTTCTAGGAATGCATCCACTTCTTCCAGATTGCCTAATTCATTGGCATATAGTTGCTCATAATATGTTCTTACAATTGTTTGTATTTTCTAGGTGTTGGTAATGATCTTTCCTCTTTCATTCATGATTTTATTAATTTGGGTCCTTTCCCTTTTCTTTTCGATAAGTCTGGTATGGGCCAATCAATTGTATCAATTCTTTCAAAGAACCAGCTTCTAGTTTCATTGGTCTGTCTACTGTTTTTTGTATTTGTATTTTGTTTTGTTTTGTTTTTGTTTTCCATTTCATTCATTTCTGCTCTGATCTTTATTATTTCTGTTATCCTGCTTGGTTTTTTATTTGCTGTTCTTTCTCCATTTTCTTTAGGTATAAGATTAACTTGTGTATTTGAGACTTTTCTAATTTTTTGAGAAATGCCTTTACTACTTTGTACTTCCTTCTTAGGATTGCCTTTGCTGCATCCCAGAAGTTTTCAACTGTCATGTTTTCATTTTCATTTGTTTCCATGAATTTTTAAAATATCTTTAATTTTCTGGTTGACCCATTCATTTTTAAAATATCTTTAATTTTCTGGTTGACCCATTTATTCTTTAGTAGGATGCTCTTTAACCTCCAAGTGTTTGAGTTCCTTCTAAATTTCCTCTTATTATTGAGTTCAAGTTGCAAAGCATTGTGGTCTGAAAATATGCAGGGAATAATCCCAGTCTTTTGGTACTGGTTGAGACCTGATTTGTGGCCCAGTATGTGATATATTCTGGAGAATGTTCCATATGCACCTGAGAAGAATGTATATTCTGTTGTTCTAGGTTGGAATGCTCTGTATATATCTGTGAAGTCCATCTAGTCCAGTGTGTCATTCAAAGCCTTTGTTTCCTTGTTGATCTGCTTAGATGATCTGTCCATTGCTGTAAGGGGTGTTAATGTCCCCTACTCTTACTGTATTATTATTAATATGTTTCTTTAATTTTGTTATTAATTGGTTTATGTAATTGGCTGCTCCTGTTAGGAGCATAAATTTTTATAATTGTTAGATCTTCTTGTTGGATATACCATTTATGTATGATAGTGTCCTTCTTCATCCCTTACTACAGGCTTTGGCTTAAAATCTAATTTTTCTGAAATAAGGATTGCCACCCCAGCTTTCTTTTAGTATCTGTTAGCATGATAATTGTTCTCCATCCCCTCACTTTCAGTCTGGAGGTTTCTTTAGGTATAAAATGAGTCTCTTGTAGACAATATATAGTGGGGTCTTGCTTTTTTATCCAATCTGATATCCTATGTTTTTTGATTGGAGCATGTAGCTTATTTACATTCAGGGTAACTATTGAAAGATACAAATTTATTGCTGTTGTACTACCTGTAAAGTCTCTGTTTCTGTTTATTTTCTGTTTTGTTTTTGTTTTTGTTTTTGTTTTTTTCTGGTCTATGTTACTTTTGGGCTCTCTCTTTGCTTACAGGATCCTCTTTAATATTTTTTACATGGCTGGCTTAGTGATCACAAATTCTTTTAGTTTCTGTTTATCCTGGAAGCTTTTTAACTCTCCTTCCTTTCTAAATGATAGCCTTGCTGGATAAATCATTCCTGGCTGCATGTTTTTCTCTTTTAGTACCCTGAATATATCATGCCAGCCCTTTCTGGCCTGTCAGGTTTCTATATGGGTCTGCTGCCAGTCTAATGTTCTTACCCTTGTATATGAAGTACCTCTTATCTTGAGCTGTTTTCAGGATTCTCCCTTTATCTCTGAAATTTGCAAGGTTCACTATTATATGTCAGGGTGTTGATATATCTTTATTGATTTTGAGAGGGGTTCTCTGTACCTCCTGGACTTGAATGCCTGCTTCCTTTCCCAGATTAGGGAAGTTCTGATCTATGACTTGCTCAAGTATACCTTCTGTTCCTTTCTTTCTCTCTTTCTTCTTTCATTGGGATCCCAATAATTCTAATACTGTTTCACTTTATGGTATTACTGATTTCTTAAAGCCTCCACTCATGGCCCATTAGTTGTTTTTCTCCCTTTTCCTCAGATTCCTTCCTTTCCACATTTTATCTTTTATGTCACTGACTCTCTTCTGCCTCTTTTACCCTAACTGTGAGAACATGAATTTTAGACTGCATCTCAGTTAAAGCATTTTAAATTTCAACCTGATTAGATTTTATATCTGCACTAAGAGATTCTCCAGTATCTTTTATGCTTTTTTCAAACCCAGCTAGTAACTTTATAATCATTATTATGAATTCTATTTCTGACATTTTACTTATATCCATATTGATTAGATATATGGCAGAGAGTATTACCTCTGGGTCTTTCTTTTGATGTGAATTTCTCCTTCTAGTCATTTTTTTTTCAAAGAAAAATAGATAACAAGTGCATAAAATAAAAAATATCAACCACAACCTCAGTGAAATACATAGTAGATGAATCTGAAGAGGTCAGAAACCAAAAAAGAAAAGGAAAAAAAAGTGGGGGAAGAGAAAATACAATCTCATAAGTGGACATAACAGGGTAATCCACTTGGTCCTGGGGGTATTTTGGTCTGTTTGTTAGCAGATAGTAATTTCCAAAATGGTGAAGAAAGAAATCTTTCTTTCTTTCTATTTTTATCTATCTATATAGATATCGATATCTATATATCTAAATATTGTGTACAGTGAAAGAAAGGCAGTAATGAAGAATATATCTATAAGATGTATGAGGCACCTATGTGGCTCAATCAGTTTAGTATCTGCCTTCAGCTCAGCTCATGATCCCAGGTCCTTGGGATCAGCCCCGCATCAGGCTCCCAGCTGAGCCTTCTTCTCCCTCCCTTCCTCACTCATGCTCTCTCTTGTTATCTCTCTCACAAATAAGTAAAATATTTAAATAATGTAAATGTAAGAATGAAAATTTTAAAAAACTTAAAAACAGTTGCTAAAATGAGAAACTAGTTAAAAAGGAAAAAGAAAGAAAATTCTTTATTGAAAAACTAAAGTGTCATGAGAAAACTCTCAAATTCTATATAGTATTTTCCCTTAGTGCAGGAGTTATACAGTTCTGAGTTATCCATAACCTTTGTATTTGACTGATGTTCCTCCTGGCCTTCTGAGAAGGGTCTGCTCCACTGATTCTCAGCTGTCTTTCCCTAGATGGAGTTGCACCACTCTAGCCAGGGGACTGGGCTTAGTGTAAGCTGCTTTGGGTTGCACTATGTGGCTTTTGTTCTCTGAAGACTTTCTGCACTGATTGCAAATGTGGTTGCTTCTCTTTCTTTCTTTTCTTTTCTTTTTTTTTTTCCTTTTCAACATATAATGTATTATTTGCTTCAGGTCTTTTAATTATCAGTCTTACACAATTCACAGCACTCACCATAGCACATACTCTCCTCCCCAATGACCATAACCCTGCCACCCTACCCCTTGCCCCTCCTCATCAATACTCAGTTTGTTTCCCGAGATTAAGAGTCTCTTATGGTTTGTCTCCCTCCTTGGTCCCATATTGTTTCATTTTTTCCCTCCCTGCCCCCCACGACCCCCCACCCTGTTGCTCAAATTCCTCATATCAGAGAGATCATATGATAATTGTCTTTCTTGGATTGACTTATTTTGCTTAGCATAATATGTGGTTGCTTCTCTATTTGTAAAATTCAAGCAATTCTTTTCTTAGATCTCAGGTTGAATTTACAAGTGTTCAGAATGATTTGACAGATTTCTAGTCAAAATCAAAAAGGACCAGATGAAACAAGATCCCCTACTCTTCCACAACCTCCCTTAGCTTTCCTCCATTGAATGGAATATTATTCAACCATAAAAAGATAAAAATAGTGATTTCCTGCCATTCATGGCAACATGGATGGACCTTGAGGGCATTACCCTAAATGAAATGAATCAGATAGAGACAAATGCTGCAAGTTCTCACTTACACATGGAATCTGAAAAAGCCAAACTTGTAAAAGTAAAGGGGTGATTGTCAGAAGCTGGAGAGTGGGGCAAATGGCGATATGTTGGTCAAAGGGTACAAACTTCTACTTATAAGATGAATAATTTCTGGCAATCTAATGTATAGTATGGTGACTCATTAAGAATATTGTATTATATAATTGAAAGTTGCTGAGAGTAGAGCTTAAATGTTCTCACTGAAGGAAAAAAGTAATTATGTGAAGTAATGGAAGTGTCCACTAACCTTATTGGGGTAATCATTTTGCAACGTATCTGTGTATTCTTTTACACCTTAAACTTACATGTGCTATATATTGATGATATATCAATCAACCTGGGGAAAAAAAACTGGTTTTCATGACAGATAGATAGAATTATCAGTAGTTTGACTACTTCTCATTTTAGTTGCTTGTAATATTGTCAAATAAGGCCAGCAGATGTTCTTGTGGGTGCAGAGTAACCAGCATAATGAGAAATTCATTTCTCCTTCTTTGAAGTCACAGCAGGAGATGCATACCAGTGAATCCTGTACATTTACCTCAGACCCTTATTTACTTCTTAAATAGCTAGTCAGGAGATTGATTGTGGTAGTCTGGTTAGGATCTTGTTTGGATTATTTAATGTGAATAGAAATACTCCTATATTTATCAGAGCCTCACTTGTAATTACAACATTTTATTTTTCAGAAACATCTACAGTCTCTATTTCAGTAAAACTCCCTATCTCCTGACCTGTCTTTCTTAGTGCCTTTCTTCTGACTTCTTATCTGGACCATTCTTTTGCCACTTACTCAGTTGCCTTTTGACCTCTTCTATGTTCCCTTCTTTTGTGATTATTTAATATTGTTTTTGGTAGGTTTGGTTTCCCTCAACTCTAGTAAATGTTCCTTGAGGGCTGAGACTGTCATTTCTTGTTAACCCCTGTGGGCAATAATATCTGTTGAATTAGTATTGCATCTTATTAAAATCATTGCAGTGTTTTGTGTTAGTATTTCAAGGAGTAATATTGCCTTTAACATGGATTTAATATGTACAAAGTAATAATGGTCATTAATTGATCCTTACTATGTATCATTCTAGAAACTTTGCATGTGTTGTCTTACTTATAATCCTTGAAATGATTCCATGAGGCAATGTTTTTAGTTTTGCTATTTTGTAGATAAACAAAACTAAGGTTCAGAGATATTAAGTCATTTGTCCAACGTAGCCCAGCTAGTAAGTGATGAACTTGGGAACTCAGGTTTGTATGACATGAAAGCTCATGATAAACTTTTCCTCATACTGGCTTTTCATGAATTCCTCCATAAACTGTTAAGACAACCTTCCTACCCACTTACTCATAATCCAATCCTTTTACCTTCTCCATTTACTCTGCATTGGAAGAATCCTTCAGCTTCTACCATGGTGAACACACCTTTCCAGGAACCACAATCTATCCCACAGCTGCGTAATGACTATAACAATGAAGTTAAAGGCCAAAGAAAGAAGACAGGCCCCAAATAAATATAGAATATGTGCACCTGTTTATTTCCTTCTTTGGAACTATCAAGATCCAGAAGGTTAACACAATAAAATATTGGATATTGAGAGTGGCAATTTAGAAGTCATCACAAGTCTCTTATAGATAATAGGTCTCATAAATAATGATAACAAAGTTGAATTTTCCTAACTGGAAAACTCTTCATGAGTGTTCAGTGTTGAAGGGAATAGGGATGGGTACCCTGGCAGAAAGGTTACTGTCAAGAAGCCTGTATAATATGTATCATTTGCTTCTTCTGGAAACAATCAATTCTGGAATTGTATTTAATAGTATGTATGTTTTTATCAGCTTTATTGAGATACAATTTATAATTTATCCATTTACTGAGTATGGTTCCATGTTTTTCAGTATATTCACAGGGTTATGCAACCATCATCATAATCTACCTTTAAAGAACACTTTTATCCTCCCCAAAATAGACCCTGTGCCCATTAGGGTCACTATTCTCCCATAGACTCTGCCTCTAAGCCCTAGGCAATTACTAATCTACTTCTATCTCTTTAGATTTACCTGTTCTAGACATTTCATGTAGAAATAATTATACAATATGTGACCTTTTGTCATTAGCCTTTTTCACTTGTCATATTTTCAAGGTTTATCTGGGTTAGAGATTATATCATACTATATTCCTTTTTATATATGAATAATATTCATAGACAGTGTGGACAAATGAAGTACTTTGAGAGGGTTTCAACTTCATGTTATTTTTACATATAAGCAAGAAAAATTATTTGTATAATTTGAAGGATACTGGAAGCCCTCCTCCACCCTATTTGCTTAACACTTATAACATCCTTACACAACTATCATATTTCTGAAATTCCAGTATTAGGAATTCATTCCTTAGGGTTATATCCTCTACTCTCTTTTGAAATGCAAACATCCTTGGAAAGAATAACATATCTTTAAGCTTTGAGTCTGAAGGTCTTACTAGCTCCTTTCATCCCTCAGAGTTGAGGTTCTCCGGAGTGCAGAGAGCCTGAGCAGGAAGGAGGGAGGTTCTCTGTAGGATAAAAAGAAAGGGAAACTCTACAAAGCCTCTGTCTGCCTCTGGATTTGAATTACTAGCTAATTACATGTTTGTACCTTCTCTTGAAGAATAGACAGGAATTGTATTTTTCTCTCTGCACAAAGGTTTCCTTTGAGAGTAAGTCATTATCCACTGTGAGAATCCAAATTCCCAGGTTGGCCTAATCTCATTTTTCTTTGACTCAGTTCTTAAATTTACTTGTGCAATAGTCATAGAAATAGTGCTTATGTGTTTGCATGAATGTGTATACACATATAGTCATCATTTCTATAGCCATATTTATTTGCCCATGTGTTTCTATTTTGGGAATAAATGTGAAAGTATTGCAAGGGTCTAATTAGTTAGCTTTAAACTTTGGTACTGTGTTGGCTGAGAATTTCTCTCCATTGTCCTTTGAGTGGAAAGAGCTCCTCTGCTGAGAGAGATCAATTTTAGCTTGGAGAGAGAATGGCAGTAGGCAGGAAGGAAAGGAGTGACTGGGGGTGCGATTGTAGGAGTTGGGGTGGATGATGTGGAAGGAAGATCTTTAAATATTTTAATCACAAATGGATAGACTACACTGGGGGAGAATGGAAGGCAGAGGGTAAATGGGCAATCAGGCAGGGAATTAGACTCTACCATGTGTCCTCAGGACTTTATTCCAGGAAATAGGGATTTTATAGACCACAGACAGTGCCAGCTCTAAAAACTCTGCATGGTTCCACATGAAAGCCACTGTCTGTGACAGCAAATGCCAGGCAGTAACCTTGGGTGACCTTTGAGTGTATCTCTTGAGTGGTAAACTTTAGTAGCTGTCTGAGTTGATTTTTATTCCACAAATAAAATGTTGTTCTGTTGAGACAGTGAGAGAAAAAGAGGAAATGAATGAGATCTTGAAAACTTTTCTAGTCAGAGAGAGTTGGAGGGCCAGGTTTGCTTTGCTAAAATAGTTTCTCAAATGGTATTTATCACTGAATGTGTTAGCTGATAGGATTGAGAGAATGACAGGGGATGCTCTGGGCAAATGTTTCCTCAGTGCATAATAATTTCAGTTGGATTGTCCCTTCCTTTTTGTTGTTATTGACTCACAATCACAGATTACCATCATTGAAGTAATGTTGCAGGTGTCTGCAACCTGATGGGGTAGATGTAGTAGGTGGTGGTATGGGAAGGACAGAGAAAATGGCTGAGAACACACCTATGAAGTGCTGGGAGAAGGAAAATCTTGGGCATCATGTGGCTTTTTTTTTTTATCCAAGCTTACTAGATGACCTAATAAACATTTTCCCCCCTGATAAACTTCTTTTTTTTTTTAAAACCCTGTAGCCTAAATGATATCAGAGTTCACATTTTCCCAGGCTAAAGATTCTTTCTCAAGCCCTAGGTCCCTGATTCCTAATTATGGCTTTGTTGTACCTTATGGAGGTCTACACAACAGCCTGGAATCTAAAACTGTTGACTTAGTCCCTGAAATACTAGATAAACTCACCTACAACCTGGGAGGTGAGTAAAGAGCTCACTTCTTGATCAAATAGATGATGGTCTGTTAGGGAATTTTTGGTCAGAAACAGGATTCATGAATTGCATTTATTCAACCAGATTTTATTACAGTATGACCAAATGCATGCCTCATGCTGAGTTGCTGGGGCATGTTCTCTTCCAATTCATTCTCTGCACAGCTATCAGAGTGATCAAGAACATAAATCAGATTATGCCATACTTTACATGGAACCGATTTTCCTATATGGCATTCAAAGGCTTTCATGATCTTGTCCTTGGCTCCCTCTTTAGCCTCTTTTTAAACATGTTATGGCTCTTATTTAATGTTCTTGGAGATGCTCAGATGTGCCATTCTGCTTTGTATGTCCATGTCTTTATTCGTGATGTCCCCTCTGCTTAGAATGCTTTTCCTACCTATTAACTCTTTTTACAATAATATTCTTTGAAAGCCCCCTTCCCTTCTGCTCTTTTTAAATTTACCTCTTTCTAAAAATGCTTAGCCATATTATATTCAAATTATCTAAAAAATTATCTCATTATATGTTTGTCTCTCCACCTAGATTGCAGTAGTATTGATAGGCACAGGGTGATCATCTGACTGAACCTGGTCCAGAGTCTATGCTACAGAAATTTGAACTGGGACTTTGAGAAAGATCCTGCCTTGGCACAGCCAGATTAATAACATATGCCTAGAGATTATCTGAAGCTATGTTTTGTACCATGTTTGTCCCCAGGGTAGTGGAAACTGGTTTGCAAAGATAGATAGAGTGACAAAAGTCCATAGGTCCATTTGTATAAGGACAAAAGTCCTTAGGTTCAGTTGTATTTCTCTCAACGGTTCATATAAGATACTTCTATATCCTTTAATTAAGTCACCATTTATGCTTAAGCTCCTCAAGTAGGTTTCTGTGGTTTGCAACCAAAACTTCCTAACCAATATAATATAGAACATAATAAGTGCCAGAAGACATTTGTTAAACTGGGCTCAAAATGGGAAGTCTTGATTTCTTCCCTAAGGGATCTTCTTACCACTCTCTTTTGGGAAGAAAAAAGAATACCCTACATGAAACAATTGGAAAAAAATGCATAGCACCCTATCATCAAGCCTTTATTCATGGTACATAGACTGTTAGCACCATAACAACGCAGAAAAAGTTTTGTTCAGGTGGTAGTAGAATTAACTAGGAAAGCTTCAAGAAGGTGATAGAATTTGGCTTGGCCTTGCAGAATGGGTAGAGTTTGCCTTTGACCCCTAGTGTTCCAGAAAGATTCCTTACAGACCTCAGCAATGCCCTAGATAAGTCTAGATGAATATGATCCAAGTAACTTCAGCATCACTAGGGTGAAGATAGGGATCCCCAAATGGGCTAAATCTTGACTGTGTCAGAAAGGCCTTTGAACAGAAATGATTTAATTCTGACTGGGCCTAATAGTGATGAATGATTTGATGTAACTTGGAGAGGCCCTAGGAAGGCAGAAAAGGCTTTAGTTATTATTTGTTAACCTGTTTGTGCACCTGGAGGATGACAAGTGATTCTTAATCTATTATGCTGGGACTAAATACTGGGACTAAAGGACAGAGGCTAGCTAGGCTTTGCTAACTCAGAATTACTATCTGTGAGTTTGAAAGTCCCTATGGAAAAATAAAAGCTATTTCTGCTCTTCTTTTTTTTCCCTGTCATTAGCTATGCTAGGCCCAATTCCTTCATGTGACCTGAAAAGATGGCATGGAATGCTTGCATGGGCACCAAATGGCTGGTTTGTTCACTACTGTTAAATTGCACAGTCTGTAAAGGCCATTTCCTTTGCCTTTCTTGCCACATGGGTTTGAAACCTTAGATGTGAGAAAAATGGTCTGTTTGCCCTAGATTTGGCTGTGTCCCGGGGAGACAAAGCTTTGTACAGCTTTTCAACAGCATGAAGGTTTATTAGATATAAAAAACTATGCATTTGCTATTCTTTCAGGGTAGTTAATGGAGTTACAACATATAAAATCTTGATAATATTTTCTACTGCCCAGGAAAAATTATACATAAGCATGCAGTTATTATATACTGTTAACAATTTATACTCACAGAATACATGTTCAATTAACTTCAAACATTTAGTGTTTACTATGTACTAGTTATATGTTAGCATTAGAGGAAAAAATATAAGTAAGACAAAAATTCTTACCTGGAAAATGTTCACAGTATGATAAATGCAATATAAGGAGAAAACATACAAGGTATAGAATAAGCACAGAGGAAGCATGAATGAACTTTATTTAGGAAATCAGGGAAGACTACTTTTAACAGATACTTCTAGCTACTTTTTATGAATGAGTTGTTATTCAGTAGTATACATGAAGGAGAAGAAAGGAGAGATAATTAATGTGGCAGAATCCTCTATACAAAGGGGCAAGGAGAAGTAGTAAGTTGTGTTACCAGAACTTTGCAATTCAGATTGCTAGAGCATGAGCAGCAAAGGCCTGGATGAGCCTGGAGAAGCAGGCAGAAGCCCAATCATGAAGTAAAGTCATATACTTCTTTTTTTCACATGGTAAGGAGCCAGTGATATGATTTAAACAATTTGCATTCATTTATCCATTCAGGCTGTCAGCCAGTTAATAATTTATTGAAGGGCTATTATGCACCAAACTCTCAGTCAGGCACTGAAAGTTTCTCTTGATGGAAGTGGGGAAGACAGCAAGGGAAAAACAAGTAAGTGTGATGAGTGCCTGAAGGATAAAGGAAAAATGCTATGGGAGGCGAACTAATCTAAGGGGCTGGGGAAGAGGTGATGAAATACTAGCAGAAGTTAGCTAAGCAAATGGGGAAGGAGAGAATATCAAAGAAATGAAGGATATATGTAAAACCCCTGAGGAGGAAACTAAAGAGGTGTTTCAGGTAAATGAAGGTACACCAAGATGGCTGAATATGAAAGGCCATGGGAAAGTATGGCAGAAGTATGGGTTAGTTTATTAGTCTTTGTTTTGGAAGAGTTATATTAGAAAATTATTCTAGCAGAAGAATAGGGGATGGGTTAGAGGAGTAGAAACTGGAAGCAGGAAATAAAAAGAGCATTGCAATAGTCCAAGGCAGATATAATAAGGAGATGATTTAGGGCAAGAGCATAGGAATTATGAGGAGAGAATGTAATGTAAAGTTGTTTAGGTAATAAGGCCAATAGGACTTAATAACTGATTAAATCTAAGAGTTAGGAAAAAAGAGGAGAAGATGACTTGGTTTTCTGGCTTGGATACTGGGGAAATAGTAGCCACCAACCAAGAGATAGGGAATATACTGGGTTGTTTGAATGCTTTATATCATCCAGTTGCAAACTGCTTGCAGAGACTTAAAAAAATTTTTTTTTTAATTTTTTAATAAACATATAATGTATTATTAGCCCCAGGGGTACAGGTCTGTGAATCGCCAGGTTTACACACTTCACAGCACTCACCATAAAACATACCCTCCACAATGTCTATAACCCCACCACCTTCTCACTACCCCGCTCCCCCCAGCCACCCTCAGTTTGTTTTGTGAGATTAAGAGTCTCTTATGGTTTGTCTCCCTCCTGATCCCATCTTGTTTCATTTATTCTTCTCCTACCCCCCAAGCCCCCCACATTGCATCTCTACTTCCTCATTTCAGGGAGATCATATGATACTTGTCTTTCTCTGATTGACTTATTTCGCTAAGCATAATACCCTCTAGTTCCATCCACGTTGTCACAAATGGCAAGATTTCATTTCTTTTGATGGCTGCATAGTACTCCATTGTGTATATATACCACATCTTCTTTATCCATTCATCTGTTGATGGACATCTAGGTTCTTTCCATAGTTTGGCTATTGTGGAAATTTGGTGCTATAAACATTCAGGTGCACATGCCCCTTCTGATCACTATATTTGTATCTTTAGGGTAAATACCCTGTAGTGCAATTGCTGGGTCATAGGGTAGCTCTATTTTCAACTTTTTGAGGAACCTCCATGCTGTTTTCCAGAGTGGTTGCACCAACTTGCATTCCCACCAGTAGTGTAGGAGGGTTCCCCTTTCTCTGCATCCTCGCCAGCATCTGTCATTTCCTGACTTGTTAATTTTAGCCATTCTGACTGGTGTGAGGAGGTATCTCGTGGTTTTGATTTGTATTTCCCCAACGCCGAGTGAGGTGGAACACTTTTTCATGTGTCTGTTGGCCATCTGGATGTCTTCTTTGCAGAAATGTCTATTCATGTCCTCTGCCCATTTCTTGATTGGATAATTTGTTCTTTGGGTGTTGAATTTGATAAGCTCTTTATAGATTTTGGACACTAGCCCTTTATCTGATATTTTGTTTGCAAATATCTTCTCCCATTCTGTCAGTTGTCTTTTGGTTTTGTTAGCTGTTTCCTTTGCTGTGCAAAAGTTTTTGATCTTGATGAAATCCTAATAGTTCATTTTTGCCCTTGCTTCCCTTGCCTTTGGTGATGTTCCTAGGAAGAAGTTGTTGTGACTGAGGTCGAAGAGATTGCTGCCTGTGTTCTCCTCAAGGATTTTGATGGATTCCTTTCTCACATTGAGGTCCTCCATCCAGTTTGAGTCTATTTTCGTTTATGGCATAAGGAAATGGTCCAGTGTCATTTTTCTGCATGTGGCGCCCAATTTTCCCAACACCATTTGTTGAAGAGGCTGTCTTTTTTCCACTGGACATTCTTTTCTGTTTTGTTGAACATTAGTTGACCATAGAGTTGAGGGTCTATTTCTGGGCTCTCTAATCTGTTCCATTGATCTATGAATCTGTTTTTGTGCTAGTACCATACTGTCTTGATGATGACAGCTTTGTAATAGAGCTTGAAGTCCAGAATTGTGATTCTACCAACTTTGGCTTTCTTTTTCAACATTCCTCTGGCTATTCGAGGTCTTTTCTGGTTCCATATAAATTTTAGGATTATTTGTTCCATTTCTTTGAAGAAAATTGATGGTATTTTGATAGGGACTACATTCAACAGACATAGAAATGTATTTTTGCAATTTTTCTAAATGACAGTACCAAGATATAAGATACAGAATTATTGCAAGTGACTTCTCTGGGTAAAACAAACCTCAAAATGTGATTTGAGAAGAAGAGATGATTCAACTGGGCAGCATAATTCAAACCTGCCCACAAGGGAGTTAGTAAAGGCTGCTTCTCTCCTTCAAAAGATTTTTCTTTCTTTTTTTTTTAATA
Source organism: Mustela erminea (assembly GCF_009829155.1). Taxonomy (NCBI): domain Eukaryota; kingdom Metazoa; phylum Chordata; class Mammalia; order Carnivora; family Mustelidae; genus Mustela; species Mustela erminea. The sequence goes on along the minus strand of NC_045635.1, from coordinate 108,391,723 downwards.
TTTTATTTATTTATTTGACAGAGAAAGATCACAAGCAACCAGAGAGGCAGGCAGAGAGAGAGGGGGAAGCAGGCTCCCTGCTGAGTGAGAGCCCGATGCAGGGCTTGATCCCAGGACCCTGAGATCATGACCTGAGCCAAAGGCAGATTCTCAAACTGAGCCACCCATGTGCCCCCAAAAGATTTCTCAATCATACTGTCTTCTCTGTATGATATTGGGCAGTGATACTGATTTTGTCTCAAGGTTAATGTTTCTTGGTATCAGGTGACCAAAAGAGAGTTACATTAGATGTTTAGTCTGATTTTTTTTCCTTCAACAAGTATTATTGGAAGCCTACTATATGCTAGGCACTGTTCTAGAAACTAGATATATAGAAATTATATCAAATAGACATAACCCTGCTCTTTTGGAGCTTATGATCTAGTAAGGGAGATAGATTAAAACAAATGAATAAACAAAAAAAATAACATATTTGTATTGGGTAGTGATCAGTGGTAGAAAACAAATAAAGGCAACTAAAGAGATAGAGTGGAGTGGGATTGGGGCTACCCTAGAGGTAATGGTCAAGAAAGTCTCTCTGAGTAGATACCATTCAAGCAGGACTTGGTTAGGTGGCTGTGGTGTCACATAAATGAGGGTTAGAAACTACTTGCATTAGATGATCTATCAAAAAAGGAATTGATAGTTATATAAGTTTGTGAGATGTTACATGCTATTTTATTTCTAGAGATTTTCAATGAAGCTTAGTATAATAAAGGCTCTTGGGAATTCTGCAGGAAAGAAATCAGTTAATGTTGTATAGTTCAATGTTTCTCAAACTTACTTGATGACTTGTATCTGTGCTTCATATTCCAGGGAAGGAGGTACTCATTTTGGGAAACATAGGACAATGGGTAATAGGATAATCCATGTTAAGTCTCAAATACAGAGAAGTCCTTCTTTAACTAAAGCCTAATAATTTGGAACCTATAATTACAGGAAAGTCTGTGTTGAATCTTCCCTTTCATATTACTCTTCCCCCAACCCACTGTGAAGAAAAAGAAGCAAATAGCAATAAAATAGGCTGAAATAGAGGATATAAAAACATTCGGAATTGTTTTAATTAAAATAAAACCAACAACTATGTTGTCATGGAATTCGTTGGGCTAGAATAATTTAACCCAGTTTCCCATCTCTGATTCAGATATGGTGTTGTGTTATTGGCTGTTGATACACTCAAGAGACCCTGAGGCCCATTAGAATTCTGGATATTCAAAGAAGTCAGCTCTATTAACCAGTCTAGACTTTTTTAGATACAGAAAAATAGCAGAGTTTAGGAAGATTTTCTACATTGGGGGTTGTATCCAAATTTTGCCTAGTATGTAGTTAACTAGAAATTAAAAAATGACCTTAAGCCCCCCTTTTTCCAATATTGATCCCATGAAGCTTTCAGAAGTGACCACTAAGTAAGTGGATGGGGCCAGAGCCATGGTGGTAGCTACTTTTAGTCACAGTCCTAAGCTTTTCTGCTAAAAAGGGCAGAAGTATTTGAAAATATATTGGGTGATATGTAAACTCTGTGGATAGGGAGAAGAAAACCTGTGGTGTTGAAGTTTCTTTGCAAACTCTTATGCATCTACTCAATTGCATTTCTACAGTCTTGGCTGTTATTTTCAGGTTTTGCTTCACAAGAATATATAGTTGGTTAAAGTCCTTTTCAAATGCAAAGAATCCTTAGAATATCTATACCTTGAGATGTTAGCCCCCTTGTAGAAGCATCAGTTTAGTGGTTCTGAAACTTTACTATTCATAATAATCACTTGGGCGTGATTGCTTAAAACTGCAATTTTCAAGGTATTTCCCCAGTCAAGAATCTGGTTTGGTAGATTTGGGGTATAGCTCAGGAATCTTCTTTTGTAACAACTCTCCAGGTGATTTGGTATAGTGGGCCAAGGATCACAATAAGGTAAAAGTTAACATTAGTTTGTTTCAAATCTCCCTCATCCCCATCCAGGAGGCCTATGTTCCTTACTTCCAATTTGGTTCTAGGTCTCAGCTCTGGAGCTGAGCCATTCAGTATTCAGAATCTTCTAAATTCAGCCATTCAGAATCTTCTGGTTCACCAACACTGGCACTGATGCTACAAATTGCCAGCTCCAGCGTTGTTTCTTCCATGGCAAGCTTGCTTCCTCCATTTAACAGCATAGTAGAAAAACTATTTCAAAGCTTCTTAATAGATCTCTAATTTTTGGAATCAAGAGGTCTTCCTCCTCATTTCCCCATGTAATGAATCTTCAAAAGGAGATAAAGTCATAGTATACTTCAACAATATTTTTTTGAGAGCATAGTAGATTCAAGGTCAGATACTTTTACTTGTATTTTATGCTTTTAAAGCAGACTTATTAATGAAACCTTTAAGACCTTTATAACTGGAACGATATTTCAAAAGGAGCCATCCTCATGGGTTCAGAATCCAACTTCAGAATAAATATTGAAAGGTTTGTTTTCCTTTAAAAACTCCAACACTATGTTTGGTAATTTCTATGCTATTGCAAAAATCAAATTGAATGCACTTGTACATAAAACATCATTTAATATTCTGGGAAATTTATTTTAAGGAGTAGTTGTTAGTCTTTTGACGAGCTTTAAACTTGTTTTTACAAATGTCAAGGTCAGGAATTAAGTTTATCTTATAAGTCTTTCAGTTTTATAGCTAGGGAAGGAACTGGCTAACATTATCCTAGGGTCATGAAAATACTAGTTTAGTGAATCTGCAGACATGAAAATATGCCTCTTGTTGGATATTTTAGTATCTGAACATAAGCTATGGTGTCTCAACGTTGTTATATTATCCTAACATTTTTTTAAATCAATGTGTAAGAAATCAATCACCCTGTGCATATCATTTTTGATTATTTAAAATGTGAGACTGGCAGAGCCCAGTGCCCCTGCCTGCTGACTGTTAATGACTCTTACTATGCCATAATTTAATAACACTTGTGGAAATGTTTGCTTTCTTTTGTATCTGCATATATTAAAGGGTCTGTGAGATTTTTTTTAACTTATTTATTTGATAAAGAGATCACAAGTAGGCAGAGGCAGGCAGAGAGAGAGGGGGAAGAAGGCTCCCCGCTGAGCAGAGAGCCCAATGTGGGGCTTGATTCCAGGACCCTGAGATCATGACCTGGGCCTAAGGCAGAGGCTTAACCTACTGAGCCACCCAGGCACCCCTTATCTTAATATTTTAATAAATACAGTGGAAAATCCAGATCTTCAGAGGAACATACATGAATATCATTTGTACACTCTGATATCAGAAAATGACTGTTCTTAACAAGATGATAGTGATATCTCAATTTGAACATTAACCTGGCTGCATCTTGCTCCAGTTCTCCATAATTTCTATTTTTCTAGAAACCACAACTAATTGGAAAAAGGAGAATCCTAGCCTTTTCATTTTCACCTTTCATTGTACAATTGGTGCTCACTGCTTGCACTGTGTCCTCCTAAGAGACTATGGGGAACTATATATATATATATTTTTTTTTTAAAGATTTTATTTATTTATTTGACAGACAGAGATCACAAGTAGGCAGAGAGGCAGGCTGAAAGAGAGAGAGGAAGAAGCAGGCTCCCTGCCGAGCAGAGAGCCCGATGTGGGACTCGATCCCAGGACCCTGGGATCATGACCTGAGCCGAAGGCAGCGGCTTAACCCACTGAGCCACCCAGGCGCCCCTGGGGAACTAAATATAGATGTAAGATTTAGATTAAGATCTTTATTTTTTGTAATAAGGAAAGCAATGTTTATTGCATTCTAAATCCATATTCTTGATAGCAATCCTCTCCCTTTTGTTCATTTGTATGCGTGTACACAAGTATTGTTATCAGTCACTAAAATGTTCTTAGTTTGATTATTTCATCTTCTTCAATTTATCTGAAATACTAGCAAAATAGATTACTCATACTCATACGACAAGCTTCCCGGTTTTACTGATTAGCCTGGGAATATTTTGTAGAAAATATTCAGCATGTAAGGAATCAAACTTGAGGTTCTGATTTCATCTTCTCTTCTATCAAGTATGTACCTAATATATTTTGCACTAAAAAGTGAACTTTGTAAAAACAACATGTATTGAGTACCAGGTTCTGTGTTAAGTATTTTCACATATATTCTCGCTTTTAGCTATCAATGACTCTACTAATGCTCCATTTTATAGGGGGTATTTAATATACATCCATCCATCCATCCATTCATTCATTCAATTGTTCTTTTTTAAAATTGTATTTATTTATTTGACACAGAGAGAGAGATCACAAGCAGGCAGACAGAGAGAGAGGAGGAAGCAAGCTCCCTGCTTAGCAGAGAGCCCAATGCGGGCCTCGATCCCAGGACTCTGGGATCATGACCTGAGCCGAAGGCAGAGACTTTAACCCACTGAGCCACCCGAGCGCCCCTCAATTGTTCTTTTATTTTTTAAATTTTTTTAAAAGATTTTATTTATTTGATAGAGAGAGATCACAAATAGGCAGAGAGGCAAGCAGAGAGATAGATAGAGGAGGAAGCAGGCTCCCTGGCGAGCAGAGAGCCCAATGTGGGACTCGATCCCAGAACCCTGAGATCATGACCTGAGCTGAAGGCAGAGGCTTAACCCACTGAGCCACCCAGGCGCCCTCAATTGTTCTTTTAATAGTAATGTAGTCATATTGAGGACCAACTTTACACAGGTTACTCTACTATGCTCTAGGATGGGGATTGTATTGGCGAAACTAAAAAGACATAAAGGAAATGAAAGGTTCAAGCAGAAGGTTATAAGTCAACTAATCCAAAAGTACAGGTGCACTTAAATGCACCAGGTACGAGTGTTGTGGAGTGTTTATATAAACCTTCATTTAAAGCTAATACATGATTTTACATTTCCTGTCAGTTTCTACCTTCTCACTTATCTCCACCTATATCATCTACCTCCAGTGCTCTACAAATTTGTGAATTCTTATAATAGATTTTTAAAATATAGAATAAGTGGTCCATGAAAAGCCCACATGGAGACCTTTGTGAGGTGGAAATAGGACTTTGTATTTGGGCCATTTTTATGACAGGAAAGGATGGTCTTTGCGTTTTGTTTTAGTGTTGGATGGATGTTTTCTCTATCACAAACATGAGAGTTTGTGATTGGAAGTTAGTGAAACCCAACTGGGTTGCCAAGAGGCAGGCAGCTGTGAAGGAAAGCTCAGGCAATTACAGGTTTGCAAGAAGAATAAAAGGTTTCCCTAGTGGTTCACGATTGTATAATCAAATCTCTGTCTGTCAGTTGCTAGAGTAAGATCATGGAGTTTGCCTATAATTACATAATCTGAAACTGAGGACATGTAAAACCCTTTAAAAGGAATACTTGGGAGAATGAGCTTGGTACTATATGGACTTGGAAATTGCTTTTCATAAGTTATCTCCAAATAATCAAATCTAGGGAGGAGAGGAATGAAGCAGGAAGTGATAGGTATTTCACTAAAGAAGAAAGTAGGCATTTCTACTTTATTGTTTCTTCCTTGGAATAATGATGATAATAATAGTAATTTTTAAAAATCTAGCAAGAAATCTTCCCTCCACCACTTGCAAGTGAGAAATCAATAGGTAATATTTCCTAACATCTCCACTTTTGTTCAAACTCTCAAATGTAACCACTTTTCCCCTCCTATCTTCTCTCTTCCTCAAACAGATTTTATTCAGCTAATTCTTATTTGGGTTGATGCAGATTTTTGTTCCTTCTCTGGGTTTTGCTACCTAGGCAAAATAGATGTGAGAAAGGCACCATAGATTAGATGGTACCTGGCCTGTTTCTTATCTGTTCAGAAGATGCATTGGACAGACACATATTATCCTATAACTTATATCATTGGCTGTTCTGCACCAACAGAATGTTATTAATAACATATAGAACTCACTCTCTCAATCTAAACAAAAACTTTTATGGTAGCTATATTTGGCAAAACATTGCTGACATAAATTTTATGTGGGGATAAAAATATGCTTGGAGGGGTGTAAATTTTATATGGATGTATAGATTTCAGAATTCAAACTTGACAAATTGATGGTATGGCCAGGGAGAGCTGAATTTTCTTTTTTAAAAGGTGATAAAAACAACCCAAGGGCTGTAGACTGAGATAAAAATAAATGCACTACATAATGTATTTGGTTTAATTTATGATGTCTTTCCCATGGCTGTTCTTCACAGACTGGAAGGAAGCAGGGCTATAATGCCCCTAGCCCTCCTTTCAGCCAGCAAAGGTGGTGTTGATCCCTTACCAAAAAAGACCCTTCCCCTCAGGTGAGTGTAAGAGATGTAGTGGAAGCCATGAGGTATTGCCTAGATCCTCCAAGTAAGGACACACTGCTCTGCTAAGGCAGTGAGGTTAGCAGACAACTTCCAGCTGGGGATGCTCTCCTCACCCCAAGTCACACTCCTTCCCAGATCATCCATATCCTATGATAGATTTGGGAGTACAAAGGCCTGTCATCTTGGTCCAACTTGAAACAACTCTGAAGGGACAGTCTAGCTCCAAAGGCTGCAGAATTTCCTGTGGAGCTAGCCTAGTCTGTCCTTGAGCCTGCCTTGCAACTCAATGCTTGCCCACTCTTTCAGTTTCCTTTCTTTTATAAGTGTTGATACCACAGGCAATTGTTAAAGAACATCCTGGTTGCTAAACTGTCAGTGTCTGCTTCCCTGGAAACACAACCTGTGACCAGTGCCACATTATGATTTTTGTGGGCCTTTTGCCTTCATGGGCCTCTTCTTCTGCAAGAAATATTAAAAAGATAATATGACTATATTGGTATAAAATGAATATATTAATATTAAATGTTAAAACTTTTTTCTTCTACCTAAAAGTTCATGTTTTCCTTTTAATTGTGAAAGAATGTAATGCAGTTTTTTGGACCTCAAGCACTGTGCCTATTGTACCTAACGGAGAAGTCCACCACGTCTGTGAAGGAGGCAATTGTGTATTAAGCACATTACAAGATTATGAAGTCTGGGAAGACTGCTTTTGTTGCTCTTTCTTCCAACCTCAGATCATCAGGCCCTTCAAATAGCTCCCACTTTCTAGGGAAACAAACCAGCAGCTAGCCCTCCTTTCAGAAAAGATCATTTGTAGTAAGATGTAAATGATTAATAAAGCTGATTAATTATTTTTCTCTATAGGATGGTAATGGTGGAGGCTTGCTTTATATGACAGAAAGTTTTTGTTACTGATTGTGTCATTTCCTTTCCACTCCCCACCTTCTTTCTATGTTCACATTTGCTGTTCTGTTAATGCTTCTCAAAGGAACATAGATGGAAACTCACACCTGGGAGAGACTCAGATGGCTCATCTTCATAACATTATCTATGTGTAGATGGGGTAGAAAACAGTTGAAATAGGAGTAAGGGGGCTGTAGAAAGTAAATTAGTTGTCTGCTTCCTCCCATTTCCTTGAAACCTTTATTCTAGGTTGATCAGCTATCTTCTCTTTTGGTTTGCTTGGGCACTAGAAGGTTTTGTTTGTTTGTTTGTTTTTAACAATCTAGCAAATACATATTTTTGAATGCCTGTTGTATACCAAACATTGCTTTGGGGTGCTTTATTTACTTGATCTCAATTAGATATAGTATGGTATCCTAGCTCAGCCTGATCTTGGATAAATGATCTGACTGTATGCTGAATCAGTGGTCCACATGATTTCACAATGCATTAAATAAAGTATATAGCAGGAAGGAGACCCAAGTGCTTAGGTGACTAGAGTCAGAGATAAAGAAGGATTAATGGTGAGGACATTATGCCTAGAAAGGCAATAGAGCACTGTAGCAAAGATCGTGGGCTCTGGAGTCAATTTGCCTGGATTTGAATGCTGGCTTCATCATTTACTTGCTGAGCAACCTTGGGCAAATTACTTGAACTTTCTATGCCTCTGTTGCCTTACATGTAAAATGAGGATGGTAATGATAAGTACTAGCTTCATTAAGCTGTAGAAAGGATTAAAAGTACCAATATATATAAAGCATTTAAAAGAGCATCCAACATATAGGTGCCTCAAAATGTGGTAACTAATGCTATTATAGTATCTATTACTTTTACTGATATTATAGACTGGATTTCTTCACCCCTGGGGACCTAAAGAGTATTGACAGAGGCTGAAGGGGTTGTTTTTAGAAGGTTCTTTGTGATACTGAGTACCAGTAGCACTGTTCTGGGCTCAGGTGACAAAATATAATACACAGCTGGGGAGAAGAGTTTTGGTACCAGCAGGTGCCATTTGGTATCTTAGGGGTTTTGCAGCTTCATGTGCATTTAGTCTCATAAGCAGGCAAACTGTATTTTTTAAAGATTTATTTATTTATTAGAGAGACAGTGTGTGTGGGGATGGCAGAGGGAAAGAATCTCAAGTAGACTCCCCGCTGAGCATGGATCTTATGACCATGAGATCACAACCTGAGCTGAAATCAATAATCAGACACTCGGGCGGAGTCAAGATGGTGGAGAAGTAGCAGGCTGAGACTACTTCAGCTGGCTGGAGATCAGCTAGATAGCTTATCTAAAGATTGCAAACACCTGAAAATCCATCGGCAGATCGAAGAGAAGAAGAACAGCAATTCTGGAAACAGAAAAACAAACACTTTCTGAAAGGTAGGACCGGCGGAGAAGTGAATCCAAAGCGACGGGAAGATAGAGCCCGGGGGGAGGGGCCGGCTCCCGGCAAGCGGCGGAACAACGGCGCACAAAATCAGGACTTTTAAAAGTCTGTTCCGCTGAGGGACATTGCTCCAGAGGCTAAACCGGGGCGAAGCCCACGCGGGGTCAGGTCCCGCAGGGTCACAGAAGGATCGGGGGTGTCTGAGTGTCGCAGAGCTTGCGGGTATTGGAACGGGAAAGCCGGCTACAGAGACAGAGCCGACAGTAAGCTCACAGCTCGGTGTTACCTTGAACCTGTTGCAGGCTCGGTGAGCTCGGAGCACGGCCGGAGGTCAGGCAGACGGGAGTAACTGGGCGCTGTTCTCTGAGGGCGCACTGAGGAGTGGGGCCCTGGGCTCTCGGCTCCTCCGGGCTGGAGACCAGGAGGCCGCCATTTGTATTCCCGTCCTCCAGAACTCTACGGAAAGCGCTCAGGGAACAAAAGCTCCTGAAAGCAAACCCGAGTGGATTACTCACCCCGGCCCCGGGTAAGGGCGGTGCAATTCCGCCTGGGGCAAAGACACTTGAGAATCACTACAACAGGCCCCTCCCCCAGAAGATCAACAAGAAATCCAGCCGAGACCAAGTTCACCTACCAAGGAGTGCAGTTTCAATACCAAGGAGAGCAGCAGAATTCCAGAGGAGGAGAAAGCAAAGCACAGAACTCATGGCTTTTTCCCTGTGATTTTTTTTAGTCTTGCAGTTAATTTGATTTTTTTCTTTTTCATTTTTTTGTTTTTTTTTCTCAACATCTGGTAAATTTTTTTTTAACTTTTACCTTTTTCTTTTTTAACATTTTTTAACTAGTGTATCCAATATATATATTTTTTCTTTTTTATATTTTTCCTATTTGTTTTCTTTTTTTTAATTCTTTTCTTTTCTTTTTTTTTCTTTTTTTCTTTTTTTTTCTTTCTTCCTTTTTGAACCTCTTTTTATCCCCTTTCTACCCCCTCACGACTTGGGATCTCTTCTAATTTGGTTAAAGCATATTTTCCTGGGGTTGTTGCCACCCTTTTAGTATTTTACTTGCTCCTTCATATACTCTTATCTGGACAAAATGACAAGACGGAAAAATTCAACACAAAGAAAAGAACAAGAGGCAGTACCGAAGGCTAGGGACCTAATCAATACAGACATTGGTAATATGTCAGATCTACAGTTCAGAATGACAATTCTCAAGGTTCTAGCCGGGCTCGAAAAAGGCATGGAAGATATTAGAGAAACCCTCTCGAGAGATATAAAAGCCCTTTCTGGAGAAATAAAAGAACTAAAATCTAACCAAGTTGAAATCAAAAAAGCTATTAATGAGGTGCAATCAAAAATGGAGGCTCTCACTGCTAGGATAAATGAGGCAGAAGAAAGAATTAGTGATATAGAAGACCAAATGACAGAGAATAAGGAAGCTGAGCAAAAGAGGGACAAACAGCTACTGGACACGAGGGGAGAATTCGAGAGATAAGTGACACCATAAGACGAAACAACATTAGAATAATTGGGATTCCAGAAGAAGAAGAAAGAGAGAGAGGAGCAGAAGGTATACTGGAGAGAATTATTGGGGAGAATTTCCCCAATATGGCAAAGGGAACGAGCATCAAAATTCAGGAGGTTCAGAGAATGCCCCTCAAAATTAATAAGAATAGGCCCACACCCCATCACCTAATAGTAAAATTTACAAGTCTCAGTGACAAAGAGAAAATCCTGAAAGCAGCCTGGGAAAAGAAGTCTGTAACATACAATGGTAAAAATATTAGGTTGGCAGCTGACTTATCCACAGAGACCTGGCAGGCCAGAAAGAGCTGGCATGACATTTTCAGAGCACTAAACGAGAAAAACATGCAGCCAAGAATACTATATCCAGCTAGGCTATCATTGAAAATAGAAGGAGAGATTAAAAGCTTCCAGGACAAACAAAAACTGAAAGAATTTGCAAACACCAAACCAGCTCTACAGGAAATATTGAAAGGGGTCCTCTAAGCAAAGAGAGAGCCTACAAGTGGTAGATCAGAAAGGAACAGAGACCATATACAGTAACAGTCACCTTACAGGCAATACAATGGCACTAAATTCATATCTCTCAATAGTTACCCTGAATGTGAATGGGCTAAATGCCCCTGTCAAAAGACACAGGGTATCAGAATGGATAAAAAAACAAAACCCATCTATATGTTGCCTCCAAGAAACTCATTTTAAGCCCGAAGACACCTCCAGATTTAAAGTGAGGGGGTGGAAAAGAATTTACCATGCTAATGGACATCAGAAGAAAACAGGAGTGGCAATTCTTATATCAGATCAATTAGATTTTAAGCCAAAGACTATAATAAGAGATGAGGAAGGACACTATATCATACACAAAGGGTCTGTCCAACAAGAAGATTTAACAATTTTAAATATCTATGCCCCCAACGTGGGAGCAGCCAACTATATAAACCAATAAATAACAAAATCAAAGAAACACATAAACAATAATACAATAATAGTAGGGGACTTTAACACTCCCCTCACTGAAATGGACAGGTCATCCAAGCAAAAGATCAGCAAGGAAATAAAGGCCTTAAACGACACACTGGACCAGATGGACATCACAGATATATTCAGAACATTTCATCCCAAAGCACCAGAATACACATTCTTCTCTAGTGCACATGGAACATTCTCCAGAATAGATCACATCCTCGGTCCTAAATCAGGACTCAATTGGTATCAAAAGATTGGGATCATTCCCTGCATATTTTCAGACCACAATGCTCTAAAGCTAGAACTCAACCACAAAAGGAAGTTTGAAAAGAACCCAAATACATGGAGACTAAACAGCATCCTTCTAAAGAATGAATGGGTCAACCGGGAAATTAAAGAAGAATTGAAAAAAAATCATGGAAACAAATGATAATGAAAATACAACGGTTCAAAATCTGTGGGACACAACAAAGGCAGTCCTGAGAGGAAAATATATAGCAGTACAAGCCTTTCTCAAGAAACAAGAAAGGTCTCAGGTACACAACCTAACCCTACACCTAAAGGAGCTGGAGAAAGAACAAGAAAGAAACCCTAAGCCCAGCAGGAGAAGAGAAATCATAAAGATCAGAGCAGAAATCAATGAAATAGAAACCAAAAAGACAATAGAGAAAATCAACGAAACTAGGAGCTGGTTCTTTGAAAGAATTAATAAAATTGATAAACCACTGGCCAGACTTATCAAAAAGAAAAGAGAAAGGACCCAAATAAATAAAATCATGAACGAAAGAGGAGAGATCACAACTAACACCAAAGAAATACAAAGTATTATAAGAACATACTATGAGCAACTCTACGCCAACAAATTTGACAATCTGGAAGAAATGGATGCATTCCTAGAAACATATAAACTACCACAACTGAACCAGGAAGAAATAGAAAGCCTGAACAGACCCATAACCAGTAAGGAGATTGAAACAGTCATTAAAAATCTCCAACACACAAAAGCCCAGGGCCAGACGGCTTCCCGGGGGAATTCTACCAAACATTTAAAGAAGAACTAAGTCCTATTCTCCTGAAACTGTTCCAAAAAATATAAATGGAAGGAAAACTTCCAAACTCATTTTATGAGGCCAGCATCACCTTGATCCCAAAACCAGACAAGGATCCCATCAAAAAAGAGAGCTATAGACCAATATCCTTGATGAACACAGATGCGAAAATACTCAACAAAATACTAGCCAATAGGATTCAACAGTACACTAAAAGGATTATTCACCACGACCAAGTGGGATTTATTCCAGGGCTGCAAGGTTGGTTCAACATCCGCAAATCAGTCAATGTGATACAACACATCAATAAAAGAAAGAACAAGAACCATATGATACTCTCAATAGATGCTGAAAAAGCATTTGACAAAGTACAGCATCCCTTCCTGATCAAAACTCTTCAAAGTGTAGGGATAGAGGGCACATCCCTCAATATCATCAAAGCCATCTATGAAAAACCCACCGCAAATATCATTCTCAATGGAGAAAAACTGAAAGCTTTTCCGCTAAGGTCAGGAACACGGAAGGGATGTCCATTATCACCACTGCTATTCAACATAGTACTAGAGGTCCTAGCCTCAGCAATCAGACAACAAAAGGAAATTAAAGGCATCCAAATCAGCAAAGAAGAAGTCAAATTATCACTCTTTGCAGATGATATGATACTATATGTGGAAAACCCAAAAGACTCCACTCCAAAACTGCTAGAACTTATACAGGAATTCAGTAAAGTGTCAGGTTATAAAATCAATGCACAGGAATCAGTTGCATTTCTCTACACCAACAGCAAGACAGAAGAAAGAGAAATTAAGGAGTCAATCCCATTTACAATTGCACCCAAAACCATAAGATACCTAGGAATAAACCTAACCAAAGAGGCACAGAATCTATACTCAGAAAACTATAAAGTACTCATGAAAGAAGTTGAGGAAGACACAAAGAAATGGAAAAATGTTCCATGCTCCTGGATTGGAAGAATAAATATTGTGAAAATGTCTATGCTACCTAAAGCAATCTACACATTTAATGCAATTCCTATCAAAGTAACATCCATCTTTTTCAAATAAATGGAACAAATAATTCTAAAATTCATATGGAACCAGAAAAGACCTCGAATAGCCAAAGGGATATTGAAAAAGAAAGCCAACGTTGGTGGCATCACAATTCCGGACTTCAAGCTCTATTACAAAGCTGTCATCATCAAGACAGCATGGTACTGGCACAAAAACAGACACATAGATCAATGGAACAGAATAGAGAGCCCAGAATTAGACCCTCAACTCTACAGTCAACTAATCTTCGACAAAGCAGGAAAGAATGTCCAATGGAAAAAAGACAGCCTCTTCAATAAATGGTGTTGGGAAAATTGGACAGCCACATGCAGATAAATGAAATTGGACCATTTCCTTACACCACACACAAAAATAGACTCAAAATGGATGAAGGACCTCAATGTGCGAAAGGAATCCATCAAAATCCTTGAGGAGAACACAGGCAGCAACCTCTTCGACCTCAGCCGCAGCAACATCTTCCTAGGAACAACGCCAAAGGCAAGGGAATCAAGGGCAAAAATGAACTATTGGGATTTCATCAAGATCAAAAGCTTTTGTACAGCAAAGGAAACAGTTAACAAAATCAAAAGACAACTGACAGAATGTGAGAAGATATTTTCAAACGACATATCAGATAAAGGACTAGTGTCCAGAATCTATAAAGAACTTAGCAAACTCAACACCCAAAGAACAAATAATCCAATCAAGAAATGGGCAGAGGACATGAGCAGACATTTCTGCAAAAAAGACATCCAGATGGCCAACAGACACATGAAAAAGTGCTCCATATCACTTGGCATCAGGGAAATACAAATCAAAACCACAATGAGATATCACCTCACACCAGTTAGAATGGCTAAAATCAACAAGTCAGGAAATGACAGATGCTGGCGAGGATGCGGAGAAAGGGGAACCCTCCTACACTGTGGTGGGAATGCAAGCTGGTGCAGCCACTCTGGAAAACAACATGGAGGTTCCTCAAAATGTTGAAAATAGAACTACCCTATGACCCAGCAATTACACTACTGGGATACAAACGTAGTGATCCAAAGGGGCACTACGTGCACCTGAATGTTTATAGCAGCAATGTCTACAATAGCCAAACTATGGAAAGAACCTAGATGTCCATCAACAGATGAGTGGATAAAGAAGATGTGGTATATATACACAGTGGAATACTATGCAGCCATCAAATAAATGAAATCTTGTCATTTGCGACAACATGGATGGAACTAGAGCGTATCATGCTTAGTGAAATAAGTCAAGCAGAGAAAGACAACTATCATATGATCTCCCTGATATGAAGAAGTGGTGATGCAACATGGGGGCTTAAGTGGGTAGGAGAAGAATCAATGAAACAAGATGGGATTGGGAGGGAGACAAACCATAAGTGACTCTTAATCTCACAAAACAAACTGAGGGTTGCTGGGGGGAGGGGTTTGGGAGAAGGGGGTGGGATTATGGACATTGGGGAGGGTATGTGCTTTGGTGAGTGCTGTGAAGTGTGTAAACCTGGCGATTCACAGACCTGTACCCCTGGGGATAAAAATATATTTTTATAAAAAATAAAAAATTAAAAAAAAATAATCAGACACTCAACTGACTGAGCCACCCAGGCATCCCAGGCAAGCTGCACACTTATCTGGAATGTGCCTCAATGAGTTCAGGAGATAGAGGCAGAAGTGACTCCTAAGCAGTGACAACAAATTGTCAGGACAAAATCAAGTTGTTTTGGCTTGCCAAGCTCCTTCCAGCACTCCCTGCTCTGTTTACATGACCCAATGTGATTAGGCCCAGAATCTTGGGTGGGGGAAGAAAGGGCCGCAGTCATCAACTGCTCAGAAACTGCTTGCAGATGAATTGGATACTTGGCTGCATGGCCTTTCACTTATTGGGTATCAGACCCTGTGTGAACAGTACTGTGGCTCCCCTCTAGTGAGTCACTATTTGGAGGAAAATGTTTTTTGGAAATCCTTTACTGTTGAGACCTTGTCAGAAGCACACTTATTAGGCAGATAATGGGAAATGAAGAGAGCTCAGGGGGATGAAATTTTAGGGGCCAGTGTTAATTTCAAACATGCGTCTTTGCCAAAATGAAATAATTACTATATCTAGATAAAATGGACTAAGTTGGAATAAGCAAATGTTCTTGGCAGGAAGTCAATCACATGCTGTACAATTCAACTTATGGGCAGCTACAGACAGCTTTAAAATATTTTTTGGCTTATTGTGATGTTAAATTATTGAATCCCATTTTGTTAAACATTTAACAATCCAAAAATACCAACATGTGGTTCACCAATTTATTTGTCTTATTCTTAAATAGTCCTTCTTTGTCAACTGTATTTTCCAGAATCATCATTACTAAATCTCTTAGAAATTGGGGAGATAGGCTTCTTTCCTATGATCCACTATTAGGGATTTAACATGCCTATTTTCTTTTTCTTTTTTTTTTTTTAGATTTTTTTATTTATTTACTTGACAGACAGAGATCACAAGTTGGCAGAGAGGCAGGCAGAGAGAGATGGGGAAGCAGGCTCCCTGCTGAGCAGAGAGCCTAATGTAGATCTGGATCCCAGACCCCGAGATCATGACTTGAGCTGAAGGCAGAGGCTTAACCCACTGAGCCACTCAGGTGCCCCTAACTTGCCTAATTTCAATAAGACTGCCATCTCCATAGGGACCTTAAAGGAGTTTACAAACAACAGTTAACATGTTTCAGTTTCTTTTATCCTACAAACAAACTAAATCTCTTCCTTCTTTTCTGTAGTCCCATTCCTTCTTGTTTTTTGTTCTCATCCTAATTCCTTAAATAGTTCACATTCCTTGTCTCCATTTTTACACATCTAGTCCCTCTTCAGTCCACTATAACCTGGCTTCTGCTGTCATTATCTATGAAAACTACTGTTGCCAATGTCAACACTCTCACTGGGCAGTGATGTCCACCTATCACCTATGTGCTAATGTTTCCCAGATCTATATTTAGTCCCAACATCTCCCTAAAATTTCAGGATTACATATTCAGTGGTCTGCCAGCACCTCCAGCTGGGTGTCTCACAGGCAATTCAAATTATTTATGTCCAAAATGGAAGTCATCATTTCCCTGCTAAATCCATTCCTCCTTTTGATGTCTCTATTTCTTTACCCAATTGAAAAGTCATATTTTTTCTTTATTTCACCATGCATCTAATAAATCACTATATCCATGAGACTTTCTCTCTTAAATATTCTTTCTATTTTTTCTTTCTACTCTATCCCTACTATGCTCTCTATTTTATTTCATACTGCTACCTGTGAGATCCTTCTATTATGAAATCTGATGTTGTTACTTTTATGGTTAAAACTATGCAAAACCTTCCCATTACCTACTGAATAAAACTCAGCCTATCTAATATGGCATTTAAGGCCCTCCCAGATCTTATCCTGACTACTTTTCCAGGATTACTGGGGAATATTCTTCATTTCTTCTCTATACCTTGCCAGCTTTTGCTTTTAATCTTTGCATATACTGTCTACTTTTTCTAGAATGCCTTTATCTCCCTGTACCGTCCTGGCCTGTATAATTTGCCATATATTTAAGATTCAGCGTGGATCTGTCTTCTTTAGGAAATAGCCCCTGTCTGCCCTCTGCATTCCCAGAGTAGGTTAATACCTCATTTTTGTGATCCCATCGTACTGTAATTGTGCACACAGCTCCCATT
Organism: Mustela erminea; assembly: GCF_009829155.1. Lineage (NCBI taxonomy): Eukaryota > Metazoa > Chordata > Mammalia > Carnivora > Mustelidae > Mustela > Mustela erminea. The sequence goes on along the minus strand of NC_045635.1, from coordinate 108,374,788 downwards.
TTGCCTCTTCTACTTAATTGTTATTCTTTGGCTATATCTCTGCTCCTTCTGTTAGACTGTGATCTCATCCCTAAGATTAGGGATTAGGACTAAGATTCCCTAAGACTAGGGACCATGTCCTGCTTACAGCTCTATCCTCAGCATCCAGTGTCATCCCTAGCTTCTAAAAAGAAATGCACTAAATGCTCAATTACAAATGAATGATGACAATAAACACATAATTTTATAACATTGTTCTGTTTATAAAATTATTTGCTACAATTTGAGGGTTTTGAAGTGGCGGGGGGTGGGAGGTTGGGGTACCAGGTGGTGGGTATTATAGAGGGCACGGATTGCATGGAGCACTGGGTGTGGTGCAAAAATAATGAATACTGTTATGCTGAAAATAAATTAAAAAATAAAATTATTTGCTACATAATTGTCTTATTTGAATTGACAAAGTCAGATTGAGGAAAAGCAGCTATCCAAAAGGGAGGCAATGCAGCAAATGGAGTAAGAGTTTAGGCTGTGCAGTGATACAGACCTAGCTTGAGTCCTGATTCCAGCACTCACTAGGTGTATGCTCTTGTCTTTAGTCACTTAACCTTTCAAAGTGTTGTTTTCCTCATCCACAAAGTTGGAATAACAATAGTTCTTACCTCGTAGGGTTGTTATGAGGATTATATGAGATATATAATTTATGTAAAAACACAGTGGTTCTTCGCACATAGTAAATGCCCAGTATTATTCATTATTGCTATTATAATTATTCTTTTTAATTTTTTATTTATGAGAGAGAGAGAGAGTGAGTTCACATGAGAATACAAGCAAGGGGGAGGGGCAGAGAGAGAGGAAGAAGAAAACTTCCTGATGAGCAGAGAAACCCATGTGGGACTCCTGATGAGCAGAGAGACCCATGTGGGACTCGATAACAGAACCCTGAGAACATGACCTGAGCTAAAGGCAGATGCTTAACCTACTGATCCACCCAGGCACGCTATAATAATTATTCTTATCCCTCATATTTTTCCCTATCTGGCTTTTTCCTCTTGACATTTGGACTAGATCATCAGATACTATGTACAGTACTTAGAATAGTTACTATCAGATTGTAAATATTCAAAAAGTATGCCTATTATAATTATCCTAAAGCAATACTGTCTTCTATATGTGCTGGTTCACACTTGGGACAGAAGAAAAGTTGCTTTGGATTTTGAAGATATTTCTCTTTTGCCTTAGGCTGAGATAAAGTAATCAGTTATCTTGTTCATGTCAACAGAATCCAAACTATGACTTACTCCAAATCATTGTCAAGTGTTAAGAAAGAAACATTTTCTCAAGGGATTAAGACATGATGGCACCCTAAAAATTCAATGCAAAATTGTCTTTATTTTTCTGGAGAAGTTTTTAAAAATCAATTTATTCCTACCTTCCCCTTCCTTCCTTCCTTTCTTCCTTCCTTCCATCCTTCCTTCCTTATTTATTTATTTATTTACCAAATAGCTATTGAATACTTACCATAGGTCAGGCATTGTGCTGAGAATTGCCATCAGGGAACTTAGAGTTTACAGTGCAGACTTACTAAGTTAGAGTCTTTGGGTATGGACCCCAGATTTGAGAACTAGTCTATACGGAGATTTATAGTCCCAGGAAATAAGGTAGTTTAAATCATAGGTTTACAATGAACATTTAATATAGCCTTGAAAGCCTCATGTAAATTGATTATCCTTCCCTACTGATTGATGCTGACATTTCATAATTTTTAAATTTTTTTATAAACATATAATATATTATTAGTCCCAGGAGCACAGGTCTGTGAATTGCCAGGTTTACACACTTCACAGCACTCACCATAGCACATACCCTCCCCAATGTCTATAACTGCACCACCCTCTCCCTACCCCTCTCCCCTGCAGCAACCCTCAGTTTGTTTTGTGAGATTAAGAGTCTCTTATGGTATGTCTCCCTCCCGATCCCATCTTGTTTCATTTATTCTTTTCCTACCCCCAACCCCCCCACATTGCATCTCTACTTCCTCATATCAGGGAGATCATATGATAGTTGTCTTTCTCCGATTGACTTATTTCTGATGCTGACATTTCAGAGCTACTTTGTCTTCATTTCTGATTGATCTTCAGTGGACAGAATTTTTCTTCTTTTTTTCTTAAAAAAAGAATTGACTGTGAATCAAAGTTCATCAAGAGTATTTAAAATGTCAAAGAACAGGATGCTTGGGTGGCTTAGGTAAGCATCTGGCTCTTGGTTTTGGCTCAGGTCATGATTTTGGGTCCTAGGGTGGAGCCCTGCATTGGACTTTACACTCAATGGGGAGCCTGCGTGCTGATTCTCTCTCCCTTTCCCCCTCCTCCTCTAAAATACATAAATAAATCTTTTAAAAAGCATCAAAGAACATGTTGGGGAAAAGCAATAGATGAGGAAATCCTGTTTGGCCATACATTTGGGAACACATTATGGACTTCCCCAACCGTTGTCATCACAGTCTACCCCCTCACTGGTTTTATTTCTTTTTTTTTTTTTTTACTTGAATTACTGGGTACGTGGTATAATCCATGTTTACCAAGTTGAATGGTAGATAATGCCCTTGGTTCAGAGATGACTCTATTGTTTTTGTTGTTTTAGCAAAATCCTCAGGGAAAAAAACCTTCCTGACCCCTTGGCCTCTTAAGGATAGGAAACTCAGACCTAATTATCTAAAATGTGAGTTACCCTGCCAACCCTTAATACTATAGCTAGTGGTCTGTCTTCCTGATGACACTGTATTACTGTGTAAGTTGCGGTTCTTGGCTATAAGGAACACAAACACACTCAGGCTACATTAAACTAAGGGAGATATTTGTGAAGGACAGCAGACATATAATTGAAGGAAGGCTAGGAAACCAAATTTGCAAAGAGAAAAACCTGAAGAAGCTCCAGTGAACGTAGTAACACTGTGTCATAGCAGGAATCACTTAGGGCACTGCTGCTGCTGCCACTACTTTTGTGACAATTGTTACCTTCTTTTTCCTTGTTTCTTTTATGAAAAATACAATTCCTAATAGGATATCTGATTGGCTGAATTTGTACATGACTTCTCCCTGGCTGTATCAGAGGGCTGGTAGAGTAAGGACCAGGATCCCTGGGTATTCATGGTGAGAGGTAGGGAGTAGGAGGTGAAGCTAACAATTACTCTTTTGCTGAGCCTACCCATAGTGGGGGAGAGATATTTTCTCCCAAATTGGGATACTAGTAGGATAAGATATAGATTCTGGACAGCTTCTCTTCTGAACCCACTCTAATCAGGCTTTTATACCCGTCTATTTACTGAAATGATTTATCATGGTCACTGATTAAAAATAAATTGCCACACTCAGTGGTTAATTCTCAGTCTTCATCTTATTTGCCTTTTTAGCAGTATTTCTCATAGTTGATCATTCCTTCCTCCATTGAACAGTTTATTCACCTGACGTCTAAGGTATATGTATTTCCTCTTTAGTCATTCATTAGCAATCTATTTTGCTGGTTCTTCTTTATCTCTGTGTCTTATAATTGTTAGAGTGTTCTAGTCCCCATTCCTTGGAACTCTTCTTTCTTTCTTTCTTTCTTTCTTTCTTTCTTTCTTTCTTTCTTTCTTTCTTTTCTTTCTTTCATTTCTTTCTTTCTTTCTTTCTTTCTTTCTTTCTTTCTTTCTTTCTTTCTTTCTTTTTAAAGATTTTATTTATTTATTTGACAGACAGAGGTCACAGGTAGGCAGAGAGGCAGGCAGAGAGAGAGACAGGAGGAAGCAGGCTCCCCACTGAGCAGAGAGCCTGATGTGGAGCTCGATCCCAGGACCCTGGGATCATAACCTGAGCCGAAGGCAGAGGCTTTAACCCACTGAGCCACCCAAGCGCCCCATTCTTCTTCTTCATCTATTCTTATTCCCTTGATGATCTCATCTACTTTCATGGTTTTAACTACCATCTTTATCCATAAATTTGTATCTTTAGCTTAGAGTCTTCCCTGAAGGCCGTAATAAGATTAGCTAACTACCTGGTATTAATTTTCACTTGGATTTCTTAAGAGAATCTTCAGTTTAAAATATCCAAATATAACTCTTGATCCTGCTCCAAACTTTTCTCTCTTTCCCACTTGAGTAATTACAGATCCCATTAGAAATCTTTTTTTAATTGGGTTATGTTAATCACTATATAATACATCATTAGTCTTTGATGTAGTGTTCCAAGATTCATTGTTTACATTTAACACCCAGTCCTCTGTGCAATATGTGCCCTCCTTAATACCCACCACTGCTCACCCATCCCCCACCCCCCTCCCCTCTAAAACCCTCAGTTTGTGTCTCAGAGTCCACAATCTCTCATGGTTCGTCTCCCCCTCCAATTTACTCCCCTTCGCTTTTCCTTTCCTTCTCCTAATGTCCTCTGTGTTATTCCTTATGTTCCACAAATAAGTGAAACCATATGATAATTGACTATTTCTGCTTGACTTACTTCACTCAGCATAATTTCCTCCAGTCCTGTCCATGTTGATATAAAAGTTGGGTATTCATCCTTTCTGATGGCTGAGTAATATTCCATTGTATATATGGACCACATCTTCATTATCCATTTGTCTGTTGCAGGGCATCTCAGCTCTTTCCACAATTTGGCTATTGTGGACATTGCTGCTATGATTTGGGTAGAGGAGGAACCCCCAACAGAGGAAAAATTTAGAATTCTTATTTTTACTATGTTTAAAATATATACAGAATATGACCATTTCTCACCACTTCTACTGCTATCATTTTCATCCAGAGCACAATCTATACTCACCTGGATTATTGTAAGAGCCTATTAATTGGTTTCTCTGCTTCCACCCTTCTGTATGGCCTATTCACCTTACAGCCATCAACATGACCTTCTTAGAACATAAACCAAGTCATAGTAACCTTAGGGTTAAAATCTTTCAGTAGCTGAGTTATTTGACCCAGGATTCACATGTAACACTGACTGGGAAGTTTTAACCAAGTTATGGTATATAATACTTGCTGCTTAACAAATCTGTTGCTTAGTAAATGGACAAAAGTTCTTAACAAATAGACTAGGCTCCAGTAAGGCTGATCTAATTCTTTGTGACATTGATCACAGAAGGTAAAAAATATACAAGGATATTAAAAAATAGCCTTTCTCGAGAAATTAAGGAGTCAATCCCATTTACAATTGCACCCAAAACCATAAGATACCTAGGAATAAACCTAACCAAAGAGGCACAGAATCTATACTCAGAAAACTATAAGGTACTCATGAAAGAAATTGAGGAAGACACAAAGAAATGGAAAAATGTACCATGCTCCTGGATTGGAAGAATAAATATTGTGAAAATGTCTATGCTACCTAAAGCAATCTACACATTTAATGCAATTCCTATCAAAATGCCATCCATTTTTTCCAAAGAAATGGAACAAATAATCCTAAAATTTATATGGAACCAGAAAAGAACTTGAATAGCCAAAGGAATATTGAAAAAGAAAGCCAATGTTGGTGGCATCACAATTCCAGACTTCAAGCTCTATTACAAAGTTGTCATCATCAAGACAGCATGGTACTGGCACGAAAACAGACACATAGATCAATGGAATAGAATAGAGAGCCCAGAAATAGACCCTCAACTCTATGGTCAACTAATCTTCAACAAAGCAAGAAAGAATGGCCAGTGGAAAAAAAGACAGCCTCTTCAACAAATGGTGTTGGGAAAATTGGGCAGCCACATGCAGAAAAATGAAACTGGACCATTTCCTTACACCACACATGAAAATAGACTCAAAAGGGGTGAATGACCTCAATGTGAGAAAGGAATCCCTTAAAATCCTTGAGGAGAACACAGGCAGCAACCCCTTCGACCTCAGCCGCAGCAACATCTTCCTAGGAACAACGCCAAAGGCAAGGGAAGCAAGGGCAAAAACGACTATTGGGATTTTATCAAGATCAAAAGCTTTTGCACAGCAAAGGAAACAGTTAACAAGACCAAAAGACAACTGACAGAATGGGATATTTGCAAACGACATATCAGATAAAGGGCTAGTGTCCAAAATCTATAAAAAACTTATCCAACTCAACACCCGAAGAACAAATAATCCAATCAAGAAATGGGCAGAAGACAGGAACAGACATTTCTGCAAAGAAGACATCCAGATGGCCAACAGACACATGAAAAAGTGCTCCATATCACTCGGCATCAGGGAAATACAAATCAAAACCACAATGAGATATCACCTCACACCAGTTAGAATGGCTAAAATAAACAAGTCAAGAAATGACAGATGCTGGCAAGGATGCGGAGAAAGGGGAACCCTCCTACACTGTTGGTGGGAATGCAAGCTGGTGCAACCACTCTGGAAAACAGCATGGAGGTTCCTCAAAATGTTGAAAATAGAACTACCCTATGACCCAGCAATTACACTACTGGGATACAAACGTAGTGATCCAAAGGGGCACTACGTGCACCTGAATGTTTATAGCAGCAATGTCTACAATAGCCAAACTATGGAAAGAACCTAGATGTCCATCAACAGATGAGTGGATAAAGAAGATGTGGTATATATACACAGTGGAATACTATGCAGCCATCAAATAAATGAAATCTTGTCATTTGCGACAACATGGATGGAACTAGAGCATATCATGCTTAGTGAATTAAATCAATCGGAGAAAGACAACTATCATATGATCTCCCTGATATGAGGAAGTGGTGATGCAACATGGGGGCTTAAGTGGGTAGAAGAATAATCAATGAAACAAGATGGGATTGGGAGGGAGACAAACCATAAGTGACTCTTAATCTCACAAAACAAACTGAGGGTTGCTGGGGGGAGGGGGTTTGGGAGAAGGGGGTGGGATTATGGACATTGGGGAGGGTATGTGCTTTGGTGAGTGCTGTGAAGTGTGTAAACCTGGTGATTCACAGACCTGTACCCCTGGGGATAAAAATATATGTTTATAAAAAATTAAAAAAAAAAGAAGATGTAGTATATATACACAATGGAATACTATGCAGCCATAAAAAGCAATGAAATCTTGCCATTTGTGATGATGTGGATGGAACTAGAGTGTGTCACGCTTAGCGAAATAAGTCAATTGGAGAAAGACAGCTATCATATGATCTCCCTGATATGAGGAAGTGGAGATGCAACATTGAGGGTTAAGGGGGTAGGAGAAGAATAAATGAAACAAGATGGGATTTGGAGGGAGACAAACCATAAGTTACTTTTTTTTTTTTTAAAGATTTTTTCTTTATTTATCTGACAGAGATCACAAGTAGGCAGAGAGGCAGGCAGAGAGAGAGGAGGAAGCAGGCTCCCTGCAGCGCAGAGAGCCCGATGTGGGGCTGGATCCCAGGACCCTGGGATCATGACCTGAGCCGAAGGCAGAGGCTTAACCCACTGAGCCACCCAGGTGCCCCCCATAAGTTACTCTTAATCTCACAAAATAAGCTGAGGGTTGCTGGGGGTAGGGGGGTAGAGAGAGGGTGATGGGGTTATGGACATTGGGGAGGGTACGTGCTATGGTGAGTGCTGTGAAGTGTGTAAACCTGGCGATTCACAGACCTGTACCCCTGGGGATAAAAATATATGTTTATAAAAAATTAAAAAAAATAAAATAGCCTTTCTCGTATATGACTTGGGGAAGTGAAATGTGTTATGCGCCAGAGACCAAGAAGTTGAGGAGAAAATGACTTCAGTAGAAATGTAAGTTATAGAAACTGCATAAACGGGATCGCTACCAGTTAATTAGAGAATTCTGAGAATGTAGAGTTATGTCTTCATTTACTCTGGTTCATTTCATTCTTGAAGTAGAATATGTTGCTGTGGAAGGATTCACAGAGGTCATGGATATCCAGATGATTAACTAGAAGTGATCTGACTGAAAATTTGCTAAATTTAGTGCACTGACAAGGACTATTTGGGGCCTTTATGTTCTAAGTTTGCACGTGTACAAGAAAATAATAGGGTTAAAGATAAGTTATGCACATCAACAAAGTAGCCACAGATATTGGCTGAATCTGAAAGGAACATGAAATAAATGGAATTCCTAATGAAAACGGTTAATGAAATGCCTAATATGAGAACTGAGTTTGTATTTAGAAGATGTTCCAATTATTGGGTGGCAAGCACATAGGCAGAAATGTAGATAATGATCCATATGTCCAGTATCTTGAGAAAAGGAATGTGCGCAAATGTGAGTGAGTGAGCAGACAGGACATATAGAAACAGTAGTTATTAGAACAAATGATTTCAAAAGATTAGGAAATTAAGTATACAGCTGAAAAGGGAAAAAAATTGAATAGATCATTTGTGACACAATCCTGAGACTTTAATCAGGATATTACCTAGCTGATGTGCTAGCATTAGAAGAGAAAGCTGGGAATTGCTTTTTCTTCTTTTTGATTTATAATGCAACCTAAATTAATTTCTGAATAAACTCACTAAAGAGGCAAGCCTGATAAGATTAATATTGAGGTCATTATTTACTGACATCAGAAAAAATATTGCTAATTGTAACCTTGTAGATGATTAGCTTTCAATAAAGGGAAGGCCACTGGAATTAAAATGACAGTTTCATTTTTTGTCTTAGCAATGAAACAAAGACCAAGTAGAAGGAGAGGACTGCACATGTCTTCAGTGCATAAAGAGGGAAACAGAATAATTTAATGCTGATAATAGTACTGACTAGTACAACTCAATCCAGTAAATATTTATTGGGCATCTACTATGTGATAGGCATCATGTTAGAGGCACTAGGGGTTTAAAAAAAAATGACACAGCTCCTGCCTCAAGCTGTTTGCAATTATCCTAATGATAGGGATAATAGTAAAATCTGTGGAGTGTATGTATGACAAGAGGAGTACAAGTTACCACTGTTGTGTGAGCCAAAAGCAGGGTGTATCTGGAAGAGAAGAGGGGTTTCTCCCCACTGATTTTAGCTTGGAGCCTATGGGGGCTGACAGGGAAGAGAATAAGAAGGAAGCATTTCACAGTGGTGTGCACATTGACTGGGTAGCCATGATGGCACAGATGTCCTTTGAGAATGTGTAGGAAGGTTGCTGTTTGTCAGTTGCCCAGGGGACTCACTACACTTCCTGACCCTGAAAGAGAGAAATCTGGAAGGGCTAGCGTTTCAGTAGGTATTGGGATTCTTGTGTTTTTTTTTTTTTTAAGATTTTATTTACTTATTTGACAGAGAGAGAAATCACAAGTAGGCGGAGAGTCAGGCAGAGAGAGAGAGAGAGAAGCAGGCTCCCGCTGAGCAAAGAGCCCGATGCGGGGCTTGATCCCAGGACACTGAGATCATGACCTGAGCCGAAGGCAGCGGCTTAATCCACTGAGCCATCCAGGTGCTCCGGGATTCTTGTGTTTTTAATTGAGCCTCCCTCTTGCTTATCATCATGCTCAAGGATTGCCTGATTGCTAGCTTATTTCCCAATGGGCCTTTGTCAAGCCTGTTGGCTTTTACTATTTATTTATTTATTTATTCATTCAGTTATTTATTTATTTATTTATTTATTTATTTATTTATTTACTTATTAGTGCTATTGTGTCCTCAGGCTGATGGTTCTATAAACACTTGGCGTATAAACTTTAACCTGTATAACAGAAATGCAAAAAGTACAAATACTTCAGAGGCAGTAACCTGCAAATTACTGCATGGTTATTTAAAATCATTTATCTATGTATTAAGGCAGGATTCCTAGCCAGTTGGTGAATGGACCAGCTAGTCATTGTGCTTATTCATGGGTGCTTTCATTATGTATTGTGTTATAGTCACTGTAGGACTGGCCAGGTTAGCTTTTTGCTATGGGGTAAGTAGAAGATGATAAATCAAGGGAAATAAGGTAAAGAAAACCTGAAGGAAAGAAGAATAGGCTAGGACAAACTGGCCTAGAAAGAATAAATAAAATAAAAGAATATCAAAATTAGGAGCAAGTAAAAAGGGAGGAGGCATAGTAGGGTGCCAGTGTGTTTGGAGACATAATCATTTTAAATAGGTAGCAGAGTCTTGGGTTAAGAAAATAAATACAGGGAGACAATCTGAGGGTTTTGAAAGGGAGGGGGGTGGGAGGTTGGGGGAGTCTGGTGGTGGGTTTTATGGAGGGCATGGCACGTATTGCATGGAGCACTGGGTGTGGTGCATAAACAATGAAATCTGTTACACTGAAAAGAAATTAAATAAAAATTTTTAAAAAGAAAATAAATACAGGGAGAAAAGAAGAGAGAAGAGAAAGCTTCGGAGCTACTATGGGAATAAAGGATATAGAGGATGTTTGATTACCTTGGAGTCCACAGACTAAGGCCATAAGGCTGATGTGAAATTACTAGGTTTCTTTAAGGACCAAGGACAGGATTATAGGGCTTACATACAAACTCTTGAACAGCTCCAGGGATATTCTGATTCAATTTACCTATAATATGATTCTTGGATGACAGCTTTTATTCATTTGGGATATTATGCAAGTTCTCAAAAACCCTAATATAATGGACAATATTCCTTGATTGTGGCAAGAAATATGTGTCTGGTTCCCCAGGCAGCAGTCACCCCATTCTGCATGGCAGTTCACAGGAGTTAAGAGAGTATATTGTAAATTGCACTTTTGAACCTGGCCTCTCAGTGCCCATCCAGGCAGGCAGGCCAGGCTGAAGTGAACATGGGTTCAGCACAGGGAAATACTGATTAAAAAAAAATAACATGTGCAAGTCTTCTCTGTCAATAACAAAGCTCATCTTTTTGTGCCAGCAAGGTACTGCAAAGAGCCCACATTTCAAATTCAGTTAATCTCAAAATAATTCAAAAATCAAAGAGCTTATTCAACTATCAAGATATACCAGATTGACTCACTGTGTATTATTCATACAAGAGACTGTGTTTGTGGGGAGGGTAAGGGAAGAATCCAATATTAGAATCAGTCAAAGCAGCACTAGTTTTTGTTCAATTTAAATTGTTTTCAGACTACACAACTGTACTCTGAATACTAAGAAATATTGCCAAAGAATAGTTGATGATGGCATCATTTACATTCTCAGCTAGGAGTAAAATATAGCAACTTGATCTCTGCAATTAAGTGGCCCTTGCTTCTCCCTCACACTTCGGTGCTTCCATCTCCCTGGTTTCTTCTTTTAGTTCTGAATTTCACACTCTGTCCCTACTGCAGCTGCTGTGGTACAAAACGCTAGTAGGGAGATGGGCAGAGGCATCAGGTTTGCAATTTGTTACAATATTAATACCTTCAGAGTGTGTGTGTGTGTGTGTGTGTGTGTGTGTGTGTGTAGTTAACACTTTGGTTTGTTCCAATATTCTCCCTACCCCGTTCTCTCAACTGTCTCTCTCACAACAGAGGGGAAAGGGCTACTCTTACCTTAATTCTTTGAAACTCACTTCCTTCATCTGTAAAATATAGGTGAGAATATAGGCAAGATTCATACCCTGCATAACATAATAAAAATTGCATATGTGATTAAAAAAAAGATTCATACCCTGCCAGGTTCTCACTAAATATTAGTATTTACCTCTAGATGTACCCTTTCTTAGTTTAATTGGAACTGAGAGAGGTAAAAGCATTTGCTTAAGGACACAGTCCTGTGGATGTCAGAGTTGTTAGCTCTACAAATGTACCCACTGTACATTGCCTATGTACTATTAGAAGCTTAGTGAGTGGGGTAGGGGAGAAGAACTGGCTTCCTTAGAAATTATTTTGCACAGGGGTGCTTGGGTGGCTCAGTCAGTTAAGCGTCTTTTAATTTTGGCTCAAGTCATTATCCTGATCAGGGTCCTTAGATTTAGCTCTGTGTCAAGCTCCACTCTCAGCAGGGAGGCTGCATGAGATTCTTTCTCTTTCCCTTTCTCCTCCTCCCTCAATAGCACAGGCACGCTCTCTAAAATAAATATATAAATCTTTAAAAAGAAATTATTTTGTACAAGGTGTGCCCATTACCATAGAGTAATTGTTCAATTTTGATGTAAGACACAGAAGGCAAACTTGCCCAAAGAGTTAAAGGAGGGTAGTTAATGTCTCCTTACTCTGAAAGGGGTGTGAGGTTAAAGACTGTCCTTCACTCGTTTTTTTTCCTTTTTTCCTTCTTTCCTCCCCTTTCCTTCCCTCCCTCCTTTTCTTCCATTCCCTCTTTCTTCCTTTCCTTCCCTTCCCTTTCCCTGCCCTTCTTTTCTTTCCTTTCCTTCTTTTAAAGATTTTATTTATTTGAGAAAGAGAGAACAAAATCAGGGGGAGGGGCAGAGAGACAGAATGAGGAGAGGGAGAAGCAGACTCCCTGCTGAGCTCAGAGCCCTATGTGGAGCCTGATCCCATGAACCCGAGATCATACCAGAACCTGAGATCACACCCGAGGCAAAGTTGGATGCTTAACCAGCTGAGCCACCCAGGTGCCCCCATTTCTATTTAATAAAGGTCCACAATCTATTATCCACAATTCCAAAATTTGAGGTCTGAAAACTAAGCCGTGTGTGTGTGTGTGTGTGTGTGTGTGTGTGTGTGTGTGTGTATGTGTCTGTTTTTAAATTGATACCCAAACTCATTTGATAGTAAAATCTTTCCTGGTCTGATTTATGGGGGCTTTTATATTCTTCATTAATCCAATTTAGAGTGAATATATCTTTGTTTCACTAGAGGTATATTAATGTGTTTGGTTATGGGATGTTGTTCCCAATCTTGCTGGGGTGCAATTTATAGTATGTGCCCCAGATTCTCTTTCTTAAATCTGAAAAGTACTTCAAATTCTGAAGTACTTATGGACTCAAAGGTTTTAGATGAGTAATTTTTGACCTAGAGATACATATTTAGTACCGTTCCTATGCCAGGTATTGTGTAAGGTGATGGGAAAGTGATATGGGGTGAGAATGATGATGATGCTACTAAAACTTTTACAGTAGTTGCTCCACGCTGGGCACTAAGAAGTGCTTATATTAAGTCTTTTCTTTACCAGTAATGCTTACAGCAAACTTTTGTAGTGGATACTATGTAACCCATGCTTCCTGCCCTCAAGAGGCTCACAGCCCTAGGAGGGAAACAGTAGCTCTGTGACAGATGCTAAAAGAACTCTATAAGGAAAACGTATGCACTTCAGCCCAACACCCAGTGCTATCTATTGCCACATACTTGTGTATAATGGGGCAGGAAAAAGGCCCAGGACCAATGGGAGAGGAGGTGGCAGTGATGGAAAAAGTTAAGGAAGAGGTGTCAGATTGGCCCAGGGAATCATGATGTATCAAACGATTACAAGTAGGGACAGAATGTCAGTCAGGTAGGGAACTGAAATGTTAAGAATATGTTGCTTGTTTGAGGTTCTGGTTATGAGCCTTTAATGTCTTAATATAGGTTACTGTGACAGGTAAGAGTTTATTTAAAAACCTGACATGTTAGCTTTGGAGGACTTAGTAAGGGGGCATTTGAATATGTCACCTCATATTTCTCACATCTCCTATTTCTCAGCAACTCTTTCCAAAGGCATGATTTGAGATGAAACCTCAAGACTCAAGATTTCCTAAGGGTCAAGAACCTTTAAACCTAGGGCCCAAGGATGGTTGCTCACCTTCTCCCAAGTGAGTATGGCCCTGCCCATAAGTATATCAGATAATGCCTTCCCAAGTTGCAGGGCTAGATTTAAGTTCTGAAATGTGAAAGGGAATCTAACCTGATGTAGCACCTGCCTGTTTCCAGTGGAACTTTCCTTTTAATTGCTCCTGCTTAATGCAAGAAATGATCAATGTTGTTCAGGTGACCATCAATTACAGATCTTGTTTTGCAGCAGGCCATGCTCCCTCCTTTCCCTTGCAGATAACTGAGGGGCTGAAGCAATTAAGAGTGATATGCTACATCGCAACTATCATTCCCATAAATAAGAAGATATGAGCACACAAAGCATCCTCCATTCTTAATTGATGATTTTCATGAGCTGGCCAGACATGGGCTATTGATATATTTGGTGCTCTCACTTTTCCTTTCCTCCTTGGGATTAGGTACTGCAGCTGGTAGGGCCATTAGCCTACTGTCGAATTCTGGCTTGCAGCCTGCTTGTTAGAACAGATTCCTAGAGGACATAGTGGGTAGTACAGGACAGGCAGGGGGAGGGTATCTGGGAACTAGCAGTGGCCATTTGGTGAGGCAGAGGCTTGGGGGCTAACCTAACTGCTGGCTGTAGGAATGAGCTGAACTAAGCTGGTAGGAGGATATCTGTAACAATTATAATAACGTCAATAGCAGTTATCATTATTGTTAGTGTTCTAATGAATATAATGACATCTAGCATTGCTTAAATACCTACTCTGTGCTAGGGGCTTTATACTCATTATTTCATTTAATGGTCTCAAGGACCCAACATGGTATGTTCCCTAATTTACCTAATACTACACAGCTAAATTGTTACAGGGTTTGGATTCAACCCCAAGTCTATTTCTGTCCAAAGCACATGCTCTTTAGACTGTCCATTCAGAAAAGGGTCATGCAATGGAGGTAATTGCATGGAATTCTCTGGAAGCAGAATTGATTTGAGGGGTAGAACAACCTGGTAGCTGCCCAAGGAATCATGCTATATTGTGTATTGCTTTAGCACTGGACAGTTTGGAAGTGTGGGAACAATTAACTCAGGTTTACAACCGTGAACCCATGTTATTGGCTTTAGTCCATCCAAAGGAGACATAGGTCTTGAAAGAAAATAAAAATAACCCCTTACTAGGTTTAACATATATTCGTTGAGTATTTTTGCAATACATATACAAGTTGCAGGAGGCTTTGAGGCTTTGCCACCAATCTTCAGAACTGCAAGTTGCTTAAAGTGACAGTAGCAGTTAGTTGAAAATATGAAAGAGAATAACATGTGATCTAACGTTGTATGCAAGAAATGAATGAATTACTTTCCTGTCATAATTTTAAATACTTTTAATATGACTCACAATAAATTTTATGGTCTCCAAAATTACATAATTACATTAATCTCAATATAAACATAAAGAGGTATTAGTTTTATTAGTAGAGTATCAGTTTATTTGTTTTTATATTTCTTTATACAATTTTCTTTTTTCTTCTTAATTTTGCTGTTTTCCTCCTTCTAGCCTTTCCTGCCTACCACCCTCTTCTTCCAATGCCCTGTCTCAGTAGTGTACCTCAACACTGTAGCCCCATTAGTAGTTGCTGAGCCTACTTTTTATGTGTATTACTTGGGCATCTCCATTCTGGTTACAGGTACGATTCTCTGCCATGGCAGTGGACAACCCATGCTGTCTGATTCTTACAGAAGATGAAGTGCCATCACCATGGAAAGAAAATGTTTTCTCAGAAAAGGGGATACCAGGTACTCCAGTAGCATTCTGTTCCTCACAAAGCAAGACTTTGAAGGTGTGAAAGGAAAATGTGTGGCTTGTATGTTACATCTTGAGGTTTTTCCCTTCCTTCCTCCACTCTCACCCCAATCTTCCCAGAGATCTTGACTTGTCAGTAGATGATGCTCTTAAAATCCTTTTATCCACCCATGTGGGCAGTACCACTGGCAAAATGTCAGGGAGTCTATGTTAGCAATGTTAGCATCCTGATGTCACACAGTGGCACCCAGTAAAGCCAAGGGACAGGTAGAAAAAACAATTCTGGTGGCATGGAAAATGAGAAACATTATAAAGAACCCATACATTGCAAAATTGATTGAGAATAGAATTTTGAATGTTTAGAACTGAAAGGAATCTTAGAAATCATTAATCTAACCCCATGTTTGTATATAAACAGGAGACTGAGGTCCAGAGAGGGAAGGCATTTACTAGACATATACAATGAGTGTCTATACCAGAGTAGTCCCTAAACCCTGTGTTCTAACTCCCAGAGGAGGGTTATTTCCCTACCTTCTGAATATAGGCATTATATAGGTCTGAAGGTAACTAAATGTGACTATCACCTGAAACAGCACCAGTTAAAGCCTGGTCCCCTGAACTTTCTTTCTACTTGTATACTCTGTTCTCCCTAGATAAATGTGATCTAAGTAACTCAGTGATCTAGCTAGGAAATTACTTTACTGTTGAGGATTATTCTAGAATCCAAGTGTATAGGGTTCAGACAAGTATAACTCCCTGCTTTTAAACAGTCATCTCTTAGCAAAAAAAAAAAAAGAAAAAGAGGGTTTAGACACAAATTTTTTGTTGGTATTTGCAATATTAATGGAATCGAAAGAAGCAATATTAATAAAGACAGTGGCACTGTGGACAGGGACCTGACTCCACACTTACTGATTTTTCTCTGAGACCCTGCAGATAATAGGGGAAGTGGCATTTATCTGACATTGTCTTGTTTCATTGTTAGGGTTCTTTCCCCCATATGCTTTAGTTTGTTACATAAAGGGGAATGGGTACTTTTGGCTATTATGTGGTAGACTATTTATATTCATTTAGAGAATCATGATTAGTTTTTTAATTCCCAGCATTCTTTGAAACAAATTCCAGGCTAAGTGTTTGGCCATTTTAGGTTTATTGAATAATTAAAAAAAAATGGAGCTGTTAGGGAATTTCACATTGATCTCTCCAAAGGCTTTATTTTAGACAGAGGGCCAGGACCAAAACATGACTTGTTCAAGGTCAAACAATAAGTTAATGCTGAGTCAGGATTAGAACTCAGATCTTATGACTCCTAGAACAGTATGTTTATTGGTGTAAGGAAGTATTTTCATGAGTTTTTGATAATGGGTTTTCATATCATAATTATTCTCAAAATATTCACAGGTTCTATGATTCTATTGTATGACACATTTCTGGAATGCTGTTTAGCTCCAGATATGGGCTTTTATCTTGTGTCTATTACTGATATGTTGTGTGACTTTAAGCAAGTCTCTTAAACTCTCTGTGTCTTATTTCCCTCAATGGTAAACTAATACCTGTCTCACTTAGCGTACCAAATTCTTGGAAATCTCAGACAAGATGGTGGATGGGAAAGCACTTTGCAAAGTGTAAAATATTATGCAGATGAGATTCCAATAGTATTAATGCTTTTAAAATACCTCTAGAGAACTTTTGCTTTCAGCAATGGAAGACTACTAGCTTTTAGGGCCACATTATGGCTTTTAGGCACTTTTGTCTTTATGAACTCTTTCCTCCTAAAAAATTTTTAAAAATTATATTTTATAACTGAATTATAAAAATTAACATATTAACATTGCATATGAAAACATTTTCTCCAACCTAAAAGTTTATTTTTTTTGTTTTGATTTTAAAATAAATTAAGGGGCATCTGGGTGGCTCAGTGAGTTAAGCCTCTGCCTTTGGTTCAAGCCCCACAACGGGCTCTCTGCTCGGCAGGGAGCCTGCTTCCCCCTCTCTCTGCCTGCCTCTCTGCCTACTTGTGATCTCTCTCTCTGTCAAATAAATAAGTAAAATCTTTTTTAAAAAAGGAAATTAAAACTTTTTTTATGGGCCCCTAAAAATATTGTGGGTCTTAGGCATAATTTCTACTGTGTCTAATGAATAAGTCAGTCCTACTGATTTGGACCAAACTTGCAAATGAGAACAACAAAAAGTTGTTCAAAGTATAAATAATATTAATTTTAAGATTAAACAAGGGAAGAATTAGTAGACCAACACCAAAAGAACAGAGAATCTCCGAGAGGTGCCACATTTTGTGTCACATTTCTCATTAGCATATTTCACGATTCCAAAAGTGCAGCTAAGAGACTAAGAAACTGAGGAGAACTTATAATTCCCAGGGTCTGAGGGACAAAATTGAAAGTCAGGACCCATCAAAGAGAAGGGTGTCTGGTAAAGCTTCAATTTTGGATTGGGACGCTGAAGGGCAACATTGTAGGGGTAAGAGAAAACTGGAGATGGACTAGCCTTTAAAAAGACTGAAGCCTAGCATCTAGTTATTTTAATATCTGAATGAGTTAAAATGATCTGGGGTTGTTAGTGCCCTTGGACTATTAATGCTTGCCAAAAACAAATGTAAATTGTCTCTAGAGGAAGACAATATCATCTAAAGCCTCAAATCAATTTTATAATTTTTCACACATGATGTCTTAGACATTCAGTCAAAAATAATGAGTCGTAGAAAGAGATAATAAGACCTCATGACCAAAAATGAACATAAACCACAGATAATAGAAACAGTTCCACAGGGGCCCCAGATAATGGATTTATCAGATACAGATTTTAAAATAAGTATGATTGATGTGTTTAAAAAACTAAAATGTCTACAGATGGGATGTTTTATTCTAGACCAGCGATTATGTTTGGAAATCTATGTGGATCTGTAGGGAGACCTTTGTCAGTTTGGAACATTCGCCACATCCGTTCCTTGTATGTAGATCTTATGCTATAGAAGCCTGTGTGAGATGTTGCCATCCATGTGAAGTTTGGTTTTCCACAGATGCTTATGGCTCTCTTGAAGATTTAGGGTCCCATGTTCCTTTTCAGGCATACACCATAGTGCTCATTTTAATATGCCCCCCTTGAAAATTCAGATTTTAAGATCATTTGTAAAACATTGGATTTTGATTATCTTTGGATAGACTGTAAAACAAAATTATAGGAGGAATGGCAAGTCTACTTAAGAAACTGATTTCTTTTTATAAAACAGTTCTTGGATAGCCTTTTTTTTTTTACATCTACCTTCCTACAAATAATATCTTAATTAAAACTGGTCCAAGGGAGTCTTTTTACTAAAGCAGTTTATTAGCAGTTATTTTACATTTAATACTTGATAGAGTTCTTTTTATTTAATCTTTCTTGGAAAGGTAGAC
This sequence comes from Mustela erminea, assembly GCF_009829155.1. Taxonomy (NCBI): domain Eukaryota; kingdom Metazoa; phylum Chordata; class Mammalia; order Carnivora; family Mustelidae; genus Mustela; species Mustela erminea. The sequence goes on along the minus strand of NC_045635.1, from coordinate 108,356,064 downwards.
TTTGCACAGATTCAGATTAATCCTAATCCTAAATAATCTTATTTGGCAAAGACTTATTCCTATAAAGAGCAACTCTAAAATATCCCTTTTCTTGGTTTCCCCCACTGGCCCTTTAACAAAACAGAGAGGATAAAAATGATTTTTTAATAGGGTCCAGAAAAAAATGGTAACTATTTTGAGACATGGTTCCAGTTATTCTTCTAAGGAAGACTACTCACAGCTGAAGGAAGTAATTTGCTTTTTCATCTAGGTATGACCCAGAATGTTAGAAAAGAATTGGTCAGAGAAGAATTTAGAATTATCACTTCAGAAACAGTTTCAACTGACTAAAATCAAACTATTTCCCATTGGAAGAGACCAAAATATATCCAGTGGACACCAGCAGCACAAGTGTGCTGTTCCCGCTTCTTTCTGCCTTTTACCTCCTCCCTTTTCCACCTTCTTCCTGTTTCTGGATGTTGAGTTCTCCCTCATCAAGCTGTCCTTAGTTTGAATAATCTGCTGCTTTCTGAATTATGTGCCCCTTTTCTGTGTTGTGTTCTCTGGTGGGAAAAAAATTAGCCCTAAGATATGTTTCTATGGCTATTTTATTTCTCTCCCAGGAGACTTATTCATTTTCCCATAGAACATAGCATGGGTACCACTATTCCAATTCAGAAGGAGATCACAACATTAATTCAGGAGGATTTGTGTGTTTTGAGCTATTGCTATTGTTCATAAATCATATGTAACCACATTGCTGAAAGTACACGCAGACCTATTATTAACTGGATATGATAGAATTTAGCTCACTACCCTGTCATTCTGACAAAAATGACCAAGAAATGAATAGCTCTTTACTGAGGACCATTTACATAGGAGTTCACATTAAGAACTAAAAGGAGATATAGAAGAAAGCACAGCAAGGGATTCTGTCTTTACAGGAATTTGTGACCAAATAGGGGAGAATAGATACATGTGAGGAAATGGCTTGAGGCCTTTGCTCTGCTCTATGTTTGGACCTCATCCCTTTAGCCCCCACTGTGCTTAACATAGTGCCTAGTATATTTTTGCCACTTAATGAAAGGGAATTGAATACATTAAAGAAATGAATTAGTGTGGGTACTAATTCAGCATAAAGCCTACATACCTCTGAGACAGAGCTCATCCAAGGAGAGCTAATGTAGTACTTACAAGGAGGCAGTGAAATTTGATGGCTCGCTGACCATCAACTCAGCAGTAGGTTTTACCCTTTCATGAGGTCATTTATTCTTTGAGAATATGATAAAATATCTGAACACTTGCTCTAGAAAAACACATGAATGCACATGTGTACTAACATTCGAATGCAAGTTAGTCTTCCTGTAGATTCCTTTAAGGTCCATAGTTCCCTGCTTAGGAACCCTTACTCTACTGGGTGCCTATTATGAATCAGGCACTGTGTGCAGGATATAGTTGGTGCTGTGAGAGCCCAGAAGAGAAGTATTTATCCTGACCTGGTGATTCAGAGCAGGCTTTCTGGAGAGGTAAAGACTGATACAGACACCTGAAGAATGGGCAGGATAGAAATACTAATAATACATCATAAGACACCTTTTAGAGGGGACTTTCCTGTCTACCTTGTTGAAAATAATACCTTATTTTCTATTTCATTACTCTTTCTTCATTTTTCCTAGCACTTGTCACAATCTGTCTATGTATTTTTTGTTTCATTTACACATTTATTTTCAATCCCTCAACTAGAATATAAATGCCAGCCACAAAGGTAAGTGAATTCTATCTGTTATGTACACCGCTGTCTACTCAGAATCTGAAATGGTGCTGGCAGACATTCTCAATTATTTGCTGCATGAATGAAGTGTTCCTAAGCATATGGAACAACTTGAACTAAGGCACAAGGACACAAGACAGTATGTGAGGACTATGAACAATTCAGCGTACCTAGAGGATAAAATGTAAGAATGAGAATAAAGAGGAATAAAGAAGAAATGAGTGTACACGTTATAGAGACCCTTGTTAAGGCACTTGCACTCTCTGTAGTTCCACTCTAGAGAGCAATCCATATAGTCATTCATAGGGATGTGATCCTAACTTCTAAGAGAAAGAGCTGGGGGTGTAGTGGAACAGGGAACAAAGCAGGAAAAAGAAAGTCCGATAAAGTCTTACTTAGGATGTTCTGTCATAGGAACCCTACAACTGCTCCTTGCCTGTGACTCTGGTTGGGGTCTCTAATTATGGGCTTGTATTTTGGACTTATGCTCTTTTAATAAGAATAATGACCACTAGAGAGCATCTGACATGTGTTCATCATCTACTTCTCCCAAGGCTTATAAAGATCTGTCTTCTTTTAGTTCTCCCCTTAAGTCCCTATGCATTTCTTTTCTTTTTTTCTCTTTTTTTTCATATTTAATATGTCATGATTTTATTGATTCAAGATGTAACTCTTTGGCAATTTTTAATAAAACATTCACTGTTTACATAACATCACCTAATTGTTGTATATAACACATAATTTTTTTTCAGGGGTAGCTTTCTTTCTTTTTTTTAAATTAAACTTATTTATTTTCAGCATAACAGTATGCATTGTAGTTGCACCACACTCAGTGCTCCATGCAATCCGTGCCCTCTATAATACCCACCACCTGGTACCCCAACCTCCCACCCCCCCACCACTTCAAACCCCTCAGATTGTTTTTCAGAGTCCATCGTCTCTCATGGTTCACCTCCTCTTCCAATTTATCCCAACCCCCTTCTCTCTAACTCCCCATGTCCTCCATGCTATTTGTTATGCTCCACAAATAAGTGAAACCATATGATAATTGACTCTCTCTGCTTGACTTATTTCACTCAGCATAATCTCTTCCAGTCCTGTCCATGTTGCTACAGAAGTTGGGTATTCATCCTTTCTGATGGAGGCATAATACTCCATAGTGTATATGTGCCTCTTCCTTTTTAACCAGGGATGCTTATAGTAACCAACCCTGGTTCCAACTCTGGCCAGGCACTGTTCTACACCTTTCCCTTCCTTTATTCCAACACTGATTCTTTGCCTCCAAGGCCTTACTCTCTTATTCCCAGTGTGTTCCCCTGGTAGCTATTAAGTGAATTGGTGCTAAGGTAGTTAAGTCTAATAAGAAGTTAATGTCTTCATGCTCCCAGGGGTTTTTCCATTTCACTTATCACCCCAGTTGACTTAACGATGAGAACTGGAAGCTCTAGAATAGAGAAAGGAAGGTAAGGAAAGGCTTACGGGATGTCAAATTAAACCAGCAAGACATACAACTGCTGCTGATTTCACTGAGGTGAAGACCTGATTCTGTTTTTCAGAGTACTTGGAATTAGTCCTGGTTCCCTGTGGTCTAGAAGTAATGACAGCCCAAATTTCTTCATACAACAACTTGAAAGTTCTTGAGTTTTTACTCCATGGCCCATGTATTTAGGCCTCTGTGAATTGTGTGGTTATTTGTTCTCTTCCTCAGAAACTTTATACTCCAGTCTGCTTGAGGCATAAATAAGCTAAATCTTGCAAAGAACGTTAGAAAGCTGCTTCTGCCTAAAATCAATGAACAGAAGCTTTGAAAACAGACCCATTAAGTGGTTTTAACTCTGGATGAAAAACTGTGTAATCAGATAAATCTAATTCTTGCACACGCTGAAACCCAAGTTTTTCCATCCATTTTTTTTTCCTCCAGCTAAAGAACTTCAGATGCTCATTAAGGAATGTAAATGTCAAGTTAGGCTTTTTTGATATGCATCTTCTATGGAGTAGGGACTGTATCAGTGGCCCTTTGGTTTCAAGCAGTGTCTGGGCCCTTGCCAACAATCACAGACCTGAGTGCTCACCATCTGCAGAGCCTAAAGTGACACAAAGCCTTATCCAGAGCCAGCTAAGCAAAATGGAGATACTTTACTCTCCATTCAGAATATCCACTTAATATCTGTTATTCAGTGAGTGCTGTCTATGTGTTTTCATATAAGAGTTGTCTTTTCAGAATGGTAAAATCTTAGGAGAATTTTTCCCATCTGTGGATTTCCCAACTTTTTCCTCATCCAACTAGCAACCAATTTGACTATTGCTTCACTTTCCACTTTCAGACACCATATACAGAGAGACATTTAGAAGCACACTGGCCTTTCTTCTTCTGAGTACTTGTAGGCAACACTTAGATAGCTCAGGGGCCTCTACCATGTCCCTGGTTATGGATCTGTTGTATCTACTGCATGATATTTTGTCCTATCCAAGTTTCCCACCATGTTAGAAATCAATCTGGTAAATTAATTTCTGCTAAGGTTCTAATGCCTGATAATTGCCAAAGTGTGGCTTTTGTCCTTTCCCTCAGGCATATTTGCATTTGAAAAGAACATTTTAAAACCATAAAACCGTTTTCCAAGGAATGACTCTTCATGGTATGAATTTTAGACATTGATTCTTTTAATAAATATTTAATGCATGTCTACTATGAGTTAGACATTGCATTAGGAGAATAAGTATGACAATAATAAAATGTAGTTCCAGTTTAGAAGCTTATAGTACAATATGAGAGATGGACAGTGGTAAAATAATTTCAATGTACTGTTGTGTTATGAGAAAGGTATTCCTAATTAGTTCATGCAACACATAGTTATTGACTGCCTACCATATGTCAGGCACTGTCCTAGATACCAGTGAATAAAGGAGACAGTTTCCTTCCTCATTGAGCTTCCATTCTCTTTATAAAATGCAGTATGGTCCAACACAGAAGGGAATGACTTAACTGGGAAGGTCAGGCAGGTCTACACAATTTTCCTGACTCTTGAGCTAGATTTGGGAGGATGAGTTGAAATTCTTCAAGTACCTGAAATTAAAAAAAAAAATGTAGGCAGAGGAATATCAGGTATGACGACACAGAAACGTGAAAGATGGATATATTGTGTCCTTTAAAAAGAGTGAGTAGTTTGCATGTCTGGAAGTGCTGAGAATATGAAGGGAGCATCATGACAGTGAAGTTGGAAAGACAGGTTAGGGGAGGTGGTGAAGAAAACAGCTATATAACCCTGTGGCTCTGGATCTTATAGAATAAGTTCTTATAAGTTATATAATTTATAGAATAAGTTCGATAAGTTCTTATTTGAACTTATAGAGTAAGTTCAGATTTGGGTTCTGCCACTTATTATCTATGTGGCTTCAGACAAGTTATTTAATCTCTCTGTATCTTTGGTTCTCAAATGTAAAATAGGAATAATAATTGTATCATGAATTTATAGCAAGATTAATTTAAGTATGATTCTCAAGTGCTTGGCATAAGACCTAAGACATAGTAAGTGCTCAATAAGTTGTAACTATTGTTTTTATGTAAAGGAAATAAAATAGTATATGTAGGCAGTGGGGACTTGTTGAACTTGGATTCTTGAGAAGGGGAGTGACTTGATCAGATATATATACTCTGCTTAGAGAGAGGAGTAGAGATTTTAGGGATTAGAGAGTAGAGGTAGAGTGCATGTTTAGGAGACTGGTACAACAATTAAGGAAAGAGATAACAAGAGTCTGGACAAAATTGGGGCAGAGTGACAAAGACTCTCTCCTTTGCCAAACTTTAGGCTCCTCTGAGTCCTATTGTTGACTAGGCTTTAATTCTTGGACTTCCATGTCTATCCCTGTTGAATCTGGTTTTAACAGGAATTCTGCTAAATCAGTTTAGAGAGAATCTCTCACCCTTGGTACCTGGTTGCCCTCACCTGCCTTCAGCAAGACTTTCCTCTACACTTGATGTCTTGTTTTAGTAGTTTCCATCCATTGAGCCCCTCACTCTGCTCATAGCTAGAAAATCCCAGCTGTATTTGCTGTATTTGGAGTTGAGTCCTATCTTTCCCCAATACTGCAATTGCAGTAGTTTGGAATAAAGTTTTCTTTACTATACTGACAAGGGTCAGAATCATCTTTTCTTTAACAAGGAGATGAGGAAAGTCTGAGGGAATGGAGTTCAATGGAATTTAGAGGATTTTCTTCTTAGTTCTTGATCCATGGGGTAAGAACAATTACGGTCAAAGGTAGAATCATAGAGAATTCTGACTAGTTGGAGGGAATGGTGATATCTTTAACTGAAATGGGGATTACCGAAGTGTGGGGTTTTGTTTTGTTTTATTTGTGTATGCGTATGGGGGGGCACTGAGTCAATTTTTGGAAGTTTTGTCAAGTTTGTATGTTTTAATGATATATCTTTATCTCTATCTAGCTGTTGATTCAGCAAACAAATGGGACTAGGTGGTTCTTGATAAAATATAGTAGATGAAATAGTGTTAGAAGACATTATCTAAAAGGAACATGCAAAACTATAAGAAAAGAGGACTGAAAACAGAATCCCTCAATGTATTTAAAGTGTAGGCAGAGGAAGATGAACAAAGTAGGAAAACTTAGTAAGAATAGTCAAAGGCATGAAGTAAACAAAATTAAGGGTGGGTGTTATCAGAGCTAAGGAATGAGAGTTTCAAGGGGGGAGAGGGAAGTAATCTCAAATGCACTTGAGAGGTCCAGCTGAACTGGAAATTAGGACACCAAGAACCTTTCCCAGAGCTGCTTTATTGGAGAGGCGAGGACAAAAGCCACATTGCTTAGGCTGAGATGTAGCCTTGACTTTTCTACCCATCCTGCTATACAACTGGCAAAGGGGATGAGATTACCATTAATTTGGAAGAAGGAATAAAATTTGGGTCTTGTATACACATACAACCAAATATTCTACAGTTTTTGTTGTGGGACTGCATCACAGGTAGTAAGGGCTGTGGCTTATTTTGATTGCCCTTGCAAACAGTAACTCAGTATTTGTGTAGACATATTCTAGAAAAAAAAAATTAAGAGTTGTGGGGAGGAAAGCTGATCTTTTCAATTTATGATTCAATCAGATCAGAAACCCATTGGTTATCCTAGTTAGAATTTAATCATAGATTAGTGAATTCTACTGTCCTTTAATGAAACACAGTTACCATTTTCATCTCTGAATAGTCCTTTATAGAAATTTGCTGCTGTATTTGCCTTCCTAAGGAAATCAAAGTTACCTCTTATTATCTTTGACTCACATGTGAGGCATAGAAACTCATGTGAAATGTAAAATTTCCCTCTTTTTCTGACTGTTTATTTTTACAGCATCCAGTTGCCTCTATAAGAAAGTATAGACCTATCCTCCTCCCTAACCACCCTGCTATCCGTCCTTCATTTCTTTTTTTCTTTTTTTTTTTTTAGTTTAAATTTCATTAGCCAATATATAGTACATAAGTAGTTTCAGAAATGGGGTTCAGTAATTCCTCAGTTGCATATAACACCCAGTACTCATCATATCACATGCCTTCTTTAGTGTGTATTACCCAATTACCCAATCTCCCTACCCATCTTCCCTCCAGCAACCCTCAGTTTGTTTCCTACGGTTAAGAGTCTCTCATGGTATGTCTACCTCTCTGATTACTTCCCATTCAGTTTTCCTTCCTTTCCCCTATGATCTTCTGTGCTGTTTCTTATATTCCTCATATGAGTGAAGCCATATGATAATTATCTTTTTTTGATTGACTTATTTCATTCAACATAATACACTCCAGTTTTATCCACATTGATGCAAATGATAAGTAGTCATCCTTTCTAATGGCTGAGTAATATTCTATTGTATATGCATACCACATCTTCTTTATCCATTCATCAGTTGATGAGCATCTCAGCTCTTTCCATAGTTTGGCTATTATGGATATTGCTGCTATAACATTGAGGTGCATGTGCCTCTTTGGATTATTACATTTATATCTTTGGAGTACATACCTAGTAGTGCAGTTGCTGGGTCATAGGATAGCTCTATTTTTATTTTATTGAGGAACCTCCATACTGTTTTCCAGAGTGGCTGCACCAGCTTGTATTCCCACTAATGCATAAAAGGGTTACCCTGTCTCCATATCCTTGCCAACATTTGTTGTTTCCTCTCTTGTTAATTTTAGCCATTCTGACTGTATTGAAACAAGATCTCTGTTTTTCTTCTCTCTTCATAGTATATTAAAGAATATGTAAAGAAGGAAAAAAAAAACTTTCTAAAGCCACAAATGCCTTTGCCTAAATGAGAAACCACTTTGCAAAGGACCATTGTGTAGCAGACCTAAGGTGTTTATCATAATAGATTCTGGATATCAGTCTTAAAATTCATTCCCAAAAGGAGTAAAACCACCCAATTCTAGCACTTGTCTGAGAACCCCTAAGCAGAGGAGAAATTGGCCAGCAGATATGCAGATGTGGGGGTCTGTGCTACCTAACTGCTGAAATCTGGGATGGATCTTAATCACAGAGGAAGTTTGAAAACGATAAAAGAGGCCTCTGTGGAGGCTTCTCAGGTCCCAAAGCTCATTTTACCCTAAGAATATAGGGCCCTGGGGCCTGTGTGTTCACAAGCAGTAAAGCATTCGAATTCTTCTCAAGTCGCTAAAAGAGCACACTAAAAATAATGCCTTCCTCAGCACTTCCTTTCAAATGGTTCAAGAAGAAAAACCATGGCATCTTTTCTAATACCCACATCTTATTTTCAAATCTGCCAAAAATAGTGGCTTTAATTCACAGGCTTTAGACAAGAGGGGAAAATGCACTCAAAAGGACAGCTTGATTTTCTGCTAATCTTAACATTTTATAAAAATAAGTTTACCATGAAGGCAATGATCTTTGATAGCAATCTAATTGGGATGCCCAAGCTTTTCAAGTTGTTTGCTTTATTTTTATACTTTTTTCAACTGGAGTAGATGTCTTTCACCAAACCATCCCCATGTCCTTAGCCCTTTGTGAGCAAAGAATCTTCTTTGCTCATCCAACTATTGAGGGCTGAAAAAAAGACATGGAAATTAGAAAAGAAGAAAATATTGGTGACTACGTTATTTCATTAGCACCTTTGGCATATTTTCTAAAGGACAATATAAAAGATTTGTAATACGTATGTACACTTGAACCCTAAACTAGTTAGTGTTTCTTAGGCATAGTACATAATGAATATAAATTCAGGGAATTGCTGTTATTTACTGATTAACTGAGACAGTGAAAGTGTTTGGGCTTTGCTTTAGAATACTAGTCAAAGGACTAGCTGAAAAAATTGGCCACTCTGAAGAATATCATTGCCATTGGGAAATAGGGAGAGGCAAAGAATAGAGAAAATTAAGCTTTAACCTGTGTGGACATCAGTTCTCATTTCTCTACTTTAGGGCACTACCCACTCCTCTTTTCTGGGCATGGAGTCAACCAGATGCCCCAAGAAGCTCCAAGGCTCATTCTCATGAAATCTTTTCACGGATCTTTAAATGGAACCCTATTATAAGAGGGTGGCCTGGAAGCCAACAGCTCCCTCTGGCCGTTGAAGTATTTTTTTCTCAGGATTGTGCAAGATTGGGCTGCCTGATTGGTACTGCAATGTTGATTTGGGGCAACTCTCACACACATTGAACGCAGGATGACTTTAGAGCACTGTTGACCTAAGCATTGGTTCTCTACCACCTGCATTTTAACCATGAATCAGCTTTCTGCCCATATTACCAGAGGGCAGTGAGAGTGGCTACAGGCATCTTTTGATCCCCTTCATCACGGCTGGAACCCAAGACAGTCACCCAATCTCTTTCCACAGACTCAGCGGAATGTGTCACAAAGTCCTCTGTAGATGGTCACACCTATTTCCTCTCAGGACTTTTGAGACCATTGCTGTGCACTGGAAAATAGTTCTTCCTATTGATATCCTCTCTTGGCTCTGAATGATGTGGTGATGTCTTGGTTTCTGAGGCTGATCTTAAGCTATCTCAGATGAGGGATTGCATGAATGAAACCACTCTTCTCTCTCTTCCTATTGGTCCTGTGCTTATCCTCCCAGCTCATGGAGGTATATGAAAATTAGGCATGTAGTCAAACCGAAGGCAGTCATATTCTAAGAATGCAATAAATGCAATAATGGTAGCCTAAAGTATTCAAAAGATGATGTGGTTAGAAGATATGTTGTTCTGTATTTATGGCATGAAACCTCAAAATTTTAACATAACCAGGAGACAAATCATCATTCACATTTTACTGCTTACCATGGGCAAGTTTTCCATTTGTGGTCTTTATGAATAAAACACAGTAACAATTTCTGAAGGAGTAATTGGAAGCCAGCATTAAATGGGAGTGGGCCATGGATGAAACAGCATCATGAATAATGATGTAATCACCATTAAATAGATAGTATTAAGGAACTGTAGAGGCAAGAAGATCTACATCATTTCAATACAAAGATTCCGAAGAGCCATGGCACTGTGAAGGATAATAGTGTTGTTATGTTTTTCTCATGGTAGCCAGTATAAAGTTAACCAAGAACATCATATTTGACAATAAAGCGCATGAAGAGATGGAGCCAAAACATTAAGAAGAATCTTCATGTGCATGCATTAGACAAGAGACAAATATACAAGTATCTATTTTCTACCCATAATTCTAAATCTTTATTGATAAGTCACTATACTTCACATGGACCCATTAATTTTATAATCCATTTTTTCATGTTTTTATTTAAATTCCAGTTAGTTAACATAAAGCATAATATTAGTTTCAGGTGTAGAATTTAGTGCTTACATATAACACCTGGTGCTCATCACAAATGCCCTCCTTAATCCCCATCACCTATTTTACTCATCCTTTTACCCCCCCACCTCTCCTCCAGTAGCCATCAGTTTATTTTCTATAGTAATAAGAATCTGTTTCTTGGTTTGACTCTCCTTTTTCCCCCTTTGCTCATTTGTTTTGTTTCTTAAATTCCACAGATAAGTGAAATCATATGGTATTTGTCTTTCTCTGACTGACTTATTTCATTTAGCATAATATTCTCTGGTTCCATCCATGTCATTGCAGATGGCAAGATGTCATTCTTATGGCTGATTAATAGTCCATTGTATACGTATATACCATTTCTTCTTTATCCATTCTTCAGCTGATGGACATTTGGACTTTCTCCATAATTTGGTTATTGTAGATAATGCCGCTATGAACATCAGGATGAATTGGTCCCTTCAAATCAGTATTTTTGCAACCTTTGGGTAAATACACAGTAGTGTAATTGCTGTTTTATTTTTAATTTTTTTTGAGGAAACTCCATACTGTTTTTCTGAGTTGCTGTACCAATTTGCATTCCCACCAACAGTGTAAGAGAGGATCCCTTTAAGCACATCCTTGCCAACACCTGTTGTTTCTTGTATTGTTGATTTTAGCCATGATGACAGGTGTGAGGTGATATCTCATTGTAGTTTTGATTTGAATTTCCCTGATGATGAGGGATGTTGAGCATTTTTTTTATTTCTCTGTTGGCCATCTGTATATCTTTTTCAGAAAAATGTCTATTCATGTCTTCAACCATTTTTAAAATTAGATTATTCATTTTTTGTGTGCTGAGTATTTTCTTCACATATTTTGAATACTAATCTTAGTCAGATATGTCATTTGCAAATACCTTCTCCCATTCTGTAGGTTACATTTTTTTTTTGTTGATTGTATCTTTTTCTGTGCAGAAGCTTTTTGTTTTGATAAAGTCCCAATAGTTTATAACCCATTTTTAACCCACTGAGCCACCCAGGCGCCCCTTATAACCCATTTTTTTGTTTTGTTTTTTAACTACTCAATGCATTTTTTTTAAATTTTTTTATTTTTTATAAACATATATTTTTATCCCCAGGGGTACAGGTCTGTGAATCACCAGGTTTACACACTTCACAGCACTCACCAAAGCACATACCCTCCCCAATGTCCATAATCCCACCCCCTTCTCCCAAACCCCCTCCCCCCAGCAACCCTCAGTTTGTTTTGTGAGATTAAGAGTCACTTATGGTTTGTCTCCCTCCCAATCCCACCTTATAACCCATTTTTAAATCAAATTGTTTCTATAGACAAGAGACATATACATATTTTTAAAATATTTTTCTCCACCCCAAAAGTGGCCCTGACTGAAGAGTTAAGAGTAGGACTGCTTGTTACACCCAGTACTGCACTTATTTCCCAGAAGGGTCTCTACCTGCAAAGAGCAGGGTTGAATAAGAAAGTTATAGTTCCTTTAGGTTTGTAAGATATTATCTGGAGCTGAAACTCAGAACTGGAAACCTTATGAGAAACTTAGTTATATACATTAGCAAATGACATAGACTTAAATTTCATTGGTTTAGACAAAATCATTTCATGTTTATTTATTCAATATATTCTAAACACTTTGCTAAACATTATATATATAGCATTAGATATATAGTGGTGAACAAAACAAATGTATTCCAAACAAGGACTTTACAGAACTTAGAGAAGCTGGGCAGGTGGCAGGCATTAAATAAAAATGTAAATATTACAGATTTTAATACATCCTAAGAATAAGAGGAAGATTCTTTGTGAGACAATGATGAAAAGTGTCTTGCTTATATAGAAAGTTGAAGATATTTCTTGAGAAGATGACAAATTGAAACAAGAGAGGCAAGAGAGAAGATACCCTGGCAGAAAAAACAGCATGTGCAAAGCACTGAGATGGTTATTTCTAAGGAATGGAAACACTTAAAACATTGAAAATAGTGATATAAAATGAGTTTAGAAAGTTTGGCAGAAACTAGATCATATAGGGCTTTGAAGGAGTTTAAATTTGATCCTAAAAACACTTGTAAGCCATTGGAGAGTTTTATGTAGGAGAGAATGTTCTGATATACATTGTTAGAGAACCACTCTGTGAAAAATGTATGGGGTGGGACTGAGAATGGAGGTGGAAGACCAGGTAACAGACTACTGAATAGGTCCAGGTGAGAATGATATGGGTTTAAACTTAGGTAGCAACAGTGGGTTGGAGAAAAAGAAGCCAAGTGGGCATATATTTTGAAGATAGATAATTGATAAGAATTGCTGATGAACTGGATTAGTTCATTCATCCAATGGATATTTGAGTACCTCCTCTGTGTCAAGAATTTTTGCAGGTATTGAGAATATAGCTATGACCAAATTTAAATTCTGCCTTAATGGAGCCTGTAGTCTAATGAGAAGATACATCCAATAAATAAACAAGTAAAATATAATATGACAAATGGTGATAAGAGTGATGGACTCTACTAAAGCAAGGAATGACGTGAAGAGAATACTGGGATGAGTTTGGGTTTCCTGTTTTATAAAGAGTAGTTAGAGAAAATCTCCCTGAAGAGGTCACATTGGACAGATACTTGAAGAAAATAAGGAAGCAACCTGATTATTGGGGAAAGTATTTTAGGTAAATACAATATCAGTAATCAGGAATGTACTTGGTAATTTGAGGAACAGTGGAGAAGCTAGTGTGTCTAGAGTAGAATGTGTGAGGCTGGGAATGTTAAGGAATGACACAAGAATGGTTCTGCAATGCTCATGTTGGGCCACTGTAAGAGATTTGGATTTTATAATAGGAATATGGGAAGTCCTTAAAGGATTTTGAGAAGAGTCATATAATGGCTTACATTTCAACAGGATCATTCTGGCTGCTATGTTGATGACAGACTGTAAGGGGACAAGAGAGGAAACATAAAGTTCATTTAGAGGGATATGTCAGTAATCTAGGCTAGATATGATGGTGGTTAGGATTTGGGTGGGTGTAGTGAAGGTATTATGAAGTAGTATTCTGTATTCAGTTTGAAGGTAAAGTTGATAGAATTTACTGAATAATTGCATGTGAGTTGTGAGACAATGAAAAGAGTCAAAGATATAATTCAAAGATCTAGAAGGAACTAAAATTGCCATATACTGAGATGAGGGAGACTAGGAGCAGTGGTTTTGGTGGGAAAGGGTATTTGATTTAGAGGGTGAGGAAAAAGGAGGAATTCAGAGTGGCTCCTAGATTTCTGGCTTGAGCAACTGGGTGGATGAGGGTGTAATTTCCTTAGGTAGTAAATATGACAGATTAAAAAAATGTAGTTTAAGCTCCTTGCTTTGATAAAGGAATAACCGAAGCCCTGAGAAAATAGCCATCTTATTCAGTAGTTAGAAGAGCCTAAACTTGATTCTCCTGATTAAAGGGTCAAGTTTATTGCCTCTTCTACTCTGATTTTTAAATTTTAAAATCTTTGGAATGTGAAAATGAAATTGTAAGTTTCTTAAAGGTATAAGCATTGTGCTTTCAGGTGCTTTTGTATGTTATGCTGTAGTAGACACCTATTATTTTATGTCCAGACCCCTTCCTCCCCTTTTCCAGGTTCCATTCTTCTCCTTACTCTACCCACATCTACACAGTTTCCACAGGCATCACCAGGTTAGTACAATGTGATCCCACTTCTTGGCCTTAGTGGATAGTTTGAGGAACTGGCTTCTGACCTAAGTTGGGCAAATTTCCTCTGACCACTTACATGAGAAAGGGAGGAAAGATTTTTCTAAGTACTTAGTAAATATGTGATGAACTGAATTGAAACTTTCAGAAACAGTATATATAAAACTTTTTCAAAACATATGAACTAGGGAATGACTGTTACCATTTCAAGAAAAATTTTGTTCTACAAGAACACTGACTGTAATTTTGTCTTAAATAGCAATCTTTTGAGTGCATTAAAGCATTTGTTCATGATCATTAACAACTTGACAGGCTGGGGTTGAAGGGAGAACATTTTAAAGTTAAAAATATCAGAAAATACTTATCATTAAATTCACTTCCTCAGGGCCTGGGACATGAGCTCTACAAAGGCCTCTATTTCCAAATAGTGAATTATAGGCTATCAAATAGGTTAGTACTTGGTATCAGTGTTGGCTAAATAAACTACTGGTGCTTTGAATTGTGAGTTCACCTTTGTATGTTTTATAGGCCTCTATGTGAATCATTTTAAATATAGAATCAATTAATTAAAAACATTGTGCACACAGAATACTTAGGAAGAGTATGTGTTTTAGATAGATAGTTATGAAAGATGTATGGATCAAAACTAGGGCTGCTGATAAGAGGGAATGAGTTTCAACAAAACTACTTCTGTTGTTGATGGGTTCATCAGAAAAAAGATGCACATCGGTGTCTATCAATGAGCTTCTGCTGGAGTCCAAGAGAACAGTGTTGGATACCAGCCTACTGGGGCATAAATCCAAAGTCAGATAACCCAGCTAACACATTCAATAAGCCTATATTTATTCTGTGAAGACAAAGGTGATGAGTAGTAATAACCAGATCAATGCTAGATGGCATTAAAAAAAAGCAAGTTCAATCTGAACTTGCTTGAAGAATGGAAAAAGGAAGAAGAAAGAAGGAGAGCAAAATGGAAAAGGGGAAGAAGAAAGAAGAAGTTATTATTTCATGAACATGTACAGCTCCCAAAAGCTTTTTTTCCATATTTTATCCTGCAGGGAATTGACCACCCATGCATTCAGGCACTTAGTAAATAACTTCTGAATGAATTTGTGAATAACAACTAAATGAATGTACTATTTGAATTACACAGCTTACTGGAGATAGTAAATTTTCAAATCTGCACACTGCACCAGTCATACATATGGCAAGCCTTTTTTTTTTTTTTTCCCAACCTTGGAATAATTCCCTTATATTTAACAAGTGAAGTTAAATCTATGTAACTTGAGCTTCGCTGATGGGCCAGATCACTTTTCCTGGTAATTTTGGTTTCCACTGATTTGGTCACAATGTAAGAATTAAAATAGTGTTTAAGGTAGTCTCATTGCTATTTTAGTAAAAAAAAAAAATACTTACTTGGTCAGTTTGACCAAGAGAGCTAACTATCCATGCAGGGTAACCATACATTTCTGTTTGCCTGAGATAGTTATGACTTATGCTGTTTTCCTGATGTACATACTAATAGTAATTTTTCCTCCTTAAAAGTGCCCTGATTTGGAAAATCAATTGTGTTTTCTCTACATGTCCATTCTATAGGTAATCTTGATCCAGCCAACATAGAAAAAAAAAAATCTACAGGGAACTCAGCTAACTTTCCTGCTTTGTAATGAGGCTTTATACACAGTTCATTTTGATCCCCATTCCTCTAGATGAGAGACCATATCTTTAAACTCGTACTTTAGTTAAAATGTTTTGTCAGAGAAATTGGAACCAAGTTTTAGTGCTTTCTGGTGACTTAAGTGAATGTAGATAGTGTGGAAGACCTTGAGGAATAAATGAATAGCATGTCTTTTATTCAGTTCTTGACTATTAGTTATTTTAACTTGGCTTTTGGCATGAACTGGATGGCTATTGATTTAAGCTTGAGATATCTGGAAAGTGCCTCAACTACAGAGATTTTGTATTTCTGGTTGAAGCAAGATGTGTAAGTTTTAGTTAATGGGAGTTATTTTATTTAGGATTAGGTCTGGCTGCCAGTGGCAGAAAATTCAAACTATAGGGCTTGAACAAGACAGCTTATTTCTTACTCATATAAGACATTGGAGCTAGGTGTTACAAAGCTCTTAGAATGATCCACAGCCTCAAGACCCAGCATCCTTCCATCTTGTTGCTCAGTTGTGTGCAGTATTTATTTCCAATGTCATTTCATATTTCTGTGTGGCTGCTTTATTTCTGAACAATGCATCCTGATTCTAGGTTGCAGGAAGTAGGAAACAGGGAAAGAAGGAAACGGCCTTTCTTTAAGGTCACTTACTGAAAGCTTTATATTACTTTTGTTTAGATGCTTTGGCCAGAATGCAGATGCATGGCCACATTTGACAGCAAGGGAGAAGGGAGTCTGAGGAGTGTAATCTTAATTCTGGATTACCATGTGCCCAGCAAAAAATAGAGGTATTAAAGGAGGAAGGGGGGGCACCTGGGTGGCTCAGTGGGTTAAGCCGCTGCCTTCGGCTCAGGTCATGATCTCAGGGTCCTGGGATCGAGTCCTGCATCAGGCTCTCTGCTCAGCAGGGAGCCTGCTTCCTCCTCTCTCTCTGCCTGCCTCTCTGCCTACTTGTGATCACTCTCTGTCAAATAAATAAAGAAAATCTTTTTAAAAAATAAATAAATAAAGGAGGAAGGGGAAATGGATATTGGAGAAAAATTAGTGTCTGCCTTAGGACCAAAGATGGCAAAATTAATATTCTGTAATGAAAAACATCAAGACTTGAATTATTTGTCCAGATCAAGTGTCCTCCTACCTTCTCATGATAGTGAGTCTGGAAATATGTTTAGTTATTAACATTTTCCCCTCAAATAAAATTTTGCTTGTGCTTGATTTAATTTAATACCTCTTTATTAATACTTTTTAAATAGTATAAAATTTATGCAAAATTATTGAACTTCTTTAAAAGTTATTGTGGAGCACCCTCCTACACTGTTGATGGGAATTCAAGCTGGTACAGCTACTCTGGAAAACAGTATGGAGGTTCCTCAAAAAGTTGAAAATAGAGCTACTGTATGACCCAGCAATTGCACTACCAGTTATTTACTCTAAAAATACAAATATAGTGATCTGAAGGGGGGACATTCACCCAAATATTTATAGCAGCAGTATCCACAATAGCCAAACTATGGAAAGAGCCTAGATATCCATCAACAGATGAATGGATAAAGAAAATATGGTATATACACATAAATAATGGAAAACTATGCAGCCATCAGAAAATGAAATCTTGTCATTTGCAATGACAAGGGGGGAACTAAGGGGTATTACACTAAACAAAGCAAGTCAATCAGAGAAAGAATTATCATATGATCTCACTGATATGAGGAATTTGAGAAATAAGACAGAGAATCATAAGGGAAGGGAGGGGAAAGTGAAACAAAATGAAACCAAAGAGAGAGACAAACCATAAAAGACTCTTAATCTTGGGAAACAAACTGAGGGTTGCTGGAGGGGAGGGAGGTGGAAGCGGTGGGATGACTGGGTGATTGACATTGGGGAAGATATGTGCTATGGTGAGAAAATAAATTAAAAAAAAGTTATTGTGGAGCAAAGGGACTTAAAATACATAAAATGTTAGATTGTCTTTTGTCAAGGGATGGTTATTTGGACTGCTGCTACCCACACTAACCTAATTAGGTCCCAGCTTGCCCAGAAGCTATTTGCAGGCACAGTGTATAAGTTATTCTCTAAGAATTGCATTGAATTGTACTTCATGTGTGATGAAGAAAAAAGTTATGAACATAGGAGTATTCATATTCTTTCTTCTTCCACTTTGCCCTCTACCCTCCTGGATGCTCTCTTTGGTAGACTGGTTCCTAGACATTTGTGAGGCATAGTCATAGAGGGGTATAGAAAGGTAAGTGATATGAGAAAGACCTGAGGAAGAGGGGGATACATTATCAAGGGAGGTTAAACCAAGCTATATGATAAAAGACTTGGAGAGATACAGGATTTGTGGGAAAATGAAAGCCATGTGACCTGGAGGGGAGGGGTGGAAAGAAGACATTTTTGGAGGGGATTGTTTTTCTGGTTTTATTGATAAATAATTGACATCCATCACTGTGTATGTTTAAGGTACATAGCATGATGGTTTGATTTACATATATTGTGAAGTGATTACCACAATTAGGTCAGCTAACATCCATCATATCACATAGATAAAATAAAAAAAATTATAATGAGAACTCAAAGAATTTATTCTCTTAACATTCCTATATATCGTACAGCAGGGTTAACTGTAGTCATTGTGTTGTATATCATGGCCCTATTACTTTTTTTTTTTAAAGATTTTATTTATTTATTTGTCAGAGAGAGAGCGAGCGAGAGCGAGCACAGGCAGTCAGAGTCGAAGGCAGAGTCAGAGGGAGAAGCAGGCTCCCTGCGGAGTAAGGATCCTGATGTGGGACTCAATCCCAGGACGCTGGGATCATGACCTGAGCCGAAGGCAGCTGCTTAACCAACTGAGCCACCCAGGTGTCCCGGCCCTATTACTTATTTATCTTATAACTGGAAGTTTGTTCCTTTTGATTACATTCTGGAGAGAGTTTTAAATGAGAGGTTCTGGAGGGTATTATATAAACTGTGCTTTCAAAATTTCATACGACTTGTAGCCTGAACCAACTGGGTCCCACACACATTAGTTAATAAGTGGAGTTGCAATTTGGTTGTATTTTGGGGTCCTCTTAGAGTTAATTAATTCCTCTAAGAATTTTATCTTATCAAAATATAATTAATTAAACTTAATGAATTTCCTTTGTGATTAACCATTTTGATACTTTATATTTAAACATGTCATTCACTTAAGCACCAGGAGACCACAGTCATCTTGCATTTTCATGGCTTATGGTCCCTTGGAATTGCTTGCCTAATTAAAACTATCTTCATAATGATCTCTCTGAGCTTTGCTGGTTCCATTGGACATTAACACACAAGTTTATTGGTAGGTGATTCAGGGCCTCTACAGATGGATATGTTGTTCATTGCATAACTGTAGATGGTGGTTCTGAATAGAGTAAAGGGCAATGTATTTACATCTGCTCCCTTAAAAAAAATAAACGGTTGATCATTTTATAGGCAAAGACATTTTTCCTCCCATATACAATGAGCAGGATTATTTTGTCTGGAAAAAAAAAAAGTAAAAGAGGCAAATGGGATAAAATTTTTTAAAGGGAGGATGTTATTGATGTGGTACTGTAAGTTACATAAGGGTCAACTGCAAATGGTGGGGGGGATGGTCTAGAAAATGGAATGAAATGCCAGCAGTGTGTGGCAGGTATCCGCAAGATTGAACTGTCAGATGTGTGGCAAGTATGATGTCTGGCAAATATAATGACAGGTAATACCCTAGCATTCAGGTGAATAATTTGTATCAGAAGTTGCAGGCACAGATATTAAGGTGGGACTGTCACTTCATGGGAAATTCAGGAATAGACAAGTTTCAGATTCAAAAGAGGTGGCAGTTGGAATGGTTTGTTTTCTCCATCACTTGACTGTGAATGTTTTCCCTTACGTTTTAGTCATCTGAGACTCCCTTTCCTTGGGAAAATCCTTCTGAAATGATGATTCTTTACATCTTTTTTTAAAATCTACTATTCCAAGAGTCCAAAGTGACATATGATGTTTGGCTTGGTAATCACCAAAGCTCTCTATAGCTTTGGAAGACTAAGTTTGGGCCTTAGTCTGACTAAACCTCTCTTGCTCCCTATATTTGTTTTCTGACCCTCACCAAAAAAACAAAATTAAATCATTTATTCTAATTGAAAGTAATTGTTGCTTTTCCTATAGGAGTATTTTGCTACAAAAACACCTATGTTACATGAAAATTCAGATATACAAATGAGATCAGTGAGACAAATGGTACAGGAAAGATTGATCCTTATAAAAAGCTTTTGCAATAGAATTCTCTTAGGCAGAGAGCTCTCTGAGTATATATTCAAATAAGGTTTGATTTGCTATACTTTAACTTACATATAACTCTTCAAGAACACAAAATATATCCTTCTACCTGTTCCTTGGCTATATCTTTGTTCAAGATGTCTTGGCAAAGACAGACAGGAAGGGGAAAGACAAAGGGGAATATACATACCAAGATTTCAGTTATAAAGCGTGGAAAATCCAATATGTTTCTACAATGACACATGTGCCATATGAACCTCTAATCGGAGTTTTGACATGACCTATTAGATGCTGCTAGTAAGGTATATAAAGTATTCACTTTAAAAAGAAGCATATGAAAATAAAGATGTTCTAGGACTTGCTAAACAGAAGATTGCTAATAATAGTTGATTTGGGTGATGTTGGACAAGAAGGAATGATCTCAAGTGGAAGTTAGGAAGACAGTATGGAATCAGGATAGGATCAGACATGTTGATAGTGGAATAGAAGGGAGATTTTAATAATAGATCTATGTAATGAACTTTGACATGTAACAGAGGTGATATGGCAAATCACAAGGAGAAAGAAGAACTATTTAACAAATGAAACAAAAAACTGTACATATGAGGAAAAATGAAATCTGATACTTACCTAAGGCCATATTAAAAAAAAAAAAAACAGATCAACTTTAGGAAGATTAAGAACTTGACTGCCAAAACCAAAAATATAAGACTTGGAAGAAAATATAGGTGATTAATTTTCTGACCTTGGAGTAAGAAAATAAAACCTGAGGTACCTGACCCATGAAATAACAGACTGATAAATTAAAGGTCTTTTGATCATTAATAGATACTACAGACTAAACTGAAAGACAAGTTACACCCTGGGGAAAAAGGTATGTGTTTGTAACATATAGAACCAAAAAAAGTCTTAGTATAGGAATATATAAAGAAATTCTACAAGTGGGATGAAAAAAAATCCCAATAGAAAAATATAGGGAAAATATAGGACTAGGCATTTCAGAGAAAAGGAAACATATATGTCTAATACACATAAAAATATATACAACTTCACTTTTACTCAGGGAAATACAGATTGGGAACACAATGGTATGCCATTTTACATCCACTGGATTGATAAAATTTAGGTAGCCTGAAAATACCAAGTGTTGGAGAGAATGTATATGTGATCTCTCTTTTACATTTCTTGTGGGAATATAATATGATATAACTGCTTTAGAAAACAATTTGGTGTTATTTTGTAGAGTTGAACATTTGTACAACATATGACCTAGCATCAATACTAGGTATTTCCAAGAGAAATTTTAGCTCAGTTACCCAAGGAGACATGTACTAATTAAATTGTTTGTGGTGGCATTGTTTGTAATAGCAAAATCTGGGTAATCACCAAAATGACCATGAATAAGAAAATGAGTAAATGATTTGTGGAATGTTCACATAATGGGATATTATATTGGTGAAAATGAATGAACTGTATCTACAAACAACAATGTGAATAAACCTTACTAAAATGATACTGAGGAAAAAAAATCAAGAACCAGAAAACAGCATATAATATAGTCCAAGATCTATACAGAACTACTCAAACTCAACAATCAAAAAACAGATAATCACATCAAAAAATGGGCAGAAGACATGAGCAGACACTTCTCCAAAGAAGACATACAAATGGCTAACAGACACATAAAAAAATGTTCATCATCATTAGCCATCAGGGAGATTCAAATCAAAACCACATTGAGATAACACCTTACACCAGTTAGAATGGCCAAAATTAACAAGTCAATGTACAATAAGTGCTGGAGAGAATGTGAGGAAATGGGAAACCTCTTACACTGTTGGTGGAAATTCTAATTTGTGCCAGCACTTTGGAAAACAGTGTGGAGATTCCTTAAGAAATTAAAAATAGAGCTACCCTATGACCCTGCAATTGCACTACTGGGTATTTACCCCAAAGATACAGATGTAGTGGAAAGAAAGGCCATCTGTACCCCAATGTTCATAGCAGAAATGGCCACAATTGCCAAACTGTGGGAAGAGCCAAGATGCCCTTCAACAGATGAATGGATAAAGAAAATATGGTTCATATATACAATGGAATATTATACCTCCATCAGAAAGGACGAATACCCAACTTTTGTATCCACATGGATGGGACTGGAGGAGATTATGCTGAGTGAAATAAGTCAAGCAGAGAAAGTCAATTATCATAGGTTTCACTTAATTGTGGAGCGTAAGGAATAACATGGAGGATATTAGGAGAAGGAACGGAAAAGTGAATTGGGGAAAATTGGAGGGGAAGATGAAGCATGAGAGACTGCAGACTCTGAGAAACAAAATGAGGGTTTGGGGGGGAAAGGTGGGGGGGATAGGTGAGCCTGGTGGTGGGTATTAAGGAAGGCACATATTGCTTGGAACACTGGGTATGGTGCATAAACAATGAATCTTGGAACACTGAAAAAATAAAATTTAAAAAATAAAATCTTTAAAAAAAATAAAAGTACAGGGGCACCTGGGTGGCTCAGTGGGGTAAGCCTCTGCCTTTGGCTCAGGTCATGGTCTCAGAGTCTGAGGATGGAGCCCCACATCAGTTTTTCTGCTCAGCAGGGAGCCTGCTTCCCTCTCTCTCTCTGCCTGCCTCTCTGCCTACTTGTGATCTCTCTCTCTCTCTCTCTGTCAAATAAATAAAAAAATAATAATAAAAGTACAACCTACAGTAAAAAAGCAATATAATACTCATTTTGTAAAATGAATAAGCAAAACAAAACATTTTTTAAAAATTTATTTATTTATTTGACAGAGATTGCAAGTAAGCAGAGAGGCAGGCAGAGAGAGAGAGGAGGAAGCAGGCTCCCTGCTGAGCAGGGAGCCCGATGCCGGGCTGGATCCCAGGACCCTGGGATCATGACCTGAGCTGAAGGCAAAGGCTTTAACCCACTGAGCCACCCAGGCGCCCCAAAACAAAACATTTTTAAGAAATACATGTATAATTGATAAAATTAATGAAAAGGGAAGGGGATGATAAACATAAAATATGGGATAGTGGTTATTTCAGGGAGTCATGGGTGATAGGATAATAGATATAGGTAATGTTCCAGTTTGGGGATTGGACAGTGGGTTCATGAATGCGTATTAGGACACTAAAGTAAATAGATGAAAAGAGCAATTTATAAAGCAGTGATAGTATGATCTAAAACAAGAATTATGATTAATTCAATTCTGTACACCTGAGATTCAAGCAAAATCCAAAACAATAAACACCTTGCTATAGCCTACAAAATCCCATGTAATCTGGCTTTTGGCTTCTCTTTTGATTTAATTTCCTGTCTTTCTTATCCTTGTACATTCAGCTTCAGCTATACTGCTTTTTCTGTTAGTCCTTGAACTTTTTAAACATGCTTTTGCTGCAGGGCCTAGAATATTTCTCAGATATCCACATGTCTTGCTCTCTCACATCACTCATGTTTCTCAAGTATCTCAGCAAGGCCTTCTTTGAACATCTGTCTAAAGTGTACTCCTATTATGCTGTCTCCACACTCTGCTCTATTTCTCTTCACACTAGATACTGATATATACATATTATTTTTATTATTTTTCTTTCCACATGTGGAAGATCCAGGGAGGCAAAGGTTTTGTTTTGTCTACTTCTCTATTGCTATTTAGCTACTTCCTACTTGTCCTTTGTCTCAAGTGGCATTTCTTCCAGAAAATTTTTTCTGACTCCCCTAATCTAGGTTAGTGCTTTTCTTCTGCACTACTCTTCTGCTTCATGATAACACAAGAAAACTCCTCACTTTCTTTTATGGTTAGCTGTTTACTAGTTTGTCTCTTGCACTAGATTTGTGTGTGCTCTGAGGATGTAGACCCTGGTTTGTATGTGTGTGTGTGTGTGTATGTAGTTAATCCAAAACATGTCAGTGTCTACCACATAGTATATGTTCAATAATGATTATTTCTTAAACAATAAAATAGATCTAAGAATCAGAAAGTGAGCAAGTAATCCAGCCTCAGGTCTAAGATGTCTAGCCAGATAAAAAGGGAGATTGGTCATGTGGAAATAGTACATTGTGGTGTAAATAGGAGAAGCTGGATATTTTTGGGGTGAGACTTAGCTGTGTTTCTATAGAAGCCTTTTTATGCAGACTTCAGTGACTTCATCTCTTTTAATGTAGGGTCTTAAGAGATATCCAGGGCTGATTATGTGCCTATATTCCTATGAGGAATAGAAATCCAGAAGCCTTTTAATCACTCAGGATTTCTGCACAGTTATAGTTCTGGGGAAACTCATAGGCATGTGATGATGCTGAGATCTTTTGAGTTGTTAAAACAAGACTGTATAATCAGATT
Source organism: Mustela erminea (assembly GCF_009829155.1). NCBI lineage: Eukaryota > Metazoa > Chordata > Mammalia > Carnivora > Mustelidae > Mustela > Mustela erminea. The sequence continues at coordinate 108,331,543 of NC_045635.1, read as the reverse complement.
CAGATTCTCTGCTGCCGAAATATTTGTCATTTTATAATCTATGTAAGGTACATAATTCTCTTTCTATTTACTGAATAAAATTTCCAGGGCAAGTCCCTTCCTCTGCCCGATGACCCCTGTCATATCAATATCTACAAGCTATCAATTGCCTATAGTTTCTCTCAATGGCGTCATGCTTTCCAAATCAAATTACCCTTTTTCTCTTTCTGGCTCAGTCATTATGGGATCACCTTTCCCATCATTATCAGCATTAATGCTACCCATAATTATATACACAATTGGATTGCTTACTCACTTGCACAGATAATTGCATCAATATGCCTGCAATTTTGCCAGCTACCAAATAATATACCCAATAGTCATATGAGAGTCTGAATAAATTATTGACACTGATTTACTTTATATGATGGAGCAACTTCAGAGTTCATAGTTTGGGTGTAATTATTGTTGTGAGTTGTTCATTAAATGGATGTTACCTCTTTTCTGTTTATGAATGGGCTATAGCTATAGGAACTTCAAACTCCTGATATGTTTATGGTGGCCTACTCAACCACTAGTACCTAAAAGTACTGCTTGGTATACAGATAGTGAAAATAAAATACTAATTAGACGAAGGGAATATATTTTGTTTCTGTGGGTGAGTGAACTATTTGTTTCCTAGTCATAAACTGCAGTCCTGTTTCAGTAAGCTCTCAGGCCCCATATAGAGGGCTAACCACAGCCATAACTAAAAATAGTGGCAGTTCATACAGATGAATATATTAGAGAGGTCCCTCAAGAACAGAGTGGCTTGATGGGCATTGCGACATGATGAAAGAAACTCTAGGAGTAGGAGGTATGCCAAGATCCAGATGAACAGAGAGATTGTCTTATCAAAGAGGACTGGTAGATAAAATGTTCTGGGATTGCTTCTGGGTTGCAGGAATGGGATTGTAGTTTGAGAGTAAGGTATGGCCAAATATACAATTATCAGGGTTAAAATACAGGTGGAAATAATAGGGGTGATTACTTGAAGTAGTTTATAAGGTAGAGTCTTGGTCATGTATTAGTGTGGTGGAGCAGGCTCATACTATCTCATGAGAGCTGACCGTGTGTACTTCTCTTCCTAACTACATATTCAGTGACTTCACATTAGTTGTTCGATACCAGCTATTGTTGAATTTATTGAATTCTTATTATATGTCAGGCACATGCATTATTTTACTTACGTCTCACATCATTCCATTTTTTAAAACTCTTGAATGCATTTTGTTTCTTTTATTTTTTTATAATAGTCATCACTAGGCTAACCCATCCTCCCATCTCTCTCCCCTCTGAAACTCTCAGTTTCTTTCTCAGAGTCCATAGTCTCTCATGGTTCATCTCCCCCTCTGATTCCTCCCCCACTTCATTTTTCCTTTCCTTCTCCTAATGTCCTCCATGCTATTCCTTATATTCCACATATAAATGAAACCATATGATAATTGTCTTTCTCTGCTTGACTTCTTTCACGTAGCATAGTCCCCTCCAGTTCCATCCATGTCAATGTATTCAATTTTCTTATGAGGAAACTGAGGCACAGAGCAGTTTAATAAGTTCAGTTACTAGAATGGGGCCATGTGATCAGAACACAACTAGTAGTAAAGATGGTTCAATGATGGGCTGCTTGAATACTAAGCTAGGCATTATAAATCTTTCCTGATCAGGAACAACTTGGGTCCCAGAATTGAGCTTGCAAGACTAGTAGAGCATGGCCTAGGGAACCAGGGTAGTCATGCCTGGTATAATTCTAAGTAGAATTATGTTCTTTTTTTTTTTTTAGAATTATGTTCTAATTTTACTTCATCCTCTTGTATAAAGTTTTCCCAGGATTCATCAGTATGAGGTAGGAGAGCAGTAGAATGAGCCTAGGTATTCCTTTCCACACTCCATGCCTTTACGGTAAGCAATGATTTCTCTACTTCTAATTCCTTCTCAAGGGTCTCTCTCAGTATCATACTTATGACCCTCTGTGTGATTCTAAGGTTCTAGAGAATAGAATGTATGTACTTTCACAAACAGTGTTTGAGAACACATGTTCTTATTTTTCTATGGCACATTCTACATTTTTATAGCCAGAAAGACTCTTTAAGATGGAGTCATTTTTTTTTTAAAGATTTTATTTATTTATTTGACAGAGCGAGATCACAAGCAGGCAGAGAGGCAGGCAGAGAGAGAGAGAGAGGAGGAAGCAGGCTCCCCGCTGAGCAGAGAGCCCGATGCGGGACTCGATCCCAGGACCCCGAGATCATGACCTGAGCCGAAGGCAGCGGCTTAACCCACTGAGCCACCCAGGCGCCCAAGATGGAGTCATTTTATTTTGTTTTCTTGCAGCATGCAGGTTTAAAGTCAGTTATTGCAGTCCACACACATCACTAACAACAAGATTGAATTTAATTTTTTTAAAATTTCTTTTCCAATGAGATAAAAATAACCAACCAAAAGAAAAAATATATTAAACTGTGTAAATCCAAATATACAAACATCTATTAAGCCCTGACTGATTATTAGGTATTGTAAATGCATGTTTTTGGTTTGTCATATCTGCAGATTAATGTAAACTTTATTTAAAACAACTTATTTTTGTACCCTTAATGATTTTCTTTTACTTTACTGTAGCAATTCACAGGACGTCAACTGCAGGAAGATTTAACAGAATAGTAATATCCTTTCTATTACCTTAGACACAATAAGAAACACAGCTCTTCCAAGAAATCAGTTTTGCTCTGCAGTAGGTCCATAATTTCATATAGATCTGAGAGAAAATAGAGAAAAAGAGCATTTTAAGCAGGTGTGGACTTTGTGTATATGACATTTGTTTTGGGTTTTGATTGATTCATCATCTTTGTAAACCATGCAAGGCCCTGTGCTATGTGGAGTGAGGATTTAGTTGAGTCTAAAAGAGCTGGTGATATTTAGGTAGCTAGCTGAATACAATGTATATTACATTGACACAAAACATCATTCTACTCATGAAGTTTTAGACCCAAAGTCCAAAACCTTCCAAAACAAGTGCACCAAAGTTTGAATACATGTGTTGAAGGAGGATTTATAACTGAACAGTAGAGACTGAAAGTTCTTTGTATCAGTAAATTATTGCTGTATACCATATCAACTTACAAATTAGTTGCTTTAAATAGCAACCTTGTATTACTGATTTTGGGTCAGTGAGTTAGTGGAACAGTTCTGGTATTGTCTGGTTTCACTCATGAATTTACAATCATCTGTGAGTCAGCTAGAGGTTGGCTTGTTTAGGATGGCCTCAGCCTGGGCAATTTAGCTCTTCTCCACATTACTTGCATCTCTCTAGCAGGGTATTGTGTGTTTGTTTAATTGTGGGAGAAGTCTAACAGAGTAAGCATGAACAAGCCAAGACTCTGCTTATGTCATATTAGCTATCATTCAGTTAGGGGAAAGATTTTACATGTCCAAGTCCAAAATGAAGTGATAGGGAATAACAGCTCACCTAGAATGGGAAAATCTGCATAGCAAAGTTTCTGGATCCACTGATAGGTAAAGGATTTGGGCCATTTGTTGTAATCCATCTACCATGTTCTTCTGGTATATAGAATCTTTGGAAGCAAAACTGATGATGGTTCAATTGATTGCTGGTCTATATAGCAATGAAAATCAGCTTTCAACCGTTGATACAGTGAGAAATAAAGTATGTTACTTTCAAAATTAATGCTACTTGGGTTATAATATAACTGTAATATCTAGTACAGTGAAAGAAATTATCCTACTGTACTTTGCATTGAGCATGGTATGTCATTTGTTCATTCCTTCAGGTAACATTTATTTCTTACCTAATGTGTACAGTTTAGCAAACTAGAGCATAACCACAAGGGGGACAAGAAAATAGTGAGAAATCTAAAAACAAACTGGGAGAAATGGTTGAAGAAATTTAGTTACCTTTGAACTACAGAGGAGAGGACATAGCACGGATATAAGCAAAGTCTTCAAATATGTAAAAAGCCTTCATATAGAAGAGGCATAACATTGATGTATATTAGAAAGCAGAACAGTCCATTGCTTTTAGAATAGTCTGACCTACAAGGCCCTACATGATTGGCTTCTGCCTGTTTCTCTTACCTCATAGCCTAACACTTCCCCTTGTTCACTGCAGTGCAGCTGCATTGGCCTCTTTGTTGTTCTTTGTGCACATCAGGCATAATCTTATCTCAGAGCCTTTTTACTTGTTATTTCCTCTTCTTCCGTGGAACACTTTCCCCCAAAACAGTTGCATAGTTAGCTCCTTGTATTCAAATCTCACCTCAAATGTCCCCTCCTCAGATAAGTCTTCCCTGACCAACTAATCTCATATTATTAACCCTTATGCCTCCTACTTTTCATTATTTATCTCATAACCCCTTTTTTTACTTCCTTGCATATTTCAGTCTGGAATTATCCTATTTATGTACTTTCTTGCGAGTTATTTATTTCCTTACAAATAGGATATAAGCTCCAAGAGAATAAGGATCTTGTTTATCTTGTTTACTACTGTCCATCATACCTAAAATGGTACCTGGCACATAGTTGGCTCCCAATAATTATGTATTAAATGAATTAATAAATTTAATGATTTACAGGTATATGTGGGCTATATTGTGAAGTAATGAGTTTCCCATCCTTGTATGTGTTTAAGTAGAGGTGAAGTAGAGGTAGGAAGATTTCAAGGAGATTCTGCATTAGGTGGGAATGTTAACTTGGTGACCTCTAGGAATCCTTTGAACTCAGATATTTTATGATTTCTGAGATCTAGTAAGAATAATAAATATATGCAACCTAGTATTCTTAGAGATTTACAAAATTCAAGAGGATTTCAAGGTTATCTCATATTTCAAAAAGTATGCCGTTTTGTCTGTGGAAATTTTTGTGAGGTCAGGGAATCATCATTGATACACTAGACACAGTAGAATGTGTCCACAACTAGGTTTTGTTTACTTTTTGCTCTCCTTGGCTCTCTGAGGTGAATTATAGCCACCACAATATGTGGCTGTAATATTTTGAATAAACTCTGCAGTAGAGGTTCTTTAACCATTGTGTTATTTCTTTTCTCTTCCCTGAAGAAAATGTTCTTGAGAACATGAGAATGAGCTGGGCCTTGAAAGGTGGGACAGGCTTTGGATCATAGCAGACATTTTAGGCTGGGGGAAGAGCCTGAATTAAGGCATGGACATGGAAGTATGTAAAAGAAGTAGACCAGCTGGATTTTTTAAAAAGGTTTGGCTCTCTTATTTTTAATTATTTTTTTATTGAGGGAAAATTGATATATAACATGATATAAATTTCAGGTGTATAACATTATAATATAATATTTGTGTACACTACAAAGTAATCACCACCATAAGTCGCCATTGAGTATCATGTTAACTGTGGGTTTGTCATACATGGCATTTATTATATCGAGGTATGTTCCCTCTATTCCCACTTTGCTGAGGGTTTTTTATATGTTTATTTTATTTTTTATGTTCAATCAACCAATATGTAATACATCATTAAGAGGGTTTTCATCATAACTTATGTCCAATGCTTTTTCTGCATCTGTTGAGATGATCATATGATTTTTATCTTTTATCTTGTTAATGTGGTATACCATGTTTATTGATTTGTGGATAATGAACCATCTTTGCATCACTAGAATAAATCCCACTTGATCATAGTATGTAATCCTTTTAACATTTGTTGAATTTGGTTTGCTAATACTTTGTTGAGGATATTTGCATTTATATTTATTCAGGATATTGACCTATAATGATTAAAAGGTTTTTATTTAAATTCCAGTTATTTAACATATGGGTAATATTAGTCTCAGGTGCACAATATAGTGATTCAACAATGCCATATATCACCTGGTGCTCATCACAAGTATACTCCTTAATCCCCATCATGTATTTCACCCATTTCCCCCCACCAACCACCTCCTTTCTGGTAACTATCCATTTGTTTTCTTAGTTAAGAGTCTGCTTCTTGGTTTGGCCCTGCCCCCCTCTTTTTTTTTTCCTTTGCTCATTTGATTTGTTTCTTAAATTCCATCTATAAGAGAAAAATGCCACATGATTTCATTCTCTTACTGACTTATTTTGCTTAACATAATACTCTGTAGCTCCATCCCATCCTGTAATGTGTGTGTGTGTGTGTGTGTGTGTGTGTGTATGTGTTTATCTGGATTTGGTGACAGGGTAATTCTGTCCTAATAAAATGAATTTGGAAGCATTTCCTCTTCAAATTGTTAAAGAATTTGAAGATAGGTATTAAATCTTCTTTGAATAATTAGTAGAATTCACCAGTGAAGCTGTCTTGTCCTGCACTTTCATTTGTTGAAATGTTTTTGATAACTGATTCAATCTTTGCTAATAATCAGTCTATTCAGAATTTGTATTTCTTCATGATTCAGTCTTAGAAGGTCGTATATTTCCAGGAATTTATCCATTTCTTCTGGTTTTCCAGGTCATTGGCAAAAAATTTTTGTAGTTGTGTCTTATGATCCTTTGTATTTCAGTGGTATGTTATAACTTCTTCTATGTCTGATTTTATTTATTTTATTAATTATGTCTATTTTTTCTTGGTGAGTCTAGCTAAAGTTTTATTAATTTTGTTTATCTTTTCAAAAGGACCAGCTCTTAATTTCATTGATCTTTTCTATTTTTTGTATCTATTTCATTTATTTTTGCTCTGAACTTTATTATTTCCTTTTTTTACTGACTTTTTTCTTCTCTTCCTCCTTCTCCTCTTTCTTCTTTGCTTTGTTTAGGTGTAGAATTAGATTGTTTATTTGAGATTTTTCTTGTTTCTTTATGTAGTTCTGCATAGCTATAAACTTACCTCTTAAAAGTGCTTTTGCTGTATCATATAAGTTTTGGACTGTTATATTTCCATTGTCATTTGTCTGCAGGAATTTTTTGTCTGTTTGTTTCTCCTTTGGTTTCTTTATTGATCCATTGATTTTTCAGTAGTATGTTTAATTTTCACCTATTTGTTAATTTTCCAGTTTTCTTCGTATAATTGATTTTGAGTTTCATACCATTATGATTAGAGAAGATATTTGATATGATTTATTCTTTTTTAAATTTATTGAGTCTTATAATGTGGACTAATGTAATCTATCCTTAAGAATGTTCCATGTGTACTTGAGAAGGATGTGTATTCTGCTGCTATTGGATGGACTATTCTATACATACCTATTAAGTCCATCTGGTCTCATGTGTCTTTTACAGCCAGTGTTTCCTTATTGATTTTTTTTATAATGAGAAATATAGCTTTTATAGTAAAAAAGGATATCAATAAAATATGCACAGAAGGAAATAATAAGATGAATCAGAAATCCATTACACAATATAAAAACACATTTGTCAGTAGTTATAGATGAAGTGAATAAAAAGCAGACAAGACATACAGTAAAGCACCAATGAACAAATTAAAAAATAGCTATATATACAATAATATAAAAAATCATTAATCACCTAAAATTCATTTATGCAGATAATGAAAGACATGAACACTATTATAAATTATTACAGAATTAATTAAATAATGCACCATAATTAATAGAAAGATCCCATGTGTTCCTCAGAAGAGTTAATATTGTTCACATGTTACTACTGCTTAATCTACAGATTCAATTCAATCCCTACCAAATTCAAATAGTTCCATCTGTAGAAAGGAGATAGCTGATCCTCTATCACAGGGAATTGTGAGAGGCCTCTAATAACAAAACAATCTTGAAAAAGAAGAATAAGTCAGTTTTAGGTTTCAAAACAATGTAATGACAGAAGGAAAAATATATACCATTGGGAGAGAATCAATGTATCAGAAAAAAACCACAAATATTTATGGTCAAATGATTTTTTGAGAAAAATGTAAATTCCATTCAGTGAGGAAAGATTTATGTCTTTAACAGGTGACATTTCGACAGCTGAATTTTTAAATGCAAAAGAATAATACTGGCCTTCTACTTCACACCACCTACAAAAATTAATGCAAATAGATCAATGACCTAAATATAAAAGCTGAATACATATAACTCTAAGGAAGAAAGAAAGAAAGAAACCCAATACTTGATGGCCTCAATTTTTATCATGGAATATATGAGGTAACACCACATGTATAAGCAACAAAGGAAAAATGATAAATTGGACTACATTAAAATAGAACATTTTGTACATCAAGATAATTTTCTGGAAGGGGAACAGACAACATACAGAAAAAAATAGACAACATACATTAAAAAAATAGACAACATACATTATAAAAATATCTGGAAGATATATAGCTGATCATGTTTTAAATCCCAAAGATACAAATAACTCATGCAGGGGGAAAAAATTAACAAATTGTGTTCTAAAGAAGACTTACCTTTGGCTGTTGCCCATTAGTATGTCTTCTCTGGAGAAATGCCTGTTCATGTCCTCTGCTAATTTCCTGATTGGATTAATTGTTCGTTGGATGTTGAGTTTGATATGTTCTTTATCGATTTTGGATACTAGCCCTTTATCTGATATGTTATTTGCAAATATCTTCTCCCATTCTGTCAGTTGTCTCTTGGTTTTGTCAACTGTTTCCTTTGCTATGCAAAAGATTTTATCTTCATGATGTCCCAATAGTTCATTTTTGTCTTTGTTTCCTTTGCCCTTGGAGATGTGTCTAGCAAAAAAAAGAAGCCGAGATTTCATTTCTGATGGCTGTGTAATATTCCATAGTATAGATATACCACTTATCCTTTATCCTTTCATCTGTCAATGGATGCCTTGGCTCTTTCCATAGTTTGGCTACTGTGGACATTGCTGCTATAAACATTGGGGTGCAGGTGCCCCTTCAGATCAGTACTTTTTTTTTTAAAGATTTTATTTATTTATTAGACAGAGATAACAAGAAGGCAGAGAGGCAGGCAGAGAGAGAGGGAAAGAAGGCTCCCTGCTGAGCAGAGAACCCAATGAGGGGCTTGATCCCAGGACCCTGAGATCATGACTCGAGCCAAAGACAGAGGCTTGACCCACTGAGCAACCCAGGTGCCCCAGTACATTTATATATTGTATGTACCAGAAGTGCAATGTTTTCCAGAGTGGCTGTACTAGCTTGCATTTCCACCAACCAACAGTGTGGGTGGGTTCCCCTTTCTTCTCATTCTTGCCAACATCTCTTTTTTCCCGAGTTGTTAATTTTGGCCATTCTGACTAGTGTGAGATGGTTTCTCATCATGGATTTGGTGATGTTGAAAATCTTTTCATGTGTCCATTGGCCAGGAATCCATCAAAGCTCTAGAGGAAAACTCAAGGAGCATCCTTTTGACCTTGGCCACAGCAACTTCTTGCTATACACATCTCCTTATTGATTTTTTATCTGGTGATCTATCTATTGATGTAACTGGGGGCAAATTACCTACTATTATTGTATTGCTGTCACTTTCTTCCTTTAGGTCTGTTAATATTTGCTTTTTATATTTAGGTGTTCCTATGTTGGATACATAAATATTTTTAAGTTTGTTACCGTACAACATTATTACAACATCATTGACTATATTCTTTGTGTTGTGATTTTCATTCCCATTACTTATTCATTCCTGCTTCTCTTAACGTACTTTACTGATTCCCTTACCCCTCTGGCAACCATCAGTTTTCTCTCTGTATTTGTAGGTTTGATTCTGCTTTTTGTTTATTTATTCTTTTTTTTTGATTTTGTGTTTTTTTTTTTTTTTTTTTTTTGGAGCCTGGGTGGCTCAGTGGGTTAAAGCCTCTGCCTTCAGCTCAGGTCATGAACCCAGGGTTCTAGGATTAAGCCCTTTATTGGGTTCTCTGCTCAGCAGGGAGCCTGCTTTCCCCCATCTCTCTCTGCCTGCCTTTCTGCCTACTTGTGACCTCTGTCTGTCAAATAAATATTCCTTTTTTTAAGATACCACATGTGAGTAAAATCATGTGGTATTTTTTTAATTTTTTATTTTTTATAGACATATATTTTTATCCCCAGGGGTACAGGTCTGTGATTCACCAGGTTTATACACTTCACAGCACTCACCAAAGCACATACCCTCCCCAATGTCCATAATCCCACCCCCTTCTCCCAAACCCCCTCCCCCCAGCAACCCTCAGTTTCTTTTGTGAGATTAAGAGTCACTTATGGTTTGTCTCCCTCCCAATCCCATCTTGTTTCATTTATTCTTCACCTACCCACTTAAGCCCCCATGTTGCATCACCACTTCCTCATATCAGGGAGATCATATGATAGTTGTCTTTCTCTGCTTGACTTATTTCGCTAAGCATGATACGCTCTAGTTCCATCCATGTTGTCGCAAATGGCAAGATTTCATTTCTTTTGATGGCTGCTTAGTATTCCATTGTGTATATATACCACATCTTCTTGATCCATTCATCTGTTGATGGACATCTAGGTTCTTTCCATAGTTTGGTTATTGTGGACATTGCTGCTATAAACATTCGGGTGCACGTGCCCCTTTGGATCACTACGTTTGTATCTTTAGGGTAAATACCCAGTAGTGCAATTGCTGGGTCATAGGGCAATTCTATTTTCAACATTTTGAGGAACCTCCATGCTGTTTTCCAGAGTGGTTGCACCAGGTTGAATTCCCACCAACAGTGTAGGAGGGTTCCCCTTTCTCCGCATCCTCGCCAGCATCTGTCATTTCCTGACTTGTTTATTTTAGCCATTCTGACTGGTGTGAGGTGACATCTCATTGTGGTTTTGATTTGTATTTCCCTGATGCCGAGTGATATGGAGCACTTTTTCATGTGTCTGTTGGCCATCTGGATGTCTTCTTTGCAGAAATGTCTGTTCCTGTCTTCTGCCCATTTCTTGATTGGATTATTTGTTCTTTGGGTGTTGAGTTTGCTAAGTTCTTTATAGATTCTGGACACTAGTCCTTTATCTGATATGTCGTTTGCAAATATCTTCTCCCATTCTGTCAGTTGTCTTTTGATTTTGTTAACTGTTTCCTTTGCTGTGCAAAAGCTTTTGATCTTGATGAAATCCCAATAGTTCATTTTTGCCCTTGCTTCCCTTGCCTTTGGCGTTGTTCCTAGGAAGATGTTGCTGCGGCAGAGGTCGAAGAGGTTGCTGCCTGTGTTCTCCTCAAGGATTTTGATGGATTCCTTTCGCACATTGAGGTCCTTCATCCATTTTGAGTCTATTTTTGTGTGTGGTGTAAGGAAATGGTCCAATTTCATTTTTCTGCATATGGCTGTCCAATTTTCCCAGCACCATTTATTGAAGAGGCTGTCTTTTTTCCATTGGACATTCTTTCCTGCTTTGTCGAAGATTAGTTGACCGTAGAGTTGAGGGTCTATTTCTGGGCTCTCTATTCTGTTCCATTGATCTATGTGTCTGTTTTTGTGCCAGTACCATGCTGTCTTGATGATGACAGCTTTGTAATAGAGCTTGAAGTCCGGAATTGTGATGCCACCAACGTTGGCTTTCTTTTTCAATATCCCTTTGGCTATTCGAGGTCTTTTCTGGTTCCATATAAATTTTAGAATTATTTGTTCCATTTCTTTGAAAAAGATGGATGTTACTTTGATAGGAATTGCATTAAATGTGTAGATTGCTTTAGGTAGCATAGACATTTTCACAATATTTATTCTTCCAATCCAGGAGCATGGAACATTTTTCCATTTCTTTGTGTCTTCCTCAATTTCTTTCATGAGTACTTTATAGTTTTCTGAGTATAGATTCTGTGCCTCTTTGGTTAGGTTTATTCCTAGGTATCTTATGGTTTTGGGTGCAATTGTAAATGGGATTGACTCCTTAATTTCTCTTTCTTCTGTCTTGCTGTTGGTGTAGAGAAATGCAACTGATTTCTGTGCATTGATTTTATATCCTGACACTTTACTGAATTCCTGTATAAGTTCTAGCAGTTTTGGAGTGGAGTCTTTTGGGTTTTCCACATATAGTATCATATCATCTGCAAAGAGTGATAATTTGACTTCTTCTTTGCCGATTTGGATGCCTTTAATTTCCTTTTGTTGTCTGATTGCTGAGGCTAGGACCTCTAGTACTATGTTGAATAGCAGTGGTGATAATGGACATCCCTGCCGTGTTCCTGACCTTAGTGGAAAAGCTTTCAGTTTTTCTCCATTGAGAATGATATTTGCGGTGGGTTTTTCATAGATGGCTTTGATGATATTGAGGGATGTGCCCTCTATCCCTACACTTTGAAGAGTTTTGATCAGGAAGGGATGCTGTACTTTGTCAAATGCTTTTTCAGCATCTATTGAGAGTATCATATGGTTCTTGTTCTTTCTTTTATTGATGTGTTGTATCACATTGACTGATTTGCGGATGTTGAACCAACCTTGCAGCCCTGGAATAAATCCCACTTGGTCGTGGTGAATAATCCTTTTAGTGTACTGTTGAATCCTATTGGCTAGTATTTTGTTGAGTATTTTCGCATCTGTGTTCATCAAGGATATTGGTCTATAGCTCTCTTTTTTGATGGGATCCTTGTCTGGTTTTGGGATCAAGGTGATGCTGGCCTCATAAAATGAGTTTGGAAGTTTTCCTTCCATTTATATTTTTTGGAACAGTTTCAGGAGAATAGGACTTAGTTCTTCTTTAAATGTTTGGTAGAATTCCCCCGGGAAGCCGTCTGGCCCTGGGCTATTGTTTGTTTGGAGATTTTTAATGACTGTTTCAATCTCCTTACTGGTTATGGGTCTGTTCAGGCTTTCTATTTCTTCCTGGTTCAGTTGTGGTAGTTTATATGTTTCTAGGAATGCATCCATTTCTTCCAGATTGTCAAATTTATTGGCGTAGAGTTGCTCATAGTATGTTCTTATAATAGTTTGTATTTCTTTGGTGTTAGTTGTGATCTCTCCCCTTTCATTCATGATTTTATTTATTTGGGTCCTTTCTCTTTTCTTTTTGATAAGTCGGGCCAGGGGTTTATCAATTTTATTGATTCTTTCAAAGAACCAGCTCCTAGTTTCGTTGATTTGTGCTATTGTTTTTTTGGTTTCTATTTCATTGATTTCTGCTCTGATCTTTATTATTTCTCTTCTCCTGCTGGGCTTAGGGTTTCTTTCTTGTTCTTTCTCCAGCTCCTTTAGGTGTAGGGTTAGGTTGTGTACCTGAGACCTTTCTTGTTTCTTGAGAAAGGCTTGAACCGCTATATATTTTCCTCTCAGGACTGCCTTTGTTGTGTCCCACAGATTTTGAACCGTTGTATTTTCATTATCATTTGTTTCCATGATTTTTTTCAATTCTTCTTTAATTTCCCGGTTGACCCATTCATTCTTTAGAAGGATGCTGTTTAGTCTCCATGTATTTGGGTTCTTTCCAAACTTCCTTTTGTGGTTGAGTTCTAGCTTTAGAGCATTGTGGTCTGAAAATATGCAGGGAATGATCCCAATCTTTTGATACCGGTTGAGTCCTGATTTAGGATCGAGGATGTGATCTATTCTGGAGAATGTTCCATGTGCACTAGAGAAGAATGTGTATTCTGTTGCTTTGGGATGAAATGTTCTGAATATATCTGTGATGTCCATCTGGTCCAGTGTTTCGTTTAAGGCCTTTATTTCCTTGCTGATCTTTTGCTTGGATGACCTGTCCATTTCAGTGAGGGGAGTGTTAAAGTCCCCTACTATTAGTGTATTATTGTTTATGTGTTTCTTTGATTTTGTTATTAATTGGTTTATATAGTTGGCTGCTCCCACGTTGGGGGCATAGATATTTAAAATTGTTAGATCTTCTTGTTGGACAGACCCTTTGCGTATGATATAGTGTCCTTCTTCATCTCTTATTATAGTCGTTGGCTTAAAATCTAATTGATCTGATATAAGGATTGCCACTCCTGCTTTCTTCTGATATCCATTAGCATGGTAAATTCTTTTCCACCCCCTCACTTTAAATCTGGAGGTGTCTTCGGGCTTAAAATGAGTTTCTTGGAGGCAACATATAGATGGGTTTTGTTTTTTTATCCATTCTGATACCCTGTGTCTTTTGACAGGGGCATTTAGCCCATTCACATTCAGGGTAACTATTGAGAGATATGAATTTAGTGCCATTGTATTGCCTGTAAGGTGACTGTTACTGTATATGGTCTCTGTTCCTTTCTGATCTACCACTTGTAGGCTCTCTCTTTGCTTAGAGGACCCCTTTCAATATTTCCTGTAGAGCTGGTTTGGTGTTTGCAAATTCTTTCAGTTTTTGTTTGTCCTGGAAGCTTTTAATCTCTCCTTCTATTTTCAATGATAGCCTAGCTGGATATAGTATTCTTGGCTGCATGTTTTTCTCGTTTAGTGCTCTGAAAATGTCATGCCAGCTCTTTCTGGCCTGCCAGGTCTCTGTGGATAAGTCAGCTGCCAACCTAATATTTTTACCATTGTATGTTACAGACTTCTTTTCCCGGGCTGCTTTCAGGATTTTCTCTTTGTCACTGAGACTTGTAAATTTTACTATTAGGTGACGGGGTGTGGGCCTATTCTTATTGATTTTGAGGGGCATTCTCTGAACCTCCTGAATTTTGATGCTCGTTCCCTTTGCCATATTGGGGAAATTCTCCCCAATAATTCTCTCCCGTATACCTTCTGCTCCCCTCTCTCTTTCTTCTTCTACTGGAATCCCAATTATTCTAATGTTGTTTCGTCTTATGGTGTCACTTATCTCTCGAATTCTCCCCTCGTGGTCCAGTAGCTGTTTGTCCCTCTTTTGCTCAGCTTCTTTATTCTCTGTCATTTGGTCTTCTATATCACTAATTCTTTCTTCTGCCTCATTTATCCTAGCAGTGAGAGCCTCCATTTTTGATTGCACCTCATTAATAGCTTTTTTGATTTCAACTTGGTTAGATTTTAGTTCTTTTATTTCTCCAGAAAGGGCTTTTATATCTCTCGAGAGGGTTTCTCTAATATCTTCCATGCCTTTTTCGAGCCCAGCTAGAACCTTGAGAATTGTCATTCTGAACTCTAGATCTGACATATTACCAATGTCTGTATTGATTAGGTCCCTAGCCTTCGGTACTGCCTCTTGTTCTTGTTTTTGTGTTGAATTTTTCCGTCTTGTCATTTTGTCCAGATAAGAGTATATGAAGGGGCAAGTAAAATACTAAAAGGGTGGCAACAACCCCAGGAAAATATGCTTTAACCAAATTATAAGAGATCCCAAATCGTGATGGGGGAGAAAGGGGATAAAAAGAGGTTCAAAAAGGAAGAAAGAAAAAAAAAGAAAAAAGAAAAAGAAAAGAAAAGAAAAGAATTTAAAAAAAGAAAACAAATAAGAAAAATATAAAAAAATATATATATATTAGATAAACTAGTTAAAAAACGTTAAAAAAGAAAAAGGTAAAAGTTAAAAAAGAATTTTACCAGAAGGAGAGAAAAAAAAATGAAAAAGAAAAAAATTAAATTAACTGCAAGACTAAAAAAAATCACAGGGAAAAAGCCATGAGTTCCGTGCTTTGCTTTCTCTTCCTCTGGAATTCTGCTGCTCTCCTTGGTATTGAAACTGCACTCCTTGGTAGGTGTACTTGGTCTCGGCTGGATTTCTTGTTGATCTTCTGGGGGAGGGGCCTGTTGTAGTGATTCTCAAGTGTCTTTGCCCCAGGCGGAATTGCACCGCCCTTACCCGGGGCCAGGGTGAGTAATCCGCTCGGGTTTGCTTTCAGGAGCTTTTGTTCCCTGAGCGCTTTCCGTAGAGTTCTGGAGGACGGGAATACAAATGGCGGCCTCCTGGTCTCCAGCCCGGAGGAGCCGAGAGCCCAGGGCCCCACTCCTCAGTGCGCCCTCAGAGAACAGCGCCCAGTTACTCCCGTCTGCCTGACCTCCGGCCGCGCTCCGAGCTCACCGAGCCTGCGACCGGTTCAAGGTAACACCGAGCTGTGAGCTTACTGTCAGCTCTGTCTCTGTAGCCGGCTTTCCCTTTCTAATACCCGCAAGCTCTGCGACACTCAGACACCCCCGATCCTTCTGTGACCCTGCGGGACCTGAGGCCACGCTGACCGCGCGTGGGCTTCGCCCCGGTTTAGCCTCTGGAGCGATGTCCCTCAGCGGAACAGACTTTTAAAAGTCCTGATTTTGTGTGCAGTTGCTCCGCCACTTGCCGGGAGCCGGCCCCTCCCCCCGAGGTCTATCTTCCTGTCGCTTTGGATTCACTTCTCCGCTGGTCCTACTTTTCAGAAAGTGGTTGTTTTTCTGTCTCCTGAATTGCTGTTCTTCTTCTCTTCGATCTGCCGATGGATTTTCAGGTGTTTGCAATCTTTAGATAAGCTGTTTTGCTGATCTCCAGCTAGCTGAAGTAATCTCAGCCTGCTACTTCTCCACCATCTTGACTCCTCCTCCTTCATGTGGTATTTTTCACTTAGCATTATACCTTGTAGATCAATCCATGTTGTTGCAAATGACACAATCTCATCCTTTTTATGGCTGTGTAATATTCCATTGCATTCATATACTACATTTTCCTTATCCATTCATTTCCTGGTGGAGACTTGGCTTTTTTTTCATATCTTGGCTATTGTAAATAATGTTGCAATTATAAGGTGCATATATGTTTTCAAATCAGTATTTTCATTTTCTTTCAGCAAATACCCAGTAGTGGAATTATTGGATCATATATTTTTCTAATGTTAAGCTTTTGAGGAAACTCTATACTGTCTTGCACAGTGAATATACCAATGTACATTTCCACCAATAGTATGTGGGGCTTCCTTTCTCCACTAACACTTGTTATTTCTTGTCTTTTTATTTTAGCCCTTCTGACAAGTGTAAGGTGATATTCCATTGTGGTTTTAATTTGCATTTCCCTGATGATGAATGTCCTTGAGCATCTTTTCATGTATCTTTTGGCCACCTGTAGGTCTTCTTTGGAAAACTTTCTATCCATGTCTTCTGCTCATTTTTTACTAGATTGCTTGTAGTTTTAGTGTTGAGTTGTATGAGTTCTTTATGAATAATGGAAATCAACCCATATAGGAACTATGATTTGTGAATGCCTTCCCCCATTCAGTAGGTTGCCTTTTTGTTTTTTTATTTCCTTCACTGTAAAAAAAAAAAAAAAACACTTTTCATTTTGTTGTAGCACCAATAGTTTACTTTTGCTTTTGTTTCCCTTGCCTCAGAAGACATATATAGAAAAATGTTGTCATGGCCAATGTCAGAGAAATTACTGTCTGTGTTCTCTTCTTGAAATTTTGTGTTTGCAGGTCTCACATTAGCTCCTTAATCCATTTTGCGTTTATTATTGTATGTGGTGTTAGAAAGTGGTCCACTTTCATTCTTTTACGTGTAGCTGTCTAGTTTCCCCAGTACCATTTACTGAAAAGACTATTTATTCCCCATTGTTGATTCTTGACCTATCTCATCTTACCTTAATCTTGTCATAGATTAATCGACTATCAAAGTGTGGATTTATTTCTAGGCTGTCTATTGTGTTCTATTGATCTATTTTTTTTATATCTTTTCAGTGTTCCAGAATTCATTGTTTGTGCATCACACCCAGTCCTCCATGCAATACATGCCCTCCATAATGCCCACCAAAGGCTCAGTGTTTTTTATATATGGTCTTTATTTTGTTGAGGTATGTTCCCTCTAAACTCACTTTGTTATAAGTTTTATCATGAATTGATGTTGAATTTTGTCAAATGCTTTTTCTGTATTTATTGAGATGATCATGTGATTTTTATCTTTCATTTATTTTTAGTATGGTGTATAACATTGATTTTTCAATATTTGTCCTTGCATCTCCAGAATAAATTCCATGTGATCAAGGTCAATGATCATTTTAATATATTGTTGAATGCCAGTTACTTATATTTTGTTGAACATTTTTTGTATCTGTGTTCATTAGGGATATTTGTCTGTAGTTTTCTCTTTTTCTTTTGTTTAAACTTTGTCTAGTTTTGGTATCAGGGTAATGCTGGCCTTGTAGAATGTATTTGAGAGCTTTCCTTCTAATTTTTGGAGTACTTTGAAGATAATAGGTATTAATTCTTCTTTGAACATTTGGTAGAATTCACCTGTGAATCCATCTTACTGTGGACTTTTATTTTTTAGTAGTTTTATGATTACAGATTCAATTTTGTTACTAGTAATCGGCATGTTTAATTTGGGTTTTTTTCCTAATTTAGTTTTGGAAGATTGTATGTTTCTAGCAATTGTCCATTTCCTCTACGTTGTACAGTTTGTTGGTATACATGATTTTCATGCAATTCTTTTATAATCTTTTATATTTATTTGGTGTCAGTTACTCTCCTCTCTCATTTCTGATTTTTATTTATTTGTTTTGTTTATTTCTCTTTTTTGTGATAAGTCTCACTAAGGGTTCATCAATTTTGTTTATCTTTTCAAAGAACCAGCTCTTAGTTTCACTGATTTTTTCCTTTTGTTTCTTTAGTTTGAGTTATTTATTTCTGCTTTGATCTTAATGTTTCCTTTTTTCTACTCACCACTGCCTTCGCTTATTCTTCTTTTCCTAGTTTTTTTAGATGTAAACTTAAATTATTTTCTGAGCTTTTTCTTGTTTCTTGAGGTGGGCCTGTATTGCTATATATTTTCCTCTTAGAACTATTTTCACTGTGTCCCTAAGATTTTGAACCATTGTTTTCTCTTTTTCATTTTTCTCTTTGTATTTTTAAATTTCTTCTTTGATTGCTTCACTGACCCATTGTTTAGTGTTATGTCCTTTAGCCTCCATGCATTTGTGGTTTTTTTTCAGTTTTCTTCTTGTGGTTTATTTTTTTATTAATTTTTTTTCTTATTTTATTTATTTTTTTAAAATTTTTTATTTTTTTATAAACAAGTATTTTTATCCCCAGGGGTACAGGTCTGTGAATCGCCAGGTTTACACACTTCACAGCATTCACCAAAGCACATACCCTCCCCAATGTCCATAACCCCACCCACCCTTCTCCCAACCCCCCTCCCCCCAGCAACCCTCAGTTTGTTTTGTAAGATTAAGAGTCACTTATGGTTTGTCTCCCTCCCAATCCCATCTTGTTTCATTGATTCTTCTCTTACCCACTTAAGCCCCCCATGTTGCATCACCACTTCCTCATATCAGGGAGATCATATGATAGTTGTCTTTCTCTGCTTGACTTATTTCACTAAGCATGATACGCTCTAGTTCCATCCATGTTGTCGCAAATGGCAAGATCTCATTTCTTTTGATGGCTGCATAGTATTCCATTGTGTATATATACCACATCTTCTTGATCCATTCATCTGTTGATGGACATCTAGGATAGAGAGCCCAGAAATAGACCCTCAACTCTATGGTCAATTATTTTTATTTTTTAAGATTTTATTTATTTATTTGAGAGAGAATGAGCAGTTGGGAGGGAGAGAGTGACAGAGAGAGAAAGAAAAGCAGACTCCCTGCTGAACAGGAAGCCTAATGTGGGGCTTGATTCCAGGTCCCAGAGATCATGAACTGAGCTGAAGGCAGGCACTTAACTGACTGAGCCACCCAGGTGCCCTGTGATTTATTTTTAGTTCCATTTCATTGTGTTTGGAAAAGATGCATGGGATGATTTCAATCTTCTTAAATGTATTGAGACTTGTTTCGTGGCCCAATGTGTCATCTCTTCTGCAAAATGTTTCATGTGCATTTGAATTGAATGTGTATGGTATGTTATATATATATTTGTTATGTCTATCTGGTCTTATGTGTCATTCAAAGACACCATATTCTGTGATTTCCTGCCTGGATGATCTTCCACTGATGTAAGTGGGGTGTTAAAATTCCCTATTATTATTGTATTACCATTAATCTCTCTCTTTATGTCTGTTAATATTTCCTTTATATATTTAGGTGCTTCAGTGTTGGGTGCATAGATGTTTTAAAGTTTTATAGCCACTTGTTGGATCAATCCCTTTATCATTATCTTTGTCTCTTGTTGCTGTCTTTGTTTTGAAGTCTATTTTGTCTGTTGTAAGTATTGCTATTCCTACTCTGGCTTTTGTTCTCATTTCCATTTGCATAGTGAATGTGTTTCCATCTCTTCACTTTTAGTCTTTAAGTGTTTTTAGGTCTGAGGTGAATCTCTTGTTGACCAGCATACAGGTGTTTTTTTATTTGTTCTGCTTCCCTATGTCTTTTAACTGGAGCATTTGGCAATTTGCATTTTAAGTAATTATAGATAGCTATATACTTACTACCATTGTGTTATTTGTTTTATGGTTGTTTTGTAGTTTTTTTCCTTTCTTCTCTTATTCTCTTCCTTTGTAATTTCTTTTTGTGTTTGTAATGTTATGTTTGGTTTTCTTTCTCTTTATTTTTGTATATCTAGTATATATTTTGAGTTCATGATTAGTATGAGCTTCATATATAACATCCTGATTATATAGAATTCAATATTAAGTTGATCATTTAAGTTCAAACTCATCTAAAAGAAAATTTTTTTCTTTTCCTTTCTCCTTCACCTTTTATATATATGTTGTCATATTTTACATCTTTTTATTACTAATTTTTGTACTTTTAATTATGCCTTTATTTTTCCACTTTAAGAAGTCCATTTAACTTTTGTTTTAAGGCTGGCTTAGTGGTGATAAATTTCTCTTATCTTATATCTTGTTAACTATCTCTATTTCAAATCTGAATGGTAACTTTGCTGGGTAAAGTGTTCTTGGTTGCAGTTTTTTTCTGTTCAGCATTTTTAATATGTCATGCCACTACCTTCTGGCCTATAAAATTTCTACTGAAAAAATCAGTTGAGAGCCTTATAAGTTTTTCTTTGTCGGTAACTTTTTACCTCTCACTGTTTTTAAAATTCTTTCTTTATCTTTAATCTTTGACATTTTAATTATTATGGGTCATGTTGTGGCCCTCCTTGGGTTCATCTTGTTTTACATACTCTGTGGTTCTTGAACCTGGATGTCTATTTTGCTGTTAATCTTTGGTGCTTTCCATTACCCTGTCTTCCAGTTATCAGATATGGTCTTTTACATCTGCTACTGTGGGGTCCCTCTAGTGTTTTGTTTTGTTTTTTAATTTTAGCTATTGTATTCTTTAACTCTGGTTCTTTTTGTATATTTTATGTCTCTTTATTGAAGAGTTATACTTTTTTCACCTGCTCAGTAGCATCTTAATGATTATTACTTTAGATTTTTTATCTGGCATATTGCTTATCTCCCATTTCATCTAGTTTCTTTTCTGAGATTTTGTCTTGTTCTTTCTTTTTGAGCATATTCCTCTGTCTCGCTTTTTTACTTGACTTTCTGTGTTTCTATAGATTAGGTGGAACAACTACTCCTATACTTGAGGGAATGGTGTTGTGTATGGTTGTCTCCTATTTGGATTGTGCACCTGATAAGTTTTCTGGTAGACTGGACCTGTGAGTGGCATAGGTTGGGGGTCCTTTCTTTCCACTCAGTAGGCAGCTTGGTGTACAACAGCTAAAGTTGAGTGGACACAGATTGGTGTGGTTCCTATTTCCCCACACAGCAGGTGCCCTGGCAGGATAGCTAAAGCTAAAGTGAGTACAAACTGGGATATCACAAGTGTCTATATGCAAAATGAGCTTTGGCAGGCTAGCTCAATTTTAAGTGGGTTTTATCCAGGGTTTCCTGGATCCCTCTACACAGAGGGTGCCCTGGCAGGGTGATTGGTACTGAGGTGGCATGTGGGATGGGAGGTCCAGAGGCTTTCCACACAATGGGCACCCTGGTGTGACAGCTAAAGCTGAGGTGGGTGCATGTCATGGGGTCCCAGTGTTCTAAGAACTGAGGGTAATCTGGAAGGACAAGTGAACCTGAAATGAGTGGATTGTTGGATTCTGGGGTGCTCTGTATTGGGGGTATCCTGGCAGGGCTTCTGGTGCTGAGGTGGTGTGCTGGCCAGGAAATCTTTGGGTTCTTTATGCATAGGGCATCTGTCAGGACAGCTAAAGCTTAAGTGAGTACAAGCCAGGGGATTCTGTGGCTCTCTGCATAGCAGGAACATTGTCAAAGTAGCTAAAGCTGAAGTGGATGCCAGCTAGGGTGTTTTGGTGTTCTGCGTGCTGAGAGCATCATGGCAAGTCTGGTAAAGTTAGAATTGGAAAAATTGAGGTGTGGGGTCAATTTTTATAGTGGGGTCAATTTTTATAGGGAGTTCCCTGGTGGGGTGGCTGGAGCTGATGCAGTGTGTGGGTTGGAGGTCCCTCCACTCTATGCTCAGAGCACCAGGGTGCCCTGGCAAGATCACTGAAATTAGTCAGTGTAAGTTGTAGGGTTGTATGTACAGAGGGCACCTCTGCAGGATAGCTGAAGCTAAAGTGGATGTAAACAGGGGTGTTCCAGTGTTCTCTGCATAGAGGGTTCCCCGAAGGAACAGTTGAAGCCAAGGTAGGATACAGGCTGGAAGGTCCGGGGGTGCATCATGGAGTACACCTAAATTTAAAGTGGTCACATGCTGGTGTGGTCTCAAGTTTCTTGGTGCAAAATGTGTCTTGGTAGGAGAGCTAAAGCTGAAGTGGTTGAAAGCTGGGGTTTCCCAGAGTTCTCAACAATGAGTATGACCTGGCAGGATAGCTAAAGCTGAATTGGGTGCTAGCCAGGGTGTCTGAAGGTGTGCTTAGCACAAGTATGCCTTGATTTGGTGGCTAGAGCTGAGGCCAGTGCAGATGAGAGTGTACTGGGGCATTTTGTGCTGGGGGTTGCCCTGGTAGGTTGACTAAAACTGATGCAGGTATGGGCTGGGGGTTCTTGGTGGGGCACTCTGCCAGTCTGCTAGATCTAAAGCAGACATCAGCCAGGAGGTTCTGGTATTTTGTATCAAGAGTATCCTAGCAAGCTGTTTGGAGCCAAAGTGGTGTGGGCCTGGAATGTTCTGGGGTGCTTTGCTCCTGTGCCACTTTGGCATCAAGGGTGGTGGTGTAGTGATCTCTAAGCAGGGTGTTCCATGTGCACTGCCCTATGGCTGCTTTGGTGGCTTGGCTGGGGCTGGTGTGGGATAGGGTCCCAAGGATCACTGAGGTGGCAGGCTGTAGGGGATCTGGACTGTTCA
Organism: Mustela erminea; assembly: GCF_009829155.1. NCBI lineage: Eukaryota > Metazoa > Chordata > Mammalia > Carnivora > Mustelidae > Mustela > Mustela erminea. The sequence continues at coordinate 108,308,602 of NC_045635.1, read as the reverse complement.
CTAATATGTGCTTTCAAGGGAGGTGGAGACCATAGACTGTATCTGCCAGTCCCCTCCCACCTGGACAATGTTCTGGCATCTCCCCCAAATAGCAGAGTTCTAGGGATGGCTCTTTTATATGCTAGTTACTCTTTTAAATTACAGCATTTCTTTTGTACCCCAGCATGACCAGGGTGTTACAGTGGGCTTGTGGACCAGGGGGTTACTGAGGTGGCAAGCTGGCCATGGTGACTGGACCCTACTCTGGTCTGAGCTTTTAAGGTGGAGGGGGACCATAAAACTGTCATTTTTCTGTCCCACTGTTAAGGAGCGTGTTTCCACAGTTCCTTTGCCATTTGGCAGAGTTCTAGTGCTACATTTTAATTGCTAGTTGCTCTTTGGAATCATGACTTTTTTTTTTCCTGTGCCAAAAGATAGAAGAATCTTTCCCTGGTCCCTCAGTATTATCCTTCCCCAGGATCATGGGTAGAGGCTTTCTTTGTCATCATATCTCTGTGTCTCCTGCTATTCATTTTTGTTTTTCTCTCTGATTTTTTGTTGTGCAGAATCTGCTTAGTCAGCTCTCAGTTCTAGGTATTATTCTATAAATAAAATGTAATTTGGTGTGTTCCATGAAGGGGGTGAATTAAGGGTCTTCCTACATTGTCATCTTATATCTTACATATAATGTAATTATTGATAGATATATACTTATTGCCACTTTGTTTATTATTTTTAGCAGTTTTTATGGTTCCTTTCTATTCTTTTCTCTTTCTCTTGTTTTCTTCCTTTGTGGTTTGATGACTTTCTTCACTGTTATTTTTAGACTTCTCATTTTCTTTTGTGTATCTATTATAGGTTTTTGCTTTGTGGTTACCATGAGGCTCAGATACAACATTCTGTATATATAAGTCTATTTGAAGTTGATAATATCTTAAGTTTGGGTGCATTCTAAAAACTCTACATTTTTATTACCCCCCCACCTATGTTCTGTTTTATATCTTTTTATTTTGTGTATCCTATAACTCACTATTATAGTTACAGTTAATTTTACTTCTTTTGTCTTTTAGGTTTTGTATTAGTTCGTTAAGTAGCTAATCTACTACCTTTCTAATATATTTGCATTTACAAGTGAGGTTTTAACTTTTATACATTTTCCTTATTACTAGTTAGTGCCTTTTCTTTTCAGCATCAGTAAGTCCCTTTAACATTTCTTGAAAGGCTAGTTTAGTGGTGATAAACTCCTTCAGTTTTTGCATGTGTGGAAAACTCTTTATCTCCTTCAATTCTGAATGGCAATATTGCCAGGTAGAGTATTCTTGGTTGGAAGTTTTTTTACTTTCAATGCTTTGAATATATTATGTTACTCTCTTTTGGCCTGCAAAATTTCTGCTGAAAACTCAGCTGATAAGTCTTATGGGAGTTCCTTTATATGTAAAACAAGTTATTTTTCTCTTGCTGCTGTTAATATTTTTGTCTTTAACTTGTGGTATTTTAATTATAATATTTCTTGATGTGGATCTGTTTGGGTTTATCTTATTTAAGGCTGTTCTGTGCTTTCTGAAACTAGATATCTGTTCCTTTTTTGAGGTTAAAGAAATTTTCAACCATTATTTTTTCAAATAAATTATCTACCCCTTTCCTTCTCTCTTCTCTTTCTGGTGCCCCTATGGTGCAGATGTTATTCTACTTGATACCGTCTTAATGACAGTGGACATAAGTCAATACACATAAATCTCTTAAGCTATCTTCACTTTTTTTTCTTTTTGCTGTTTTGTCAGTATAATCTCCATTGCTTTGCCTTCCAGCTCACTTATCCATTCTACATCATCTGGTGTACTGTAGAACTCCTGTAGTATATTTTTCTGTTTACCTCTTGTATTTTTCAGCTCTATGACTTCTGTTTGGTACTTTTTAATGTTTTCTTTCTCTTTGTTGAGACATTTACTGTGTTTATCTGTTCTCTTGAGTTTGGTGAACATCTTTGTGATCATTACTTTGAACCCTTTATCAGGTAGATTACTTACCTTAGTTTCATTAAGGTTTTTTGTGAGGTTTTGTCTTCTTGTTTCATTTGGGACATATTACTCTGTCTCCTTGTTTTGCTGGACTCTTTGTGTTTGTTTCTTTGTCTTAGGCAAACAGTTATTTCTGCTTATCTTTTTTAAAATTTAAAAAAAATTAAAGATTGTATTTATTTGACAGATGGAGATCACAAGTAGGCAGAGAAGCAGGCGGAGAGAGAGGAGGAAGCAGGCTCCTTGCTGAGCAGAGAGCCCAATGTGGGACTCAATCCCAGGACCCTGGGATCATGACCTGAACCCAAGGCAGAGGCTTTAACCCACTGAGCCACCCAGGTGCCCCTATTTCTGCCTATCTTTAGGGAGTGGCCTTGGGTAGGAGATAAACCTTTTCAATAAACCTTGCTTTATCTTTTGGTTGTTTTTCAAGCTTTTATGTTGTCTGATTTATTTTTGAATGGGTCCCAGTTTTTGAGGGTGCTTCAAAGCCATTGAGGAGGAGAGAGACAAGGAGACTCTATGCTGAGGGTGGAACCCAATGAGGGGCTTAATCCCACAAACCTGAAATCACGACGCCAGCCAAAACCAAGAGTTAGACACTTAATTGCTTAGCCAACTGAGCCACTCAAGCACCTCAGGCCTTTTTCAAATAAATACTGGGTGGTTGCCCTGGGGGTGGTAACCTGATAAGGATTGTCTCTCTGATTGTTTCAGTTCTGTGAGACCCAGAAATGTAATTCCCCTCTGGCCACTAAAGCTGGGTGTCAAAGGAGTATCCCCTGTGTGGATTGTGTGTGCCTAATAGCTGTGGTAGAGTGGGCCACAGCTGCAGAGCATGGAGGCTGGGTGTTTGGCCAGCTAGGTTGAGGTGTAGGTGTGACTGCAGTGTGCAGGGGCAGTGTGCTTGGCCACCTCACAGCCAGTTTAATACAAACAGACAATATGTTTTTAAGAAAGGCTTGGTAGTGGAACTGGATAAACAATGTTATCTTGAATCCAGGAGAAGCTTGGATATCAGGTTTACATTTTAATCATTGAGAGAAAGATTCTGGAATAAGTGAAGGATGTGCATTTGTGAAATAATGGGTAGTCCTACCCAAGGATATTGGATGAGATTAAACCTAACCCCCTACATCCTTTTTTTGGAGGAGGAAGCAGCACCAGGGATGAGAAATAACTTGCCCAAGGGTTACCCAGTCAGTTTATGGCATAGCTATGGAGAAAATGAAAGCTTTATGATTACTATCTCATTATATTTTCTGCTATATTATGAAAGAAAGTGACAAAGGTACTTACATTTTAGGTGTTCCATGCTTATTTAAACATGAAGGTAATTCATTAAGATGAATTCCTTACAGATATTCAGGAGTAACTCCTGAAGGCTTTTGGGATAACAAATATCTGGTAGTGACTACTTTGATGAAAAGCAGTACCACAGGGCACTGGGTTCCTTTGCGACTTGAAGACCTTCTATACTGTGTCCACAGCTGGGAAAATGATTACATTTATACATGAGATGGGAGTGATCAAGTATCTCTTACCTCCCGTTAAGTGGTTTTCTTTAATTTCCAAACACTGCATTGGCTAGAATCCCTTTGTTTTAATTAATGGGTATTCTATTATGTAGTTGCCCAGTACACTCCATTTCCAAAGGCCATCATTATTCATCACTGTTTTGGGTTGGACTAGAGATATTTAGTATTGTTGGAGCTTTTGTATTGATTGGGAAATCCAGACTGAAAGCATGGGTGACAAGCAAATCGTCATGCCTGAGTTTCAGACCCATGATTAATGTTTTCTTGAAGAATGGAAAATGGAATTACTTCTGATGTACCATGGGAGTTCTGGAGAACCTATCTTTTATACCATACTGTATTACCTTTCTGTCCCTGAATTGTTCTGAATCTACAAACTTTACTGTTCAAGAGGCTTAGAGTCAGATTTTTGTTTCAAATCATTGTTCTACCATCTACTAGCTGTGTAACTTTAGGCAATTGACCAAATTTATCGTTTTGTAAGCTTGGAAATGAGAATAATAGTATTGACATGATATGGTTTTGTAAGGTGTTCAGTGAGATTATATTTCTAGATGTGTGGTGATATAAAGTCAGTATGTTAAAATTACTAGCATGACTATAGAGATAGATCAAACTGAAACTGAATAACTATGTTTTAGTAATCCACATCTTCATAATGATAAGATTAAGTTTATCCTATTACAAAACATTGGATCTTGAGGGAAAGAGATGCTGGGTGGATAAATTTAGATAGAATGTAAGAGATAAGTAATAAGTACAAGTCTTATTCAAAAGGTATTATTTGGAAAAGGTCAGGTTTGGATATGATACCATATGGGGGCCTTAGGTAGTCAGAAAGTATCATGAGGTCATATGTCCTGAAGATATGTGCCAAAAGGAAGATGAGTCCAGAAAAGACCTAACAAACTCCATGATAAAGGGCTTTTTTAAAAAAAAAAATTTCTTTTCAGTGTATCAGAATTCATTGTTTATGTGCCACACCCAGTGTTCCATGCAATATGTGCCTTCTATAATACCCACCACCAGGCTCACCCAACCTCCCACCCTCCGCTCCTTCAAAACCCTCAGAATGTTTTTCAGAGTCCATAGTCTCTCGTGGTTCATCTCCCCCTCCAATTTTCCCCAACTCCTTTCTCCTCTCCATCTCCCTATGTCCCTTGTGTTATTTCTTATGCTCCACAAATAAGTGAAACCATATAAGTGACTCTCTCTGTTTGACTTATTTCACTCAGCATAATCTCTTCCAGTCCTGTCCATGTTGATACAAAAGTTGGGTATTTATCCTTTCTGTTGGAGGCATAATACTCCATAATGTATATAGACCACATCTTCCTTATCCATTCATTCGTTGAAGGGCATCTTTGGTTCTTTCCACAGTTTGGCAACTGTTGCCATTGCTGCTATGAACATTGGGATAGAGATGGCCCTTCTTTTCACTACATCTGTATCCTTGGGGTAAATACCCAATAATGCAATTGCAGGGTCATAGGGTAACTCTATTTTTAATTTCTTAAGGAATCTCCACACTGTTTTCCAAAGTGCCTGCACAAATTTGAATTCCCATCAACAGTGTAAGAGTGTTCCCCTTTCTCCACATCCTCTCCAACACATGTTATTTACTGTCTTGGTTAATTTTGGGCATTCTAACTGGTGTAAGGTGATATCTCAATGTGGTTTTAATTTGAATCTCCCTGATGGCTAGTGATGATGAACATTTTTTCATGAGTCTGATAGCCATTTGTATGTCTTCATTGGAGAAGTGTCTGTTCATGTCTTCTGCCCATTTTCTGACATGATTGTCTGTTTTGCATGGGTTGAGTTTGAGGAGTTATTTATAGATCCTAGATATCAGCCTTTTGTCTGTACTGTCATTTGCAAATATATTCTCCCATTCCATGGGTTGTTGACTGTTTCCTTTGCTGTTTAGAAGCTTTTGATCTTGATGAAGTCCCCAAAATTCATTTTCGCTTTTATTTCTTTTGGCTTTTGGAGATATGTCTTGAAAGAAGTTGCTGTGGCTGATATTGAAGAGGTTACTGTCTATGTTCTCCTCTAGGATTCTGATGGATTCCTGCCTCATGTAGAGGTCTTTTATCCATTTCGAGTTTACCTTTGTGTATGGTGTAAGAGAGTGGTCGAGTTTCATTCTTCTACATATAGCTGTCCGATTTCCCCAGCACCAGTTATTGAAGAGACTGTCTTTTTTCCACTGTATATTTCTTCCTGCTTTGTCGAAGATTATTTGGCCATAGAGTTGAGAGTCCATATCTGGGCTCTCTACTCTGTTCCACTGGTCTATGCGTCTGTTTTTATGTCAGTACCATGTTGTCTTGGTGATCACAGCTTTGTAGAAAATCTTGAAATCAGATAACGCGATGCCCCCAGTTTTCTTTTTCTTTTTCAACATTTCCTTAGCAATTCGGGGCCTCTTCTGATTCCATATAAATTTTAGGATTATTTGCTCCAGCTCTTTGAAAAATGCAGGTGGAATTTTGATCAGAATGGCAGTGAAAGTATAGATTGCTCTAGACAGTGAAGATATTTTAACAATGTTTAGTCTTCCAATCCATGAGCATGGAATGCTCTTCCATCTTTTTGTGTCTTCTTCAGTTTCTTTTATGAGTGTTCTGTAGTTCCTCGAGTACAGATCCTTTACCTCTTTGGTTAGGTTTATTCCCAGGTATCTTATGGTTCTTGGTGCTATAGTAAATGGAATCAATTCTCTAATTTACCTTTCTGTGTTTTCATTGTTAGTGTATAAGAAAGCAACTGATTTCTGTACATTCACTTTATATCCTGCCACATTACTGAATTGCTGTATGAATTCTTATAGTTTGGGGTGGAGTCTTTTTGGTTTTCTGTATAAAATATCATGTCATCTATGAGAAGAGAAAGTTTGTCTTCTTCATTGCCAATTTGGATTCCTTTTATTTTTCTTTGTTGTCTGATTGCTGTTGCTAGGACTTCTAATACTATGTTGAACAAGAGTGGTGAGAGTGGGCATCCTTGCTGTGTTCCTGATCTCAAAGGGAAGGCTGTTAGCATTACCCTGATCCCCAAAGCAGGCAAAGACCCCTCCAAAAGGGAAAATTTAAGACCAATATCCCTGATGAATATGGATGCTAAGATTCTCAACAAGATCCTAGCTAATAAGATCCAACAGAACATTAAAAAGATTATCCACCATGACCAGGTAGGATTTATCCTTGTGTTGCAAGGATGGTTCAACATTCACAAATCAGTGTGATAGAACAAATCAATAAGAGAAGAGAGAAGAACCACATGGTCCTCTCAATTAATGCAGAAAAAGCATTTGACAAAATCCAGCATCTTTTCCTGATTAAAATGCTTCAAAGTATAAGGAGAGAAGGAACATGCCTCAACTTCATAAAATCTATCTATGAAAAATCCACAGCAAATATCATCCTCAATGGGAAAAAGCTGACAGCCTTCCCTTTGAGATAAAGGGCTTTTAAAGTCTAAGATAAGTTATATTTTAGGGAAGCAGAAAGGAGCACTAGACTGGGATTTGTGAGACCTGACAACTAGTCCTGAATCTGTTATTCACTAGTTTTGTGACTATAAACAAGTCAGTTGACATGTCTAGACCATAATCTCTTCAACTGTAAAATGAATGTCATCTAGAACAGAAGTTGTTAAATATATTTCACAGCTCGACTTTGGTCTTTTTGTAAAACCTGCAAGATAAGAATGGTTTTTAAAGGACTGTTTAAAAAAAAAAAAGACAAATATTTGAGAAAGACTGCAGGTGATCCTTAAAGCCTAAAATATTTGTTATCTGGTTCTTCACAAAGTTTGCCAGTCCTCTGAATAAATGAAAAGTTAGGTCCTTTTTAGTGTTGACAGTCTATAATTCTAGTCCTTGGTTGATTTGTAATTGTTTTAATGGACAGACTGTTATATTTCTCTTTCAATTTTCAGATTTATACCAAAATGTATATAATCCATTGAATAATATCTTGTTAGAATTAAAAAGGCCTTTAGAGGTTATTTCATCCAGTCCTTTACTTTCAGATGAGGAAATTGAGGGTCAGAGAAGTTACTGTGTCACCATCTTGTAACTTATTAGTGACAGAACAAAGACAAAAACCTGGATCTTTTAATTTCTTATCTATTCATTTTTGAATTACATTCTCATACTTCAATAGTACTCATTTCATAGAGCTTAAGACTGTTCATCCCCTCTCTCTTTTACCCACCAAATCAACTCCTTTAATTTCTGGTGCTACTGTGTAAATACTGTTATCATCTCTATAGTTTACAAATATTGCTGTAAGAACATGACAGCAATATGCAAGTATGAAAAATCATGGCTATTTAAATGAAATTGATATCATATCAGTTTTATAACTAGCATTACAATATCTTATAATTTTGGGATAAAGTTTTGAACAGAGTAAGGCTGAAGAAAGCTCATGGACTTTGATGGTTAAAGGTTACATTGGTACATATTAATATACTCAAGTGATGTTTATACTGACAAGTAAGACAGCAAATATACATCATATTGAATTTTACATAGTGAATAAGAGAACAGATTTAGCTCACATGGATTTCTTTGAGATCTGAACACTGTTCTTCTTGTCCCAGAAAAAATATAGCTTTATAGATAAATCAGAGAGATAACCCTGGAGGGAGATATTGAGAGCATAGTTAATCAGTCTCATCCAGGGTCACCATTTTCCTATGCAACTACCAAATTTTATTCTTATTTTAGCTCTGTTTCTTCTGTGTTAGATGTCAAGTTAATAGCTTTTGGGAGAACTACTGTGAGGCATAGATAGGTTCAAATCTCTAAAGATACCACAAGTGAAATCATGTGGTCTTCACAAAATTTTAAGGTTCTTGAGGGTAGAGACAATGCCTTCTTAATCCTGTATCCCATAGCACATTGTTTAGCCCTTGTTTGATACATGAAGTCCATGCAAGTACAGTACAGAGGCTTCCCCAAAGGGCCTACTTAATTCCCTCCAACTCTATCTATAATTTTTAAGAGTATTTATTTATTTGACAGAGAGGGAGAGAGAGAGAGAGAGAGCAGTTGCACAAACAGGGGGAGGAATAGGCAGAGGGAAAGGGAACAGCAGACTCCCTGCTGAGCAAGGAACCCCATGTAAGCCTGGATTCCAGGACTCTGTGATCATGACCTGAGCTGAAGGCAGATGCTTAACTGACTGAGCCACCCAGGTGTTCCTCTATCTTCAGTTCTAATTCTCTTGGAAACTCCTTGGATCGCTGCAACTCTCATTGATCCCTCCCCATCTTTATTTCTTATCTTTTGCTCTCACTTTAATGGTTCTCCACAAGAATTTCTTCTAAAGGTGGAGTCTGCTTAATATTTTTTGTTCTTTAATGCTAGACATAAAAATATTGAATTGATTTGAATTAATTTAATATAGCTAAGTATATTCTTATGTAACATTTAATATCCTTGAAAACTTTTGTATAAGTCTTGCCTTCTAGTTTGACTTAAAGTTGATTATTGGCTACCAGTGCCCATAAATGCACATATAAATTAATACCATACTTTGGGTTTCTCCAGGATGCATCTAGAATTTAAGCTGGATGAGGAGCCAGAAGATCAAGATTTTAATGTGATGGCCTTAGGCAAATGAGATGACATCTTAGTGCCTCATCAGCAAAAATGAAGGAGTTCGGTGAGGTGATCACTCAGGGCTCTTTCCAGTTGAGTCATTTGGTCACTAACTAGCTCCTTTCTAAGAGGTAGGGTAGTATAAGGTATCAGTCAATTTGTGGGCTAAATATGGCCCAATATATGTTTTTGTACTGCCTGAAATCAAAGAGGTTTTTTTGTTTGTTTGTTTTTTTACTTTTTAAAGTATTATATAAACAAAATAGGAAGAATATACAGTAGAGACCTATGTGGTTCACAAAGCCTGAAATATTTATCATCTGTCCATCTGGCCACATGCAGAAAAAGTTTGATGACCCTAGGTATACGGATGTGAGCACAGCCTCTGGTTTCAGCTCTGCTCACTTAACAATTCCATCACCTAAGGTATATTTTATCATTTTCTGTACTTCAATTTCTTTTGCTACAAAATGAGGATAACAATAATACCTGCAAATGTGGTTGCTGTGAAGATTAAATGAATTTATATTAAGAATTTTAGAAAGGTTCCTGCCACATAATTCTTATCAATAAATGTTAGGTATTGACATTATTTCTTTATTTCTTTGTAAGAGGTAATCAGCCAGGTGAAGAGGAGGAGTTTATGGGGGCAAGTAAGAGAACATTGAACCATGACATTTTAGAATTGGAATGGATGTGGTATATATACACAATGGAATACTATGCAGCCATCAAAAGAAATGAAATCTTGCCATTTGCGACAACATGGATGGAACTAGAGCGTATCATGCTTAGCGAAATAAGTCAAGCAGAGAAAGACAGCTATCATATGATCTCCCTGATATGAGGAAGTGGTGATGCAACATGGGGGCTTAAGTGGGTAGAAGAAGAATCAATGAAACAAGATGGAATTGGGAGGGAGACAAATCATAAGTGACTCTTAATCTCACAAAACAAACTGAGGGTTGCTGGGGGGAGGGGGTTTGGGAGAAGGGGGTGGGATTTTGGACATTGGGGAGGGTATGTGCTTTGGTGAGTGCTGTGAAGTGTGTAAACCTGGTGATTCACAGACCTGTACCCCTGGGGATAAAAATATATGTTTATAAAAAATAAAAAATTAAAAAAAAAAGAATTGGAATGGAACTCAAACACCATCTAATCAGCTCATTTTTATTAAAGGTGCTGTAACTGAGACAAAGGAAAATCAGATAGTTTGTCCACAATCATATAGTTTGTATTGACCTGAGCCTGTATACTTTTTTTATCAGTCACATAAAGATTCTTAACTCTTGATCTTGGATCATGAGCTCATTTATTTTTATCTCTTTATTTTGAAATAAATTCAGACACATGGAATAGTTTCAAAAATAGTACAAAAGTTTCTGAAATACCATTCATTCAGTTTTCCCAAATGTTGACATTTTACTGCATTTGTTCTCTCTAAATCTTTCTCTCTTCTGTACATAGATACATACAGAACTTTTTTTTAACTGAGATTAAGTTATGATGTCCATTTACTCCTAAAACTTCAGTTTGTGTTTACTAAAATCAAGGAGAATCTCTATATAACCATAGTAAAATTGTCAAAATAAAAAAATAAAAACTGACACAGGATTATTTAATCTATAAGATTTATTCAAATGTCACTGGTTATCTTCCTAATGTCCTTTGTAGTGACATTTCTAGGTTGATTCCTTAAGCGTACAAATTTAGTTTTTAATGAGGAAATTGTTCCCAGTAGTATTTTAAGATTCCTAAAAAAATGTGCTTCTAAGCTCTTCAACATGCTGACTCCATGCATTTTAAGGACAGAGGTGAATTTCCTTTGAAAAATCTTTTTTTTTTCCTTTGTCTTCATCAATCCAAAGTGGTCAGCAAGATGCAAATAATATTTCCGCAGAGACTAGCGGAAGCCATTAGTGCAAGTGACATGTTCCTGGGCTTTAAGTGGTTCTTTACAGTGTGGTCCAACACTTAGATGAATAGTTATTCATATTTAAACCTGAGTGAAAATGAAGTAAGAATTTGGCACATTTTACTCCTGCTGGAAACAAAAAAATAAAACTCAGATAATCAATACTTAAATCTGTTTTATTAACTTAGCAAATATGAAGCAGTATCATTTCTTAGAACACTTTCAGAGGTTTGTCTGAGTCTAATTGATGTGACTGGGGATGTGTAAGAGAAAGGACCCCTTCTGTGTATGTCTTTGGTTTATCTTGTTTAGCCATATTCTAATTGGAGATATTTAAGTCTACTATTGTTTATTCAGAAAAATGGGCAAAGCACACTTCTGTCTTATTCTGACGTGGCCATCAGGGCCTAGTATGAAGGGCCACATTACACTATAAACAGGTTCCTTTGATGTATTTGTTGAACAAAAAGCTTGGAGGGATGTTCTTAGTGCTCTAGTGTTACAATAAATTGGCTTCAGAAGTTCCATCTTTCTAGTGGGGTGGTTCTTGCCTTGCAAATGCTGTTTGCTTTACATTTTTAAAAAGCAAAATAGAACTAAGATACTGCTATTGTTCAAGAAGTCTTCTTTGTTGAGACTGAAGACTACATATTTTTGGATCAATCTCTGGCTCTCTCTATGCATTACTACTTGGTACTTCTTTGTGCAGTACCTGGTATTTTTTTCCTTGTTTTTAAAAAAACCTTTTTGTTGTAAAATATAGTTAGACATAAGAAGAATGTACAAAATCCAGAGCTCATGAATTTTCACAAAGTAAACACTTACATGTAATTACCACAGGGTTCAGACTGAGATTGAAGACCACCATGCTCTCCAGAAGCCACCTTGCACTCTTTCCAATTACTCATTCCTCCTTGCAGATAACTATTATCCTAAAATTTATGATCATTACTTCTTTAATTTTCTTCATAGTTTTACCATCTAAATTTATAACTCTAAAGTCTATAGTATTGCCTATATTTTAGACCTCTGTAAATGCAATAATACATTATATATTCTTTAGTGTCTAACTTTTTTCTCAATACTATGTTTTTGAGATTCATCAATGTTGTGTTAGTATAATTTGTTATTTGTTGTTGTTGTTTTATGGTGAATATACCACATTCTCTTCCAGTAAATAGATATTGGGTTCCTTCTGTCTTTAGCTATGATCAATAATGCTTCTGTTGTATAAATGCATGCATTTCTATTGGACATATATTTAAGAGTGAGAATTGTGGGGTCATAGGTAGGGCAATTATATCCTGGTTTGCTTAATTCAATTCTAGTTAATGCCTGAGACACATGTGTTAGCTGCTGTTCTTGCTTCATAGCCTGTGAATGTAGGTCTGTTGGGAAAGATGAGAAAGCTATTCAGGCATCAAATAGGTGCAACAAGGAAACCAAAACAGTTTTGGCCAGACTGAATAGTGATTTACAGCAACAATTCAAAGATGTTATTGAGGAGAGAATTTCTCTGGAAGTTCAACTGGAACAACTTTGACCATTCTCTCACCTGTAAGACAATTGCCATTAACAGGGAACATACCCATACCTATTTTTAAGCAGCTTTGGGTTCAAGACCATTTGGAGACCCAAACATGCAGCCTACTGCTTAATTCAACATTAAATTTTATTATTCTATTTTGCCTTACATGTTTGTATCTATTTAAGTATCTTTCATTTTTTAATTTCACAATAAAATGTTCAGGATGAAAAAAAAAAGCCCTATTGTCCTGTAATTATTTATGACTCTCCATTTCATTCTCAAAACATCTTTGTTTGAGTAATGAAATAGTACATCATAATCATCAGATATATTCTGAAGGTTCAAATTTAAGATGGTTCAAATTTAAGATAATTCCGAGTGGTTTTTCAACATGGTTATACCAATCTATATCCATTACCAGCAGTGTGATATTTTCTGTTGCTCTTCATCTTCATTAGTTACTTGTTTCTTTCAGTCTTTTTAATTTTAGCTCCTCTGGTGAATGTGTGGTAATATTTCATTATGATTTTAATTTTAATTTCCTTGATTAAAGTTGAGATAGAGTACTTTTTCAAACATTGATTAGCTATTATATTAGTTATTAGTGTTCCTATCTGTACTGATGTTCTGTATAAACATCTGTTGTGTCTGCTGATAATAAAGTGACATCTACTTCCTATTGGTTATCATTTGAATATTACAACTTTTCGTATCATTTTACTTTCATTAGTTTACTTTCAATAGTTCTGTACCTTTCTGTACCTTTATGTTTTAGCTATATCCCTTGTACATAGTATATATAATATATATATGATACACATATATATACACACATATATTTTATTCTTATTTTCCCCTTGGTATTTATATATTCTTTTGTTATTCTGTAGGTAATTAACTTAGAAATTGTAACATTCAACCTTGACTTATTTTACTGTAGTAAGAATAATTAATTTGAGATTTATCCTCTTAAAAGTTTGTGCACAATGCATCATTGTTGACTATAAGCACAAATTTGTGCAGCAGATTTCTACAGATTATTCATCTTTCTTGGCTAAAATTTTATGTCTGTTGGCTAGTAACTTCCCATTTATTCCTGCCTTCAGTCACTGGCAACCATTGCACTCTTTGGTTCTGTAAATTTGACTATTCTAGATACTTCATATAAATGGAATCTTGCAGTATTTACATTTTCACGATGCTTTATTTTACTTAGCATAAATGGCTTCAAGGTTCATCCATGTTGTCACATATTATAGAATTGCCTTTTTGTTAAGGCTGAATAGTTTTCCATTGTATGTAAATATTAAATTTTATTTAGTCTTTCATTTATCAAGGGACATTTAGATTGTTTCCACTTCTTAGCCATTGTGAATAGTGCTTTAATGAATGGGAGAGTGCTGATATCTCTTTGAAATTCTGATTCCAATTTTAATTTAGATAGTTTAATTTTTAATCTTAATACCCAGACATGGGAATGCCAGATCATATTATAGTTCTATTTTTAATTTTTTGAGGAAACTCCCTACTGTTACATTTTGGATGCTCCATTTTGCATTCCCAGCAACAGAGATATACAATATAGTATGGTTAACTATAGTCACAGTGCTGTATATTAGATCCCCAAAACTTGTTAATTTTATAATTGGATGTTTTTATCCTTTGACAAACATCTCTTCATTTCCCCCATAGCCTAACCCTTGGTAATGGCCAATCTAATCTTCATTTCTATGAATTTGGCTTTTTCAGATTCCATATATAAGTGAAATCAGTATTTGTCTTTATCTCTTTGATTTATTTCACTTAGCATAATGCCTTAAATGTTTATGTTGTAATAAATGGCAGGATTTCCTTCTTTTTATGGCTGAATAATATTCTATGTATCATATTTTATGTATATGTGTGTCTATATATACCACATTTTCTTTATTCATTCATCTGTCAATGGAAACAGGTTGTTTTCATGCCTTAGCTATTGTGAATAATACTGTAATGAATATAGGAATGCAGATAACGTCTTTGAGATAGCGATTTTGCTGCTTTTCGATATACACTCAGAAGTGTGATTGGTGGATCATATAGTAATTCTATTTTTAATTTTGTGAGAAACAACTATACTGTTCTCATAGTGGCTGTAACAATTTCTATTTCTACAAACAGTACACAAGGATTTCCTTTCTTCCCACATCCTTGCCAACCCTTGTTATCTCTTTTCTTTTTGGTAACAGTCTTCCTAACATCAGTAAGATGTTCTCTTGCTGTGGTTTTGATTTGCATTTCTCTGATGATTAGTGATGTTGAACAGCACTTAGCTACCTGCTGGCCACTTACATTATCTTCTTTGGTAAAATGTCTATCCATGTCCTTTTCCCCTTAGAAATTGGATTATTATTATTATTATTATTATTATTATTATTTTGCTATTGAGTTGTATGAGTCTCATATATTTTAGATATTAGCCCCTCATGAGATAAGTGGTTTGCAAATATTTTCTCCCATTCCATAGATTGCCTTGTCATTTTATTGATTGCATCTTTTGCTTTGCAAAAGCTTTTAAGTTTGATGTAATCCCACTTTATTTTTTTTATTTTTCTTTTGTTGTTTGTGCATTTGATGTCATATCCAAAAAATAAATAAATAAAAACCTCATCACTGGGACCAATGTCAAGGAGCTCCTTTACTATGTTTTTTTCTAGGATTTTTACAGTGTCTGGTCTTATATTTAAATTTTTAATACATCTCAGGGGGGAGCAGGCTCCCCACTGAGCAGAGAGCCTGATGTGGGGCTCGATCCCAGGACCCTAGGATCATGACCTGAGCTGAAGGCAGAGGCTTTACCCACTGAGCCACCCGGGTGCCCCACATTCTTTTGATTATGAATACTCGGCATTCCTAGCACCATTTGTTGAAGAGACTATCTTCTGTTTTCGGTAATCTTGACTCTCTCGTCAAAGATTTGTTGACCATATATTCATGGGTTTATTTCTGGGCTCACTATTTCATTCCAATGGTCTATTGCTTGTTTTTATGTTAGTACCATACTTGTTGATTACTATAGCTTTATAATATATTTTTGAATCAGGAAGTGTGATGTCTCCTGCTTGTTCTTTCTCAGGATTACTTTGGCTATTCACGGTCTTATGCAGTTCTGT
This sequence comes from Mustela erminea, assembly GCF_009829155.1. Classification (NCBI taxonomy): domain Eukaryota; kingdom Metazoa; phylum Chordata; class Mammalia; order Carnivora; family Mustelidae; genus Mustela; species Mustela erminea. Next base: position 108,292,855 of record NC_045635.1, on the reverse strand, counting down.
ATGAATGTTTTTTCTAGTTCTGTGAAAAATACCTTTGGGATTTTGATAGGGATTGTATTAAATCTATAGATGGCTTTGGGTAATGTGGACATTTTAATCATACTAATTTTTCTGATCCATGAACAGGAGATATTTTTCCATTTATTTGTGTCTTCTTCAATTTCTTTCATCAATGTCTTTTAGTTTTCACTGTTCAGATCTTTCCCTTACTTGCTTTAGTTTATTCCTAAGTATTTTATTGTTATTTTATGCTATGTAAAAGGAATTGTTTTGTTATATTTCTTTCAGATAGTTGTTAATATATAGAAACACAAATGATTTAATATGCTGATTTTGTATCCTGCAGTTTTACTGACTTTATTAGTTCTAACAGTTTTTTTTTTAATATCTTTTAGGGTTTTTAAATATATAAGACCATATCACCTGCAAACAGATAATTTTATTTCTTCTTTTCTGATTTGGATGCCTTTTATTTTTTTTTCTTGTCTAATTGTTCTGGATTGGACAAGTAGTACTATGTGGAGTAAGAATGGTGAAAGTAAGCATCCTTGTCTAGTTCCTGATGGTAGAGGGGAAAAGTTCAATCTTTTACCACTGAGTACAATGCAGACTGAGCGCTAGTCATATATGGCTTTTATCATGTTGTATTTCTTTGATACCAATTTTGCTGAGATTTATAATGAAAAGATGTTGAATTTTGTCACATGCTTTTTATGCCTGTAATGAGATGATCTTAAGATTTTTACCTTCCATTATGTTAATGTGGTATACAACATTATTGATTTCCATATGTTGAAATATCTTTGTGCCTGAGGGTTAAATACCACGTGATATATAATTCTGTTAATGTGCTAGTGAATTCAGTTTGCTATTTTATTGAGAAGTTTTGTATCTATATTGATCAGGGTTATTAGCTGGCAGTTTTCATTTCCTGTAGTGTTCTTATCTGCCTTTGGTATGTGGGTAATTCTGGTGTCATAAAATAAATTTGGAAGTATTCTTTCCTCTGAAATTTTTGGAAGAGTTTTAAGAAGGATTGCCATTAACTTTTCTTTAAATGTTTGTTTGAATTTATCCATGATGTTATCCCAGGACCCTGGAATCATGACTTGAGCCAAAGGCAGATGGTTAACTGATTGACCCACCCAGGCACCTTGTGAATTTTCTTTTTTTGTTTATTAGCCTAGCTAACAGTTTGTTAATATTGTTTTTCTTTTCAAAAATGAAGTATTTGTTTCATTGATCTTTTTTATTGTTTATCTGGTTTCTATTTTATTTATTTCCACTCTGATTTTTTTTATTTCCCTCCTTCTGTTAACTTTGGGCATAGTTTATTCTTTTGTTCAAATTACTTATTATAAATTTAGGTTAGTTATTTGAGATCTTTCTTTTTTCTTAATGTAGGTACTTATTGCAATAAAATTCTCTCTTAGAACTTTTTGCTACATCCCTTAAGTTCTGATATGTTGTGTTTCCATTTTTGTTTGTTTCATGGTATTTGGTGATTTATGTTTTGATTTCTTCTTCTTTTGAAAAGATTTATTTACTTACTTTAGAGAAAGAGAGAGAAAGAAAGAACATGTTCAGGAGGGGGGAGGAAGGAGAGGGAGAAGGAGAGAAACAGACTCCATGCTGAGTATGCAACCTGATGTGGGCCTTGATTCCAGGATCCTGAGATCATGACTTGAGATTAAATCAAAAGTCAGAGGCTTAATGGACTTAGCTACCCAGATACCACTTGATTTCTTCTTTTATCCATTTCTTGTTTAGTTCTGTATTGTTTAATTTCTACCTATTTGTGAATTTTTCAGTTTTCCTCCTGTTACTGATTTTTAGCTTCATACTCTTGTGGTCAGAAGATATACTTGGTATTATTTCAGTATTCTTAAATTTGTTGAGACTTGTTACATATTGAACATATGTTTTATCTTGGGGGGTGTTCCATGTGTATTTGAGAAGAATGTGTATTCTACTGCTGTTGTATGGAATGCTCTACAGATGTATGTTATGCTTATTTCATCTAAAGTGTAGTTCTAGTCCAGTATTTTTAAATTGATTTTCTTTCTTCATGATCTATCCAGTGTTGTAGATGAGGTATTGAAGTCCCATACTATTAATATATTGTCCACTTCTGTTATAATTCACTTCGTATCTTTAGGTTCTCCAATTTGGGTGTACATATATTTTTAATTGCCATATTCTCTTGATTAATTGACATCTTTATCATTATATAGTGACCTTTTTTCTCTTAGAGTTTTTTACTTAAAGTCTATTTTGTCTCATAAGAGTAGTTATCCTTTTTCTCTTTTGGTTTCAATTTGCATGGAATATCTTTTCCATCCCTTCAAGTGGAGCCAATGTATATCCTTAAAGTTGAAGATGGTATCTTTTTTAAAAAGTTTTTTTATTTTTTTATAAACATATAATGTATTATTAGCACCTAGGGTACAGGTCTGTGAATCGCCAGGTTTACACATGAAGTTAGTTGCTTATAGGCAGCACTTAGTTGGATCTTGGTTTTTTTTTTTTTCTTTTTTCTTTCTTTCCAGGTTTTTTCTTAATCCCTTCAGACATGCCTTTTGACTGGTGAATTTATTCTATTTACATTTAAAGTAGTTACTGATATGTAAGGCTTACTAATGCTATTTTATTAATTGTTTTCTAGCTATTTTATTGTTCCTTTGTCCCTCTCTTGCTTACTTTCTTTGGGAATTGATGATTTTCCTTAGCAGTGTGCTTTTATTCCCTTCTTTTTATCTTTTTTATATCTACCATAGGTTTTTTTTGTCATCATTTTTTAATTAAATTTATTTTCAGCATAACAGTATTCATTAATTTTTTCACCACACCCAGTGCTCCATGCAATCCGTGCCCTCTATAATACCCACCACCTGGTATCCCAACCTCCCACCCCCCCACCACTTCAAAACCCTCAGATTGTTTTTCAGAGTCCATAGTCTCTCATGATTCACCTCCCCTTCAAATTTCCCCCAACCCCCTTCTCCTCTCTAACGCCCCATGTCCTCCATGCTATTTGTTATGCTCCACAAATAAGTGAAACCATATGATAATTGACTCTCTCTGCTTGATTTATTTCACTCAGCATAATCTCTTCCAGTCCCATCCATGTTGCTACAAAAGTTGGGTATTCATCCTTTCTGATGGAGGCATAATACTCTATAGTGTATATGGACCACATTTTCCTTATCCATTTGTCCGTTGAAGGGCATCTTGGTTTTTTTTTTTAAATATTTATTTATTTGACAGAGACACAGTGAGAGAGGAAACACAAGCAGGTGGAGTGGGAGAGGGAGAAGGAGGCTTCTTGCAGAGCAGGGAGCTCAATGCGGGGCTTAGTCCCAGGACCCTGGGATCATGACCTGAGCCAAAGACAGATGTTTAATGACTGAGCCACCCAGGCGCCCCTACTATAGGTTTTTGCTTTGAGGTTGCCATGAGTCTTACAAACATAAAACATTTTATACATATAACTGAGCTAAAAACAACTTCAATTGCATTAAATAAACCTTTTTTTAATTCCCTTTCAACATTTTATGTTTTCGATGTCACAGTTTACATCTTTTTATATTGTATATCCATTAACACATTATTTTACCCGTAGTTGTTTTTATTACTTTTGTCCTATAACCTTTATACTAGAATTAAGTGTAAGATTAACACATACCATAGTACAGTATTGGAATGTTCTGAATTTGATTATATACTAATCTTTACCAGTGTGTTTTATATTTTTATATTTTTCATGTTACAACTTTCTGTACTTTTGTTTCAGATTGAAGAACTCTTGTTAGCATTTCTTATAAGACAGGTGATGAACTCTGTCAGCTTTTGTTTGAGAAATTCTTTATCTCACCTTTATTTCTGGACAATTTTGCTGGGTAAAGTATTTTTGATTGGCAGCTTCAACACTTCAAATATATCAAAGCAGTCTCTTCTAGCCTGCAATATTTCTGCTGAGAAATCAACCAGTAGCCTTATGGAGGTTCCCTTGTATTTGAGGAATTTTTTCTCTGGCTACCTTAATTTTTTTTAAGCTGGTTTCATTGTAATGTCTCTTGGAGTTTGGTGACTTATGGGCATAATGAATTTAGATGTTCCAACCTCTGATTTTGGAAGTTCTCAGGCATTATTTCTTTGAATATACTTTTCCTCATTTCTCCTTCTCTTCTCTTTCTGAGATTCCAATAAAGAACAGCTTATTTATATAACATTTCTTATTTTAATGGTATCTCATATTTCATGTAGGCTTTCTTCAGCCTTTTTCATTCTTTTTTTCCCTCTGATAGAAAAAAGTTCAAATGTCCTAATCTTGAACTTCATCGAATCTTTCTTTGCTTATTCCATCATTTTGTTTTTCTTTCTGGAATTCAACTTTCACATATGTTAGCTTTTCTTGTGTATTCTTGTGTATTCTCTTATTTGCTTTCCATTTTATCTTTAGATTTTTCTCATCTTGGAAAGGATTTTTATCATATGTTTTTCATTTCATTACTTTCTTTTCATCTGTTAAGCTCATATATTGTATCATCCCTGAATTTGGTTATTAAACTATTCAGTTCTAGAATTTCTACTTGATTTTTTTTCAAACTTACATTGCTTTTTAAAAATATTTTTTGACAAATTTGCATATACCTGGTATACAATGTGGTGTTTTTATATACATACACATTGTAAAATAATTACCACAATCAAACTAATTAACAAATCTATCACCTCCCATAGTTACCATTTCTCATGGTGCAAACACTTGAAAGCTACTCTCTTAGCAAATTTATTGGTAACAGAAAGTAAAGTGGTAGTTACCAGAGGTGGATTGGGGGATGGTGGATCGGCGAAATGGTGCATGGGGGAAAAATGGAAGAAATTGATTAAAGGGTTCAGACTTACAGTAATAAGATGAAGTTCTAGAGATCTAATGTACAGTATGATGACTATAGTTAATCATGTTGGTAGATGGGTGATGGGTATTAACAAGGTAACTTGTTATGATGAGCACTGCGTATTATATGTAAGTGATGAGTCATTGAATTCTACTCCAGAAACCAATATTGCATTGACGTTAGCTACCTAAAATTTAAATAAAAAAGTAATGTTGTGTATGTATTATAATATCAACTTCCTTGCTAAAAGTATCAAGTTGAGTGTTTATTCACATGAAAATATTAACTATATTTGTGCTATACATTTTAAACTTATGTTCTATAAGTTCTGTGGATTTCCTCTTCTACCTGTTGTTTGTGTGTTTTCCTTCATGTTGTAATGTTTCTTTTGTACCTGGTTATCTTTGGTAGTTTGCTGGACACTGTATTTCTTAATAAACATTATTTCAAAAATTTTACAATAGTTTTAAACTTTATGGAGAAATTACAAAGATAACATAGAGTGTTTCTCTATAGCCATTACCCACTATCTTCTATTGTTAACATTTTTAAAAAATATGATGCATCTGTCACAATTAATGAATCACTATCAATACATTATTATTAACTAATGTCCATACATTATTTCAATTTTCTTTTTTGTTACTTCATTTCCTTTATTTGTTTCAACACCCTATCTAGGATAACATGTTACATTTACTTGTAATGTATCCTTAGGCTCTTCTTGGCTGTGACAGTTTCTCAGACTTCCCTTTCTTTTATGACCTTAGTAAACTTGATAAGTACTGGTCAGGTATTTTATAGAATGCTCATCAGTTAGGATTTGTCTGGGTTATGTTATCATAAGGTTTAGATGTAGTTACCATAAAAACATCATATTAATTTTACATAAGAAATGATTCTCCAAACATCTATTATATGAAAGAAAGTCCATCACAAAGAATTAGTACAGTTTGTCTGGAGGAGTCAAATTGTGAATAGAGTTTGGTGATTTTCAATGACAGTTTTGGGGGGGCTCAATAGTTTATTGGATCTTTTATTATATGATACAAATATTCCTTAAAGGTGAACCTTAGGTCTTCACTTAAGGTGTAACATTTACCAAAGAGGTCATGGCTAAAGTTCATTTCATATGATAAAAAGGAGATCTAGATATTTGAAAAACAACACATAAAATTATCAGAAAATTGGAAGTAAAATCACAATATACATAGTAATTAAGTAACAATGGTTTTGTGTTACATCTGTGGTTTGTGCCATCATTAACTGCTTCTTCAATTGGAGAAACTATTTTGAAACAATACAGAGTCAAATCTAAGTAAGAATAACATTATGGCTAAAATTAGAATTATGGATAACTGGAAAATATTCAGTATTTTTGGAAAACCAGGATGTTTTGTGTTTAATTTATAGGTGATAACACTCTCTTGGCTCAAGCTTGGGTTTTCCAACTAATTCTTAAACTAGGACATTTTCCTGCATCATTTAGGATGACCATTTTCAAAACACTCAGGCAACAAACATTAAACTTTTTTAAACTTCACCCTCTGTTAAATGAGTTAATCTGAGGAAAAAAGGCCCCTGTTAAGCTTTCAAAATTATTTATATTAAAAAAGGAATAAACAGCTTACAATCATGAATATCAGGATCAAGGTTTCTGGAGATTACCAAAATAAATGATGTCAACATTTAGTGAAAGGGAAAGGGAAATCCCATATAAAAGAGAATGGGAGATGATATAGAAAATCAGCAGCTAAGGCAAAAAGGAGAAATTGCAGAAATGAATGAAGGTGAATTTATTGTAGACATTTCACATGTCAGAAAGAAAGCATAGAAATGGCCAGCTTCTCAGAAAGGGAGTTTCTCTTAAAAGAGGGTAATGGCATATGAAATTGATGAGGGGAATTTAAAAGGAAGAAAGTGGCAATATGGTATCAACAAAACGCCAAGTTACAACTTGGGAAAACAAGAGATGACAAACTGAGGGACAAACTACCATCTGATTGTGATGGGATCAGCCAGGGTCTCTCAAGCATTTTACTTCTGTACCTCAGCTTATTGTGATCCTCAGGAGGAAAATGACATTTCTGTGACACAGTCAGTGTCCTGACTTTTTTTTTTTCATTACATAGATTATGACTAAAAACCTATCTCTTCTAAGGACAGGTTCTAATTCATGAAAGATAAGCAATGCTAAGTAAATGACAGCTAAGTAAATGACAGCTCCTATAAAGACAAAGTAGAATTTTATATTTACCACAGCAAAAAGTGGTAGATTTTTTAAAAGGCACATTATAGTTCTTGAACATGGAAGAGAATTCAGAGATGCTGTGTACCAATAGGGCATTAACTGAATTGAGTTTTAAAACTGCTGGCTGCTGAAATTAGGGATTTCTGAGGGGATCATGAACTCTGGATTGTTAAACATAGGTATTTAGTAGTATTGGTAGTTATAATCAAGCTGTTTAATGAAGCCTTATTCCCCCATGCTGTGGGCCCCCATGAGCCATCAACTTTTGTTCTTCACATTGTATGTCCTTATCAATCAAGAGTTAGTCAACAATGTTATGGGACTCTTTAAAAAGCATCATTGTATTAATCACCTTCATTTCACAGCTTTATATTTGGTCACTTTCCTATCCCTTATCTCATTTGATCCTCAGCATAATCCAGAGAAGTAAGTTTGACAGAGAACTATTTTTCTTTGTTTAAATAAATGTAGCTCAGAAAAACATTCAATGACTTATGTAAACTTGTATAACTAGTGAGTGGCAGCAATTGAACTCTACCCCATATCTCCTGACATATAGTTCTGTGTTCTTTCTGTCACACCATGCTTTCATTTTTAAAGTTCTTGCTACTTTGATTTTTCATTTATTATATTTCTTTCTTCTTGTACTCTTTATATTTTCTCTATTGCTAAGACAGAAACCAAAGCTATATTAAAGATTGGTCCTTCTAAATAGCATGGAAATACCTTGTGAGGTGGTGTTGCTAAGTTTAAAACTGAATTTATGGCTAGATCAAATAGATAAATTACACCATTCACATGCATTCATGCCTGTATTATGGGTTCCTGATCTCTTGAACTCCATCTACTCTTTCCTCCCTTCTTCTTGCTGTTCTCTGTGTATTTGTGCGTATATAAGAGAAGAGACAGTTGGAGTGAGGAAGAAGACTGACTTATTACTGTAGATGATTAGGGGATTTTGGATTCCATCTCTGTGAGAGGTAGCTTAAAGATTATTGCCTACCAAGCATTAATTGTCTACTATGTATCAAATGCTGTATCAGTTTTTTATCTATAAAGAATAGTGTGATATCCTAGTTGCAAGGGCCATTCTTCATCCTAATATTACTCTGATATTTAGGTAACTTCTTTGAAAAGTAGGATATACTCTTTTTATTCATAATCCCTATAAGAGGTTAAGAGGTACATTTTAACAACTAAGCAATCTGAGAGTTTTCTTTAGTTATATCTACTTGCTTCCTTGTTGCCTGAAATGAGTACTATGCAGGGGGCTGGGCCTAGGTAGATCAGAACACATTCCATGAAGCCTGAAGATGGTTTCCTTTCCAACTGTAGGAGAAAAGGTTTTATGTCATTGCTAAAGACATGGAACTTGATTCTTTTTTTTTTTCCTCTTGAGTAATTAATGCCAGGCTTGATGGTAGATCTGGGTGACACACCTCCTTGGAAAACCAGGCCAGAATGGAGACTCTGAGTATTTTACAGACTGGTTTATAGCAGACAGTGACACTGAAAGGGAGATAGGAAAGAAGCAAAGACATATTTTGATTACATACGATTTTTTAAAAGTCAGTCTTAACTAAAAATCTTTAGTACCTTAATTACAGAAGGTGTGAAAAGGATTTCCAAACAGGAGAGTGAGAATTCCTTCCATAGCCATGAGAACTGTATGCGTAGAATCTAACAGGATGAGGCAACATAAAAGTGATGGTCCTACCTTGTATGATATATGATCATAAATGAATTGTTTGATTTAATTAAAATACTGAAGTTGGTATAACCAATTGAATGATATTGTCATTTACATGAATCTTTTGCAGTACTAAATCTTGTTATAATGAGGTTGTCAGAATTCTCAACATTGCAGAAACTCAGCCTTGGGAATTGCCTTCTGACATCATGACTTAACTTTTTAAATCTCCTCCTTTGTGACAAAGTTTTATTCTTTAAGTATTTATTTATTAGCTATTTATTTATTCTTTTTTCTTTTATTATATTATGTTAGTCACCATAACAGTACATCATTAGTTTTTGATGTAGTGTTCCATGATTCATTGTTTGTGTATAACACCCAGTGCTTCATGCAACACGTGCCCTCCTTAATACCCATCACCAGGTTAACCCATCCTCCCACACCCCTCCCCTCTGAAAACCTCAGTTTGTTTCCCGTAGTCCATAGTTTCTCATGGCTATGGAAGGAACTCTAGCTGGTGTAAGGTGGTATCTCAGTGTGGTTTTTTTTTCTTTTTTTTAAAGATTCTATTTATTTATTTCACAGAGAGAGAGTCAGAGGTCACAAGTAGGCAGAGAAGCAGGCAGAGAGAGAGAGGGAGGAAGCAGGCTCCTTGCTGAGCAGAGAGCCCAGTGTGGGCCTCGATCCCAGGACCCTGACATCATGACCTGAGCTGAAGGCAGAGGCTTAACCCACTGAGCTACCCAGGTGCCCCTCAATGTGGTTTTGATTTGAATCTCCCTGATGGCTAATGATGATGAATATTTTTTCATATGTGTGTTAGCCATTTGTATGTCTTCTTTGGAGAGGAGTCTGTTCATGTCTTCTGCCCATTTTTTGATGTGATTATCTGTTTTTTGAGTGTTGAGTTTGAGAAGATATATTTAAATATTATATATAAATAAAAGCCATTTAAATGTAAACCTTATGAATAATATGTCTGGTTAAACTGAATAAATACCACTTGTGAGTCAACAAAACACCACTTATGTGCTTATAAAATTTGAGAGGCAGTACAGGGGATTATGGGGAGTAGGGAAGGAAAAAAAATGAAACAAGATGGAATCAGGAGGGAGACAAACCATAAGAGACTGTAATCTCATGAAACAAACTGAGGGTTGCTGGGCGATGGGGGTTAGGGATAGGGTGGCTGGGTTATGGAAATTAGGGTAAGTATGTGCTATGGTGAGTGCTATGAAATGTATAAGCCTGATGATTCACAGACCTATACCTCTGGGGCAAATAACACATTATATGTTAATTTTAAAAAATGGTGCTGAAGTCTCTTTACTAGGCATATTTTTAAAACAGCACTTTGAATGGCATTTTTGAAGTAAGCATTTTGCAAAAAGCTTTTGCAACAGCATCGCAGTCTGATCACTATGAGAAAGATACCATTCCTCATTGAGAAAATTGGTCTTAGTGTATCATGGCCACACCCTGCTCAGCCTTCCTTTAAGCTCTTACATTGTAAATTATCCATAATAATCCTGTTCGGCTTTGCCCAATTCTCATTTCTTTTGTTCATATCAATAAGCATGCATTTTCAGCTATGAGTTTTTCTAAGGGAAGCTTAACTGAAAGAATAATCAAATTAATATATTTTCATTTACACTTAAAACAATTATAGACTTGGCAGTGTTTTCCAATTGCTGGTCTTGAATCCCCATGTTGGCCAATGTGTTCTAGTTAAGTATCCATTTTGTTATAGGCAAAATAAATAAATAAATAAACAAACTAGCATCTGTCTCAATATCTAATTGACAACAACAAAACATGTTAGTTTTAAACATTTCCCCTTAATACAGTTCATTTTGAGAGATATATAGCATACACTGAAAAACTATGTCTGTTGATAAATAATCAGATGGGTATGCTCAAGTTCTAGTTTCTGTGCTGATCATCATTCAGCTCAAATACTGCAAATTTCCAAGATGGTTATGATCATTTTACCATTTTGTTTCTATTCTTATTCATATATTTACAAAAACTTATATACTTAATAAAATATTAATTTAAGGCAGGAAGTACCAAAAATACCAATGTTAAAATTTAACATGTCAAAAAATAGAATGAAAAAATAGTAATGCATGTATCTTAAGATGCTTTTTTAATTAGATTCATAAATTGCCCACATCTGATCAAATTCTTGTTCAGTATATCCATCTCTTATATAGAGATTTATATATATATATATGTATATATATATACACATATATATACACACACATATATACATATGTATATTTATTTATTTATCTATTTGAGAGAAAGAGTGCAAGAGTGGTATGAGAATGTACAGTGGGAAGTGGCAGTGGTGGAGGGAGAGAGAAACTCAAGAAGACTTCCTGCTGAGCATGGAGCTCATGTGGGGCTTGATCTCATAACCATGAGCCAAAACCAAATTTTGGATGCTTAACTGACTCTGCCACCCAGGTGTCCTTCTTGTTCAGCATATTACAAGTTTTTTGAAAGGCAGACTAATGTTGTAATGATGAAATAGAATATTGATGATACCCTTTTTGTCTTTTTCTTTTTCTGAGAATAAAGAGCACATGTGCAGTAAATTATATGGGAAAGAAAAGCTAGTGAATAAAATACCAAAACCTTTTTTCTTAAGTTGTGATTTAGAATAAGGCAATAAAATTATAAAAATAAAGAAATTCTTTCTTTAAATGCAAAAATGCAAGAGCTAAAAAAAAATCCAAACGTTGTCTATTTTTGATGCTATAACATTTAGCCACATTTCACCTTCCCTTTATATAAGCATTTGATTCCCAAAGCAGAAATGTCATATCATTTAAGAATTTATAAGTTGACATTATGCTAATATTACATAAACTAAATTAACATTCTTTATTAAATTATTATTATAATTAAACATTATTTTAGAAACAAATTTCATGTTAATATGTATGACAATATACTGATCAAAATAGGGTATTTTTCTTTTTGCCTAAAATGTTTTCCTTATTACTTCATAGAAACAACAACAAATATTTTTTTAAGTATTTCCTGAATGATTTCTTAGGTCAAAAAAGGGAGAAAATAGTTTTCTAAAAGAAATTATATAAGAAATTATTATGACAAATTGTTTTATTTATGTATTCGGTGGCTGGAATGTTTTCTGTAATTGAAGTAATTGTTCTTAAATGAATGAGGCTTCATTTTCTCTTTTTTTTTTGCCAGTTCTTTTTTATTATTCTTATTAACATACAATGTGTTATTTGCCCCAGGGGTATAGGTCTGTGAACACTTCATAACACTCACCATATCACATACCTCCCCAATCTCCATAACCCCACCACCCTCTCCACACTCCCCCTCCCCCCAGCAACCCTCAGTTTGTTTTGTGAGATTGAGTCTCTTATAGTTTGTTGTCTCCTGATCCCATTTTGTTCCATTTTTTCCTTCCTTATACCCCAAACCACCCCCCCAACTTTGCCTCTCAGATTCCTCATATCAGGGAGATCATATGATAATTGTCTTTTCTGATTGACTTATTTTGCTCAGCATAATGTCCTCTAGTTCTATCCATGTCATTGTAAATGACAAGATTTCATTTCTTTTGATGGCTGTGTAGTATTCCATTGTAGATATATACCATGTCTTCTTTATCCGTTCATCTATTGATGAACATCTAGGCTCTTTCCATAGTTTGGCTATTGTGGACATTACAGCTATAAACATTCAGGTGCATATGCCTCTTTGAATCAGTACATTTGTATGTTTCGGGTAAATACACAATAGTGTGATTGCTGGGTTGTAGGGTAGCTCTATTTTCAACTTTTTGAGGAACCTCCATGTTGTTTTCCAGAGTGTCTGCACAAGCTTGCATTCCCACTAACAGTGTAGGAGGGTTCCCCTTTCTCCACACTGAGGCTTTGTTTTCTGATTTGAGTCTCTCTTTTTTTAAAAGTTTATTTATTTTTGGGTTCTGTGAGTGGTGCAGTCATTTAAGTATCTGACTCTTGGTGTTGGCTCAGGCCATGATCTCAGGTTCATGGGACTGAGTCCTGTGTTGGCTCTGCACTCAGCAAGGGGTCTGCCTGGGATTCTCTCTCTCCCTCTCCCTCTGTCCCTCTCCACCATGTTCTCTCTCTCTCAAATAAATCAATAAATCTTTTAAAAAATGAAGTTCATTTTTAAGTAATCTCTATACCCAATGTAGGGCTTAAACTTATGATCGATCCCAAGATCGTGAGTCACATGTTCTTCTGACTGAGCTAGACAGGTGCCCCTGAATTTGAGTCTTTTATCAAGAAATCAACATCTGATTTTTTTCCCCTGTTCCCAAAATGAAATAAAGTGGAAATGGACACCTAACTTCCTGGACAGAACAGACTGACAAGATCTTTTCTCAGTGATAAGGGGAAAGTTGTCAGGTAATAGGATTGATGTCTGTTGAATAATGAAATTGTTGGAAAGGGGAATCAAGAAATGTTTTGAGACTCCCAAGAAATGTTTTTAGATCTCAATAGACTCCACTTGAGTCTTGAAAGGTCATTTTAGGATAAATGAAAGGCAAACCTTTACATAGCAGGTGGCAAAGTTAAGGAACTCATTACACTGACATGTGAGTAAGTCAGGGAACATAATCTCAAAAAAGACTTAGATAAATATTTCAGTGATAGATCTAGAATAATTGAAAAAAATGAAACATTCCTTACATTTCTTGTGGTTACTGATTAATTTAGATAAATTTTTACCATCTTATTTTATGTTTTCTATGTGTTTACTTTACTGTGCTTCTTATTTTCTTATTTTTTGTTTTCTTTTGGGTTGACTAAATGAAAAAAAAAACACATTTTGTCCCTTCTACTTGTTTGGAAATCATGCATTCTTGTTCTGCTATATTATTTATTTGCCTTAAAATTTCATCATGTATATTCATCAGATCCTTTTTTTTAAAGATTTTATTTATTTATTTGACAGAGATTCACAAGTAGGCAAAGAGGCAGGCAGAGAGAGAGAGTGGGGGAAGCAGGCTCCCCGCCAAGCAGAGAGCCTGATGCGGGGCTCGATCCCAGGACCTTGCAATCATGACCTGAGCCGAAGACAGAGGCTTGAACCCACTGAGCCACCCAGGCGCCCCTATATTCATCAAATTCTAAACAATAGTGTCTTTAAATTCCCACCAAACAATATAAAGCTCTTAAAGAACTTAAAATTCAAATACCCGTTCTGATCCTATATAGTGTGGTTGTCTACTAATTATTATTTTTAAATCTCAATAATTAGTAATTGTTTTTACTTTCTATGCTTATTTAGATTTTTTTCACTTTATTCATCATTTCTTTATTCATCATTTTTTTCCTTGTATTCATCATTTTTTTCCTTGTAACTCAGTCATACTTCTGGAATAATTTGCTTTCTTCCTAAAGAATATCTTTTAGACTTTGCTTTAGTGGTTTTGTGTGTGTGTGTGTGTGTGTGTGTGTGTGTGTGTGATAAACACTTTTTCTTTGGATTTTTGTTCTCATTATTAAAACATAGTTTTGATACTTACAATTCTAGATTGATTGCTTTTCCTAAGCAATTTGAAGATTTTGTTTCACTATCTTCTGGAGTTCATTGTTACTATGGAAAATCCTATTCTCAATCCAGATATCTTTATAAGTTACCCTCTCTTGGGGTGCCTGGGTGGCTCAGTCAGTTAAGTGGCTGCCTTTGGCTCAGGTCATGACCCCAGTGTCCTGGGATCAAGCCCCATATCAGGCTTCCTGCTCAGTGGAGAGCTTGCTTCTCCCTCTCCCTCTGCCTGCTGCTCTGCCTACTTGTGCTCGCTCTCTCTCTCTCTCTCTCTCTCTCTATCTCTGTCAAATAAATAAATAAAATCTTTTTTAAAAAGGCTACTGCTCTCTTCTCTGTGGCTATATTTATGATATTTTCTCTATCTTTGATGTTTTACAGTTTTATTATGATGTGTCTAAGTGTACTTGGGATCTGCTGTACTTCCCAAAGCAGAGGATGCATGTCTTTAATTATGGAATCTTCTTGGCCATTATCTCTTTGAATATTGTAGCCATCATTTTCTTAATTCTCTCTTTCTAGAACTTCAGTTAGACACACATAAGGCCTTTCCACTATATCCTCCGTATCTCTGAATTTCTGTTTCATGTTTTTTATGTTTTTCTCCTTGTATTTTAATCTGGTATTTATACATATTTAATTTTTCAGTTTACTTATTCTCCTCAGTTTCATCTAATCTGTTTAACCCATCCAGTGAGTTTTAATTTCAGTCACATATTTAGTTCTAGATATTTTGTTTCTTTTGAAACTTGCCTGTTTTTTAAAAAAGATTTTATTTATTTATTTGACAGAGAGAGAGATCACAAGTAGGCAGAGAGGCAGGCAGAGAGAGAGGGGGAAGCAGGCTCTCTGCTGAGCAGAGAGCCTGATTTGGGACTTGATCCCAGGACCATGTTGGAGGCAAAGGTTTAAGCCACTGAACCACCCAGGCACCAATTTGCCTGTTTTTAATCTTATAAAGTTCTTATATCTGAGATCTTTGCTTGAAAATATTTTTATAATTTAATAATAATATAATAATATTTAAAAATTTTATTTGATTGAAAAATAAATGTTTTCTTGTTTCTGCTAATTATAAGCATGATTTTGCTCTGGCTGAGTTAATTTTGTGTGAATTTTAAAGGTCTGGGTTAAGGGTGTTTTCCCCCAGAGGAGATTTGTGTTTGCTTCTTCCAGATACCAAGATGTGTTAACCTGAGCTGTGTTTAATACTAATTCTTGGCTTTGGGTTTTCTGAGGATGGTATAAATATAAACCCCAGACATAACTGAGGGAAGGCCTATTGTTTCTAATCTCAGGAGAGATCATTTCTCTAGACCTTGAACTAAGGAAATAGACAGTTTTTCTTCTGGGCTTCTGTTACATTAAGGCTTTTTTTTTTTTTTTAAGTGTTTACTAAGGGTATGATCTCTTGAGCTTCAGCAGGTATTTCAGGTGAGGTGCCCAACTTGTTCTTGCTTTGTCCCAACGCCCAATTTTCATTACCTAAAGCATATGTGAATTCCTCCAAATCTGGTTTTCTGTTACCTGAATATCCCCTCAAACAGTCCTGAGTTTTGCTTTTGTTTAGAGATCTGTTTTCACCCTGTCTATCTCTGTTTCTCTACCTTCCTCTTTATCTCACTGTCTCCCCACCACTGACACTTGACCCTTAGATATTTTTCTTTATCACAAGCTCAGCCATGCCTTTATAATTATATTTTTTGTCATTTATCTACAGTGTAGGTGTTTTGAAAGAGAAGGGCTTTTCAGACTATTCATTCTTCATACTAATGGAAGTAGAGTCTACTCTTATATATTAAGTATTCAATAAACATTTATTGAATAATGAAATGCCAGAGAAGACAAGACATTTTCTTCTGAAATGGCTCTTAGAGCTCTGTGCCAGGATTCTGGGATGGATGTATAGAGGGTGAAAAGTTTTATTTTTTCTAGTATTTTCCCCTAGAATGTATACTTCATTTTTCTCTATCCTCCTCATTGCTGTAAGTTTAGGAAAGAATGTTGTGTGTATTTTTAAAATACTTACCGAAGTATGGAGTTATTTGGCATAGTAAAGGCATGGGGTAAAAACCTAGTCCCGATCTGAGGGGTTTGAAGTGGCGGGGGTGGGGTGGGAGGTTGGGGTACCAGGTGGTGGGTATTAGAGAGGGCATGGATTGCATGGAGCACTGGATGTGGTGAAAAAATAATGAATACTGTTTTTCTGAAAATAAATAAATTGAAAAAATTAAAAAAAAACCTAGTCCCCCAAATTCAAAATATGACTTATTCTTGATATGTATCTTTTAATATTTTTCATAATTTTTACTTTTGGACTTTGTTTTATATGACAAGGGAACAAGTGAAAGGAAGTTCATATCAGTAGCCAGAAATAAGTCCTGAATAACCAAGACTATGATAATTAGAAATATCTCTGTCAATTTTTCAGAGACCGTGAAAGCAGGTCAGGATTCTCTTAGAAATCATGAACTATTATACTTGGCATCAGGTACTATGGTACATAGTTTTTGGGATCATTAAGAAACTTTATTATTGTTTATGTGATTTCATGATAGTTTTCTTTCCTCCACAAAACCTGTGAAGAAAAAAAAAATGTGGCCCCTTACTGCTGTCTGCTTATTGCTGACATGACACTCATAAGGAGACCTAAGTGTTCTGTTGAACAGAAACTTCTCAGAATACCAGCATTAGATAAGGTCACTCTGTGACTATGAGATAGCAAGACAAAACAAGACTACTTTGTAATCATGTCTGAACACAGACAAAAGCAAAAACACTTTCCAAAACACAAAAATGATCTAACATCTTCTATTCTGGTGAATGAGTGACTGCTACTTTTTAACCAATTACAGTTTTAGCTTTGATGCATTTCTTATGCCTTCTACAAAAAAAGTATTGAGTTCAAAAACTAATGATGTACTACTATACAGTGGCTAACTCAACATGATAAAACAAAGAATTGAGTTCAAACTAGAATTGCCACTGCTTCTTGAAAGAGCCTAATCCTGAGCAACACTTTGTGTATACTTAAGAGTATACTTGAGTATACACAAAGTAACTAAAAGTAAACCCAAATCCTGTAATAAGTTTCTTTCACTAAAATGCTCCCATAGTATCCCACCGTGTGCTGTCCCTTCATTGCAATGAACTAATAAATGTAAATTTGTTCAATGATAGGTGTGTTTCTGGTGGTCTTTGGCTGGAGGGCATTGACTCCTGGATGGCATATAATTGTATTTTTCCCCCAGTTAGGACAAATGTTATCTTGTAATTTTTATTAAATATTTTCAACAGGCATTGTGAGGACTGGTTTGAAAAAGCATGGATCTGAACATTTCCATAACTTATTGTCACTAATGATGTAGATATGTATGGGAGTGTAATGGTACTCTATCTGTCAAAAAGAATAAGGAAATGTTGAACTTAGACTACTTTTAGAAGATTTAGTTGATTCTGCATTGATGACACTCTTAGCTGATACTAATTTTCTAGTATTTTCCATTAGCATTATGAGAATATTCACAACTGGTTATTGACTTTCATCTGTGCTCATTCTGCTCCATTTCCAAAGAACTAGGACAACCACTTTGGAATCTAGTTCTCTGTAAAGCAGAAGAGAAATAAGAATTACACATTTGCCTTTTAAATTTCTGGTAGCATAATCTCATGGGTCAGGTAAAACCAGTTTAATGTAAATTTGGAGTGTAACAAATTACGGTTTGTGAACCTTTCAGAGGAAGAAGGAAGTTTGTTCTGCTGAGATAGCAAAGGGCACTGGGGAAGTCTGAGTTTATTTCCTATCCTCAGAGCATTCAGCCCGGATTTGTGAAAATGTTAAGAATGATGAATGAGTTGTAAATAGAAGATTTCTCTGACTGTGAGCCATAAACAGTCATAAATGGATTAGACTGAACAGCTGGGAGCAAAATCGTGGGCATTATGCAGGCACACAAGACAGTCTGTGGACTGTAACTAGCATCCCACCCTATTGATTAGCTGTTCTGTGGACCATAATAAAACTATCATGTTTAATTGCTAGAAAGAAGCACACACCAAGAAACAGGCAAGTTAAGGTATCAGCTCTCTGGTTTATTGTTCAAAGTCAACATAATTTGTGTTTCATTATAGCACTTTCACTGCAGGATCTATAGGCTTCAATCAACACCCTCCCCCACAAAAAACAAACACACATATTTTCTTAGGCATAAGAACATTTTATTACATTTTGTTGCCTTCCAGTTATTATGGGTCAGTGACTTTTCTAGCCAGTACTATTCTGATTTGCAAACATTCTAAAGGAAAAGCCCAGATTTTTACAACGTGGTACAGCCTTGGTAATACTGAAAGGGTATTTTTCAATTTCAGGCTACGAATTTTCTTCACCAGGTCACCTTGCACTCCTTTAATTTTTTACATATTTTTACCCACACAAAAACCATAAGAGCAGCAATCCCATAGACCATATAGTTATGAAGGGGAGATTAAGCCGCCTTCATTATTGTTATTTACACTCAAGGGAAAGTGACAAGAATTTGATAAAGGACTCTGGAGTTTCTCTTCCATTTAAGATTTGCAGTATGTAAGATAGAGAATGTTTTGGTTTACGTCATATAATATTATAGAAAAAGCTAACGGGATATTTAGTTTTGTGTTCTATCACAGCTTTCCTGTTTGAAAAGGTAATATGTCTTTGGGGCACCTGGGTGGCTCAGTGGGTTAAGCCACTGCCTTCGGCTCAGGTCATGATCCCAGGGTCCTGGGATCGAGTCCCGCATCAGGCTCTCTGCTCAGAGGGGAGCCTGCTTTCCTCTCTCTCTCTCTCTCTCTCTGCCTGCCTCTCTGTCTACTTGTGATCTCTGTCTGTCAAATAAACAAATAAAATCTTAAAAAAAGGTAATATGTCTTTTGAGGCTTTATTATAATGGGAAATATGAGGAGTATTGGCTATTTCCCTATAATACTTTTACCCTATAGTAAAGTGTATGTGTATGTGCTGGGATCATAGATCACACATGTCATTGGCACTGGTGGAAATGGGAATGGGTGTGTCTTGCTAATAAAAAATGGAGGGGGTGAGAGAGGTTGGGTGAGCCTGGTGGTGGGTATTATGGAGGGCACGTATTGCATGGAGCCCTGGATGTGGTACATAAACAATGCATTCTGGAACACTGAAAAGAAATAAAAAAATAAATAAAAATTAAACAAACAAACAAACAAAAAAAACAGATGTGATGTGAAGGGAACTTATTTCCAGATATCATGCATGTCTATATCTGGCTTACTGACACGTTTTGGAATATATGTTTTTCCTTCTGCTATATTCTTTAGGTTTCCACACTCAGCAGCCAAAACACCATTCATTTAATTGGTCACACATGCACTCATTGATATATTTGACCCTGTTTTTCTTTACATTAGGACATGGGAAACACGTTGTTTGCTAGTGGGGTGCAAGCCTAGAAATCTGATTTGCTCTTGTGGCCTCTTGGTGCCCTACTCTCACAATTGAACCATGAATGTGGACTTAAATACAGTAATCTGTTTTATTCAGAACTAATATGTATTTATTAAGCACCTACTATGTTCAAGACAGTTTGGCACTGACAGACAGTGGACATTATTGGACTCATTATCTAAGCACTTTTAGTTTTATTTAAAATGAAAATGTCACCACCAGAATTTGTTTCTTTACTAGTACCATAATGTATGCACCCATTTGGGTATTTGTTCTAGGTTTTGTGCAGCAAAATATGAACTTTGGCAAAACAGGGTATGCATCTCTTAGAACAAGAGGAATGGGGTGGGATGCAGATGTAACAGCTTCAAGAAAGAACTCTGGATAAATTGCATTTTTAGAGTTAGTAACTCTCCCCCTCTAAGAAGGACTTGGAAGAGTTAAGCCCCTAAATAATGAAGAATCCACCCCCCCTCAGACAAGGGAGTGCATAGCTCTTTGATAAAGAGTAAATTTGTTGTTGAACTGTCTCCCCTGAGTAGGTATTTGAGTTTATCTCTCTCCTCTTGAGCATCCCTAAAGTATGTTGAATTGTGTTCCCCAAAAACAGGTCCAAGTCCTAATCTTCAGTACCTGTGAATGTGACTTTATCTGGAAATATCTTTGTGGATGTAATTAAAGTAAGGATGTTGAGATGATATCATCCCAGGTGGGCCCTAAATCTAGTAATTGGTGTTATTACAACAAAAAAGAGAGGGAGGATTTGAAATAGAGAGAAGGAAAGCCTATGTGAAGGTGGAAGCAGGGATTAATGTGTTGGAGCTGCAAGCCAAGGAATACGAAGGGATAGTGGCAGCAACCAGAAGCTAGGTGAGAGATGTAGAATGGATTTTCTCTCAGAACCTCTAGAAGGAATCAGCCTTGATAAACACCCTGATTTCAGACTTTTGTCCACCAGAACTGTGAGAGAATACATTTCTGTCGTTTTAAATGATCAAGTTGTGGTATTTTATTATGGCAGCCCCAGGAAACTAACAACTCCCACTCTTTATTCTGTACAAAATTCCCTAGAATGCTTTGCATGTAAATGGAGAGGGATTATTGCCCTTGGTCAATTGGCAGTTAGTTTTCTCCCATGCTGAAGAAACCTAATGTAATTTTCCTATATGCTGAACTCTACCAGCAACCTAATCATTTATACAATTTGGATTGGATACAAGTATAGCACAACAAGAGTTTTTCTTTTCTTATAACTGTTGTCACTATCAATCTTAGAAACACAAAGCACCATTCATTCTGGGCATGATAACATCCTGAAGTGCCTTGCCTCATCCATATATGTCATGTATATTCAGGTGTTTTTTAAAACAGTTTTATGAGGAATTTTTTTTTAAATCGATTTTAATTTTTAGACTAGTCTTAGATTCACAAGAAGATTGAGCTGTGAAAAAAATATGCCTGCCCTGCCTCTACACATGTACACATCAACAGCCCCCACCAGATGGTACATTCATTCCAGCTAATGACACTGCACTGCTGTTCTCTTCTGTACATTTTCACCAGCACCTGTTATTTCTTGTCTTTTTAATAACAACCATTCTAACACACGAGAGCTGATACATCCTTGTGCTTTTGATTTGTATGTCCCTGGTGATTAGTGGTACTGAGCATTTCTTCTTGAGGAATTTTTATTATTAAAAATAAATGCTTCTTTTCTTTAAAGATTATTTATTTATTTATTCATTTATTCATGAGACACACAAAGAGAGAGAGAGCGCACGAAAGAGAGAGAGAGAGAGGCAGAGGGAGAAACATGCTCCCCAAGGAGCAGGGAGCCCGATGTGGGAATCCATCCCAGGACTCCGGGATCATGACCTGAGACAAAGGCAGATGCTTATCCCTCCAACAACTTAGGCACCCTAAAAATAAATAGTTCTTTAATTCAGATATTAGTGAAATTCTTTCTCCTAGCTGACTCACTAGTCTTGGAATTGGTAAATCAAGCTCTAAGTCTTCTTTCTCATCCATGCTATGATATTCTGTTGTAAGAGGTTCCTTCTTTCTCACTCATTTGGTAACTTTTTCTTTTCTGGGGCACAAATTAGAGAGAGTCAAATCATTTATAGTTATGAGTATACCTTTTCTCTTTGCTCTGGTCCTTCTTATGTGTTTCCCAGAGAGGGCTGGCTTAACTCTCAGCAGGTCATAGATGTCTTTCTTTAGCATTTTTTTTTAAAGATTTCATTTATTTATTTGAGAGAGAGACAGTGAGAGAGAGCCTGAGAGGGGAGAAGGTCAGAGGGAGAAGCAGACTCCCCATGGAACTGGAAGCCCGATGTGGGACTCGATCCCAGGACTCTGGGATCATGACCTGAGCCGAAGGCAGTCACTCAACCAACTGAGCCACCCAGGTGCCCTCTTTACCTTCTTGCTTTAATTTGCTATACTCTCAGTTCAACAGAAAGCAATAAACATGTCTAGTGTATGATCATTTGAGCCCACATTCTGGTGCACTCTGGATAGATGTGGCATGAAGTGAAATGTTCTCTCTGGAGTATTCTTCCCACTATTCCCTTATAGCTAATGCATGCTGACCCCCAGGATGGGAATCCATCCTTATCTAATAGGTCATTAGCTTGTAGTTTTCCCAGTCCCTTCTATTTAACTTAAGTCTAACCCTGTTGGGCTGCTCATAACAGGGATGGGATCTTATTTCCTCCATCTCCAGCTTCCAGAACTTTATGGGCCGGGAGTACAATGCACTCTGCCATCTTATCTGGAACATCTTCAAATAAAATGGCAGAATGCGTTGTACTATTTATGTGATATTACTGTAGAGAAAATATGTAGGTAATTTGAAGACAGAAATTTATGCCAAACTGGCCAATGCCTCTCAGCAAGAGTGATACAATGACTTTAGTTTTTTCAGTCTTGTGATGGTGAACTGTGAGTTTTAAAGGTATATTTTGATCAGAATAACGAAGATCCTGAAAACCAGTTGGAAGAATTTAGAATTAAATGATAAGATAAATGTATTTATACTATATATCCTGCCCAATCATCTAAAAGAAGAATCTAGGTAAACACACATAACAGAGCAATAAAAACCAATTTTAAGAGATATCAGGACATAGTTATCATAACTTCTCCCTTTTCTAATCCCTGCCCTAGCAAATTTTATCTTGAATCTCTGTGTTATTCTCATCACAACCTGCACCACCATTGGACATACCATATATTTATTTATTTTGCTTATTATTTCACTCTCCTAATTTAAATATGATTTGCATCTGAGTTAGTATTTTTGTCTCTTTTGTTCTCTGTGGTGTCTCAAATGGTGTTAGGTAATAGCTGATACTTAAACAGTTGTTCTTGAATGAATAACCAAACTAGGAACTAGGAAGGGAGTTGTTGCTCTAGATTATTGAGTCATGACAAAATGAAATAGTCTGAGGGCACAGATAGTGATGATGGTTGGCTAGAACAGGTGAAGCCACTAACACAGCACTTGAAGTAATTCTGTCCTATCATGAGCAAATAGAACCTGGTCCAGGCTGGTAGCAGGAACAAATAGAGCAAAAAAAGGAGAATCCAGAATCAGTGGTGTGACTCCCATCCTCATTTTCTACAGAAGTCCTACTTTTCCCATACGTCCTGCCCAAAAAGATGTAAGAGAACACAACATAAATAGCTCAAAATGTTTTCCACAACCTGTATTCAGGCAGTATCATGAGCAATATGATCTTGTGTGAGTCTTTTTCAGGAGTAGGATGCTCTAATACTTTGATTTAATCCTCTCCAACTTCCAAACAAAGCTTGCTCCCCTGAAGCAGGAGAGACTCTAAGAGCATTTCTGACTGAGACACATAGAGAGTAAATAAAATTGGATGAATGTTGTTCTAGCACTGTTGGAGCAGGAGGCATTAGTGTTTGTAAGGCTGATACTTTGGAGATATGCCTCCTTTCTCTTTCCTACTAGTGAGCTAACAGTAAATCATGCAACAAGCAGGGCTATTGCGAAGTGAGCAAAGGCAATAGATGGGAATTTTGCTAAAGGTTCATGAGAAACATTTAACTATTTACAGCTGAGAACTCTGATACTGTTGAAATTTCTTGTTCTCATTTCCTCATTCAGTAACCACTATCATTTAGTTGATGTTCCTGAATTAAAGGGGGTTTTCCTAGAATTCGAGGTATCTAAATTTGCTTCTCTTCAAGAGCAAATTTTCACCTTTTGAAAGAATGTTTCCCAGATGCTTCCTGAGTTGCTGAAAATTTTTATTAGTGGCATTTCTCTCATTCTCCCTCACTGACCTACAGAGAAAAAGAATAAAAGTCTTAAGGAAGTGGAATTAATAACTCTATTGCAATGCATCATTGAGATAAGCCAGTAATTGCAAGGTCAGAGGGGCACACACAGATAGATTGTTAGCTGGTTATACTATAATGAAAGAGCAGACCTCTTACATAAGATTATGAATAATGTTTCTCATAAAGACAGGGGATTGATTATTCCAGAAAAGCTTCCCCCTGAACCTGAGGCCATCAGCAATTCACAATAATGAAATATTAATAAGAAATTTGAGAATCTACCAGGAGTAAATTTTATAACCCAGTATAATGAGCTTCTTCTTTCTAATTTTAGAAGGGAGCTAAATGAAATATTGAAGGCAGAAACAGGATAATGTATTTTGCATTGGGGTTCAAATCAAGATTATTTCATCACAAAGAATAGATTTGAAGACGTAGTGGGTGGGAGACAACAATAGGAAGTACAGATGATTCTACTATTATCATGTTTAGTGCTATTTCCCTGTGTAACTTTATTTCCCATATAGAGATGATTGCATTAGTTAATATCATTTTAGAGAAAATAGTCTCTGGATGTCTTTTTGCTATAGGAAAATGTATAATTATACCTTTATAATTATCCCTATAAGAGCTTTAAGAATTATATCTGTTGGTTCCTTAGCAACCATAGGAACTCTGGATTTTACAGCTGGAGATCAAAACTAGAATCCTTAATATAGAAGTAAAATAAGATGCTTATTAGTAAAAATACTGCATGTGGTAATTTTGAAAGATGAGTAGGAAAAAAAGTAAATGATACCATCAATATGTCTTTGTTTTTCTGATCAATATAAAACTATGTGGGTGGCACTTAACACAAATCTAATTTTCAGTCATTATATTTAGTATACACATTCAGCTTGTCTTCTTTGTGGTTATAAATACTCACATTGAGATATCTGAATGTATCAGTACTACACAATTACATTGTTTTCAGGTATAAAAAAAGGATGGTGTCTCCCTTTAATACAAAAAAAGAACATAATTTAGGACTAGTATATATGCTACTGTTTTATATATGTTGATTGTTATAATCTTTTATAATTTGTGTCTCCTACAGTAGGGCTATATTGCATACTTTATTTCTCAGTCCCATTTGTGACCAAAAGCATTCATCAAAAGGCAGTTGGGAATGTTCTAAAGTTAGATTGTGATGATGGTTGTACAACTCTGTGAATATGCTAAAAATCATCAAACTGATACTTTAAAGGGGAGAATTTTATGGCATGTGAAATATATCTCAATAAAGCTGTTAATCTTTATTTTTAAAACAGTTAAAAGGACCACTCAGTTCCTTCAATTTTTTTTAAAGATTTTATTTATTTATTTGACAGACAGAGATCACAAGTAGGCAGAGAGGCAGGCAGAGAGAGAAAGGGGGAAGCAAGCTCCCTGCTGAGCAGAGAGCCCGATGTGGGGCTCCATCCCAGGACCCTGGGATCATGACCAGAGCTGAAGGCAGAGGCTTTAACCCACTGAGATACCCAGGTGCCCCTAGTCCCTTCAATCTTATTCCCCAGTCTCTTACTCAGTACTTCTTCCAGAGGTAGCGGCATTTTCTGACTGGCCTTATGGCCACTCAGATCCATCAAACAGATAAGTTTGCCAAAAAGAGAAACAATATATTCAATTGATACTGATGAGGGAGCAAAAGGCTAGCTAACGACAAAGCAGAAGCTGGCACCCTACACCCTCCCCCGCTCTTTATGACATGTGTGACATTCCTCAGAAACTCCTGGCTGCCCTACAGGAAGAACAAATGGTTAACTAATAGAGATCACAGTCCTGCAGGACTGGAGTCTCCCTCAGTTTACAAATGTCCTAGTGATTTCCAATAACATAACTTCCAGAAACCCATAACTCAGTTCCTGAAGCCCTAACGTTGCCCACCCCTCCACAAAATTGAGGGAGACTAAAGTGGAAGGAAATATAAATCAAGTTAAAGTTCTTCTAAACCTAAAGCTCGTTGAAAAGGATGTGTGATAGTAGGAATGTGACATTCCACCAGGAAACTCCCTACTGTTTTCATGTTAGTGCCTCATTAGAGATAAAAACAGCCTTGGCTCAACAATAACCAGGCTTCCAGTATTTTGACAGTCTTCTTTACCATATGACATCCCTTCTGACTATTCCCTTTGTCCTCACCTCCCCAGCTCCTGAGTATATAATCAGCCACTGTTCAGGATCAAGGAGCAGCAGCTCTCTCTGCCCATGGGTCCTGTCCCAGTGCTTCAATGAACCACCATTTTGCACCAAAGATGTCTCAAGAATTCTTTCCTGGTCATTGGCTCTGGAGTCCACCCCACTGAACCTCACTTATATTATAAAACTTCATCAATACCAGTCCCCAAACTCTATCAAAATTAAGCCTAACTGGAAGAAACCAAGAGGCATCATTGCCAGGATGAATTTGAGATGCAACGATCAGATCTTGCTATTAATCATGTTATAGAAACAAAATGAAAACTGAGTACCTGCTTCCCAGAGGCTTCTGAAAGCCCCTGTGCACAGTCAAGAAACCAAGACTACTGATGATGATATACCACAAATATCCCTATGGTGAGATTGCACATAATATTTCTTCCAAAAAAACTTGGAATGATCAGACAAAGAACAGTTTGTCTGGCCACTAGGTTCACCAAAGCCAATACCAGACTGTGGATTGAGGAAAATGAATAGCAGCTCTCATCTCATAATTTATTTAATGTTATATAGATTGTACCATAAATTCCCAAATGAGGCAGATGTCCAGGGTCAGGATCAGGATTATAATTTTGAATACAAAACTGAGTAAGATTTATTATTTCACATACTGATTAAGTTCAGAACTTGGTAGAATCCTGAATTTTGTCCTGTACATTAGTTTCCATATTCATAAATGTTCTTTCCTCTTTACACCCAACATATCAACTATTACTTTCAAAATATATTTTAAAAAGTTTCCATGATTTATGGATTGATGCTAATTGCCAATGTGATTATCCAAATGGGTTTAGCTGAATAAGAGTAACCAAGTCTCACAGTTACCAACCCACTGATATTCAATTGAATATTTTATAGATGCCTAGTTAGTGCAATATAGGATGGTAGGTCCTTTGGACAGTTTAGAGATGAGAAGGACAGGATTCTAGCCATAAAGACAAAATTTCTAGATGATTTGAATACAAAGCAGAATCAAATAAATACAAAGAAGAGGAGGTATATCATACCTTGGGGTTCCAAGGAATCATAGCTGGTTGAGAAGATCAAAAAGTATTCGAAAAAATAAGTAGCATTTCTGGTTAGTCTTGTAAGTTAGGTTATACTTTGACAAATGGAGATAAAACAGAGAAAACTCTTCAGATAGAGGGAGTAACAAAAACAAAAGCACACAAGTGAAAAAGAAGTAAAAGTGGGACTCTAAATGCAATTTGTTATTTAAAATGATTGATCATTTGACAATAAGTATATGACATATGTATGGTAATCTATTGATACTATAGAGTTTCTGAAGGAATATAAATTGTATGCCTGAATCAGGCCAGAACTCTAGAAATCTAAAATATCAAGATACCTGTATTAGTCTCTCACAGAGTTAGCAATTCTACCTGACTTGAGTTTTAATGTTCTAGCCTCCTCTATTATCAAACTATGTGATAAGAAACAGCTAAAGGAAAAAACAAAACAAAACAAAAAAAGAGTTTTAGGAAAGCTGTTGAGGAGACCGATTTGTATATCCCCCAGTACCTCTTATGATCCCCATTTTGAATAATATATTTAGAACTGAATTCTAGAGAGTTGTGTTTCATTTGAAAAACTGGTATGGTTTTATTTTTTTAGAATTAAACCCACCTTCTTTTTTTGCTTTGGCTATCAGGAAGTTCATATGCTAATTTAAGGCTCAGTTGTAGCAAATAGATTTTGCTCTATGGTCTATATAGAATATTATTTTGAAATTCATTAACTCAGCATGTACTTATGGAGTACTTAACTATATTCCAGGTGCTCAGTATACAGTGGTGAATTAAATAGACATAAGCCCTGCCCTCAGGGAGCTTACAGTTTTACAGGATATTCACACAGACAATATACAGGTAAACAAATAAATATGTATAATTTATATTTTCACTATTCCCAATTCCCTTTTTGTATTTATTATTAACTTACTAAATGTGTTCTTATTCTAAACTACCTCTGTGGAATGAGGTAGAATATAAATAAATGCATAAATAAGTAACATAGCCTTATGAAAATGTCATACAGGGAAAATATAATTTAAATGAATTTTTAAGTGAATGATGTCAGTTAGTGGGAATTTTTTTTTCTCCAACTAGAAGGATATGTGAATAGTTATATCAACTGATGAAATGGAATTTCCAAAATTAAAATCTTTTGTTCTTAAGATCTTATAGGGAAAAGAGAAAAGCAATTTCTTCATGTATGCTGTCAACTGTAAGCCATCCCATGAAAAAAATTACAAACAAAGAAGAATTTGACACTATGCAGTCTAGTCCCATTACAACTCTTTTCCACATAAGTGATTTCTATGCCTTTGTCAATGGTGTCCTCATTATGAGTGGACTAAAGGATTTGCCCAGTCCTCTCAAATCATTAAAGTGTTAAGTGGCAACAGTGTTCTTTAAAATAGATATGCAATCAAGGTACAAATCATATTTTTAAGCCTTTCTTAAGTCATAGCTAAAATGAAATGTTATGGCCAGTAATTCACATTTAAAAGAGGCACTTTTGTGAGGCCATAGTGGGTAGACTGAAATAAGCTAGAGCTATCTTTAACCTTCTGGGACTTACCATTTATTAGGTGCCAGGATCTAGATTACATACTCAGAAGGTAGAGTGCGATAAGTGTTCAGTAGTGCTAGAAGCAAAAAAATACCATAGTGGCACAGAGTAAGGAGGTGTTGAGTCTCACTAGAGGGATCAGGTACATTTTAACCCACTGAGTCACCCAGGTACCCCGGGATCAGGTACGTTTTATGAAGAGCTGGCATTTTACCTGGGCCTTGAAAAAGGATTATAATTTCGATAAGTGTAGCATGTGGGTAAGGGCATTATAACTAGAAGAAACAGCATAAACAAAGAGAAGTATAAAAGTTTAAGCACTGGTGAATAGTCCAGAGTTTTTCGAATAGAGACTAATAGAAGGATGCCATGGGATATGAAAGTTGGCAATTTTGATGGATCAGAATCATGGAGGATTATAGTACTTGAATGTAGTGTTAGGGAGTTTGGATTTTGAAAGAAAATAATAAGCATTCAATAAATGAATGAATGAATGCATACATACATACATACATACATACATAAAAATAAATGGCACTTAAGAAATATGGAGATCCCTGTAGATATAATTTTAATCTAATCCTTGATTAAGTCTTTATTGCATTAATCTTTTGACATTAGTTCAATGTAAAACCTGCAAAAGAGAGATTTTGATCTCCTGTAATTTGTAGCAATAAATACTTGACAGTTGTGATGAAGTGCTCATTTGCAGAAAGGGAGGTAGATTTAGAGGGCAAGATGTATACATACAAATATACATTTTATGTTTGTATGCCTTAAAATTGTAGCCTTGGGGATTTAAAGTTCATATGCATGTCTGTAAAAGATCCAAGAAGGACTGTAAGAAGTTGTGGTGAAAGTAGGAATGTACAACCCTAGAGAAATACACAAGAGAAGACAATAAATTATATTGGAATGTCTGGCAGTCCTAGGGAGAGCTCCGGACAAAATTTTGTGTGGAGGTCTTTAGGCAATCCATCCTTGCAAGGGCCTTGAATGATGTGTTTTGTTTTGTTTTTAAAACCATGACCCACCAACCAAATCTAATCTTGGGAGTCCTGTATCTGGAGCTAGTGTGAATTTTATACAGCTGCATATAGAATGTGTTGGGAAAGGCCCTGAAAGACCTTTCTGACAAAAACTGTCATCCTTCCTGAGTCCTGGTCAAGAAGCTAGCCAGTTAGTCAGGTGCTTTTATTCAAGGGGTAGTTTCTCATAGAAATGACTCATTGTGTATCACAGTAGTTTTCAGATCTATAGTAACAGTGACAACTTTCAAAGGAAATTATTCTCTTCCTCACTATATAAAATGGACAAAAGTAGAACTTTCCAGTTGAAGCAGAGGGATGCTGAGCTCACTCAGTCTTCTCAAGCACTCTATGAAACCAAAGTTCTGAGAAAAACAGATTATTCCCAGACATAAAAAAAGTTCTCTGGGAAGGAATATAATGTTAACTGAGAGGGAAACATGGAATTTTAGTCTGATAGGATAGGGCAAACCTTGGTGGGACAGTCAGTGGGAACCCTGAGAAACTGGAGGTAGTATGCAGGGAGTGGAAAAGACAGGAGGTGACTATTGATTGGGTATGAACAATATGAACAGATACCGAAAGGAATAAGGGCCACGATGTAGACCGACATCACACTTTCCCCATATCCAAGAAGCTTCTGTTTTGTTTATCTTCCCTCTTCACTCTATTTCCTGCCTACCCCACATCACCCCGCTAACTAAATTTTTCTTTTCTGCTGACTTGATTTCTTGACTCTTCACCCCTACACTAAAAATATTCTGAACTTCTTTGATAGCAGAAAGCCTGAATACTTTGTGAAAATTCAATTTGGTACCCTTTCTTCACTTCATGTTACACCATTATTCTACATCTTCAATTGCACCTCCTCATAGGGCTGGCTTATTGTTTCCCTCATTACATAGACTTTTCTGTTTTCAGGTCCTATTTAGAAAATATCTTTGGGTGAATTAAAACCATTAATCTGTCTCTTGGCTCTTGTTATCCTGCATGTATCTTCTGCCTTCTTTAAAACTTTATTTTGAGCTATCTCTTTGATTAGCACTTAGAGTTTACTTAGCATTACTCATGCATAGAACATTTGAGAGGAAGGATGGTTAAGATACATTTATTTGGCAACAGAGGGGACAATTGTTTCCCTTCTTTCCTTCATTCTAAGCAAATACTTCAGGCCCAGTCTTGATTTGGGGTGACAGTTTCCACTAAGATTCTCTTCTACTCCCACTTTTGTTGCTCAGCAAGGTTTTTCACAACTCTACAGGAGCTGCTTTCTTGCTCTGGAAATTTCCTAAGTTCTAGATGCAGGGTATTTGGCCTTGGGTCAAAACCCTCCCTCTAATTATTCCCTGCATATTCTCAGATCACAGTGCTTTGAAACTAGAGCTCAATCACAAGGAAAAGTTTGGAAGGAACTCAAACACCTGGAAGCTAAAGACCACCTTGCTTAAGAATACTTGGATCAACCAGGAGATCAAAGAAGAACTGCAACAATTCATGGAAACCAATGAGAAGGAAGATACTTCAGTCCAAAACCTATGGGATACAGCAAAGGCAGTCCTAAGGTGAAAATACGTAGCCATCCAAGCCTCCCTCAAAAAAAAAAAAAAAAAAGGAAAAATTCAGAATACATCAGCTGTCTCTACACCTTAAAGAACTGGAGAATCAACAAGAAATCAAACTAACTCCACACATAAGAAGGGAAATAATCAAGATTAGAGCAGAGATCAATGAGGTAGAAACCAGAGATACAGTAGAATGTATCAATGAAACTAAAAGCTGTTTTTTTGAAAGAATCAATAAGATCGATAAACCATTGGCCACACTAATCCAAAAGAAAGGGGAGAACCCAAATTCATAAAATTATGAATGAAAAGGGAGAGATCACAATGAACACCAAGGAAGTAGACATAATCATCAGAAGTTATTATCAACAGTTATGTTCCAATAAGCTAAGCAACCTAGATGAAATGGATGCATTCCTGGGAAACTATAAACTTCCAAAATTGAACCAGGAAGAAACTGACAACCTGAATAGACTGATATCTGGTAATGAGATTGAAGCAGTGATCAAAAACCTTCCAAATAACAAGAGCCCAGGACCTGATGGATTCCCTTGGGAATTCTACCACTCTTTCAAAGAAGAAACAATAACTATTCTCCTGAAGCTGGTTCAAAAAATTGAAACAGAAGGAAAACTTCCAGACTTTTTATGAAGCTGGCATTACCCTGATCCCCAAACCAGGAAAGACCACACCAAAAAGGAAAATTTCAGACCAGTATCACTGATGAATATGAATATGGATGCTAAGATTCTCAACAAGATCCTATCAAACAGGATCCAACAATACATTAAAAAGATTATCCACCATGACTAGGTGGGATTCATCCCTGGGTTACAAGAATGGTTCAACATTCGCAAACCAATCAATGTGATAGAACACATCAATAAAAGAAGAGAGAAGAACCACATGGTCCCCTCAATTGATGCAGAAAAAGCATTTGACAAAATCCAGCATCCATTCCTGATTAAAATGCTTCAAAGTATAGAGACAGAGGGAACATTCCTGAACCTCATAAAATCTATGAAAGACCCACAGCAAATATCATCCTCAATGGGAAAAAGCTCACAGCCTTCCTGTTGAGATTAGGAACATGACAAGTATGCCCACTCTCACCACTCTTGTTCAACATAGTAGTAGAAGTCCTAGCAACAGCAATCAGACAACAAAGAGAAATAAAAGGTATCCAAATTGGCAATGAAGAAGTCAAACTCTCTCTCTTCGCAGATGACATGATTCTTTATATGGAAAACCCAAAAGACTCCACCCCCAAACTACTAGAACTCATGGAGCAATTCAGTAACATGGCAGGATACAAAGTCAATGTACAGAAATCAGTGGCTTTCTTATACACTAACAATGAAAATACAGAAAGGGAAATTAGAGAATAGATTCCATTTACTATAGCACCAAGAACCATAAGATACCTGGGGATAAACCTAACCAAAGAGGTAAAGGAACTGTACTCGAGGAACTACCAAACACTCATGAAAGGAATTGAAGAAGATACAAAAAGATGGAAGACCATTCCGTGCTCTTGGATCAGAAGAATAAACATTGTTAAAATGTCTCTACTGCCTAGAGAAATCTATACTTTTAATGCCATTCTGATCAGAATTCCACCAGTATTTTTCAAAGAGCTGGAGCAAATAACCCTAAAATTTGAATGGAATCAGAAGAGACCCCGAATCACTAAGGAAATGTTGAAAAACAAAAATAGAACTGGCGGCATCACGTTACCTGATTTCAAGCTTTACTACAAAGCTGTGATCACCAAGACAGCATGGTACTGGCATAAAAACATACACATAGACCAATGGAACAGGGTAGAGATCCCAGATATGGACCCTCAACTCTATGGTCAAATAATCTTCGACAAAGAAGGAAAAATATACAGCGGAAAAAAGACAGTCTCTTCAATAAATGGTGCTGGGAAAATTGGACAGCTATATGTAGAAGAATGAAACTCAACCATTCTTTTACACTGTACACAAAGATAAACTCGAAATGGATAAAAGACCTCAACGTGAGAGAGGAATCCATCAGAATCCTAGAGGAGAACATAGGCAGTAATCTCTTCGATATCAGCCACAGCAACTTCTTTCAAGATATGTCTCCAAAGGCAAAGGAAACAAAAGTGAAAATGAACTTTTGGGACTTCATCAAGATCAAAAGCTTCTGCACAGCAAGGGAAACAGTCAACAAGACAAAGAGGCAACCCACGGAATGGGAGAAGATACTTGCAAATGACAGTATAGACTAAAGGCTGATATCCAGGATCTATAAAGAACTCCTCAAACTCAACACACACAAAACAGATGATCATATCAAAAAGTGGGCAGAAGATATAAACAGACACTTCTCCAGTGAAGACATACAAATGGCTATCAGACACATGAAAAAATGTTCATCATCACTAGCCATCAGGGAGATTCAAATTAAAACCACATTGAGATACCACCTTACACCAGTTAGAATTGCCAAAATTAGCAAGACAGGAAACAACATGTGCTGGAGAGGATGTGGAGAAAGGGGAACCTTCTTACACTGTTGGTGGGAATGTAAGTAGGTGCAGCCACTTTGGAGAACAGTGTGGAGATTCCTCAAGAAATTAAAAATAGAGCTTCCCTATGACCCTGCAATTACACTACTGGGTATTTACCCCAAAGATACAGATGTAGTGAAAAGAAGGGCCATCTGTACCCCAATGTTCATAGCAGCAATGGCCACGGTCGCCAAACTGCGGAAAGAACCAAGATGCCCTTCAATGGACGAATGGATAAGGAAGATGTGGTCCATATACACTATGGAGTATTATGCCTCTATCAGAAAGGATGAATACCCAACTTCTGTAGCAACATGGACGGGACTGGAAGAGATTATGCTGAGTGAAATAAGTCAAGCAGAGAGATTCAAGTATCATATGGTTTCACTTATTTGTGGAGCATAACAAATCACATGGAGGACAAGGGGAGATGGAGAGGAGAAGGGAGTTGAGGGAAATTGGAAGGGGATGTGAACTGTGAGAGACTATGTACTCTGAAAAACAATCTGAGGGTTTTGAAGGGGCGAGGGGTGGGAGGTTGGGGGAGCCAGTTGGTGGGTATTAGGGAGGGCACATATTGCATGGAGCACTGGGTGTGGTGCAAAAACAATGAATACTGTTACACTGAAAAGAAAAAAAAAAACAAAAATAAAACCAAAACTAAATGTCCAGCAGTGTTTGAGGGGGTCAAATAATTTAAGATAATTATTTCTCCACTCCATGATAGATGTAATGATGACACAAGACTGCATATATGATGTCATCTCTTATTTCTGTTCCTGCTGCTATTATTCTATTTCAGGTCGTTCTTACCCCTCATTTTAGGTAATGTATCCTAACAGCCTAACAGCCCACCCTTTCTCCATCTTTCTTCCATAAATTCCCTATACACTACAGTTAAGTTATCCTTATAAACACACAGTTTAATCATCTTTCTTTATAAACCTACTCCTAAATTCAAATGGCTCCCACTGTCTACCACTGTTAAGTTTAAATTTTTGTACAGCAAGCCTCTTCCAATCTGACTTCAAATTACTTTTCTACTGTTATCCTCAAACTCAAGAGCCTACTTCCTTCAAACCAAACTACTGACATTTCTATCAAACAAAAGTTGGGAAGGTCTGGTATTATATAAGAAAATACTGATTTTTTAAGAATGTTAATGTCTCTCATCAACAAAGTATATTTCCTTACAATTTATAGTTTAATTTTTTTATATTCAACCATATAGGTAACAGAAAGAAAAGATAAACACTTATATGTACAAAAATTACACATTCATGTTCTATACTTGTATGACTTAAGGTACTCATAATTAATTCAATTTTACTTTTTTAAAATAATACGGATTCTTCTGGTCTTATAATGTTTTTTAAAGTGAAAAAACAATAGTCTTGAATAAGTGAAACATTTTTTTTCCTATGGAGATACGCTAAGGTTTCTGTTGACTTTTACTTCTTTAGAGTTACCATCTTTCTTGTGGCTTCTTCTCCAGATTTGAGCATGTTTTTTTTTTTGTTTTTTTGTTTTTGTTTTTTTTTTTTTTTTTTTGTAAAGTTCTAAGAAGTTGGTTTTGAGAGAATTTACTTCTGAAACTTAATAAACATTAAATTTGGAAAACCATTTGTCAATCCAACAATGAAAGAATAGCACTCGAAGCTTTACAGATTTTCCTTCACCTTACCTTAAATTTCTTTTTATTTAATCATTAATGAGCTAAATCACTCTTTAAAAAAATGACCAAAAGTGTACTCTAATTTAGGTGGCTTCTAGAAGAGCTCAAAAGTTTGTTTCTTTTATTGTCTGTTTATAGTAGTTGTATGTAAACCATCTGTTTGTCATGAATGCTGGAACATGAAAAGAAATAAAATAAAATGAAAAAAAAAAAAGAACCCTCCCTCTACAGTAATGTGTACTATGTTGCAAATGGCACTGAGCAATGTTCTTTCCCCAAGTCAAAATGTTCCTATTTAGGTAAAAATTGAGCCTGCTGCTGGCAGTTAGGAGCCAGAATGGCAAAGGGAAATGTGATGTAAAAGCAATATGAGTTTGAATGAAATTATGATAAGTGTTAGATGGCACCATTACCCACATCCCCCTAGGCAGGTATTGGGGAAGCTCTGTAACATAATGCTGGAACAGAATACCAACAGTGGAAGGAAGAGTGGCATTCCAAAGTGGAGTGAAACAAACATGTGAACTCTTTGAAGTCCTTCAGGGGTGACAGATATGGAATGAGTGCCAGTTTATATGAATGCCCAACATTTGTATGTTGGATGAACAAATGAAGTACTTGAATATTACATATTTCTGGAATTGCACATTATATATGTTAATTATTATATATAATGTTACTATTTTTTATATAGTGTGTGTTTTCTGCTTGAATGTTAAGAAAGGACGGTATATTAATGTCACATTTATTTTCAATAATTAGACAATGGGTGTTACATACAAATGAATTTCCAGATAACTGAAACTTACTCATTTGACATCACAAATAACATGGAGGACATGGGGAGACGGAGAGGAGAAGGGAGTTGAGGGAAATTGGAGGGGGAGATGAACCATGAGAGACTATGGACTCTGAAAAACTATCTGAGGGTTTTGAAGGGGCGGGGAGTGGGAGGTTGGGGGAGCATGGTGGTGGGTATTATGGAGGGCATGTATTGCATGGAGCACTGGGTGTGGGGCATAAACAATGAATTCTGGTACACTGAAAAGAAATTAAATTTAAAAAAAAAGAAAAAATGTTAAAGATGAAAATGGGTGAGCCTGGTGGTTGGTATTAAGGAGGGCACATATTGCATGGAGCACTGGATGTGGTGCATGAACAATGAACATTGGATCATGGAAAAAATAATATTTTTAAAAAAGTGAAAAAAGTAAAGAGTAAAGAAATAATAAATAAATAAAGTCCATTTGCTTGAAAAAAAAATGAAATGTGAAATTAGTTAACTTGATCAGTTTTGGGAAGATAACTTTCCCAATTAAAAAAATTTAGGGGACGCCTGGGTGGCTCAGTTGGTTAAGCAGCTGCCTTCGGCTCAGGTCATGATCCCAGCGTCCTGGGATCGAGTCCCGCATCGGGCTCCTTGCTCAGCAGGGAGCCTGCTTCTCCCTCTGCCTCTGCCTGCCATTCTGTCTGCCTGTGTTCGCTCTCTCCCCATCTCTCTCTGATAAATAAATAAAATCTTTAAAAAAAAAATTTAGATTACGGGCTCCTGGCTGGCTCAGTCAGAGGAGTGTGAAACTTTTGATCCTGGGGCATGAGTTTAACACCCCACATTGGGTGCAGAGATTGTTTAAATATAAAAATTAAAAAAAAAGAAATTACGTTAATGTGATCCTGCCTTACTAAACTGAATATCCCAAATATATATTGTTTCTTGATGACTTAGTTTACCACTTTAATCAGTAGTTTGTAGTACCTTTTTGTTTGGGATGATTCATAAGGAAAGTGACATTTTCATCTGGGATTTAAATGATAGATAGAAATTTGCCACACATAGAATGGTATAGGTAATATAAGTAGAAGGGATAACATGATCAGCAACACAGATGCATAGTGTATTTTGAGTAATCAGTCTAATGTAACTATAAGATACAGGTATGTATAGCCCCTAATATAACTAAGGGGATGAAATGTCAGAAGAAACTAGAATATGAATTTGTGAATAAATTATAGAAGACATTATAAGTTATTATAAAAAGTATGAATTTTAGCCAATATACAATGAATGGTGAGTTATCAAAGGCTATTGAACATAGCAATGATGCATTCTCCTTGTGATTATGTTTCTGTGTTTTTATGTTTATATCATAGGCTGTATTAAGGAATGTTTGGGAGATGCTTAACACCCCTACAATCTCCTTTAGCTTTTCCCCTGCTTGCCATTTCTGTAATCTAATGAAAAGTGATATGCAAGCAAATTCAAGCCCCTTTCTAACCAGATTATTTTCCCCATCCCCTTCCAAAATAGAAATTCTGAAGACACCTCTGCTCTTATTTGTATACATCCACATATCTCAATATCTAAAAAGTGTTTTCTATGTGTGGGACATCACATTCTTCTGTACTTTGTATATATTTTCCCATTTTAATTATTCAGCAATCCTACAAAGTATTTGTTATTGTTATGCCCCCATTTGAAAGAGGAGGAAATTGAAGTTCAGAGAAGTTAGATAACTCATAAATGGTCACATGACTAGTAAGTGGCAGAGCCAATACTCCATTCTCCCATCCAAGTACTAACCAGGCCCGACCCTGCTTAGCTTCCGAGATCAGACGAGATCGGGCGCGTTCAGGGTGGTATGGCCGTAGACCCAATACTCCATTCTGACTCTGAAGTCCACGATGCTGTGGTAGCATAGGCTAGAGGTGACATGGACTTAAATTAAAACATTTTGCAGTACAGCTGAGGAAGAGGGGTTAAATCTGGGTTATTTAGAAATAAATAATTCATGTTCTTTCAAAGTGTCCAAAATTCATTAAAGCAGTCTGGTAGGACTATATTATGATTTTTTTAACGTCTATTTCTGCACAGAGATTAGTTAGAA
Organism: Mustela erminea; assembly: GCF_009829155.1. Lineage (NCBI taxonomy): Eukaryota > Metazoa > Chordata > Mammalia > Carnivora > Mustelidae > Mustela > Mustela erminea. Next base: position 108,254,160 of record NC_045635.1, on the reverse strand, counting down.
AAAGAGCAACTGTTGAAGTTATTCAATTAAAAAGCTATTTTGACTTGAAATTGGATATTTCTTCTCTGACTTAATACAGTGTGTGTGTGTGTGTGTGTGTGCACACGCATGTGTAGCCAGTGTTTGAGTGCAAGCAGGCACTATTATTGTTGCTGTGTGTACTCAGCATGTTATTTTTTTAATTTTTTTAAATAGCTTCCTTGTATAACATGGGGTTTGAACTCACAACCCTGAGATCAAGAATGAGATGCTCTACTGAGATATGCTATTCTTAAAAACTGTATTATTTAAATTACTAATTAATTAGACTGGCCACTCCATCCCTATTTGTCTTAGTCTGTACATTTGTGGTCCTCTTTATCTAATATCACATTTTTCCAGATGTTAGAGCTTTCAGAATTATTTCATACATATTATTTAATACACATTTTCTTATTTGAATTATACATAGTCATGTAAATAAATGAAGCTCAGAAGACAGTTAATGTCTTACCTAAGGTCACATAAATAGTGATTGAGCTATATTAGAAGTCATAGTTCCTGACTTCTAATTCAGTGTCCTTTCCACCTAATAACAGACACCATATTATCCACAGCAACTAGCACAATGCATGGACCTAGTAGGAGCTCACTCAATGTTTGCCCAATGGATAAAAGAATAAATAGCAGCTAATATTAGTATCAAGTTACAAAATAATTGATAATAAATTGGTAGTAATTAGTGATTCCTAATGTCTGTTCAGAATCAATCCTTTATTTTAATGATACACTAAGTATAGTTCAAATGAACCATTGTAGTTAACTTTATTGAGGATAAGCTAGACCTCTATTGATTTTGCAGTAACTTCTAGGAATTGTGGTGGTGGTTAAAAGTTATTCTTTTGATAAAAAGTAATTATGTTTGTTACATATGAAGAATGATTTGTGGCATAGAAAGAACAGTAGATCAGAGACCTTGGGTTCAAATCCCTGCTTTATAATTTATTAAATATTGTGACCTTGGGGAAATTATAAAACTTTCTGAATCCCAATTTCTACATTGATAAAATAAGCATAATAGCATATTCATCAGTAGGGCTGGTGTGAAAATCAAATGAGACAATATACATGTGGATATTCTTTGTGAACTAAAATGTACTCTACAAATTCTATTAGGATGTTTTGTTAATATTTGATGTTTTAGATGGGGTTAAAGAATGTTCAGTAATAGCCAAAATGCCAAGGAAACCATTAACTCCATTCAGAAAGGTACTGCTGCAAAGATGACCACCAGTCAGTATTATATTATGTCCTGACAAAGAAAAAGTTGGAAATGAATTATGACTCATTGTTACCAGACTTACAAAAGGGAATGTTTGTGTGATGTAAGAATCTTTTAAATTCTTAGTTAGGAGCATTTCTTGAAAAGACTATGTGGTGAACTGATTGAATGTAGATTTACTGGATGGTGACCCACTTCCCACTTAGGTATCACCTCCTGAAATACAGCTATTTTGGTCAAAAAGCTCTGAAGGAGATTGGCTGTGACATCTAGCAAATATGTGTGAAAATTCACAACAGCCAAGAGAAGGGCCAGTAGAAATGTACTTGTTGCTTTGAATTTCTTAACTGTGCTGGATAGCTCCAGTCCAACCCTATTGGAAAACAAACATCATCGTTACCCCTAAACCAGCTCCTCTTCCTGATTTTCACCAAGGCTCTTGACTGTTATTTGACAGTGTGTGTATTTCCTTTCTGTAGTCACCACTTCATACCCTCAATTGTGTCTTTGTATGCTTTAGAATCTACTAACTGATCTCCTTGCCTCCAGCTTCTGTCCACCTCAATGCATCCTGTCACCTCTCCAGATGAATCTGCCTAAACCACTGCTGTAAATCACTTCATCTCCCTGTTCAAAAGATTTGGTAGTGCCCAGTTGCCAACTGAACATAAACGGGCATTCAAGGTCTACTACAATCTGCCCCAGACCTTATCTGTTCCATCAACCCCCTATGGAATTTAGTAAAAACAAACTAACAAAACAAAAACAAAAAATCTTTGTATACATTTTAAATACATCTTGTCTTTTCTTCTTTCTATGGTTTTTCTCAAACTTTTCTTTGTTTTTGTAGAACATCTTTCTTATCCCCACCTAACAATAACCTTCCTATCCTTTAGGATGCAGCCCACATGGCATCTCCTCATCTACAAGCTTTGGAGTCATATATGCCATGTTTAAATCATGATACAAATACTCCAAAGCTCTAATATGGATGAGTTATCTCATGTGTTCTGTGACCTTGGACCTAATCTCTTAGAGCCTCAGTTTCTTAACCTGGAAGATGGCAACAGCCCTGTGAAGGAGGTACTGTTATTCTTGTGAGGAGGAAATAAACTAATGCATGAAAGACTTACCATGTGCCTGGTGTATCGTCATCACTCAGTAAATATTACCTGTTTTCATTGTAATTACCTCAACAGAGAAAATGTAACTCCCTTTTGACTTTTGAAACCATTTCATACCACTCTCAGGGAAACTATTCCATACTAGTTTGTATTAATTTTTTATTGTCTTACCCCCTTAGAAATTCTAAGCTCCTTGAAGTTAGGAAACTTATTTGCTATTGCTATATGAAATGCCTGCATAGTAGGCACTCAATAAATATTTGCTGAATGAATGAAACATACTTTAAAGGGAAACATCACCCCTTCTTTTATTTTTTTGGAAGGTAAACTATTCATCATAATGACACTGTATTCAATGAAATTAGACATATATTCATAGCATCCATATGAAAGAATGAGAAAACAACACTACTTTTAGTATATGAGGAAAATGAAATCATAAAGACATTGAAACAATACTGTAACATTTTCTTCTGAGTTAGCAATGGTTGAGAATATGGTCTCCAGGCCAGTTAACATTATTGTGTTATACTGTTAACTGTGCACTCACTTTCCTGTTAACATGTTTCAGATTTTATAGAAAACAATTCATTCATATCATGTTGTTCATACAAGAGAAATAATTAACATAAAATAGAATATAATTGCACATTTAGTTGGATATTTTTAGTTAAACTTACACCCCTATACTTTTTCCTTTTCAGTCTAGCCTGACTTAAACAACTTTGCAGAGAACTATACAAATCGTGGCCTATTTCTGAGCATTTTTTTTTCTTTCTTTCTTTTTTTATTATGTTCAGTTAGCCACGTATAATACATCATTAGTTTTTGGAGTAGTGTTCAATGATTCATTAGTTATGTATAACACCCAGTGCTCATTACAACATGTGGCCTCCTTAATACCCATCACCCTGTTACCCTATCCCCTTCTCCCCTCCAAAACCCTCAGTTCGTTTTCCAGTGTCCATATTGTCTCATGGTTCATCTCCTTCCTTGATTTCTTCCCCTTCAGATTTCCCTCCTTTCCCCATAGTCTTCTGTGCTATTGGTTATGTTCCGCATATGAGTGAAACCATATATTGTCTTTCTCTGCTTGACTTACTTCACTTAGCATAATCCCCTCCAGTTCCATCCATGTCAATGCAAATGGTGGATATCCATCCTTGCTGAGGGATGAATAATATTCCTTTGTCTATATGAACCACATCTTCTTTATCCATTCCTCTGTTGAAGGGCATCTTGGTTCCTTCCACAGTTAGGCTATTGTGGACATTACTGCTAGGAACATTGGGGTGCAGATGTCCCTCCTTTTCATTACATCTGTATCTTTGGGTTACATACCTAGTAGTGCAATTGCTGGGTCACGGGTAGCTCCATTTTTACTTTCTTGAGGAACCTCCATACTGGTTTCCAGAGTGGCTGTACCAGCTTGCATTCCCACCAACAGTGTAGGAGGGTTCCCTTTCTCCATATCCTTGCCAACATCTGTCCTTTCCTGAATTGTTAATTTTATCAATTCTGACTGGTGTTAGGTGGTATCTCATTGTGGTTTTGATTTGTATTTCCCTAATGGCTAGTGATGTGGAACATTTTTTCATGTGTCTGTTAACCATTTGTATGTCTTCTTTGGAAAAGTGTCTGTTCATGTCTTCTTCTCATTTTTTGACTGGGTTATCTGTTTTTGTAGCATTGAGTTTCAGAAATTCTTTATAGATCTTGGATACCAGTCCTTTATATGCAATGTCATTTACAAATATCTTCTCCTATTCGGTGGGCTGTCTCTTAGTTTTGTTGACTGTTTCCTTTGCTGTGCAGAAGCTTTTTATCTTGAAGTCCCAAAAGTTCATTTTTGCTTTTGTTTTCTTTGCTTTTGGAGACATGTCCTGAAAGACTTTGCTGTGGCCTATGTTGAAGACATTACTGCCTATGTTCTCCTCTAGGATTTTTTTTAAATATTTTATTTATTTATCAGAGAGAAAGAGAGGGAAGAAAGCGAGCACAGGCAGACAGAACGGCAGGCAGAGGCAGAGGGAGAAGCAGGCTCCCTGCGGAGCAAGGAGCCCGATGTGGGACTCGATCCCAGGACGCTGGGATCATGACCTGAGCCAAAGGCAGCTGCTTAACCAACTGAGCCACCCAGGCGTCCCCTCCTCTAGGATTTTGATGTATTCTTTTCTCACAGTGAGGCCCTTCATCCATTTTGAGTTAATCTTTGTTATGTTATAAGAGAATGATCCAGTTTCATTCTTCTATATTTGTTTGTCCAATTATCCCAGCACCACTTATGGAAGAGACTGTCTTTTTTCCTGATTTGTCAAAGATTAGTTGACCATAGAGTTGAGGGTCCATTTCTGGAGACTATTCTATCCCATTGATTTATGTGTCTGTTTTTGTTCCAATACTATGTTATCTTGGTGATCACAGCTTTGTAATATAGCTTGAAGTCAGGCAACATGATGCCCCCAGCTTTGTTTTTCTTTTTCATCATTCCCTTGGTGATTCAGGGTCTTTTCTGGTTCCATACAAATTTCAGGATTGTTTTTTCCAATTCTTTGAAAAAATGCTAATGGTATTTTAATAGGGATGTCATTGAAAGTGTAAATTGCTCTGGGAAAGATAGACATTTTAACAATGTTTATTCTTCTAATCCATGAGCATGGAATGTTTTTCAATCTTTTTGTGTCTTCCTCAATTTCTTTCATAAGTGTTGTGTAGTTTCTAGAGTATAGATCAATTACCTCTTTGGTTAGGTACCTCTTTGGTTAAGATACCTAGGTATCTTATGGGATTTTTTTTTCTTTGCTATTGTGAATTGATTCAATTCTTTAATTTCTCTTTCTATAGTTACATTGTTAGCATATAGAAAAGCAACTGATTTCTGTGCATAGATTTTGTATCCTGCCACATTACTGAATTGCCGTATGAGTTCTAGTAATTTGGGGGTGAAGTCTTTTGAGTTTTCCAAATAATCATGTCATCTGTGAAGAAGAGTTTGATGTCTTCTTTGCCAATTTGGATGCATTTTTTTGTTGTCTGATTGCTGAGGCTAGGACTTCTAGCACTATGTTGAATAGTAGTGCTGAGAGTAGACATCCCTGTTGTGTTCCTGACCTTAAGGGAAAAGCTCTTAGCTTTTCTCCATTGGTAATGATACTTGCTGTGGGCTTTTTCTGAAATGGCTGAAAAAGAGAGAAGATATTAAAGATAAGTGCCCTCTTCCTTGTCCCTGCCCAAGCTGTGTATAATGGGGAAGAGGTGGAGATAACCTCAGGACATGATTAGAAAACATTCCGACTTTCCACTTTCAGAGGCAGTATTGATGATGGTGATTCAGGGAGGCTAGGAGAGCCAATTACATGCAAAGGGGCTAGAAAAGTGAAAAGGCAGGTGAATCCCAATGAGCTCTTCACCACAAATAGATGAATTGTTTTCCTAGTCTCTTTCTACTCCTCGGGGCGCACACTCCATTCAGAGCCCAAATGACAGACATTCTGTTTGCCTTCAACCTTTATTAGGTTGCTGATATTTCTAATGTGGGAGAAGTAATGATGTTCAAATAAGCAGGCTTGGGAAACTCAGGGGAGGGTTTGAATTGAAGGAATACCATAGTGAATATTGCCCTTAGACAAGAAGAAAAAAGATGATTTAAATCTTGTGGCCTGCTCTCACCCATGTGGAGTTTGAATCAATTGTCAATGTTAATGATCATACCCTAGTGGATCTAAAAATAAAGTGGACCTATCTATTATTCTTTTGGCCTAATGTTCTGCACGCAGTGGGCACTTGATCCTGGCTGCTGACAGCCTGCTCAATTTCACCAGAAGGTAGTTCTATGATCTGAGTTTCCATTATAACCAACTACAATGGATTTGATTCTTCCTCTGGAATAGTGGCCGCAGTCAATGTGCAAACTGATGGTGTTCCAGCCTTCTGAGATAAAAGTGATTAGGGATTCACTGTGTTCCAGAGAAAACTGAATGCAGTTCTTCCCTGGCCCACTAAGCTATGGTATTTTGCCCTCAGCACTTCTTTACATATGAATTAACAAAGAAGGATTTTACCTAAAAAGAAAGTTATCTGGTAATATACATTTATAAGCATTGTATCATATAACTATTTCAATTTCTTTTTTGTTGTTAAGAATGAAATTCTGACAAATGTAAAGAAATGCAATTGGCTTGTCACAATTTTATGTAGAGTATAAAATTAGGTTTTTGTTTTTTTAAATTTAAACTTGGTTTTATTTTTTCAGTGTCCCAAGATTCATTGTTTATGCATTCAAATTAGGTTTTGAGTATTTGCAGTACAATAGCTCAAGATTGATAGATGGAAATCTGATAATCCACAAACGTGACCCAGCACAATGTTGTCTTAATTTGCTTTGTGAGGATTAATTCAACTCTTTTCAGGTTTCATGACAGTGAATATACAGTATGGTAAAAAGAATGCCATGTGAACAAATTCTGAGCTTCCTTAATCTTTGCAAATGTCTTGAGTTGACCTTTTCTTTGAGTGTCCTTTAGTGGGTTCTAGGGTAGAGCCCCAAAACATGTGTGAAAACCATGGAAGAACGAAGACTCCAATCCAAGAGAACAGTAGTCCATTGGACCCATTGTTCATTCCAGGAGTTGCATTTTTCTATGGTATATTAAATACAATGGTGGCTTGTCGATATTTTTTCCTAGTTGGTCACAGTGAATAAAATACCAGAAGTGAAATTCCACTGCAATCAAATATATTATACCAAAGATTCCCATGTTTAATATGACTCCAAAATTTATTCCAGCAAATATAAGTAGTAATGGTGTCAATGGAAGAAATTTGGATTGCTAGTTTGTGGCTTCAAATACCACCTAAGAAATATTCTCTCATTAGTCTTCACAACCTTTCTCAGAGCAGTAGTTTGGGGCAAGATCACATTGAAAAGCTAAGAAAAGCCAGTCCTGAGAACTTCCCACACAAAAACATGCAGAGTTTTACTCAAAGCTTCTGGGGTTTATAGATCTTTTGAAGTTCAGCCACTAGAAGTCCATATTAATCTCTTCCATAGATGAAAGCCAGAAGACAGTGGTGGTAGCTTCATTATAGCAAGATATTTTTATTTAAAAGAATTTTTTTTTCCAGCATAACAGTATTCATTATTTTTGCACCACACCCCGTGCTCCATGCAATCCGTGTCCTCTATAATACCCACCACCTGGTACCCCATGGAGGACATGGGGACTTAGAGTAAAAGAATTTTTTTTAAAGATTTTATTTATTTATCTGAGAGAAAGAGAGAGGGGAGAGAAAGCATGCATGAGAGAGAGCATAATCTGGGGAAGGAGCAGAGGGAGAGGGAGTAACAGACTCCCTGCTGAGCACAGAGTTCCATGTGGGGCTCTATCCCAGGACCTTGACTGAGTCACCCAGGCAACCAATCCAGAGATGTTTAAACATTTAAAAAATGTTTCCAAAATAGAAGGGATAAACTCTGAGATAATGCAACGAGAGGAACAGGCACCGTGTAAGAAATCTCTTCTTTCTTCCATCCCTGCCCAGTGTTTCTTAGATTAGTAGCCAATGCACTATGTTAGTGTTTTAGTACTCTCTTGTTTATGAGCATCCTGGTAATTAGCCATATGGTTTCTAGAAAATTGATCCCCTAGCATTGGTGGTAGCTATTTGTGGCTGCCAGAAAACCCAGACTTTTATAAAATATTCTTGTACAAAGAAAGGGCAACATAGTACTGGATAGTGTGTGGTCATTGGGGAACAAATTGACAATAAGAATTAATAGAAAGGCCTCAATCCTAATTTAGTACAATGGTACTGAATAATTGTAAGATGCCTTATAAAAAATAACATGTTTTTAAGTGGTATCACAATTTAAAGCTTTGAGCTGGTAGATCAGAAATTTAGTTGCTATGAAAATACTGAAATTATTTTGGGTTTAATTTTATAAAGACCTGTACCTATTTTTCCCTCCTTCATTTGGCTTTGATGAAACACTTTTGGCCATACTGCCATATTGTGAAGGGTGATTGCAGATTCCAATGTAAATGAAGAGAAGTAAAATGTTTGAAAATAAAAGAAGGTAGGCTGGGGTGCCTGGGTGGCTCAGTGGGTTAGGCCTCTGCCTTCAGCTCAGGTCATGATCTCAGGGTCCTGGGGTCGAGCCCCACATAGGGCTCTACTCAGTGGGGAGCCTGCTTTTCCCTCTCTCTGCCTGCATCTCTGTCTACTTGTGACCTCTTTCTGTCAAATAAACAAATTTTAAAAAAAGAAGGAAGGTTATTTTAGAATCTAAAGTTTAGATATTTAAGATGGCCCATGAGCATTCTTAAAGGTGGGGAAGGAAGGACCATGACCAAAATGAATCAAAAGGAGGCAGGCTTGGAACAAAGACTGAACCTGAGCATGGCAGAATGGGTTTTGGGCAGTGTCAGAGTCATCTGATCATGGATGCTGCTCTGAATGCTACTCAGCAACATTTTATGTCTCTAGATCACTTTCTTTCAACTCCTATAGCAAATGGATTTCTACCTTCTCTGAATCAAAGCAAATTTTCCTGCTGGAAGGCAGTAGAGTATCAAATTGAAAAGCCTGGGCCTTGAGATCAGGCTGTGTTCAATTTCTAGTTCTACTTCGGACGCTTTTTTCAACTACTCTGTGCTTTAGTTTCTTCTCCTGTAAAATGGGGATACTAGTTATATTTGTGTACTAGAGTTATTGGGAAGATTAAATGAGTTAATGTCTCATTAAGACATTTTACTCAACATATATTAAGCTCATGTTAGTTATTGTTACTATAACTCCATTAGCCCTTTGTTTTAGTCTGAATAATGGGTGCTAATAGTTCACCTAAGAGATTGTGAATTCATTGAAAGCAGAGGTGGTAACTTAATGTTTATGGTTATTGTGACACAAAGCATAGTGTCTGGAAGGGAGGAGGCACACACAAACAGAAAACTGACAAATGAATTCTGAAACATTTTCAGCAAACAATGGTTTTAGGTTTAAATGTCATTTATCTAGCACACTTCATTAAATTCAACTCCTATACCCATAATCTCATGTTAATATCAGTTACAGATAAGATACCTCAAATATGTTCCTGTGTAGAAGCTGTGTATTTTCAATTGGCTATGCTCAGACTTGGGGAGCTAAGAATGATATCCCCCACCCCTTACCAGTTCTTTTTACATTTCATGGTTCAACTTGTGAAGCTTAGGGTACACCTTCTGCATTTCTCCTGGTCACTTCAAATTCCATCAATACCTTTCCATCTGGCAGAGGTCTGTGGTGGTGTGGACCGGGAAAAAAAATTCTATTCATCTTCTTTCCTGTCCAGGCAATTATTGACCTTCTTTCAATCCTTCTCTTTGATGGTATTTAACCTTGTCCTCCACATGGTTCGCTGTCTGATTTCTGATTTTTTAACAGGCACTTAGTACTGCTGCTTCTCAACACTTTTGGCACTTCAGAGATTACCAAGTTAGTTCAGATTTTTCCTAATTTGGACGTTTAACAGCCTTTCTTTTAGACTGGAGTTTGCTAGAATTGTGGCTCTATACACAATTTGAGTAAATTTAATTTGGCAAACCAACCCTAAATGCTTGAATTTTGTAAAGTGAGCTTTTTTCCTTCTCTCTCTCTCTCTCTCTCTCTCTCTCTCTCTCTCTTTTTTGTAAAGTCCACCTCCTAAGCAGTAGTCAATTAGATTGAGTTTTGAGCCAGGTTGTTTTTTGGGAGTCTGTGAGATGCAGGCAGGTGGTGTGTTATGCTAAAGTACAGATAGAGCCCTGTGAATGGTTACAGAGGTGAAAGATATTTTTAGGTAATTTTAGTGTCTTATCCAAACTTCTGTTGCTGAGACTATATTTTTTTCCCTTGGTGCAAACTGGTGGTTTATTAAAGCACAAGGGCAGGACCTCTTGGCAGAAAGAGCTGCACCATTGGCAGAAAGAGCTGCACTGGGGTTGTGGAGGGTGGATTATTATATACTATGGGGTGGGGGGAGGTAAGGAAAAAGGGAGGTTTTAAAAGAACCTTCATATGCTAAAGAGCACCTACAAGATACCTCTGAGGCCCTGCCATTGTCAACATTGTTCTTCCCCTCTAGCAAGGCATTAACATTAAGATAGTTGGGAGATTCCTGGAAGGAAGTCATGCTTGTCCCACCCAGGAGTGGGAGTGGGTGGAGGTTGCAAGGTGTCAGCTTCTACTTTATCTTCAGCCAGCTTTCTGTTATTTCCCACCCTGAAAAATTCTGACCCTTAAATCTTTAAGGTTATTGAAGGTGGAAGGTCTCATCTGTAACATCTTCCTGCTGAATAGGGGTGTAGAGATGTCCCTACCTATGAGTCAATAATGGTCAGTTGGGGAATGTTTAGGGGAGTTACAAAATGGGGAGGCAGCTGAATCCAATACTGTCAATATACCAACGTCCTTGAGCAGAAGGGATCATCTGTTAGCTGAAGTTATGGCAGTGAAGGAGTCTTGGCACTGGTGAGGCTTCTGGGAACTCTGTAAGCAAGGTATCAGGCCAACATTTCCAAGGGGCTTTGTGGCTCTAGGTTTCATAAAGTAAACCTTAGTTCCTTTAAGATGTCTGGTCATAACTGAGTCTATGCATGAGACTACTTTTTAAACTTTTTTGAATCCCTTTCTTTTTTTTTTTTTTTATTTCCAGCATAACAGTATTCATTATTTTTGCACCACACCCCGTGCTCCATGCAATCCGTGCCCTCTATAATACCCACCACCTGGTACCCCAACCTCCCACCCCCCGTCCCTTCAAAACCCTCAGATTGTTTTTCAGAGTCCCTTTCTTAAATCCATAATTGTCCATGAGTAAATGAAAACACACTTGACTCCTCAAAGGTATATTTGGTATGGTATTAGTGGTGTCCTAGGATGGGCAAGTGATTTTTATATTAAAACTTATATTCAGATGAATGGATCAAGAAGATGTGGTATATATACACAATGGAATACTATGCAGCCATCAAAAGAAATGAAATCTTGCCATTTGCGACAACATGGATGGAACTAGAGCGTATCATGCTTAGCGAAATAAGTCAAGCAGAGAAAGACAACTATCATATGATCTCCCTGATATGAGGAAGTGGTGATGCAACATGGGGGCTTAAGTGGGTAGAAGAAGAATCAATGAAACAAGATGGAATTGGAAGGGAGACAAACCATAAGTGACTCTTAATCTCACAAAACAAACTGAGGGTTGCTGGGGGGAGGGGGGTTGGGAGAAGGGGGTGGGATTGTGGACATTGGGGAGGGTATGTGCTTTGGTGAGTGCTGTGAAGTGTGTGAACCTGGTGATTCACAGACCTGTACCCCTGGGGATAAAAATATATGTTTAAAAAAAATTAAAAAAAAATTTAAAAGAAAAACAAACAAACAAACAAACAACAAAAAAACTTATATTCAGAGTTCATTGGCCTATTTAGATTCATTGTTTACAAATATAGTAATAATAACCATTTATATATTGAGCATCTATGATATACTAGACTAAGCTAGATGTTTTATACATGTTGTCTTATTTAATCCTCACAACTATCCTAGAAATTAGTTATTAACTGTTGAAGTTCTAGAACCTAGGTGAGGTTCAGTTGGGTGAGGTCCAGAGCCGATGACCAAGAAAGAATTCTTGAGACATCTTTGGTGCAAACTGGTGGTTTATTAAAGCACGGGGACAGGACCCATGGGCAGAAAGAGCTGCTGCTGCGGGTTGTAAGGGATGGCAGGTTATGTACCCTGTGGTCGGTAGGGGGATGGTGAGGGAAAGGGAGGTTTCAATGGAGCTTTCATATGCTAAAGAGGACCTACAAGGTGCCAGAGGTCTTGTGGCTTGATCAATGTTGTCTTTTCACTTTTGGCAAGCCATTAACATCAAGATAGTTGGGAGATTCCTGGTGGGATGTCACATTCCTGCTATCAAGCATCTTTGTTAGTGAGATTTAGGTTCAGAAGAGATTTAACTTTATTTACATTTCCTTCTACCTCAGTCTCCTTCAGTTTTGTTTATGGAGGGGAGAGTGACATTAGGGCTTGAGGAACTGAGTTATTTGCCTCTGGAAATTCTGCTATTGATAAGATAACTTCTTTGTTGTAGATCTCTAGGACATTTGCAAATCAAGGGAGACTCCTGTCTTTCAGGATTATGATCTCTCAAGTTAACCATTTGTTTCTCCTTTATGGCAGTCAGGGGTGCCTGAGGAATGTCACGCATATTACCGAGGGGAGCAGGTGGAGAGGGAGTGCAAGGTGCCAGCTTTTGCTTTGTCCTCACCCAGCCTCCTGCTCCCTCATCAATAACTATGATCCCCATTTTACAGATAAAGTGGTTAAATAACTTTCCCAAGGCTATATAGCTAAAAGTCATCATACTTAGTATGAAATACAGATAAGCAAATTTGCATTTAGTTAATTGGTCTTCCACATTGTAAATGTTAGACATTACTTGTGCTTTGGATGAATAGCACTTTCTCTCCACTTCTATTGTTTTGCTCTTTATAAAATGAACACACACACACACACACACACAAGTAAACAGGCAACTCTCTCTTATGGTCATTTACTCCAGTGTCTCCATTTTAGATCTTGGGTTTTGTCTTTTTTACTTCCACTGGCTTTAACATTGATTGGAATGACTCACAGACTTTGAATCCCTTGCTCAGCATGGACTTTGGGGTCTAATTTTTAAGGCATCGCTGAATCTGGCCATAACCTACTCCTACTCTACAAAGTATGTCCTGCTATCCTCCATATATTCTTATGGCTTTTAACCCATTGGTCAGCACCTACTTTGACTTTTATCTTCTGAAATAATGAGTTGATTGATTCTTAAGTCATTATGTACCAGAGAAAGGAGATTCAGAATGTTAGCCTCTCTGTTTTTGCCCACACAGAGGAAAGAAAGGAGCACAAGCAGAATGAGTACCAGAGAAAGGGATACTGTCTTCTGAGGACCTTTTTCTTTTGGTCAATTGTCTTTACTCTAAGATACATCTTCTTACCTTAACTTGAAATAATTCTGTGAGCTGAGGCCAACCAGATACATGCAGCATATACAGAAAATGGTGTAATTGTATGGTTAACTATGTTATATATTTTGCACCAAATCTGACATTTAGGTTTAACACATCAGTATTCCATATGTTTCATAAAGAGAACTGTGACTTTCAGGTACTCTGCCACCTGGAGAAAAAATGATAACACCAGTCTTATTAGGAGAACTTTAGCAGAAAGCTGGAATAAATATAATATGATACAAGACAGAAATATTTTGATGGGTATAAGGGAAAAGTCTAGGCTGTAGACATTAGAATACTGAACAAATCTAAATGGGGCACCATGGTGTGGGGCTTCAAGTACCTGAAACAAGAAGCCACTGAGTGATTGGAGTTAGAGTAGAGGATTGACAAAACTAAATCTTTATCCACATATGATTTAGTTTTGGTCTATCAGCATCAATACAATGTTTTAAGGGTGAGGCAACCCAGGAGCAAACAGCTCCAGACATGGTATGAACAGAACTGAAAGTCAGTCATGGGGAAATGGTCTAATGGCCACCTGCTCAATCTCTGGCTCTGTGTTTTTTTCAAAACAGGTCACCTACCTCATTACCCTCTCCCTCTTAGAAATGGGACTTAGCAAAGTATATTTTATTAAGTGGGTATATTAACCCAGCCTGTGCTATCATGACCACCATTTCCCCTTCAGAGAAGGTAGTGACTTTATTAATGCAGATCCTTTATGAAAACTTAATGAGGCTATCTATCAAGAGTGAGTTAATAAATCTGCTTACTCGCTGAATTAGTATGGGCCCTCTGTGTGTTACTTATTAATATGATTTTGTTATGGGCTTTACTTCCTTTAAAAGCATATATGCTAGAAAATGGAGAGAATGGAATGACTACACTAAAGCAGAGTAAATGCCTTTGGGATTTTTTGAGGCATCATCTTAAACCTGATACTTGTGAGTGCTAGTGGAGAGCTGAAGGAGGACAGAAAACATGCTGGTAAAAAGGAAGAGAAAGGTACAGAAACAGGCCATAGACATAGATCCCCATGTAGAACCACAGGCAAATCCTGCCTCAGATTCATGCTCTATAACCTTATCATGGTCAAGTGTAAACTCTGTTTACTAGGGATAGCATTAACCTCCTGATAGTTAGTGAGGAGGTAAAATTTATGTCCTGAGACCATTCACAAAATTTCATCTCCCTGTGAGAAATCAAACTCAACGATCTAAATCAACCATCTTTTAAATTTTATCATAGTAGCTGCCTGTGGCTTCCCATGATGGATGCCTCTCTAACTCTGCCTCCTTAACACAGCTTCTCAAGTTTAGTCTCTGTCTCTTCTTTCTTATGTACTAGAACCTCCATGTCTCTGGAGATTCTCTGCTTTCAGGGCCTAGGCTTTGGGGATGTTCGTCTATTTTTAGTCTTTGGGAAATATTAATTTAATGTATAGCTCTTCCCCTTTTACTATGTTTATTTCAAAGGTTTTCTCAAAATCTAATGGTTTACTCAAAGATTTGGATCTTGTTTGTATTTGATGCAGTATTCTAGAACCAAGGTATTGTAACTTAAATGAGTAGACCTATATGTATGCGTGTTGATGTTTTATTTGCATGGTCAGTTGGAGGAAGGAAAGGTAACCAGCAATATGTCAAGACTCATCCAGGGAGTACCATCAGTATCTAAGTGGAGGATGAGGGAAAGCTGATGGGTAAAGAATAACAGGAATCACAAGGATGGGGTCATATTTCAGACATTAATCTATGTTAGAATACTACCCAGGCCAGTCATTACTGGCATGGAAGATGAGGGTCTATCCTTCATGGGAGGGTGCTGGGAAGAGGTAGAAGTCATTCAGGGCCCCAGCCAAGTGGCCTGAGGTTCAGACAGGAGTCCAAAAGGAGAAATGCCTTAAACATAAAGCAAGGCATAGGATTGGTTTTATAAGTTGTACCCAAATTGTCAGGATATGGCTGTGTAGCTTACTCTAAACACCCCAGATTCCAGGCTTCTGGTTGTCAGATTAATCTCAGACCCTACTTCCTGATAAGGTAGTCACTCTTTTTTTTTTTTTTTAATTCCAGCATAACAGTATTCATTATTTTTGCACCACACCCCGTGCTCCATGCAATCCGTGCCCTCTATAATACCCACCACCTGGTACCCCAACCTCCCACCCCCCGTCCCTTCAAAACCCTCAGATTGTTTTTCAGAGTCCATAGTCTCTCATGGTTCACCTCCCCTTCCAATTTCCCCCAACTCCCTTCTCCACTCTTAATGTGATATTACTTTAGACTGGATTGCCTTCAGGAAGTAGACAGGCTGAATTACAGGTATGGAAAGAGCAAGAGCTGCAACATGGATATTTTAGCAAACACCACAACTACACCTACGTCAGTCAATTATTTATTCTACATTTATCAAGCACCTGCCTCGTACAAAAGACTGGACAAGACATCAAAATCCTGACCATTCAGCTTATAACAAGGATAAGTCTGATCTCAGCAAGGGAATTTCACTGATTGCCTGCAGGGTACCTCTGTTTCTTTTTCTATCTTTACCATGAGGCTGATTCAGTAGAAAAAAGTATTTGTAGGCATCAGAGTATCTGGGTTCCAGTTCTAGCTCTACTGCTTACTGGATATCATCCTGAGTGAATCATCTCTCTCCTTGTTTTTTTTTTTCCGTTTGCCTTGAAATCATTAAGGCTTCTCTTCTATCTTGATTGATCTTTGGTCACATGACTTGAGGGCCATAATTCATTCATTTTTTTTTTTCATTCACTTACCTATATTTGAAAGGGGAAGACATTGAATATAAAGTGAAGATCATGAACAAAAGTGGTTCCTCTTATGGCTTTCTTTTCCTGAGTATCCTTTGAAGGTCTAAATCTCAAGAATGTGAAACTCAGGAATGAAAAACACAGAAATACCTGAATTAAAGCCACAGAAATCCAGGGCTTAGTAAAACAAAGGGATGAAACCCTTGTGATAATTCACTGTTTTTCCACCTAAAGAATAGTTGCTACCTCTAACAAATCATGTTTTAATGAATGCAGTGGGTGCTCACCAAACACAATGCTAATTAAATGTCTTGTGGAAAACTGAATGCATAGTAGGCAGCTACTTAGACAATAAAGACTAATATTCACAGCCAATACAAAATGGTCTTTATAGCCAGAAAAGTACAGTGTGGTGTCAGATAGAAGGTAAACTGAAGAGATACTGTGCTGGTAAAGGAGAGTTAACAACTGCCTGAAAAGAGGGGAGTAAGAATGGAAACAAGTATGCCTAGCTCCTGAGAAAACTATGGTTTCAGCCTCTTTTTTTTTTTTTAAATCTTCTTCAGACTTCTGGGTGCTGCTGGTATGTAGGTGTAGGAGAAGGGAGAGATTTGGCAGTTTAAATGTTTTAAAGGTCCACTCTCTGAGAAACAGGTAGAATTTATCTTTGCTCTCTTCTAACAGCTCTCTCTCTAGTTCAGTGTTTCTCAGACAGAGGCAGCTTTGCTCCTCAGGGAGCATTTGCTTATATCTGGAGACATTTGTGGTTGTCACAACTGGAAGTTTGGGGTGGGGGTTTTGTTATCGATATCTACTGATAGTGACAAAGAATTCTACTAAACATTCTGTAATGCACAGGACAGATACACCATAATAAAGAATTATTCACCCCCAAATTTCAATAGTGCTGGGGCTGAGAAACCTTGCTTAGGTTATTCATTCATGAAGTCATTCAAATCACTTCCTATATTCTAGACACCGTGCTAGGTACTGGGGATATAGTGATAAATAAGACAAACATGGTACCTGCTCTCATGAAATTTACAGTGGAGGAGGAAGAAAATAAATAAGCAGCAATAGGTTCCTTTTATTTATTGGCACTATTCCCAATGCCTTTTCATATAACAGACATTCATTAAATACCTACTCCAAGCCAGATATCTTATTGAGGTGATGATGCTTAAGCCAGATATTATCCCTGTTCTAATAAACTTTAGTCTAGTGGGGAAAAACTGACATTGAACTAAACAACTGTAGCACTAGGAAATAGCTTTAATAGAGGTATGGCCAAAATGCTATAGAAACATAGATTTTAAGTGTGCAGGCTCTCCTGGTAGTGATGATACCAGTAAAAGCTCTTTGAAGAACATGTTTTTACCACTGGGTCTTGAATAAATATTTTGAGGTCACTGGACAGGGTTGAGAAAGGCATTTCTGATAAAGATGCCAACATGAACAAAGTCATGGAATGTGAACGCTCATGTCCATTGGTGAAATAGCCGTGGTATGTGTATCTAGGCTGTAGGGTACCTGAATGAGAGTGGCTCAGAAGAAGCTGGAGAGGCAAGCAGGAACCATAACAATGAGGGCCTTGTGGGATATGTTAAGGTTCTTGAATTTTCTTTCAGAGGCAGTGGATAACTGTTGAAATTTTATAAGCAGTATAAGCATATGATCACATTGCTGCTCTAGGTGAGCAGGGCTTAATAAGTCCCTCTTATAGCTACCACTACCACAATTAATTTTCTCTTACTGTGGTTTCTCCAACTCTTTCCCACTGTCCACCAAGGTTGCTTTCTGTCACTGATGTCTCCATTGTTCACTGTAACAACTTTCAACCCAACCAAGCAATTGGGTGCCTAACATGAGCCTGTACCCCTTAAAGTGATAGGTTTGCATTCCCCATTGATTTAGTTCTCCTGATATCATAGACTATTATGTTTGGAAAGGACCTTAGAAAAAGGGCAAGATGAAGGTCCTAGTGTTTAGTGACTGCTTCTTATGGACCTGTAACTATCACTACTTTACCCCTATATATCTCTAATGTTTAATGCTCATGCTCAGCCAAAACTCAATGCTGTCATTGTCGTCATCATCATCATCACATTGTCTCATATTTCTCACAATTCTTTGAACTAGATACTACTGTTATTTCCATTTTCTCTATGGGAAAACTGAGAGCTGGAGCTCAAAGTACTTCTGGAAAAAAAGAAGGGATTTCTATTAGGTGGTTAGGCAAATGTTTATTGTGGTAACGAAGGAATACAAAACATATGAGGAGGAACATGTTTTTGCCAGTATATATTCACAATGTTTTTGGATCCAAGCACTGTTGTCTTTTCTTTTGAGAGGGAACTTGATAATTTAAGATTTAGATTTTATTTTGTTCAGAAAGGACTTCAGAGGGAAATGACTGAGGTATTAATTTTGGTGCCAACCTACTTTGTGGTTAAACTGTAACCAGTGTTTTTCAAACTTTCAATGATGGCCCACGGTGAGACATATATTTCCTACTGTGATCTAATGTACATACATCTAACTGAAACAAAAGTTTTACTCAAAAAGCTTAACTTTATGTGACACATTCTTAGACTTTCCATAGAATATATTCTATTATTTTCCATTCCATTCCATTAAAAAAATGCTAGTTCTGACACATAGTTTAAAAAACCACAGCTCAAAATATCTTATACCTGTTCTACATAAGGCTTGGAATCCAGAGGGGCCTCATCTGGATAGGAAGTTATCAGTTCTGGATACAGGGACTATGTTGCCTACAAAACTTAGCTGGAGTCCTGAGCTCCCTTTTAGGCAGTATCTGGTCCACAAGAACATCTCACCAATTCAGGCAAGAAGCTCAAGAGGATGGTACCATATCCTGTAAGCACAAGAAACACATGCAAACTCATATTAATGAAGCATGAACATATGAAAATGCATATGAATCCTCATGCAATAAAAAATTATGCTCAACTCAGATACCATCTCGGGTATACCCATCAAATGCAGCTTTAAGGAGTGAGATCAAACCAAAAAATTATGACTGAAAGGTAGGCACACTTGTAGATCAGTCACTGCCTCTTCTCTCTTTTGTCATAAATTAAGATTAGTACTTAAAACTAAGGAAAGTATGTTTTGGCCATTTCTTCCAGTCTCTTGGTCTCTACACTTCTGTTCCCTCTATATCCTGCCCCATGCTAGACTCTTACAGTCATGTTTTGTTTTTTGAACCTCCCATTACTAGGGGGATAATGTATACTAAGCTCACTACAGTCAGCCAAAACACATATTTCAAGGCCTTGCTCCAGATCATATACTACACTGTAAACAGTATGAATTCTGTATGTGCAGAGAAAGGTTTTATTAGGACTCAAGATATTTCCATTTTGGTAGTACTCTGAATGCTGTGAAGAGTATGATAGTTTCTTTTTATATCCCCAGAGTTACTTAAGTAACAAACTCTTGGCTATGAAGCTTCATAATAATTTGAAGGTTGATGATTAAAAGGCAAAATACCAAAGCCTGTATGTCATGTGAAACAGTTTTATTTTTATTTTTATTTTTTTGAAAATTTTATTTATTTGACAGAAAGAGAGAGATTGAGAGACAGCAGGAGAGGGAACACAAGCCATGGAGAGGGGAAGGGAGAAACAGGCTTCCCCCTGAGCATGGAACCGGATGTAGAACTCAATCCCAGGACCCTGAGATCATGACCTAAGCCAAAGGCAGATACTTAACCGACTGAACTCTCAGGCACCCCAACAGTTTGATTTTTAATTTTATGACAGAAATATATTGATGTACATCTTCCCTTTTTGCATCCCCACTTCCTGCTTAAGCTTTTCCCTTCAAAATGAAGGACATTTTCCAACATACCTAAGTGGGAATATGTCTTCTTTCTGAACCACTTTTTTTTTTCCTACTCAGAGACAGACTTATCTGCCTTATCCAACCCATCCCATAGGCTCCCTCTGCCATTTTGTAAATAGCCATCCTCTCCCATTATCCAAACAAGAAAGGAACTGATGCCATTCTTTAGAATCTGGGATTGACTGATAAATTTATCTATTGCAAAGTGCTTCCTCACCTATAAGCATTTGTAGTTTAAGCTTTCCATTCCACAATGAGCTTTGATGTTTATAAAGCAATTTTAGGCTATAGCAAGCAATATGGAAATTTTTGGATGGCTCAAGAGGACCCCTAAGATTTTTAATAGACCTGTTATCCTGTTAAATTGAAGACAAATCTTAGACCTTTTACGTTTAGAGGAGAGTGAAGTAGAATCGCTTGTGATTGACTCTGATCTGTTCACCACCTCTCTCCCTCTACTCCATACCATCCCCTGGCATTGCTTTTCTAAGAAAGATAAGCCCTTGTTGGCTCTGGAGAGGTTACTGAGGCCTGGACTTGATAGGAAGCAGGAGCAGTGGGGGGAATTCATTCTTCCCAACTTTCTCCAAAATCAGAAGCCCACTGTGTCCCAACAGAGATCTGCCAGAGCACCCCTCCTCCTGCTCCCTGCCAGAACACTAAACATAAACCTATTTCTCCTTCACATTTGTATGTATTTTCTGACACCAGTTTTATTTCTCACTTATTGCTTTCTTTATTTCTGACACACAGAGATCTATGTTATGCTTCTTATTGTCATTTCTACCATTGGTTTGCTATTGTTGACAAGGAAGGCCTTTTCACTTTGGTAATTTATTTTATTCTGTGCATGTTTCCTTAATGCTTGATGGCAGATTGCTGGCCTCAGTAGGCTCCCTATTAGATGTTAGATAGTTTTAAAGCCCAGTCAGCTTTCATTAGCCTAATCTTCAAGAGGCAGAGGTTTTGTCTAACAGCCTAAGGTGTTCTGTTTTTAATATTCTTCTTTCATCTTTTTCTCTGTGCCAGTTACTCTGTTAGTGATTTACATGCATTATATCACTTAATCCTCACAGCAACCCTATGGGAACAGGTTTAATTACTATCAACCTGTTTTGAATTTGAGGTAACTCAGAGGGTTAAGGATCATGCCCAAGGTCATACAGAAAATTTCACCTCTAAATCTAGTATGACTGGACATATGTAGGAGCAGATATAAGGAATGATTGGACTTAGTCATTAAAGTAGTGATTTAAAACAAATGTCTCTCTGGCCCAGGTCTTATACTTTCACGTGTAGGCCCTCAGAGAACACATAGGTTTTGGTGGGATTGATGGCATATTAGGTGGTTTTGCTTATGGATTATAGCTGAGGAGATATTAAAGGTCCTCACCTTTTGATTTACAAAAATCACACTAGAAAACACAATTAATGCTAATGTGATGTGTTGTTGCTTGTAGTGAGGTTAGGACTTTGAGCAATGTTTTGCCCAATAGCCAGGGATAGGCTGCCCTGACCTGTCTGCATACTCCTCCTAACTGCTCCCTCTGGTAAGAGTATTCCAAGCCCTTATCACCTGATGTCTTCAACCTAATGATTCTGCCAAGCTCAGATTCTGATCTCATCCTGACAAATAGTGCAAAAATTTTCCTGTGTATGTATGTGTTATGCCCCGTTCACATGTCATTGACCTAGGCTACTTCTTCCCCTTACCATGTGTGCCAACTGCAGTCTTGATTTCTGACTAGTTCCCTAGCTAACCTCTTAGGACTTGCATTCTCTAAATTACACCTCATTTTGTGACCCTTACTACTTAGCTAGTCCAGGTGTTATCCCTTTCCCTTTGGGAGACAAAACCTGTCACTCAACTGCTAGTTTCTTAGAATTCTTTTTTCAAACTGCCTGGAACCATGATTCCTATTGCTGCGTGCTTGACTTTGGGTATTACTATTGTATGGAGAGTTCTGATGTTGTGCACTGTTCTATAGACCTCACCTTCTATCCTTTCCAAGGTAACAACTCCAGCCCACATCAAACTGAAGTTTGAAAATTTATTAGACTAGTAAGCACCCTCCTACTCCACAATCACAGTTTATGGACAAAGCCACATAGACATGTCATCTCCTTTTTCTTCAAATTTACCTTCAGGCCTTCTCTTCTTTCTCACTGATCCTGGCATAGCTGATGTCCAAATATTCCAAAATGGATCTTGTTGGTTGAATTCAAACATTCACTTCTTTAGTACTGTGCTATATACAACTTACCTAAAGGATGAGAAGGTTCCCTTATGTCAAAAATAATGTAAGTCTGTGAAACAAAACAATTTATCTCCTAAAGCTCAACTGTCTAGTTTCTGTTGTAAATGCAGAGGGGGATAGAGAAATAACCCAGGTTCCTTTGCTTCCTCTGACTTCTAAATAGCACATTAATATGGCTAGTTAGTTCTTTCCAGTTTATGCCATCAACATTGTAAATTCAGTAGCTTAAGTCTCACAGTGATTTTGGTATAAGCCTTTAATCTTAGTAATGATTCCTTGATCATCTGTGTCCCTTCCAATTCAGAGGTCATTAGAGGTCCCTGTTGAGAATTCCCCAGCTGTTCCAGTTCAGTTCATGTATATTTATTTACATGGATTTTAACACATTTGGGTATGCAGGAGCATAGCTCCTTTTAGAGGTTAGTGTTCCAGACCATTTCCTGAAAATACACCAGAGCTGGGAGAAAACCAAACCCAAGGCACAGTGTGTCTGTGATGCTTGAGATGGGACTGGCATCTTGCTTTTAACTACCATAGGGTTAGTAACAGGTATGCCAGAGCCTCTTTGTTGCTTTCAAATAGGCCAACTGGAGACAAAAGCCATTTTCCATGTAGGAAATGATTTTTGTTGACAAAGACAGGACATTGGGACAGGGAAATCAAAATGACCCACTGAAAAGTGAAAATTTAGTCAAACTGTTCATTTGGTATTACTGAGGCCAGGACAAAATGTACTAGCTTAAAGTATCAGGCTAAAAGAGTTTGCATATATAGACGTGAGTAAAAAGAATTCATAGTGATTAGTTTCATGTCATAGCCGATCAGTGCAAAAAAATACCCATTTGTGAAAACTTGTGAAAAACTGGCATCAAATGACACTTAAGTGGATTTTAAGGATTAAGATGTTTCTCTTAGGAACTTAAAAGTATGTTGCTATGAACTTCTAGAGGTGAAAAGGACATTAGAGCTTACCTGAATTGGTCTCTTCAATTTATAGATTACAGGACTGAGAAAAACAGAGAAAGAAAACTGCTTACCAAAATTCATGTAGCTGTCAGTAGCAGAGTGAAGATGAAACTCCAGGCAGTGATTAAAGTATTAAGATATCCCTCCACCATTTGAAAATTATAGATATATAGGTGCCAAATTTCACACTTCTACTCCAAATTAGGGAGGCAGTAGAGTAGTTGAAAGAGCAAAGCTTTAAAGACATGCAGGCTCTTTTAGCCTGATACTTTAAGCTAGTATATTTTGTCCTGGCCTCAGTAATACCAAATGAACAGTTTGACTAAATTTTCACTTTTCAGTGGGTCATTTTGATTTCCCTGTCCCAATGTCCTGTCTTTGTCAACAAAAATCATTTCCTACATGGAAAATGGCTTTTGTTTCCAGTTGGCCTATTTGAAAGCATGGGTTAGAAGCTCTGCTCTATTGTTAACTAGCTATGTAATCTTGGTTAAATTGCTTGCTCTCTCTGAGACTCAGTTTCTTCATTTATGGAACAGAGATAAGGATACCTACCTCAAAAAGTACTTCTGAGATTAAGTGTGGTAACACATGTAAATCCCCCCATGTGATGCATAGGCAGTGACACCACATGACCCCTGCAGCTGTTGATGTGATTTCTAAAGACATTTTGGGAAATAGGTTTCCTTGTGTTAGGATCTTTTCATTGTCCTTAAATACTGGACTGGGGGGTCAGAAACAGGGAAAAATCTTCAAGCCTCTCTCAGTTGACACTAGAACCCAAGTGATGATGAAGCTGTTCTGTGATTATACTGTTTTGCAGGGAAGGAATATAATTTGATTTATAAAAATTCAATTTAGAGAACTCTTCTGACACCTAGTTTCATAAAGCAAGGTACATCTGCACAACAGAAACAACAGAAGCACTTCTGTTGAAAAAGTGTCTTCTAGAAATGTAGCCTCCAACTGGGTAGCAAATCTCAGGATATTTCCTGAACAAAGGCTACTAAGCATGAGGTGTGTCATGTTTGATCATTAGGTAGTTCAGCTGGAATAAAAAACATACACCAAGACAGAAAGAGCCATCAGACACTCTGTGCACTGCTTGCAGGATAGGAGCTCTTTTATTTGCTTTTTCATATTCTCACTCAAACTTCCTTCAGTTACCCGCAGAATGGGATGCTCAGCTGGATTTTATCTCCTCTCTCCATTAGCTCCCCCATCCTGCCACCAGCTTTTCTTTGCCTTAGTGATCAATAGTGAGATCTCTTTCTATGAAAAATAACAAAGCCTTCAACATTGCTGTTCTTCTAGTGGCTGTGTCTGACTCAGCCCCAGGCCAGGAAGACAGAGTTGTGGTTATTAATTTGATTACAGCTCTGGGAAGAAAAGAGGGAGGAAAACTTCTTATACCTTTGTTAAATTAGGAAACAGTTGCCATGACTAGTCTGGAAACTGAGTACAAAACTGAATAATTGGTAGAGAAGGCAGGAATTGAAATACTTGTGGGGGAAAAAAGGTCAGATTCATGTGTTGTACTGAATAAATCCTTTGAAGGTAATTAATCTGTTCATTAAAGTTTGACTTATGAAGCATGCCATGAGTATTTTTCTTTGGAAATAAAAGTTAAACTAGACACATTTGAATCTCCTCTTCAGGTCACTAGTCCAGCCAGCAAAGAACAAGGATAGCGAGCCCACTGTTTCTAGAGGTGGAAAAAGCTGTGTTCCTTTGAGCTGTTCATAGTTCTGCTGAGAGAGTTAGAAGTAGGGCAAGTCTGTTCCCCATCTTCCTCCAATAAGCCACCAAAGAAGGTATCATAGTGGCATCTTAAAAAAAAAAAATAACTCCCAAGGAAAAAAATAAAGACAAATCCAATGTCCAAGTGACAAGGAAATTACAAATCTAGTGTCCAAGTGACAAGGAAATTCAGGTGAAAACAATCTCTGAAGGTTTCATGGAATTGATTTATTTGGGGCTAAGCTTCCAGAGAAGGAAAAGTCCTACTAGTCCCCTGAGACTTTAGCTCACCATGTGTACATGAGGTGGATGAAATGATCCTGAGTTTTCTATAAGTTCTAACATGTAGGCATCCCAACATAATAGCCACATTTACTGAGTGATTCTTTTTAAAAAAAAATTTTAAATTAATTTTTAAAATTTTTAATAAACATATAATGTATTTTTATCCTTAGGGGTACAGGTCTGTGAATCGCCAGGTTTACACATTTCACAGCACTCACCTAAGCACATATGCTCACCACTTTGCATACCTAATCCCATTTAATCTTTAAAAAAACACAGAAGTAGCTAATATTACCATTCCTGTTTTTAAAATGAGGAAACTGCAACTCAGAGAAGTAATCTATCTATGACTGCAGAGCTAGTGGATGGCAAAGTTGTATCCCTGGCTTCATAGGGTTCTCAGTCTAATGTATTTAACTGGCAAGACCATTAGATCCTTTCTTCAGTTCTGGCTCGGGGGTCTTCACTGACCCCTTCACAGTGACCAAAGGACTGTGACAGACATGAACTACACTGAGCCTTGCCCTCATCTGGTTTTCTTTATTTCCAGGGAGCTGAAATGCAGTAACTCAACAGCTATTTCATGAGATTCTAGATTATTTTGTCAAAACCTCTCATCTCACAGAGAAGCATAAATATTCCAATTAGATGATTAGAGGGTCAGGTTTGGGTAAGGATCTGAGTAGTTAGGACAAGCGTTAAGTTAGAGGACATTGGAAATGTGTGTAAGTAAACTTATGGTAACTGCTATAATAAAAGAATCCCCACATCTTATTGGCATAACATTCAAAATATTGTCTTTTTCCTGTCACTATAACGCAGGACTGAAGGAGAGTTCTGCTCTACTCAGCCATCAGGATCTTGGTCTCTTTACATCTAATAAAGGTTCTGCCATCTACTAGGGCCTCAGTATCTTTTACTGGATCCTTCTGACATCTAAAGGGAGGAGACCCAAAGGCACATCTACTTTTAAGCTTTTTGGCCCAGAGGTTACCGTAACCACTTCTGCTTATTGCTAAGAATTGGTTACATGATCCCATGTAGATATAAGGGGCTTGGAAAGTATAGTGTAGTGGAGTATTCAGGAAGAGAACATATATCTTGGTGGGCACATACTATTGTCCCTGCCATAGAGGAAAACAGAAGGTAGGAAGAAGGCAGAATGAAGAGGGTGACAGAGGGCTACTTGATTCCTTTTTATTCTCAGATCAAGGTCTAGGAGGACATGTGCAATATCAAAGCTTTAGTGCTACCCAACTCCAGGCAGCACTATTCCCATTATAGTCTATATAAATGGCATCTTCTGGAGCACAGCCATATGTCTTTGTCTTTTAAAAATGATTTGGGGTTGTGTGGGATTCTTGGGAAATATAGGTTCTGAAAACACAACCCTTGAACTTCTTCAAAGCTTATGCTAGAAAGCAGATTACAAAGAGGCAGACAGCACTATTGCTGTAATGACAGGATTTGATTTAAGACCAGCGAGACAGATGGTGGTATGTTTTCTTAGAAGCAAATCAGGAAACAACAGATTTGCAAACAAATTTTAACTGACTTCATTCTTCTAATACCCCACATGAGTAATGCAAGCCACTGTGAAACATAATGCTTCCTGAAGGCGGTTGTCCCTCAAATGTTTTTCTTCTCACGTATACAGAAGGAAGAGATGCCTGTAGCAATGTTAATGTACTGATTTTGCCCCTAATATTATTGGAACTCTGACCTCTCTGGCCTCAGAGCAACTGGGATTGATCATGTCTATAATAGAAGAACATGAACAGAGCATAGGAAAATTTGTAAATCAGTTTGGTTTACTTGCTGGAGGTGATAAGAATGATTTCTAGTCTAAATCCTCACTCTGAAATATGAGAATGGGCAAATACAAACATACATGCAAATTATAGTAACACTTTCCCACTTAGAATAGCTTTAATTCCATTGAAATATTTTAAATACCTGTTCACCTTAGAACAACAAGAGAATACAGAAGCACAACTCACAAATAATATTCTTTTTCTTTCTGATTGTCTATACACTTGGGGATTATCTAAAGCTTGCTACACACTTGGCACAACTCGTGTTTGAGATCTATGCCTAACCACTTCCTTGTCATGAAGTTGAGTCACCACAGTCTCATTTTGGCTCACAGTAATTGTAGACATCTAGCCATTGTCTTCACAGGATTCATTTCAGTGAATATACTGGCTATCGTAGTGCCTTTCTTGGATATTTAGGCTTGGAAATTCAATGATCAGCACCTATTCAGCTAGAAGGATTTTTAAGGAATAGGGCATATGTTGAGACAGCTATTGACAGGGGCAGGCAAATGTGAGTGAGGTGTTTTGTGGGTACCTCTGGAAGTACCCCAAAGATAGACTATACTTAGCACAACTCTTCCCAGGTATTATCATTTTATTTTCTATCATAACAGCTTCCCAAATGGTCTTACTGCCTTCAGCCTCTCCTTTTCAATCCTTTCTATAGAGTGATGCCAGATCAACTTCCTTAAAGCACTGGTTCAACCCCTACCATTCTTCTGCCCAAAATTCTTAAATGATCCAACATTTCCAAAATGATAAAGCCAATTCCTTAGCTATACGTGTAAGGCTCACCGTATTTGGGCTTCTAGTTCCTTTTCAGTTTTACCTTCCTACTAGTCTTTTTTTAAAAGATTTTATTTATTTGAGAAACAGAGAGAGCACGCATGTGCACTAGAGCACTTGCATGCCTTAGCAGAGGGGAGGGGTGGAGGGAGAGGGAGAAGCAGACTGCCTGCAGAGGGAGTCAGATATGGGCCTCAATCCCAAAGCCCTAAGATCATGACCTGAGCCAAAGGCAGACACTTAACCAACTGAGCCACCCAGGCACTTCCTTTCTACCAGTCTTAACAAACTAGAGGCTCATAATAATATGCCTGAAAATTCCTTACTTACAGTCTTTTGCTCTTACTCTAAAATACTTCTTTCACCAATCACTGCCTGTGAAATTTCACATTCTTCAAATTTCAGCTTAAATTTTACCTGATCTTTAAGCTTCTCTTATTTTAAGTAAAAAGCAATTACTTCTATGTGTGCCCATAGCATATTGCTGGTACCCATATTCTACATTTATGTTACTCTGCCTCAAACACTGGTTATTTACAAGTATGTCACCACTAGTCTATGAGAGATCCTCAAAGACAAAGGCTGTGTCTTTTTCTTCTCTGTCTACCATAACACAGGGCACAATGACTGGCAGAGGGGAGGTATGCATTGAATGCTTGGTGACTTGAATTGATAAATTTCTCAGTTTTCTCTGGTGATACAAGTGGTGATAACTTGCTTATTGTGAGCACCAACCACATTTCTGCCAGTGGAATAAGAAAAGTGGAGTATCAAGCTACTCCCTTCCTGTATTGAAGCAATTAAGATAAAAAACGCAAGTTGTTGAATCAACCTTTCTCCTTGAACCCATCAGGCACAACTTAATGTGAAGTTATTATAAGAACCCCTTGTGTATTGAAAAGGGAAATTTGGAAGGAACTTGAGTCAAAGTATATCTTTATCTTTGCTAGGCAGAGAGGCCTAGGACAGTCAATAGGAGCCTGCACATAGAGCCAATGAGTTTGTTATGATACAAATTCACCTTGTTACCTGCCAAGCTTCATTTTGATTTTATCTTCATTACTGCCTCCCAGAGGATAAAATGCGCATTTCATATTTTCTTTTTAATTTTTAATTAACATATAATGTATTATTTGCCCCAGGGGTACAGGTCTGTGAATCGTCAGGCTTATATACTTCACAGCACTCACCATAGCATATACCTTCCCCAGTGTACCTAAGCCAACCACCCTCTCCATAACCCCCTACCCTGGGAAATATCAGTTTGTTTTGTGAGATTAAGAGTCTCTTATGGTTTATCACCGTCCTGATCATATCTTGTTTCATTTTTTTCCTTCCTTACCCCCTAAGCCCCCCATTTTGTCTTTCAAATTTCACATATCAGGGAAATAATATAATTGTCTTTCTCTGACTTATTTTGTTCAGCATAATATCCCCTAGTTCCATCCACATTACAAATGGCAAGATTTAATTTCTTTTGGTGGCTGCACAGTATTCCATTGTAGATATATACCACATCTTTTTGATCCATTCATCTGCTGATGGACATCTAGGTTCTTTCCATAGTTTGGCTATTGTGGACATTGCTGCTATAAACACTTGGGTGCATGTGCCCCTTTGGATCAGTACGTTTGTATCTTTAGGGTAAATACCCAGTAGTGTGATTGCTGGGTCATAGGGTAGCTCTGTTTTCAACTTTTTGAGGAACCTCCATGCTGTTTTCCAGAGTGACTGCACCAGCTTGCATTCCCACCAACAGTGTAAGAGGGTTCCCCTTTCTCTGCATCCTCACCAGCATCTGTCATTTCCTGATTTGTTAATTTTAGCAATTGTGGTTTTGATGTGTATTTCCCTGATGCTGAGAAATGTTGAGCACTTTTTCATGTGTCTGCTGGCCATCTGGATGTCTTTGCAGAAATGTCTGTTCATGTCCTCTGCCCATTTATTGATTGGATTATTTGTTCTTTGGGTATTGAGTTTGGTAAGCTCTTTATAGTTTTGTGGATACTAGCCATTTATTTGATATGTCATTTGCAAATATCTTCTCCCATTTGGTCAGTTGTCTTTTGGTTTTGTTGACTGTTTCCTTTGCTGTGCAGAAGCTTTTGATCTTGATGAAGTCCCAATAGCTCATTTTTGTCCTTGTTTCCCTTGCCTTTGGCAATGTTTCTAGGAAGAAGTTGCTGCAGTTGAGGATGAAGAGGTTGCGCCTGTGTTCTCCTCAAGGATTTTGATGAATTTATGTGTCACATTGAGGTCTTTTTTCCATTTTGAGTCTATTTTTATGTGTGATATAAGGAAATGGTCCAATTTCGTTCTTTTGGATGCAGTTGTCCAATTTTACCAACACCATTTGTTGAGAAGACTGTCTTTTTTCCATTGGACATTTGGAAATTTCCTGCTTTGTCAAATATTAGTTGACCTTAGGGTTGAGGGTCTATATCTGGGCTCTCTATTCTGTTCCATTGATCTATGTGTCTGTTTTTGTGCCAGGACCATACTGTCTTCATGAGGACAGCTTTGTAATAGAGCTTGAAGTCTGGAATTGTGATGCCACCAACTTTGGCTTTCTTGTTCAACATTCCTCTGGCTATTCAAGGTCTTTTGGGTTCTATACAAAGTTTAGGATTATTTATTCCATTTCCTTGGAAAAAATTGATGATGTTTTGATAAGGATTACATTAAATTTGTAAATTGTTCTAGGTAGTGTAGACATTTTCACAATACTTATTCTTCCAATCCATGAGCATGGAACATTTTTCCATTTCTTTGTGTCTTCCTCAATTCCATTCATGAGTACTTTATAGTTTTCTGAGTACAGATTCTTTGCCTCTTTGGTTAGGTTTATTCCTATATATCTTATGGTTTTGGGTGCAATGGTAAATGGAATTGACTCCTTAATTTCTTTTTATTCTGTATTGTTGTTGGTATATAGAAAAGCAACTGATTTCTGTGCATTGATTTTATATCCTCACCCTTTACTGAATTCCTGTACAAGTTCTAGCAGATCTGGAGTGGAGTCTTTTGCGTTTTCCACATAATGTATCATCATATCATCTTCAAAGAGTGATAATTTGAATTCTTTGCTGATTAGGATGCCTTTAATTTCTTTTTGTTGTTTTACTGCTGAGGCTAGGACTTCTAGACTATGTGGAATAGAAGTGGTGATAATGGACATCCCTACCATGTTCCTGACCTTAGTGGAAAAGCTCTCAGTTTTTCTCCATTGGGAATGATATTCGCTGTGGGTTTTTCATAGGTGGCTTTGATGATATTGAGGTATGTACCCTCTATCTCTACACTTTGAAGAGTTTTGGTCAAGAAAAGCTGCTGTACTTTGTCAAATGCTTTTTCAGCATCTACTGAGAGAATCAATCATATGGTTCTTGCTCTTTCTTTTATTAATGTATTGTATCACATTGATTGATTTGGGGATGTTAAACCCACCTTGCAGCCCTGGAATAAATCCCACTTGGTCTTGGTGAATAATCCTTTTAATGTACTGTTGCATCCTATTAGCTAGTATTTTGGTGAGAATTTTTGCATCCTTGTTCATCAAGGATATTGGTCTGTAATTCTCTTTTTTGACAGGATCTTTGTCTGGTTTTGGGATCAAGGTCATAAAATTAGATTGGAAGTTTTCCTTCCATTACTACTTTTTGGAACAGTTTCAGGAGAATAGGTATTAATTCTTCTTTAAATATTTGGTAGAATTCCCCTGGGAAGCCATCTGGCCCTGGCCCTTGAGAGACTTTTGATGACTGCTCCAATTTTTTTTAGTGGTTATGTGTCTGTTCAGCTTTTCTATTTCTTCCTGGTTTAGTTTTGGTAGTTTATGCATCTCTAGTAATGCACCCATTTCTTCCAGATTGTCAAATTTGCTGGCACATAGTTGCTCATAATATGTTCTTATAATTGTATTTCTTTTGTTGGTTGTAATCTCTCCTCTTTCATTCATGATTTTATTAATTTGGGTCCTTTTTCTTTTCTTTTTGATAAGTCTGGCCAGGGGTTTGTCAATCTTATAAATTCTTTCAAAGAACCTGCTCCTAGTTTCGTTGATTTGTTCTACTATTTTTTTTTTTGATTGTTTGTTTCTATGTCATTGATTTATGCTCTGATCTTTATTATTTTTCTTCTCCTGCTGGGTTTAGGCTTTCTTTTCCATTCTTTCTTCAGCTCCTTTAGGTATAGGATTTGGTTGTGTATTTAAAACCTTTCTTATTTCTTGAGAAAGGCTTGTATCACTATATACTTTACTCTCAGGACTGTCTTTGCTGTGTCCCACAGATTTTTAACAGTTGTGTTCTCATTATCACTTGTTTCCATAAATTTTTTCAATTCCTCTTTAATTTCCCGGTTGACCCATTCATTCTTTAGAAGGATGCTGTTTAGCCTCCATGTATTTGGGTTCTTTCCAAATTTCCTCTTGTGATTGAGTTCTAGCTTCAGAGCACTGTGGTCTGAAAACATGCAGGGGATGATCCCAATCCTTTGGTACTGGTTCAGGCCTGATTTGTGACCCAGGATGTGATCTCTTCTGGAGGAAGTTCCATGTCCATGTGCACTAGAGAAGAATGTGTATTCTGTTCCTTTGCGATGGAATGTTCTGAATATATCTGTGATGTCCATCTGGTCCAGTGTGTCATTTAAGGCCTTTATTTCCTTGCTTATCATTTGCTTGGATGATCTGTCCATTTCATTGAGGGGGATGTTAAAGTCCCTACTGTTATTGCATTATTGTCGATGTGTTTCTTTGATTTTGTTACTAATTGGTTTATATAGTTGGCTGATCCCATGTTAGGGGCATAGATATTTAAAATTGTTAGGTCTTCTTGTTGGACAGACCCTTTGAGTATGAGATAGGGTCCTCCCTCATCTCTTATTATATACTTTGGCTTAAAATATAATTGATCTGATATAAGGATTGCCACCCCAGCTTTCTTTTATGTGCATTAGCATGGTAAATTCTTTTCCACCCCCTCACTTTCAATCTGGAGGTGTCTTTGGGTCTAAAATGAGTTTCTTGTAGACAGCATATTGATGGGTTTTGTTTTTTTAATCCATTCTGATACCCTGTGTCTTTTGATTGGGGCATTTAGTGTACTTACATTCAGGGTAGCTGTCGAGAGATATGAATTTAGTGTAATTGTATTGCCTGTAAGGTGCCTGTTACTGTATATTGTCTCTGTTCCTTTCTGGTCTACCTGTTTTAGTCTCTCTCTTTGCTTAGAGGACCCCTTTCAATATTTCCCGTAGAGCTGGTTTAGTGTTTGCAAATTCTTTTCATTTTTGTTTGTCCTGGAAGCTTTTAATCTCTCCTTCTATTTTCAGTGATAGTTTAGTTGGCTATAGTATTCTTGGATGCATGTTTTTTCTTATTTAGTGCTCTGAATATGTCATGCCAGTTCTTTCAGACCTGCCAAGTATCTGTGGATAAGTCTGCTGCCAATCTAATATTTTTACCATTGTATGTTACAGACTTCTTTTCCCAAGCTGCTTTCAGGATTTTCTCTTTGTCACTAAGACTTGTAAGTTTTACTCTACGATGATGGGGTGTGGACCTATTCTTATTGATTTTGAGGGGGGTTCTCTGCACCTCCTGGATTTTGATGCTTGTTTCCTTTGCATATTAGGGAAATTCTCTACTATAATTTGCTCCAGTATATCTTTCTTCCTCCCTGTCTCTTTCTTCTTCTTCTGGAATCCCAATTTTCTAATATTGTTTCATCTTATGGTATCACTTATCTCTCTAATTCTCCCCTTGTGGTCCAGTAGTTGTTTGTCTCTCTTTTGCTCAGCTTCTTTATTCTCTGTCATTTGGTCTTCTATATCACTAATTCTCTCTTCTGCCTCATTTATCTTAGCAGTAAGAGCCTCCATTTTTGGTTGCACCTCATTAGTAGCTTTTTTGATTTCAGCTTGGTTAGTTATTAGTTCTTCTATTTCTCTAGAAAGGACTTTTATTTCTTCAGACAGCATTTCTCTAATATCTTCCATGCCTTTTTGGAGCCCAGCTAACACCTTGAGATTCATCATTCTGAACTCTAGATCTGACATATTACTAATGTCTGTATTGATTAGGTCCCTAGCCTTTGGTACTACCTCTTGTGTGTGTGTATGTGTGTGTGTGTGTGTGTGTGTGTGTGTGTGTGTGTGTTTTGTTTGTTTGTTTCTTTTGTGAGCTTTTCTGCCTTGTTATTTTATCTGGATAAGAATATATGAAAAAGAGAATAAAATACTGAAAGGTGGCAAAACCCCAGAAAAATATATGCTAACCAAATCAGAAGAGACCCCAAATTGGGAGGAGAAGAAAGGAGATAAAAAGAAATTTTAAAAAATTTAAAAATTATGTGTATATATATATATATATATATATATATATGGTGATTAGAGGCACCCACTTGATTTTGCGTGTATTTTAGTCTCTTAGAAGAAACTACCTCCCAAAATTAAAGAAAGAAAAGAATTATATATATATATATATATATATATATATATATATACACACACACACATATAAATAAAGGTAAACATGATGAAAGGATGGAATATGACTATAAAGATGAACTAAAAAAAATTCTTAAAAAGGAATTGGTAAGATAAGTTGGTTGGAAAAAGAAAGAAAAAGGAAATGGAGAGAATTTGCTCCAGCTGGGGACTAGAACAAAGCTCTGTGCCAGATTTAGGATATATTTTGATATACTTGAAGAAATTGTATCCCAAAATATTTTAGAAGAAAAAAAACTATATGTATAGAAAAAAATAAAGTTAGATACAATGAGGGATAAAATATGACTGTAATAATGAAGGTTTAAAAAGATTTTTTAGAAAGGTATTGTTAAGATAAACTAGTTAAAATACGTTAAAAGAGGAAAAAGGAAACGTTAGAAAAATTAGAATAAGAAAAAAATAAAATCCAAAAAAGTTAATTAACTTTGCATGACTAAAGAATCATGGGGAGAAAGCCATGAATTCTGTGCTTTGCTTTCCCCTCCTCCGGAATTTCACTGTTCTCCTTGATCAGAGAACTTGGTCTTTCCTGGATGCTCTTGCTGATCTTCTGCAGGAGGGGCCCGTTGGGTTGATTCTCACATGTCTTTGCCCAAGGTGGAATTGCAACACCCTTGCCAGGGGCTGAGCTAAGTAATCTGCTCAGGTTTGCTCTCAGGAGCTTTTGTTCCCTGAATGCTTTCCGTAGAGCTTTGGAGGATGGGAATGTAAATGACAGCCTGGAGCTCGGGGCCCCAGTCCTCAATGCACCCTTGGAGAAAAGCGGTTAATCACTCCCATCTCCCTGGTCTCTGGTTGTACTCACCTGGCCTGTAACTGAGAGTTTCTGTCTCTGGCACACTACCCCATTTGGAGTCTCCAAATCCTGCATATTTCCTGCTACACTGCTTTTCTTGTGGAGGAAAGTAGGTCTCACCGGATCTGCCACTTGCTGAGTCCCTGCTCAAAGAGCAGTGGCCTGACAGTGCTGCAGATCAAAGTTTAAGGTAGCCCCAAAGAACTGAGAGCTCATTCCTCAGCTCCTTCTCTGTAGTCAACTTCCCGGCTCTGATACCTGTGAGCTCTGCTACTCTTGGACACCCCTGTTCCTTCTGTGATCCTGATGGACCTGAGACCACACTGTCCCCACGAGGACTCCACACCCGCTTAACCTCTAGAGTGATGTCCCTCAGTGGAGCAGACACCTAAAAGTTTGAATTTTGTGCTTCATTGCTCCACTGCTTGTCGGTAGCTGGCCCCTCCTCCGTGGTCTATCTTCCCATCACTTTGGATTCACTTCTCTGCATGTCCTACCTTTCAGAAAATGTCAATTTTCTGTTTCTAGAATTGCTATTCTTCTTCTCCTTGATCTTCTTTTGGGTTTGTAGGTGTTTAGAATGGTTTTATAACTATCTAGGTGAACTCCTGTGACCTGATGTCATCTCAGTCTGCTACTCCTCTGCCATCTTAACCTCCCCTCCTGTTTCATATTTTCTATTTGTACAATACCTCAAATACAAATGATACTG
The DNA here is from genome assembly GCF_009829155.1 of Mustela erminea. Classification (NCBI taxonomy): domain Eukaryota; kingdom Metazoa; phylum Chordata; class Mammalia; order Carnivora; family Mustelidae; genus Mustela; species Mustela erminea. The sequence goes on along the minus strand of NC_045635.1, from coordinate 108,218,220 downwards.
TTATTTATATGTAGTGGGAGAGATAGAATATGTATATAAGATGATAGATACCACGATATATAACATAAAAGTTAAGAACAAAACTATGGAGCCAGACTGGTTGGCTTTGAATCATCCATGCACTTTACTAGCTGGGTGATCCTGGAAAAGTTATTTAGTTTCTCTGGGATTCAGATTACTCAGATATAAAAGTGAATAATTATAGTAGTTAACTGAAAGTTTGGTTATTACGGTTAAGTGAATTACTATATAGAGAGAGCTTAGTACATGCTTAAAATGTTAGTTATCATTATCATGTGAGAGTATGCCATAAGATAATATGGTCTAGTGTAATGAACAAAAGCTGGAAAGTTAGAAGATCTAGGTTCTAGTTTTGACTGCCACTCACTCACATTGGCCAATTTAAATATCCTCTCTGATTCTTGGTTTTCTAACTATGAAATGAAGTGTAGAACTAAATAATATCTAAAGTTTCTTCCAGCTCTAACGTGCTAGTATTCAATATTGAATATGAGATCCTTCCCCAGTAAAAAGTGGTTTATTTAAAAAGAAAACAATATGTAGAATATAATTAATACCTGCCATGAGATTTTTTCTTCTCCTCCTTTCATTGGCTTTTGATACTCAGAAAAAGAAATCAAACATATAGCAGTTTGCTTTTATGCTTCCTATCTTGATTTTTTTTAAAAGATTTTATTTATTTATTTGACAGAGAGAGATTACAAGTAGGCAGAGAGGCAGGCAGAGAGAGAGAGGAGGAAGCAGGCTCCCTGCTGAGCAGAGCGCCCGATGCGGGACTCGATCCCAGGACCCTGAGATCATGACCTGAGCCGAAGACAGCGGCTTAACCCACTGAGCCACCCAGGTGCCCCCTTATCTTGATTTTTCATCTGACTTCCCATCACCATTATATCAGTGCTCAAACAAATGAAAGCTTTCAAAAATAAAGATCCTTAAAGGCCATTGGTTACAAAATAGCAGAGATGATTGTCTGATACAGAGACTCAGCTCAGTGTATCTTTACTTGTAGATCATTTTTTTAAATTAAAAATGCAGTCTATCCAAGGAGATAGCAATCTTCTTTGTGAAGAGAAACTTTTATTAACTAATCCACTAATTGATATGAAGTTTTAAAGTAACTTTCTTTTTGAGACCTATAAAACAAGATTAATGTAAGCTTGAATCCAGTTACCATTGACAAAAATTTAATAGCGTCCTGTTAACAGCCCAGATGAGAGAGACCATGTACATCTCAATGATCCTTGGTCTTATTTTCATTTTAGTTAATACTCTGACAACTCTCTCTCCCTCCACCATCTCTACTTCCCACAGCAGAATAAGGTAAAAAAGGGTGGCATTTCCCTAGCATTTACTGCCCCTTGGCTTTTTAAACTAGGCTGATCCACTTGTGAACCACATCATAAAGGCTCACAAAGGTTGTTGGACAGCCACTGCAGCCTGGCATAGGTCCAGCTTCCTTGTGCAGGATAGTAGGAAGACTCAGAGTGACATAACTTTCAGGTAAGGAAATGACCTTTGGTTGAGAATATATTTCATCTTACAGTGAGGTATTAGGATGCTGTTTTTACAAGTAAAAAGACAAATATTAATGTTTTATGTGAATTAACCTAATAACAGTTGGGCATGGACTCAGATACACACCATTGTTTATTCATGTCACTAGTCTTTGGAACTATGGATAGAGACTTAAAGGCAAGACTTAATTACATCTAGTGTTTGTACAGAAGAGTGTTATCCATTAATTAATTATCAATTAATCTCACTTTTGCTATTTTCTTCCTTAAATTTTTCTTCTTTTCACGTTCCTTTTTGTTTTTATTCTTTTCCTCTATTGTGTCACTTTTTTCTTTTTTTTTTTTTTTTTGGTACTCTTGTTGTTACTCTTGATTTCTCTAGATAAGTAGTTAAGAGTGGAGATTGGATCCTGCTTTGACCATTCACTTCTTACATGACCCTGGGCAAAAAATTTTATTTACTTATTAGAGAGAGAGAGCACAAGCAAGAGCGAGCATGAGTTGGGTGGAGGGGCAGGGGAAAGGGAAAAGCAGACTCCCTGCTCAGTGTGGAGCCCAATATAGGACTAGATCCCAGGACCTTGAAATCGCAACCTGAGCCAAAGGCAGATACTTAACTGACTGGGCCACCCAGGAGCCCCAAGACAATCTCTTCTTGCTGTAGGTTATCCACCTGTAAACTTGGATAATCACACTTGCTTCATCAGGTTATTTAAAAGATTATATGAGATAATATGCATAAAGTATTTAGTTCTGTGCCTAGCATGTGGTAAACACTTAATTTTAGCATTATTATTTTCTCTTTTCCTTCTTCCTTTTATTTTTTATTTCTACCACATATTTTCATATTATTTTTTACTGAATCTTGTTCTCATCAGTATTGAATCTGATTTCTTCAGCTTTGCTAGTTTTTCTTACCCGTATAGCTCTAAGAAGGTACTTGACAACTTGGACTCTGTGATACGTTTTTCAACCTCTTTCCTCTAACCCTGCCTCCATTTGGAAGTCAGAGTGGTTTTTCTAAAATGCAAATATGACCATGTAATTCTCTGTGATAAATCTGCCTATGGTATATAATATTAAATCCTTATTGTGGAATACAAGGACATACACAGTATGGTTTCTATCATCAATCAGACTTCATCTCTGCCACTGATATAATCTATAAAAATAGGTCACGTGGATGTGCTGGTTCCCAAGAAACCCACACTCAGTTTTCTGAACCATTGCATATCTTCTCCTACTCTTCTACCTAGCAGACACTAGTATAGTCATCAAGATCCAGCCACAAATCTTTCCCCAACTCTCTTATCTGGATTTGATTCTTCTGTTTACTTTCACAGAATTTTGTTTAAAATACTATTACAATGATTATGGCATTCCTTTTTAAAAAGGCTTATTTTAGAGAGAGAGAGTATAAGCCTTAAGAGAGGGGACAGAGGTAGAGAATTTTGAAGAATTCCTGCTGATCACAGAGCCTGTTGTGTGGGGCTCTATCCCACAATATCATAACCTGAGCCAAAACCAAGGGCCAGATGCTTAACTGACTTAGCCACCCAGGTGCCCGATCCCATCACACTCTTAATATGGATCTACCTCTATAGATTGTGAGCCCCTTATTGTGGGGCTGAAGTAGTAAAGTAAAAGTAAGTAAAACAGAGCCTTACTCCTTTTTATTATTTCTGAATCCTATAACTAGCCTGTTACTCAACAAGGAAACATATTCTATTTATAAAACTAGTCTTCAACATGGGGGCTTAAGTGGGTAGGAGAAGAATCAATGAAACAAGATGGGATTGGGAGGGAGACAAACCATAAGTGACTCTTAATCTCACAAAACAAACTGAGGGTTGCTGGGGGGAGGGGGATTGGGAGAAGGGGGGTGGGGTTATGGACATTGGGGAGGGTATGTGCTTTGGTGAGTGCTGTGAAGTGTGTAAACCTGGCGATTCACAGACCTGTACCCTTGGGGATAAAAATATATGTTTATAAAAAAAAAAAAACAACTAGTCTTCTTCATAGATAGAAATGTAGTGAAAAGAAGGGCCATGTGTACCCCAATATTCATAGCAGAAATGGCTACAGTTGACAAACTGTGGAAAGAGTCAAGATGCCCTTCAACAGATGAATGGATAAAGAAGATATGGTCTGTATATACAGTGGAGTATTATGCCTCCATCAGAAAGGATGAATACCCAACTTTTGTATCAACATTGGAGGAAATTATGATGAGTGAAATAAGTCAAGCTGAGAAAGTCAATTATCATATGGTTTCACTTACTTGTGGAGCATAAGGAATAACATGGAGGACATTAGGAAAAAGAAAGGAAAAGTGAATTGGGGGAAATCAGAGGGGGAGACAAATCATGAGAGCCTGTAGACTCTGAGAAACAAACTGAGGGTTTGGAGGGCAGGGGGTTGGGGAGTTAGGTTAGCCTGGTGGTGGTTATTGAGGAAGGTATGTATTGCATTGATCACTGGGTGTGGTGCATAAACAATGAATCTCAAAAGACTGAAAAATAAAATTAAATTAAAAAAATTAAAAAAATTAAAATTAAAATCCTAAAAAAAATAAGTGGTTACAAATGAAACAAACAAACAAACAAACTAGTCTTCTATCAGTTTGGATAAGATTATTGTTTGGTGGGGTGCCTGCGTGGCTCAGTGGGTTAAAGCCTCTGCCTTCAGCTCAGGTCATGGTCCCAGGGTCCTGGGATTGAGCCCCACATCGGGCTCTCTGCTCAGCAGGGAACCTGCTTCCTCCTCTCTCTCTCTCTCTGCCTACCTGTGATCTCTATCTGTCAAATAAATAAAAAAATCTTTAAAAAAAGATTTATGTTTGGAGCTTTTGCCCATATAGCTGATGTGATTTAAGTCAAATTTCATGAAAATATGATTTATATATATATATATATATATATATATATATATATATATATATAATGGAATATTACTTAGCCATAAAAATGAAATTTCATCATTTGCCACAACATGGATGGAGCTAGAGGGTATTATGCTAAGCAAAATAAGTCATAGAAAGACAATTATCATATGATTTCACTCATGCGTGGAATTTAAGAAACAAAACAGAGGATCATAGGGGAAGAGAGATAAAAATAATAAGATGAAATCAGAGAAGGAGAAAAGCCACAAGAGACTCTTAACTAGAGGGAAAAAACTGAAGGTTGCTGGAGGAGAGGTGGGTAGGGGTATGGGGTAACTGGGTAATGGGCATTAAGGAGGGCACTTGATTTAATGAGTACTGGGTGTTATATGCAACTGATGAATCACTAAACTCTACCTCTGAAACTAATAAAAAAAAGATAAGTTAACTTTCATGTCTTTGCCTAATTGCAGATGATCCCACAGAAAAGTTGCATAATGAACCTTACTGAACATCTTTGACAATGGGCAGGTAATTCTAACATATGTAGGACTGTACTATGTGAAGACCAGGGTAGACAAGGATGACATTTTATTTTATTTTATTTATTTTATATTATTAAAATATTTTTTGGATCTTTTGTTTATTCTTTCTTTTAAGTAAGCTCTATACCCTATGTGGGACTTGAACACACAATCCCAAGATCAATAGTCAAATGTCTTACTGACTGAGCCAGCTAGGCAGCCCAAGGATGAACTTTTAATCCCCTTTTTATCTAAATTTGGGACTCTATTTTAACAAGGCATGGAATTAGTAGGTCTTGGGAAGTGCTTGAAAATTTTGATTGATTATTCCTTTGATTACCTTTCTTTTTGGTGTTTTCTGATAATAGGATAAATGTTAAGAAATTTCTTATGTGTTTCTGATTTGGAGGAGGGCATGGGTGAGGGATGGTATTTTGTCTTTCAGTTTTGCTCACATACTGGCCTCCTTTCAGATTTGAAGGGCTGCTCTTTTTGCTTTTTGGTTTTACATCTGAGTCATTACCTGGCTGGCTTATGAGTAATTTTCCAGTGGGAATTAAATATAATATTTCCATTCTATCAGGACTTAAGGAAACAATCCTAAGAAAAAGAGAGCTAAAAAACTTTGGGTCAACAAATTTTAAAGCACATACATACAGAGGTCTCTGGGTTCTAAAGGAAGAGTAGAATCTGGATATGGGATTGTTGGCTATCACTGATGCTAGTAGAAGGTGATAAACTGGAATTGATTTCTGCAGGAAATAATGAAGAAAATAGCTGGGGACAAGAAGAAAGACTTAGCTATGTCTCCAGGAGAGATACAAAATGCCCCTGGAAGTCTGAGGACTGAGACAAAGAGCTAAATGCAGTGGGAGACAAAATGAGAGAAAAAGAAATATACATGTTTATTTGCTGACCAGTGAACAATGAAGAGAGAGAAAGAATAAATAAGGAAATGGAAATGTAGAAGTAGGAAAGTCCCAACAAACTGCCTGATTTCAAAGTTGGCATTTTGGCAAATACTCCAAACTCAGTTAAACAATATCCAAGAACCTTGGCACCTATAGGAATCTGGGCATCCTTAAAAAATACATTCATCCCAAGAGGAAGGAGATTATGGTTGACTCATGGAGACACTATTAATTTTGAATGAAATTCCATTTCATCTGAACAACTGCTGCAAGCAGGCCAGGCAAATGTTTGATGAAATGAGCTACATGTGAGAATTACAAGATCCAGACAGTCTTTGTTTTATCAATAAACCTCTGTGTGAGATTGGGCATGTCACTTCTCTCTCTTTTTCCTCTCCTTTAAAAATGAAATATATTAAACTTTAACCTATATTCCTCAAGGCTGGTTGTGAGAATCAAATGATCTAGAAATGAAAATTATGATTACAGAGGCCTCTGTCAGGTTACTGGGCTCAGATCCTAGATTTAAGCTCTATTGCCATTATCTAGAAGTGGCACTTTTTCTCCAGAAGGATACCAGAGGATCATCACAGATTAAGCAGTAATGGCCTCAATCTCTTCATCTACAGGCCAACAACAACACTAGCAATTGTGTGTATAAGATGGCTTTAAATGTTAGAAATGATAAAGCCATGCATTTCCTATGGTATTCATTATGAAAGCATTATACACCTCAAAGGTCAGGACTGTCCTCTAAGCACATTCTGTATGGTTCCAGGAGAAATAAAACAGAAATAAACAAACTCAGTAGCCTTAATCCCTAAAGCCAAATTCATTACAAGCAGAGAGCACAAATTGAACTGCTAGAAGTAAGGAGTGTGGGGGCATGTCCTGAGATGTTTACATTTTGCTGAACGAAGAAAAGAAATTCCATCTTTTTTTCCCCCCTGCATACAAAAATGGTATACTTTGGATCCAGTAGCAATCTTCTGGAACTAGTTTCCTGCTTCTTTTTGTTATCCAGATGAATCCTTGGAACTCCCATTTCAGAAGCTTCTGCCCTCCCACTAGTCCTCAGACATGGTGGTGCAGTGAAACGTAGAGCCACACTATCATTTCAGAGTGGTAGGGGTAACCTCAGCAGCCTTCTCTACCTATTCAAATATCTCTGGAAAAAGATGGGATCTTCAGGGAATTTGGAGTATCTCAAGCCTAGGTTGGATTTTCTAAAGGAAGTGAAATACCTTCGTGGGTCAGAGGGTAGTAATTGACTAGTGCCTGATGTGTTTCCCTTGACTGCAGGAGTAAGAGGGTTTTGAAGTGCAAAAATGTTTTTTTTCCTAATTATTTTGGGGGTAAAAACACTTAAATTTTTAAGTGAACAATATAGTGCTTTTTTAAAAAAATTAATTTCATTTTTTCAGTGTTCCAAGATTCATTGTTTTGCACCATAACCAGTGCTCCATGCAATACATGCTCTCCTTAATACCCACGACCAGGCTCACCTAATGCCCCAACCCCCACCCCTCCAAAACCTTCAGTTTGTTTCTCAGAGTCTACAGTCTCTCATGTTTCATCTTCCCCTCCGATTTCTCCCAATTCACCTTTCCTTTCCTTCTCCTAATGTCCTCCATGTTATTTCTTATGTTCCACAAGTAAGTGAAACCATATGATAATTGACATTCTCTGCTTGACTTATTTCACTCAGCATAATCTCCTCCAGTTCCGTCCATGTTGATACAAAAGTTGGGTATTCATCCTTTCTGATGGAGGCATAATATTTCATTGTATATATGGAGCACATCTTCTTTATCCATTCATCTTTTGAAGGGCATCTCGGCTCCTTCCACTGTTTGGCTATTGTGGACATTGCTGCTGTGAACATTGGGGTGCATGTGCCCCTTCTTTTCACTACATCTGTATCCTTGAGGTAAATACCCAGTAGTGCAAATGCAGGATCATAGGGTAGCTCTATTTTTAATTTCTTAAGGAATCTCCACACTGTTTTCCAAAGTGACTACACCAACCTGCATTCCCACCAATGGTGTAAGAGGAGTCCCCTTTCTCCACATCCTCTCCAACACTTGTTGTTTATTGTCTTCTTAATTTAGGCCATTCTAACTGTTGTAAGGTGGTATCTCAATGTGGTTTTGATTTGAATCTTCCTGATGGCTAATGATAAACATTTTTCATGTGTCTGTTAACCATTTGTATGTGTTCTTTGGGGAAGTATCTGTTCATGTCTTCTGCCCATTTTTTGACATTTTTAACTTTTTTTTTTTTTTGAGTGTTGAGTTTGAGAATTCTTTATAGATCTTGGATATAGCCCTTTGTCTGTAGTGTCTTTTGTGAATATCTTCTCCCATTTCACGGGTTTCCCCTTTGACCCCATGCACAAGAAGGGAAATAATCAAGATTAGAACAAAGATCAATGAGTTAGAAACTAGAGATATGGTAGAACACATCAATAAAACTAGAAGCTGGTTCTTTGAAAGAATCAATAAGATCGATAAACCACCCGCCAAACTAATCCAAAAGAAAAGAGAGAGAATTCAAATTAATAAAATTATGAATGAAGGGGGGAGAGATCATGACTAACACTAAGGAAATACAAACAATCATCAGAAATTATTATCAACAGTTATATGCCAATAAGTTAAGCAACCTGGACAAAATGGATGCATTCCTGGAAACCTATAAACTTCCAAGACTGAAACAGGAAGAAACTGACAACCTGAATAGACCCAATATCTAATAATGAGATTGAAGCAGAGACCAAAAATGTCCCAAAAAACAAGACCCCAAGACCTCACGAATTCCTGGGGAATTCTACTAAGCATTCAAAAAAGAAATAATATCTATCCTCTTGAAGCTTTTTCAGAAAAACAGAAAAAGAAAGAAAACTTCTAGACTATTTCTGTGAAGCCAGCATTACCCTGATCCCCAAACCAGGTAAAGACCCCATCAAAACTGAGAAATTCAGACCAGTATCCCTGATGAATATGAGTGTCAAGATTCTCAACAAGATCCTAGCTAATAGGATCCAAGTGCATTAAAAAGTTTACCCAACATGACAGGTGGAATTTATCCCTAGGTTGCAAGTGTGCTTCATCATTTACAAATCAATGAGATAGAACAAATCAATAAGAGAAGAGAGAAGAACCACATGATCCTCTCAATGGATGCAGAAAAGCCATTTGACAAACTACAGCATCCATTCCTGATTAAAACGCTTCAAAGTATAGGGATAGAGGGAACATTTCTCAACTTCATAAAATCTATCTGTGAAAAACCCACAGCGAATACCATTCTCAATGGGGAAAAGCTGACAGTCTTCCCTTTGAGATTAGGAACAGGACAAGGATGCCCACTTTTGCCACTGTTGTTCAACATAGTATTAGAAGTCGTAACATCAGCAGTCAGACAACAAAAAGAAACAAAATGTGTTCAGATTGGAAAAGAAGAAGTCAAACTCTCTGTCTTCACAGATGACAAGACACTTTATATGGAAAACCCAAAAGACTCCATCCCCAAACTACTAGAACTCATACAGCAATTCAGGAATGTGGCAGGATACAAAGTCAATGTACAGAAATCAGTTGCTTTCTTATAAACTAACAATGAAAATATAGAAAGGGAAATTGGAGAATTGATTCTACTTACTGTAGCATCAAGAACTGTAAGATACCTGGGAATAAAACTAACCAAACAAAAGAGGCAAGGGATCTGTACACGAGGAACTACAGAACACTCAAGAAAGAAATTGGAGAAGACATAAAAAGATGGAAGACCATTCCATGTTCATGGATCCGAAGAATAAATATTGTTAAAATGTCTATACTGCCCAAAGCAATCTATGCTTTCAATGCCATCCCAATCAACATTCCACTGACATTTTTCAAAGTTCTGGAACAAAACAATCCTAAAATTTGTAGGGAATCAGGAAAGACCCCGAATTGCTAAGGAAATGTTGAAAAAGAAAAAGAAAACTGGGGGTATCATGTTGCCTGATTTCAAGCTTTACTACCAAGTTTTAATCACCAAGGCAGTACGGTACTGGCACAAAAACAAACACATAGACAATGGAACAGAGTAGAGAGTCCAGTAATGGGCCTGCAATTCTATGGTCAAATAATCTTCAACAAAGCAGAAAAAAATATCCAGTGGCAAAAAGATAGTTTCTTCAATAAATGGTGCTGGGAAAATTGGACACCTATGTGTAGAAGAATGAAACTTGACCATTCTCTTACACCATACACAAAGATAAACTCAAAATGGATGAAATACCTCAAGATGAGGCAGGAATCTATGAAAATCATAGGCAGTAACCTCTTCAACATTAGCTACACCAATTTCTTTCAAGACATGTCTCCAAAGAAAAAGGAAACAAAAGTGAAAATGAACTTTTGGGACTTCATCAAGATAAAAGGCTTCCGCAAAGCAAGATAAAAGGCTTCTGTACAGCTATATAGTGTTTCTTATTATAGATCCAATGTTGTACAACAGATCTCTAGAGCTTACACATCTTGCTTAACTGAAACTTCATGGCTATTGATTAGTAACTCCCCATTTCTTCCTCCTCCAGCCCTGGTCACCACTATTCAACAGTTTGATTTTGACTATTTTAGATACCTCATTTAAGTGGAATCATGCAGTATTTGTTTTTCTGCGATTGGCTTATTTTAGTTAGCATAATGTCCTCAAGGTTCATCTGTGTAGCTATATTTTGCAGAATTAGCTTTTTTTGAAGGCTTAGTAATATTTTAAAAAAGGCTTAATAATATTACAATGTATGTATGTACCACATTTTCTTTTCATTTTTCTCAGTTTTATTCCTTTATTTGGCAATCAGCATTAGTTCTTATCTACATTAATTATCTGTAGATTTTTGAAAGTGGTGACTGGTACATAGGCAAGCACCTTATAGACCTTGTTTGGTGAATCTTCATTCTTGTTGCAATTATGGACAACCACACAAGGATATGGCATGGAAAATTCCTTATTACTCTGGTCCAGACAACTTTTTCAAGCCTGGTGTCAATGTGCACATCTGGAGTTCCCATATCCTTCATGGAAAATTTTGGGATCCCTTTGAGGGCCTGAGGAGCATGCTTCTTGAAACCCACTCCATGGATGTGCTTGTGAATGCTGATACTTTTTTTTATGATCACTACCTCAATGATGGCAGAAAAGCCCTTCTTCTTGCCACCCTTTGCAGGAGCCATTCTGCTAGGCCTTGGTTGCAAAGCATACCACATTTTCCTTATTCATTCATCTGTCCATAGACATTTTTACCTCTTGACTGTTTTGATTAGTGCCACAATGAATATGGAAGTGCCAAAATTCTGATTCTGAAACTTTGAGATTCTGATTTCAATTCTTTTGGGTAAATATTCAGATGTGGATTACTGGTCTATAAGGAAATTCTTATTTTTAATTTTATGAGAACCTCTATACTACTTTCCACAGTGTTAGCACCATTTTGCAATTGCACCAACAGTGTTTAAGGGTTTCAATTTCTCCACATCCTTGCCAATGCTTCTTCTCTTTTCTATTTTTCATGATAACCATCCTGACAGATGTGTGATGATATCTTATTGTAGTTTTGCTTTGCATTTCCCTGATGATTAGTAACACTGAGTAATTTTTTTTCACGTACCTTTTGGCCTTTCTATGTCTTCTTTGAAGAAATATCCAAGGTCCTTAGCCCACTTTTCTTTTTTGCAGAGGCTTTAACCCACTGAGCCACCCAGGCGCCCCCCTCTTAGCCCACTTTTAAATTGGATTATTAGCTTTTAAAAATTTGTTTGTTTTGCTATTGAGTTGTAGGGGTTCCTACATATTTTGAAGATTAACCCCTTATCAGATCTATCTTTTGAAAATATTTGCTCTCACTCCATAAGATGTGTTCTCACTCTGATTGTTGTTTTCTTTGCTGTTCAAAAGCTTTTTTATTTGATGTAATCCTATTTGTTTACTTCTGTTGTTTTTACTTTTGCTTTTTATGTCTAATCCATGAAATCATTGCCAAGACCAAAGTCATGATGCTTTCCCCTAGGTTTTCTTCTAAGAGTTTTACAGTATTGGGTCTTATGTTTAAGTCTTTAACTCATTTTGTTAACTTTTGTGTATCAGGTAAGATCAAAATCCAGTTTCATTCTTTTGCATGTGGCTATCCACTTTTTGCAATGCCATTTTTTGAAGGAAGTGTCCTTTGACCATTGTGTATTTTTGGCACCTCTGTCAAAGATCAGTTGACTATATATGCATGGACTGTTTTCTGGACTCTCAATTCATTTACAGTGGTCTATATATCTGTTTTTGTGCCAGTACAATACTCTTTTGATTATTGTAGCTTTGTAATACATTTTATAATCAGAAAGTATTTTGCCCCAGCTTTGTTCTTTCTCAATACTGATTTGGCTATTCATGGTCTTTTGTGGTTTCATATAAATTTTAGAATTCTCTATATTTATAAATAATGGTACTTTATAGTGATTTCATTAGATCTGTAGATTTCTCCAGATAGAATGGATATTTTTCACAATATTAAGTTTTTCAATCAATGATCACAGAACATATATCCATTTGCCTATGTCTTTAATTTCTTTCATCAAAGTTTTATAATCTTAACAGGTTAGTAACTAGTATGGAGTTTGAATCAGTAATCAAAAATCCTGGTAAAGTCTCTCATGGTTCTTCTCCCACTCCAACTAACATAACAACAGCACCATCAACAACAAAAATCCTTGTAAAGAAAATCCAGGACCAGGTGGCCTTCTGGGTGAATTCTATCAAACACTTAATGAAAAATAATGACAATCCTTCTCCAATTATTAAAGAGGAGGAAATACTTCCAAACTCATTTTATGAGGCCAGCATTACCCTGATTCCAAAGCCAAACATAACAGCACAAAAAAAGAAAACTATAGCTCCTTATCTCTAATAAATATAGAAATCTTCACCAAAATACTACAGAACCAAATCAAATAGCATGTTAAAAGGATCATACACCATTACCAAATGGGACTTGCCTCTGATGTGCAAGGATTCAACATACAAAAATCAATTAATGCAAAACACAATATTAACAGAATAAAAATCACATTTGTCTTAATAGATTTACCAAAACATTTGATGAAATTTATTATCTGTTCATGATAAGAACTCTTAACAAACTAGGAATAGATGGGAAACATCCCAACATAAAAAAGGTCATATATAGGGACACCTGGGTGACTCAGTGGGTTAAAACCTCTCCCTTCAGCTCAGGTCATGATTGAGCCCTGCATCGGGCTCTCTGCTCAGTGGGGAGCTTGCTTCCTCCTCTCTCTCTCTCTGCCTGCCTCTCCACCTACTTGTGATCTCTCTCTCTTTCTGTCAAATAAATAAATAAAATCTTAAAAAAAAGGTCATCTATAACCCAAAGCTTGCTGATACCATTATATTCAACAGATAAAAGTAAAAGCTTTTTCTCTATGATCAGGGATAAGACAAAGATGCCCACTCTCACCACTTATATTTAAATTAATATTAGAAGTCATAGAGCAAGTACTCAAGAAAAAGAAATAAAAGGAACCCACATTAAAATGAGGAAGTAAATGGGGCACCTGGGTGGCTCAGTGGGCTAAGTCTCTGCCTTCAGCTTGGGTCATGATCTCAGGGTCCTGGGATTGAGCCCCACATCGGAATCTCTGCTCAGCGGGGAGCCTGCTTCCTCCTCTCTCTCTCTCTCTGCTTGCCTCTCTGCCTACTGTGATCTCTCTCTGTCAAATAAATAAAATCTTTAAAAAAATGAGGAAGTAAAATTATCCCTGTTTGCAGATGTCATTATCTTATGTAAACTCTAAAGACCCCATTAAGTAGAACTGTTAGAACTAATAAATTCACTAAAGTTGAAGGATACAAAATGAACATACAAGAGTTAATTACTTTTCCATACACTAACGATATGCTATTTGAGAAAGAAATTAAAGAACAATCCCATTTACACTAGCATCAGAAAGAATAAAGTACTTAATAATGTTTTTAATATAGTCAAATTTATAGCTTTGGATAAAGTTATAGTTAGAATTTTTCAGCTAAGTTTATAAGTGGATTATTGAATGTTTTATTCCAGTTTTTTGTGTTTTTTTAATATTTTAATTTTTAATTCATTTGGAGCGTATCCTGATGTATACATGAAGTATGGTTCCAATTTAACTTTTGCAGATAACTATTCAGTTGTCAAGAATTATTTATTGAACAGGTTTCCCCATGCATTATGGTTTATTTCTAGACTTTATATTCTTTTTCAATTATCTGCTTATTTGTAATCTGTATTACAGTTTTGATTATCATAATTTTAAAATAAATTTGGATATATGATATGTCTGTCCCTTACTCACAGTTCTTATTTTTTCAGAGTTTTCTTCTCACCTGAGGAGTCTTGTTTATTAAATTTTATGTGAGTTCTAGAAACTACTTCTCTTGTTTTCCCTACAACAAAAAATGCTAACTTTATTCAGACATGTTAAATTTATAAAATAACTTAGGAGCGGTTGCAATTATAATGAAATTAAGTTTACATATCTAAAACGTCTTGTGTATGCAAGGTTTTGGAATTTTATGTTCTCTTTATCCTCTCTAAAATGATCTGTTCTTTAACTATCTGTTCCATTTTCATTTTATATTATTTTACTTTTAGAGGAGTGAAGAGGCAGGTCTTTGACAACTTTTCCTAATTCCTTAGTGGAAATCAGCTTGTTTGGATTTTTCTCTTTTCTAGCGTCAGTTTTGATAAATTACACTTTTATAGAAAATTACTCACTTCATCTTGGCTTGCATTTTTATATAAGTGGCCTCGTAATTAAAGCAAAATCTAATCTTTTAGCAGTTGTTTCTTTAACAAACTCCCAAATTTTAGTGGTCTAACAGAGTAAAAATGTCCTATGCATACGGAACCCAGTATAGGTATTTCTGGTAATTGGGCAGACTTCTATGTCCTAGTTAGGTCCCCAGACTCCTTCTATTGTATGGCTTTGTCATCTACAATGACCTCTGAATCTTTTTTTCTTTTTTTTGACTGAATCATCTGTCTCCTACTGACAGCTATGAGATGAAAAAGTAGGGACAGATGGAAGGGTTTTGTGGTTGTGTGGTGTATATCAATTATACCCACTATCCATTGTCCAGAACACAATCATAGGCTCATATTTCACTATAAGTAAGCCTTGGAAGTGTAAGGTAGCTTTTTGTCCATAAAGGAAAGGAAGTAGATTTTGGCGAACACTTTGCTGTCTCTACCATACCGGTTTCTCTAAAAATTGAATATATAAAAATTTTTTGTTTTGTTTTGATTTTATAATAATTCCTAGGAGTGGATATGGGAAGATGTTGAAATTATGATTCCTTGATGTAATTGGAAACCTAAATAACAGTGAATAAGGAGATGGACTTGAATGTAAGACAGACACAGACTCAAGTTTCAGTTCTATGCCAGTGAGATGTTCTTACCCAAGTTGTGTAATGGAGTATAATAATGGAACCTACCTCAAAGTGTTGTGAAAAGTCAATGAAAAGATTAGTGTAAAGTTATTAATTTTGGAACTGACAGTATTGTTATGATTAGTAATAATAGTAGCATCATGTTGTTAAGCAGAAAACAAGTTGGTCTGTGAGGAGTTAGAGGCATGAGAACAGATGCAGTTAAGATATATGTGGGCTGAAATAGGTAAATGCCCATTCGGAAGTAGCAATTGAAGAGGCAATGGTTTTCTATAAACCTTTATAACATTGATCAATACAGTAAGCCTTCTTTTAACCTTCAGAGGCTCTGTGTGGGAACACAGTCTTGCTCAGGCCTTACTTTTATGTTGTATGTTTTAGAAAACTTCTTGGATTGCTGCTGTTTGATTCTAGGCCATGTCTCCACCAGAGATCTCTGGGCAGTTAAATCTTAATTCAACGTTTTCTTCTACCTGATCATTATATGTTAAACTACATGCTACTCACTATCACATCATATCCCTTCCCTCCTTTAAACTCTGTATACAGAGTCACATCTCCAGTAAACCTGTCTTAATTGGTAGCATGGTTATTCTTCTTCCTCATTGACTGTACTTTTTCCCAGAAAATATCCTTCAGTAGACTTTCTGATTATGCACTTTCCAGTTCCTGGAGAAGAAAAATCAACCTTTACTTGTATTTATGTACTTGGGCAAAAATTAGATTTTCAGGTTCTCAGGGACATAGACAAGGGAACTTTTTCATATTCTATTTTCTTTGTGTCCCCTAAAGAGTACCTAAAATTGATTTTTCACACAGTGGCCATTTGGGGGCAATTTGAACTTTTAACTAACCATTTCATTATATCCCTAGAGCACTGTCAACTTCTTCAAGGAAAGAAGTAAAAACAATGCTTGTACTTTCTGCTGTTTCTCTAAAGGAGAGAGAGGTGATAAAGGACCAAGAAATTTGTCAGAAATTTTCTTAAAACTGTTCACAAAGCCTGTGAAAAGATACATGAGGCAGAGTCCAGGAACACTGAAAATAAGAGCTTCCAGTTGTTCTTTCCCATGGAGTCATTGGCAGTACTATTTTATCAGCATCAATATGTGATAATATGCACAGAGTGTTGTCATCCAGGGAAGCTAGCTTGAGTCTTGGTGTCTAAAATTTCTTAGGGCTCCGTGGTTGTCTGCCCATATGATGGACCCTTACTTTCTAGGCCCTCCAGAGATAGAACTGATACTGCATAGAGGACCTTTAGTCTCCATTCCCTTTTGAAGTAAAGTGCACACTGCATAGCCCAAAGTCACTGTCCATAAATCACATTTTTAGTCTGTCCAGTGGCCAAGGTCTCCAGGTAAAGATACTCTTGTTGGACATGATATTCCAGGGGTTTAGAGATTACCTCCCAGAAACCAAGGGCAAAGGCCAGACTTATTTCTGAGCAAGTTTACATTCTTTAAAGATTCGTTATCTAGTCGGAATCTCCTCTTGATTCTGTACCAGCAGGTGGAATGCTAAGGCTGAAACCACTGAGGAAGCTGCTATTATTTTTATATTACAGAAAGGAGATAGTGACGTAAGCACATAAAATACTGTTTAGTGGTCTGGCATTCTGTTACTTTGCTTAGTTTATCTTGTTTTTGTTGTAGGGCTGTCCAAGTCTAATCACAAGCAGGATAGGTAGTATTTATGTGTTGTGATATAAAAGACAGAAAAAGAAATACCATAACAACAAAATTGTTCCTTCATATGTCAAAGGCACAGATCAGAATCAAATGAGCTCTTAACATTTTTTCATGTGTCTATTAGCCATCTGTATGTTTTCTTTGGAGAAGTGTCTGTTCATGTTTTCTGCCATTTTTTGACATGATTATCTGTTTTTTGGGTGTTAAGTTTGAGGAGTTCTTTATAGATCTTGGATACCAGCCCTTTGTCTGTAGTGTCATTTGTGAATATATTCTCCCATTCCGTGGGTTGCCTCTGTTTTGTTGACTGTTTCCTTTGCTGTACAGAAGCTTTTGATCTTGACAAAGTCCCAAAAGTTCATTTTTGCTTTTGTTTCCTTTGCCTTTGGAAACAGGTCTTGAAAGAAGTTGCTGTGGCCAATGTTTAAGAAGTTACTGCCCATGTTCTCCTCTAGGATTTTGATAGATTCCTGCCTCACATTGGGGTCTTTGATCCATTTCATGTTTATCTTTGTGTATGGTATAAGAGAATGGTCAAGTTTCATTCTTCTATACATAGCTGTCCAATTTTCCCAGCACCATTTATTGAAGAGACTGTCTTTTTGTCACTAAATTTTTTTTTCTACTTTGTCAAAGATTAGTTGACCATGGAGTTGAGCATCCATATCTGGGCTCTCTATTATGTTCCACTGATCTATGTTTCTGTTTCTGTTCCAGTACCATGCTGTCTTAGTGACCATAACTTTGTAATATAGCTTGAAATCAGGTAACGTGATGTTGCCAGTTTTATTTTTGTCTTTCAACATTTCCTTAGCAATTTGTGGGCTTTTCTGATTCCATACATATTTTAGCATTGTTTGTTCCAGCGCTTTGAAAAATGCTGGTGAAATGTTGATTGGGATGTCATTGAAAGTATAGATTGTTCTGGGCAGTATAGACATTTTAACAATGTTTATTCTTCTGATCCATGAGCATGGAATGCTTTTCCATCTTTTTGTGTCTTTCTCAATTTTTTTCATGAGTGTTCTGTAATTCCTCAAGTATGGATCCTTTACCTCTCTGGTTAGGCTTATAAGGTATCTTATGGTTCTTGGTTCTATAGTATATGGAATTGATTCTCTAATTTCCCTTTCTATATTTTTATTGTTAGTGTGTAAGAAAGCAACTGATTTCTGTGCACTGACTTTGTATCCTGCCAATTACACATATACAATGGAATATTATACAGCCAGCAGAAAGGATGAATATCCAGCTTTCATATCAACATGGATGGGACTGGAAGAGATTATGCTGAGTGAAATAAGTGAAGCAGAGAAAGTCAATTATCGCATGGTTTCACTTATTTGTGGAGCATAAGGAGTAACATGGAGGACATTAGGAGAAGGGAAGGAAAAGTGAGTTGGGGTAAATCGGAGGGGGAGAGGAAGCATGAGAGACTATGGAGTCTGAGAAACTGACTCAGGGTTTTGGAGGGGTGGGGGAGGGGGGATGGGTGAGCCTGGTGGTGGTTATTAAGGAGACCACATATTGCACGGAGCACTAGGTGTGGTGCATAAACAATGAATCTTAGAACAGTGGGGAAAAAAAAAACAACCAACCATACAAACAAACAAACCCAAGTGATCATCTAGTTCAGGTGTTGTCAGACTGTCTTGGGGTCAAATCTGCCTCTCTGCCAAATTACATTCAAATTGTAATTTGAACAGCCATGTCCCATTCATTTATGTATTGTCTGTGGCTGCTTTCATGCTACAGTGGCAGAACTGAATAGTTGTGATAGAGACTGGATGACTGCAAATACTTCACTAGGGACTGCCTGGGTGGCTCAGTGGGTTAAGCCTCTGCCTTCAGCTCAGGTCATGATCTCAGCGTCCTGGGATTGAGTCCCGCATTGGGCTCTCTGCAAGGCAAGGAGCCTGATCATTCCTCTCTCTTTCTACTTGTGATCTCTCTCTGTCAAATAAATAAAATCTTAAAAATAAATACTTCACTGTCTGGCCCTTTACAGAAAAAAAGTTTGCTGACCTCAGGTGAACTATATCTTAATGCAGATGGAGTAATTGAAGTCCAAATTGGAGAAATATTATTAAATTAGGCAAATAACTACTCTGCTTTATATTGGACACTATTGAAGGCAATTGAGATACATCAGGAAACAAAAAAGATAAAAATTTCAGATTAATTAACAGATAAAATTTCAGATTAATTATACTAACAATTATACTAACATATTATTGTTAGCAATTTATAATGCCATGGAAAAAGAATAGCAGGTTAAAGGGGAATTGGGAGTGTGAAGTGGGAAGAGTCAAAACTTTAAATAAGGTGATGAGAGTAGGCTTCACTGAGAAGTTGAGATTTTAGAAAAGATTTGAAAAGGGTAGGGTGAGCATTGGAGACACCTAGGAGAAAACATTTTCAGGCAGAGGTAAATGCTCATCCAATGCCTGATCAGAGATGTTCCAGCAACAGACAAGCTGAATGAAGTAAAGTGAGTGAGGAGGAAGATAGTAGGAGAAGAGGGAAGTGAGGCAATGGAATGCCAGATGCCACTGGGTTTGTAATGCTATTGGAAAACTATGAGTAAAATGAGGGACAAATGTGGATTATGAGCAGATAAGTGACAGCTGACTAGGATTAATATTTTAGCTTCATTGTTGAAGATAGTTAAGGGAGTGAAAGTGAAAGTAAATGATCCATGTGATGCTTATTATTTTTTTTTTTACCAACTTGGCTAAGGCATACCCAGATAACTGGTAAAAAATTATTTCTGGATGTGTCTATGAGGGTGTTCAGGAAGAGATTGAGATTTGAATTGGCAGAATGAGTAAAGATTTTCCCTCATGATTATGGTGGACATCATCTAGTTGGTTGAGGGCCTAAGTAGAACAAAAGAGCAGAAGAAGGGGAAATTTACTTTCTCTGCTTGAGCTAAGACATTCATCTTCTGCCCTCAGGCATTGACACTCCTGATTCTCAAGCCTTCGAATCTAGTCTGAGACACTAGTCCTCTCATTCTCTAGTCTTCAAGCGAGGACTGGAACTACACCACCAGCATTCCTGGGCCTCAGCTTACAGATGGCAGATCATGAAACTGCACCTCCATAATAAGGTAAACCAATCCCTCATAATATGCTTCTTCCTGTATATCTTATATATTTCTTGTTGGTTCTGTTTCTCTGGAGAACGCTGACTAATCAAGCCAGTTATGAAGTTATGATAGTAAGCTAGCCTAGAGATGATGTTGGCTTCTTTTTAGCAGTGGATGAGATGAGAAGTTATCACATCCTAGATTTATTTAGACAGTAGAACCAAACAAGATTTGCTAAATGGTTGGCTGTGGGTATAAGAAATAGAGAGAAGACAAGGTTTTTTGGACTGAGCACCTGGAAGAATGGAGATGTCAAAGTCATACAGGAAGTTGGTAGAAGAGCAAGGTCTTGAAGCCAAGCCCTCTAATTCCCTCTAACACCCCTCTAAATCCCAATTTGATTGTGCTTTCCCAAGGAATGCTAATATGACTTTCAGACAATGGAAACCAGCTCAATGCATGTGTAGCTGCAGCAATATGCAAATGATAAATAATAAGTCTCAAAGCTAAATCTTGTACAGAGTATCACTACTACCAGGTTTATTTACAGGTTTATCTCTCTGAGTACAGGAGAGGGAAAATTTCCTATTTAGCTCGGGCTCATTAAAAAGTCTCTCCTTGACCAGCTTTGATAAGGAGAAGAAAACAAACATAATGGCTCCACTTGAATATCATAAGATAATAAATATTCCAAGTGAGCATAATTGTTTTTAACCTTTATGCCAGGTACAATAAATGTCAAATGGAAAGATAACCTAGCACTCTCCTGAAACAGTTTAAATAATAGGCCCCAGTTTGCTTTAATGGGAACTTACCCAGTAGATACACTCATATAACAAATGAGAAATCCCTAATGAGACTTGCATTATTTCTATTGGCTTTTATGCCATCCTTAATTGATTGCCATCATGCACAGCTAATTAAGAGCATGATAATCTGACTGAGGTATTTTAAGCCAGTGCAATGGTGCCTGCTTTAAAACAATGACTTTAAGAAACCCACATCAAGGTGGCTGGCAGGTTACTCTATAGCTGGTGACTCCCCCATTAGAAAGCATGATCCTTTGTTGGTATGTTTTCTTTACCCAGTAAATGCAAACATGCACATGTACATGAATGTTCATAGCAGCCTTTTTTGTAAGTGGAAAAACCTAGAAAAATGTGAATGTACATATAATATGTATAAATATATTAGGAAAAATCATGCAATGAATGAAAACGAGTAAGCCACAGCTATACACATCAACATGGGTACATCTAAAAATCATGCCCTTTGGGGCACCTGGGTGGCTCAGTGGGTTGAGCCTCTGCCTTTGGCTTGGGTCAGGATCTCAGGGTCCTGGAACTGAGCCCCATATCGGGCTCTCTGCTCAGCAGGGAGCCTGCTTCCCCCCCACCCCCCACCTGTTTATGATCTCTATCTGTCAAATAAATAAATAAAATCTTAAAACCATCATGCCACTTACCAAAAAAATAGCATGCCATAGATAAATACAGAGTATAATTTTAGTTTAATGTCTAAAAATTGAAAAAAATTAAATGGTATATCTTTTAGAGATATGGATTTGAGTGATAAAACTACTTTTAAAAAGTGAGAGAATGATTAACAAAATATTCAGGATAGGTGAAAGGATGGGGAGATAATTAGAAGAAACATAAAGAAGGTTTCAAATATTGGGAATGTGCTCTTTAGTTTTGAGAATTTAAAAACTATTATAAAAGCAATACATGGCTATCATAAACTGTGGAACAATACAGAAGAATATAAGATCAGGAATAGAGTTGTCCCTTTTCCTCTTCTCTAAAATTCCATTTAAGAGATGAAAAGAGTGGGGCACCTGGGTGGCTCAGTGGGTTAAAGCCTCTGCCTTCGGCTCAGGTCATGATCTCAGGGTCCTGGGATGGGGTCCTGCATCGGGCTCCCTGCTCTACAGAAGGCCTGCTTCCCCCTCCCCCTCTGCTTGCCTCTCTGCCTACTTGTGATCTCTCTCTCTCTGTCAATAAATAAATAAAATATTTTTTAAAAAAAGAGATGAAAAGAGCATTGTCAATAATTTGGGATACATCCTTCTAGATTAGTGGTTCTCAGTGTGATCCCTGGACTGGCACTATGTGCATCACCTGGAAACTTGTTAGAAATGCAAATTATCAGCTCAATCCCAGATTTGCTGATTTAGAAATTCTAGAGATGTGGCTGTGCTATTTGTATTTTAACAAGTCTCTGGGTGGTTATCAACCATGGTTGAAAAATAATAGAAACACCAGAGAAACATTGAAAAACAAAATGCTAGTGCCCAGGTTTTACCTCCAGAGATTTTTAAAAAGCTCCTCCAGTAATTATAATGTGTTGACAGAGTTAAGAGTCATTGGTTTAGGCTTTCTATATACATATACATGTGTAAAACATATACATATACATGATATATATATTATTATTGAAAAGTGTAAGATACAGATTTTTTCACACATATAAATATATATATGAGAGAATCTTGGGCATCTTTCACTTTTCACTAATAATATATCAACAAATATCTGTTTTCTTTTTTAGAACAGTGGTTCTTTTTTTTTTAAAGATATCTATTATTTTATTTGACAGAGAGAGAGAGAGATCACAAGTAGGCAGAGAGGCAGGTGGAGAGAGAGGAGGAAGCAGTCTCCTTGCCGAGCAGAGAGCCCGATGCGGGGCTTGATCCCAGGACCCTGAGACCATGACCTGAGCCGAAGGCAGAGACTTTAACCCACTGAGCCACCCAGGTGCCCCTAGAACAGTGGTTCTTAACGAAGGAAGATTTTGCCCTACAGGGGACATTTGCCAACATATGGAGCCTATTTTAGTTGTCACAACTGGGAGCAGTGCTACTAGCATCTGGTGAGGAGAGGCTAGGGATGCTGCTAAGTATCTTAAAATGGACAGGACAACTTCCCACAATGAATGATCTGGCTTCAAATGTCAATAGTGCTGACGTTGAGAAGCCCTGTTTTAGAGGGATACACGATATTTGATTCTAAGACAGTATTAGAATTCATTCAATCTATTCAATGTGCTTTGTTGACTTCACTAAATAACCACCATCTCTGAAGAGCTTCAGAAGATGTAAATTATATGGGTATGCCTTGTTTCTACATACTTTCTCAAAACTCAGTAAAGTAACGTGCATCCTTTTTGTTTATTTTGCATTCCCATAATAATAAGCACATTGCTGAGTGTGTTAAATGTATCGAAGAAAAGCCTGGTGAATTGAATTGAATCATCCCCAATACCACAATATAGCGAAATTCTATGGCATTGGTCTCTGGTTTCTGTTAAATCCTAGAAATGAAGGTTGGTGAAATTCTGTCAATAACAAATGGAATTAACAGTAGAGTCTTGGGTGTATTGCAGAGTGAATGATTAAAAATCATCAGCAAATAGTAAGCTGTGTGCTGTGATCTTTTAGCTTTTGGTATTTTGACTGGTGGTCCCATTTTTGCAGTTTAGTGAAGCTGTAAACAGAGAGACCTAAGACCCACAAATGGGCCAAACAGTCAAATACTGAATATGAAAAGGTCAGCATCAAACTGCTTACTGATATGACTCAGGCTGGCATGGAATTGGGAGGGCCTATGACACTGTAGATTTGGGCTATTGTTTTAAAGGGAAACAAATCTCTCTGTAGCAAATAGAATGAAAAAAAGTCTTCAATTTGAATTGTACTGGAAGATTGGAAAGCAGCTCTGGCTGAAACTTAGGCCTGGTTAAGGCCATGCATATTTCAAGTATAAAATGCCATGGACCTGGACTTTTTGAAGGCTCTGTCTAGGGTGTTGTTGTTGTTGTCTGCTTCTCTCTTTTTCTAAGAAGACTTTTAATATCTTGCAGATAGTTACCTCTTTCTTACTCTGGTTACAGGGCTTTCTCTTTACCCTCTTATTAAATGTAGAGGCCTTGGCCAACTTTTTCAGACTTTGCTCTCTTCTTTCTCCTTTACACATCTCTCAATTTCATCTTTTCACCTTTGTGCTCACTATTTTCTTCTTCCTATATCCTTTAGTACTCCTTAGAAAAACCAGAGTTAAAGAATATATTAATGGAAATAAACAATACATTAGAGACTATCAACAGTAGATTAGTGGATGCAGAAGAATGTATCAGCGATCTGGAAGATTGGGTAATGGAGGGCACCCAAGTTGAACAGCAAAAAGAGAAGTTTTTAAAAAAAGTTAGGCTAAGGGGTCTCTTGGACAATATCATGCAAATGCTTACCATTATAATGGTCCCAGACCATTATATTGGTCCCAGAAGAAGAGAGTAGAAAACTTATTTGAAGAAACAATAGCTTAAAACATCCCTAACCTAGGGAAGGAAGTAGACATCTAATTCTGTGAAACACAGAGTATGGAACAAAATGAATCCAAGGAGGGCCACAGCATGAAACACAGTAATTAAAATATCAAAGACTAAAGATAAAGAGAGAATCTTAAAAGCAGCAAGAGAGAATCAAAAAAATTATTTAAAGGGAAACACTATAAGGCTATCAGCTGATTTTTTAGCAGAAACTGTAGGCCAGAAGTAAATGACCTGATATATTCAAAGTGCTGAAAGGAAAAAAAAATCTACATTTAAGAATACTCTGCCCACCAATATTATCATTTATATTTGAAGGGGAAATAAACAGTTTCCCAGACAAACAAAAGATAAAGGAGTTTATCATCACTAATCCAGTTTTATTAAAAATATTAAGGGATTTCTTTTTTTAATGTATTTTTTAAATTTTTTATTGACAAATAAAGTATTATTAGCCCCTTGGGTACAGGTCTGTGAATCACCATGTTTACACACTTCACAGCACTCACCATAGCACATACCTTCCCCAATGTACATAAGACAATCACCCTCTGCCTACCCCCTTCCCCTCAGCGACCCTCAGTTTGTTTTGTGAGATTAAGAGTCTCTTATGATTTGTCTCCCTCCCAATCCCATCTTGTTTCATTTATTCCTTTCCTACCCCCAAACCCCCATGTTGCCTCTCAACTTCCTCATATCAGGAAGATTAAATGATAATTGTCTTTCTCTGATTGACCTTCTTCGTGAAGTGTAATAC
Organism: Mustela erminea; assembly: GCF_009829155.1. Lineage (NCBI taxonomy): Eukaryota > Metazoa > Chordata > Mammalia > Carnivora > Mustelidae > Mustela > Mustela erminea. Next base: position 108,193,015 of record NC_045635.1, on the reverse strand, counting down.
CCTCTAGTTCCATCCACATCATTGCAAATGGCAAGATTTCATTTCTTTTGATGGCTGCATATTATTCCATTGTGTATATGTGTATACATATACATATATACATATATATACCACATATTCTTTATCTATTCATCTGTTGGTGGACATCTAGGTTCTTTCCATAGTTTGGCTATTGTGGACATTGCTGCTGTAAACATTTGGGTGTATGTTCCACTTTGGATCAGTACATTTGTACCTTTAATGTAAATACGCAGTAGTGCGATTGCTGGGTCATAGGGTAGATATATTTTCAACTTTTTGAGGAACCTCCATGCTCTTTTCCAGAGTGGCTGCACCAGCTTGCATTCCCACCAACAGTGTAGGAGGGTTCCCCTTTCTCTGCATTCTTGCCAGCATCTGTCATTTCCTGACTTGTTAATTTTAGCCATTCTGACTGATGTGAGGTGGTATCTCATTGTGGTTCTGATTTGTATTTCCCTGATGCCAAGTGATGTGGAGCACTTTTTCATGTGTCTGTTGGCCATCTGGATGTCTTCTTTGTAGAAATGTCTATTCATGTCCTCTGCCCATTTCTTGGTTGGATTATTTGTTCTTTGGGTGTTGGGTTTGAGAAGTTCTTTATAGATTTTGGATACTAGCCCTTTGTCTTATATGTTGTTTGCAAATATCTTCTTCCATTCTGTCAGTTGTCTTTTAGTTTTCTTGACTGTTCCCTTTGCTGTGCAAAAGATTTTGATCTTGATAAAGTTCCAATAGTTCATTTTAGTCCTTGCTTCTGTTGCCTTTGGTGATGTTCCTAGGAAGAAGTTGTTGCAGCTGAGGTCGAAGAGGTTGCTGCTTGTGTTCTCCTCAAGGATTTTGATGGATTCCTTTCTCACATTGAAGTCCTTTATCCATTTTGAGTCTATTTTCATGTGTGGTATAAAGAAATGGTCCAGTTTCATTCTTATGCATGTGGCTATACAATTTTCCCAGCACCATTTGTTGAAGAGACTGTATTTTTTCCATTGGATGGACATTCTTTTCTGCTTGTGAAGATTAGTTGACCATAGAGTTGAGGGTCTATATCTGGACTCTCTATTCTGTTCCATTGACTATGTGTCTGTTTTTGTGCCAGTACCTTTCTGTCTTGATGATACAACGTTGTAATAGAGCTTGAAGTCTGGAATTGTGATGCCACCAACTTTGGTTTCTTTTTCAATAATCTTCTGGCTATTTGAGGTCTCTTCTGGTTCCATTTAACTTTTAGGATTATTTGTTCTATTTCTTTGAAAAAAATGATGGGATTTTGATAGGGATTGCTTTAAATGTGTAGATTGATTTAGGTAGCATAGACATTTTCACAATATTGGTTCTTCCAGTCCATGAGCATGGAACATTTTTCCATTTCTTTGTGTCTTCCTCAATTTCATTCATTAGTACTTAAATGTTTTCTGAGTACAGAGTCTTTGCCTCTTTGGTTAGATTTATTCCTATGTATCTTATGGTTTTGGGTGTAATTATAAATGGGATTAACCCCTTAATTTCCCTTTTTTCTGTCTTCTTGTTGATGTATAGAAATGCAGCTGATTTCTGTGCATTGTTTTTTATATCCTGACAGTTTACTGAATTCTTGTATGAGTTCTAGTAGATTTGGAGTGGAGTCTCTTGGGTTTTCTGCATAAAGCATCATAACATCTGCAAAGAGTCACAGTTTGACTTCTTCATTGCTAATTTAGATGCCTATAATTTCTTTTTGTTGACTGATTGCTGAAGCTAGGACTTCTAGTACTATGTGGAATAGCAGTGGTGATAATGGATATCCCTACCATGTTCCTGGCCTTAGCAGAAAAGCTCTCAGTTTTTCTCCATTGGGAATGATGTCCGCTGTGGGTTTTTCATAGATGGCATTGATGATATTGAGGTACGCACCCTCTATCCCTACACTTTGAAGAGGTTTGATCAAGAAAATATGCTATACTTTGTCAAATACTTTTTCAGCATCTATTAAGAGTGTCATGTTTCTCCTTCTTTCTTTTACTAATGTGTTGTATCACATTGGTTGATTTGGGGATGTTGAACCCACCTTGCAGCCCTGGAAAAAATCTCACTTGGTCGTCGTGAATAATCCTTTTAATGTACTGTTGGATCCTATTGGCTAGTATTTTGGTGAGAATTTTAGCATCCTTGTTCATCAAGGATATTGGTCTGTAATTCTCTTTTTTAATGGGATCTTGGTCTGGTTTGGGGATCAAGGTAATGCTGGCCTCATAAAGTGAGTTTGGAAATTTTCCTTCCATTTCTATTTTTTTGGAACAGTTTCAAGAGAATAGGAATTAATTCTTCTTTAAATGTTTGGTAGAATTCCCCTGGGAAACCATCGGGCCCTGGGATCTTGTTTTTTGGGAGATTTTTGATGACTGCTTTGATCTCCTTACTTGTTATGGGTCTGTTAAGGTTTTCTATTTCTTTCTGCTTCTGTTTTGGTAGTTTATAAGTCTCTAGGAATGCATCCATTTCTTCCAGGTTGTCAAATTTGCTGGCATATATTTGCTTATAATATGTTATTATAGTTGTTTGTATTTCTTTGGTGTTGGTTGTGATCTCTCCTCTTTCATTCATGATTTTATTTATTTGGTCCTTTCTCTTTTCTTTTTGATGAGTCTGGGCAGGGGTTTATCAATCTTATTAATTCTTTCAATGAACCAGCTCCTAGTTTTGTTGATTTGTTCTATTGTTTTTTGGTTTCTATTTCATTGATTTCTGCTCTGATCTTTATTATTTCTCTTCTTCTGCTGGATTTAGGCTTTCTATGTTGATTTTTCTCTGGCTCCTTTAAGTGTATGGTTCAGTTGTGTATTTGAGACCTTTCTTGTTTCTTGAGAAAGGCTTGTATCACTATATATTTTCCTCTCAGGACTGCCTTTGCTGTGTCCCACAGATTTTGAACTGCTGTGTTTTCATTATCATATGTTTCCATGAATTTTTTTCAATTCTTCTTTAATTTTCTGATTGACACATTCATTCTTTAGAAGGATGCTGTTTAGCCTCCATGTATTTGGGTTCTTTCCAAATTTCCTCTTGTGATTGAGTTCTAGCTTCACTGTGGTCTGAAAATATGCAGGGGATGATCCCAATCCTTTGGTACTTGTTCACACCTGATTTGTGACACAGGATGTGTTCTATCCTGGAGAAAGTTCCATGTGCACTAGAGAAGAATGTGTATTCTGTTCCTTTACGATGGAATGTTCTGAATATACCTATGATGTCCATCTGGTCCAGTGTGTCATTTAAGGCCTTTATTTCCTTGCTGATCTTTTGTTTGGATGATCTGTCCCTTTCATTGAGGGGGGTGTTAAAGTCCCTACTGTTATTGCATTATTGTCGATGTGTTTCTTTGATTTTGTTACTAACTGGTTTATATAGCTGGCTGATCCCATGTTAGGGGCATAGATATTTAAAATTGTTAGGTCTTCTTGTTGAACAGATCCTTTGAGTATGACATAGTGTCCTCCCTCATCTCTTATTATAGTCTTTGGCTTAAAATATAATTGATCTGATATAAGGATTGCCACCCCAGCTTTCTTTTATGTGCATTAGCATGGTAAATTCTTTTCCACCCCCTCACTTTCAATCTGGTGGTGTCTTTGGGTCTAAAATGAGTTTCTTGTAGACAGCATGTTGATGGGTTTTGTTTTTTTATCCATTCTGATACCCTGTGTCTTTTGATTGGGGCATTTAGTGTATTTACATTCAGAGTAGCTATTGATTGATTTGAATTTAGTGCCATTGTATTGCCTGTAAGGTGTTACTGTACATTATTATTTCTGTACAATGTACAGTAACATTGTCTCTGTTCCTTTCTGGTCTACTACTTTTAGGCTTTCTTTGCTTAGAGGATCCCTTTCAATATTTCCTGTAGGGCTGGTTTGGTCTTTGAAAGTTCTAATTTTTCTTTCCAGAAGCTTTTTTTTTTTTTAATTTTTAAAATTTACTTTCAGCATAACAGCATTCATTGTTTTTATACCACACCCAGTGCTCCATGCAATCCGTGCCCTCTCCAATACTGACCACCTCATTCTCCCAACCTCCCACCCCTTCCCCCTTCAAAACCCTCAGATTGTTTTTCAGAGTCCATAGTCTCTCATGGTTCACCTCCCCTTCCAATTTCCCTCAACTTCCTTCTCCTCTCCATCTCCCCTTGTCCTACATGTTATTTGTTATGCTCCACAAATAAGTGAGACCATATGATAATTGACTCTCTCTGCTTGACTTATTTCACTCGCCTTAATCTCTTCCAGTCCCGTCCATGTTGCTACAAAAGTTGGGTATTCATCCTTTCTGATGGAGACATAACACTCCATAGTGTATATGGACCACATCTTCCTTATCCATTCGTCCATTGAAGGGCATCTTGGTTCTTTCCACAGTTTGGCGACCCTGGCCATTGCTGCTATAAATATTGGGGTACAAATGACCCTTCTTTTCACTACATCTGTATCTTTGGGGTAAATACCCAGTAGTGCAATTACAGGGTCATAGGGAAGCTCTATTTTTAATTTCTTGAGGAATCTTCACACTGTTCTCCAAAGTGGCTGCACCAAGTTGCATTCCCACCAGCAGTGTAAGAGAATTCCCCTTTCTCCACATCCCCTCCAACACATGTTGTTTCCTGTCTTGCTAATTTTGGCCATTCTAACTGGTGTAAAGTGATATCTCAATGTGGTTTTAATTTGAATCTCCCTGATAGCTAGTGATGGTGAACATTTATTCATGTGTCTGATAGCCATTTGTATGTCTTCATTGGAGAAGTGTCTGTTCATATCTTCTGCCCATTTTTTATATGATTGTCTGTATGCAATAACAATGTAGCAGACAGAGAAATTAAGAAAACAACCCATTTACAATAGCACCAGAAGTATTAAAATCCCTAGGAATAAATTTAACCGAAGAGGTAAAACAAACAAACAAACAAACAAACAATCTATACCCTGAAAACTAAAACACTGAATAAAACTAAAACAGGGATTGGAAGAAATAATATTGGAATGTTCATACTGTCAAAAACAATCCACAGATTCAGTGTAATCCCTATTAAATGCCTATGGCATTTTTCATAAAACTAGAACGAATTCTAAAATTTGTATGGAATCACAGAAGATTACAAATACCTGAAGCAATCTTGAGAAAGAAAAACAAAGCTAGAGGTATTACAATTCCAGATTTCAAGATATACTACAAATCTGTAGTAATCAAACCAGTATCATCCTAGCACAAAAGGAGACACATAAAGCAGTAGGACAGAATATAGACCCTAGAAATAAATACATGCTTATACATGATTAAAGAAGTCCAGAATCTACAAGGAGGAAAAGACAGTCTCATCAATAAATGGTGCTGGGATAACTCGACAGCTCCATGTAAAAGAATGAAACTGTACTACTTTCTAACACCCTACACGAAAGTAAACTCAAAATGGATCAAAGACCTACATGTGAGTCCTGAAATTCTAAAAATTCTAGAAGAGAACACAGGTAACACGTTCTCTGGCATAGGCTATAGCAATATTTTTCTAGATATGTCTCCTAAAGCAAGAGAAACAAAAGCAAAAATAAGCTATTTGGAGTACATCAAAATTAAAAACTTTTGCACATTGAAAGAAATCATCAGCAAGACAAACAAACAAAAGCAGCCTACTAAATAAGAGAAGATATTTGCAAATGATAGATCCCATAAGGGGTTAATATCCAAAATACACAAGGAACATATATAACTTAATGCCCCCCCCACAAAAAAAAGAAAGAAAAAGAAAGAAACCCCAAGTAATCCAATGTAAAAATGGGCAGAGGGCTGAATAGATATTTTTTTCAAAGAAGAGATACGGATGGCCAATATGCACATGAAAAGATGTTCAATATCACTGATCAGGGAAATGCAGGTCAAAAGCAGAAAAAGATAATACCTTACACTTGTCAGAATGGCTAAAATAAAGACAAGAAATAGCAAGTGTTGGTGAGGATGTGGAGAAACAAAGTCCTGTGCATTCTTGGTGAGATTGTAAATTTGTATAGCCATTGCAGAAAACAGCATATAGTTTCTTCAAAATTTAAACTCAGAAATATGATTCAAGAATTTAACTACTGGGCATTTACCTATAGAAAATGATAACACTAATTTGAAGAGATATGTACACCCCTATGTTTATTACAGCATTATTTACAATAACCACTATATAGAAATAGCACAAGTGCCAATTGGTATGCAACAGAGAAGGAAAATACAGCATACATGTACAATAGAATATTATGCAGCTATAAAAATGGGGGCACCTGGGTGGCTAAGTGGGTTAAGGCCTCTGCCTTTGGCTCGGGTCATGATCCCGGGGTTCTGGGATCGAGCCCCGCATGGGGCTCTCTGCTCAGCGGGGAGCCTGCTTCCCCCTCTCTCTCTGCCTGCCTCTCTGCCTACCTGTGACCTCTGTCTGTCAAATAAATAAATAAAATCTTTTAAAAAAATGGATGAGATTGTGTCATTTGTGACTATGGTTGGACCAGAGGAAAAAAAGCCAAGCGAAATAAGTCAGAGTGAGAAAGACAAATACTAAATGGTTTTACTCATACGTGGAATCTAAAAAATTAGTGAATAAATAAACAAAAGGCAAAAATCAGACCTATAAATAAAGAACAAACTGATGGTTGCCAGATGGGAGAGCAGTAGAGAGATGGGGAAAATGGGTGAAGGAGAGTAGAAGTTATAGACATCTAGCTATGGAATGAATACACATGAACAAAGAATACAATAAGGAATATAGTGAATGATATTGTAATAGCATTGTATGGTGATAGATGGTAATTACACTTATGGTGAGCATAGTACAATGTATAAACTTGTCAAATCACTATGTTGTACACTTGACACTAATGTACCATTGTATGTAAGCTATACTAAAAAAATTAAGTAAAAAAAAAGACTATTGTTTTATGAAGTTCTTCCATTCTTTGCTTTTTCCAGCCATGGGTTGTAATAAGTCTCTTATAATGGGAGGTCTTGAGCATTTATTCATTCATTTAACAAACACTGAGTGGCTAATATGATTCAGGCTCCATGTAAGTGTCAATTGGCAACATATGGTTTCTGCTATCTGTGTGTAATCAGTATGGAAGGAATACCAATGCTTAAGAAAATGTAACTGATTTACTAAATAATGTGAATTCAATGAGGTACAAACATGAAAGAGCTTTACTTTTCCCCAAATAACTGCCTTCAACTATGTGTTGTTGTTTCCATTTCTGTTCTGTTATGACATCTTGTGTATATCCTATGTATTTCTAACTATTTTCCATCTATTAAAGAGCAGTCCACCTTCCAGAATGGCTAAGGAAAACAAACAAATAACAACAACAACAAAAACCCTGATAATGCCAAGTGTTGGTAGGGATGTAGAGGAACTGGAATGCATCTACATTTCTAGTATGAGTGTAAGCTGGTGTACCCATTTTGGAAATCTTTTGGCAGTAACTATTAATTTTAATATATGCTAGCCTATGACTCAACAGTTCTATTGCTAGGTATATACACAGGAGAAAAGTGAACATATGTTTACCAAAATGTATATGCTAGATTGTCGCTCTCGCCAGCAAGAACGACCCGCAAACGTGATGAGGAGCAAACTTCTTTATTAGGGTTTCTATTAGCGTCTCTACTACTACTACTACTACTACTTCTACTTCTACTTCTACTACTACTTCTACTTCTACTTCTACTACTCTCTCAAGCAAGTTCTGGCAATATATACATGTAGGCGGTCCAGCCCAACTATCCAATCACTGCCCCGTGCACGCAGTCTCCTCGTGAACCCTTATGTAACCACAGAGGGCTCTATTGTTCTCAAGCAGTAATCATGCATTTCTCTCTTGGCTCCTGGTGCTGTTCATGCATCAGCCACGAGTGCACCCATACCCTACCTAGCCAATCATTCTCACTTCCTCAATCTTCAGGCATTTTCGTCTACGTGACTCCTTGCATCTGCTGGATGGCTCTCCACAGCTCCCCCTTTTTTATTTGTTTATATGGCAGGGATCGTGCCTGTCTTAGGTTGCCAATCCTCAGCACACATGCTTACCCGTCATCGGGTACTCTCCCGGGTCGAAGAGCCCCTGTCTTAGGTTGCTATGGTGTGGGATCAGTCTTACCCGTCTTTGACTACCGATCCAGCATACTAAGCCATATTTGGGGGGAGGTCCCGACCTCCAGAGCCATCATGGCTTAGACCAAAGCCCGTTGCTATAGCTGCTGTTGTCGCGCAATTCTACAGATGCATTTTAGAAGGAGTACTTGAGCCAGAATCATCAACATGATCAGGGCTCTTATGCCTGCCCAGGTTTTGAGGAATGAGACTGATTGTTATGACATACTAACCCAATTGCTGACGGAGCCAAGAGATACTTGAGTGGCATTCAAGGTGGTACTTTGAGCCTATTGCGAGTGATTAACTGGTGGTTACGTACAATAGCTTTTACCTTATAAACTTCTGCGAGTATAATTTTAAGTGCACAAGGCAAGAGGCACATGAAAAGAACAATCACCATTAGTACTCCTACAATTGTTCCTACAATATACCATGCGTGCGTCAGAGAAGGGAAGTGAGAGAATAAAGAGCTCACAAAGCTTTAAGCGTCAGTAACAAACATGAGTTAGGGTGAGAAGATTGCACTCTATGCTGAGCCATTTGAAGAAGGGCTTGAAGCTGGGCAGTCTCTTGTTCTCGACCACAGTTGAACCGGCTCCGCCTTCATGGGAACAGGCTGCAGGACAGTCATCGTCGCTATCATCACCATCACCAGCACCCTCCACAGGACCCACTCCGGCACCCAGAGTGGAGCAGGCGCATCCTGTGGGAAAACACAAAGGGAACCTCGGTGCCATCTAAGCACCGGGTCGGGTTTGGATAATTGGCCTTGCAAGTCTCCTGCCCCTCTCAGAGTCTTCCAAGCCCTGAGGGTCGCCGTGGCTATCTGTTGATACACCGCAGGGGGGTATGTACTCTGCACTTGGGCCCCGAGATATGGCCCCGTGCCTGTCAGCATTTCCAAATTCTATTGCGGGTTACCCGCAGCTGCATTTCTCCGTGCTGTGTCCAGACAATTGTCCTGATTTTGGATTTTCCATTCTAGATATTGTCCTCCACTTAATACCGCCCTGGCCAAGTTGGCCCAATCCTCGGGAGTGAGGTAGAGTGCTCCCAGCGACTCCACAAGGGAGACCGTAAAGGCTGCCTGGGGCCCATAGCTGCTAACTGCCTCCTTCAGCTGCTTTACCAACTTAAAATCTAGTGGCTGGTGGTACCTCTGCTGATTCTGATCTTCTAACACTGGAAAAAAGCCTTTTCCCGGGCCAAGGACCTCTCTCCAATTCTCCGCGGCGCAGCCCGAACAATAGCACGTCTTGGTGCAGCTGGGCTTATAAGGCGGGGGCCACTCATGGGGTGGCGCCGTGGGGCTAGAATGCGGAAGCGGCGCAACTTCTGTTTTTAATTTCGACTGCGCTACAACTGCGGCTTCCGCCCCTGCTCTCAGCTGCGCCATTACTTCTCCCTGCACTCTTAACTCTCCTAATGCTTTTTGCAATTCCGCCTCTTTATCCTCAAATCGTTGCCTCATGGCTTCCAAGTCTGTCTGGAGACCGGGAGATTCCTCCTTCTTGTTGTTTGCCTCTATCTTTCCTAGCTCCTGCAACTCGCTTTCTGACATCCCTTCTGAGCTTTCGCTTTCGGAGTCAGAGTCTCGGGAGGAGCCCTTACGGGATTCTTCTTTCACTTGCAAAAAAACTTCCCCTCCCTGTAGTACTGCTCGCTGCAGGGGCTCTCGGGGGGAATGCAAACATACTTTCATCAGGGATCACACGGCGAGAGTCCCCGGGGATGTAGAGGGGCAGCGTTTTAAATCCTCGCTCAGGTGTTTCCATTGTGGCAAATTTAGGAGCCCTTCTTCTATAAACCAGGGGGCAATCTCTGCTACTTCTTTTAAAAAGGCTCGGGCTGTTTTTGCCTTTAAGGGGGTACCGTTCATCTTGAGAACGTCTTTTAGGGGATCTTCCATTCTACGTCTACTAAACTCGTTCCCCATCCCGAGGAAACTTTCACTTGTATCGTCCCTGCCGAGGGAACTTTCACTTGTATCGTCCCTGCTGAGGGAACTTTCACTTGTATCGTCCTAATCCTAGGAACTTTCCCTGTCACTCACTAGACAGAAATAGGTGCACTCCTTACCTTATCGTTGCTCTATCTCAATCTCCGTTTTGCGATGCAGACAGTTTCCCGGGTTGTCGGCACCAGTTGTCGCTCTCGCCAGCAAGAACGACCCGCAAACGTGATGAGGAGCAAACTTCTTTATTAGCATCTCTATTAGCGTCTCTACTACTACTACTACTACTACTTCTACTTCTACTACTACTTCTACTTCTACTTCTACTACTCTCTCAAGCAAGTTCTGGCAATATATACATGTAGGCGGTCCAGCCCAACTATCCAATCACTGCCCCGTGCACGCAGTTTCCTCGTGAACCCTTATGTAACCACAGAGGGCTCTATTGTTCTCAAGCAGTAATCATGCATTTCTCTCTTGGCTCCTGGTGCTGTTCATGCATCAGCCACGAGCGCACCCATACCCTACCTAGCCAATCATTCTCACTTCCTCAATCTTCAGGCATTTTCGTCTACGTGACTCCTTGCATCTGCTGGATGGCTCTCCACACTAGATTTCTCACAATAGCTCTATACATGATAATCAAAACCTAAAAATTTTTCAAATATCCATTAATAGTAGAATGTATAAATAAATTTTGGTACATTCACAAAATAAAACACTACTGTAATTAAAGTACATGAAAAAATGGTGTTTTCCCAGCACCATTTGTTGAGGAGACTATTTTTTCTTCACTGGGTGTTCTTGGCTCCTTTGTCAAATGCTAGTTGGTAGTATTAATGTAGTATAGGTGGAGGTTCAATTCTGGGATCTGTAGTGTGTTCCATTGGTTTATGTGTCTATTTTTATGCCAGTACCATACAGTTTTAATTACTATAGCTTTGTAGTATAGCTTGGAATCAGGAAGTGTGATGCCTCTGGCTTTGTTTTTTCTCAGCATTGCTTTGACTATTTAGTCTTATGTGGTTTGATACAAATTTTAGGAAATTTAATATTTTTAATTTTGTGAAGAATGTCATTGGAATTTTGATAAAGTTTATGGTTAATATCCAAAATACATAAATAACTCATACAACTCAGTGAGAACAACCAACAATAACAACAAAGAAAGCAATGTGATTAAACAATGGGCAGAGGAAATAAATAGAAATTTTTTCCAAAGTAGACATTCAAATAGCCAGTGATGTGTGAAAAGGAGCTGAATATCCTTATTGACCAGGGAAATGTAGATCAAAACAACTACATTAACTTATACCCTTAGAATTGCTATCATCAAGAAGACAAGAGATACCTAGTATTGGCATGGATATGGAGGAAAAGAAATTCTTGTATAGTGTAGGTGGGAATGTAAATTAGTTCAGTTACCAAGGAAAACAGGAGTAAGGTTCCTCAAAAGAGTAAAAATAGAACTACCTTATGATCCAGCAATTCCTCTTCTGGGAATATACCCAAAAGAAATGAAAACAGAATATTGAGGAGACACATGTACTTTCATGTTTATTGCAGCATTATCTACAACAAACAAGATATGTAAACAACATAAGTTCTCATAACGGATGAATTATAAATAATACGTTGTAAATACATGTACAGTGGAATATTATTCAGCTATGAGAAAAAGTGAAAATTTTCCATTTGTGACAACATGGATGGGTTTTAAGGACATTATATTAAGTGAGATAAATGAAACAGAGAAAGACAAAAACTGTATTATATCAGTTATATGTGGAATCTACAAAAGCCTATCTTAAAAAAACAGTGAAGTGTTGGTAAAAAGGGACTGGTGGGTAGGAGAATAGGTGAGATGTTTTTAAGAGCACAAACTTGCAACAGTAATAGATAAATAAGTCCTGGAGATCTAATGTACAATATAGTGAACATAGACAACATTATTGCATTATAGTCATCAAGGTTGCTAAGAGAATAGATCTTAATAATTCCCATCACAAAATAAATGATAATTATATGACATGATAGAGAAGCTAATTATCACTACAGCAGCAATCATACATATATGAATGTATCAAGTAAACATATTGTATACATTAAATTTGTAGAATGTTGTTTGTCAAATATATTTCAATTAAAATATCATAAAAAAATGAAGCCTAAGTCTTTGTCAATAGATGAATAGATAAGGAAGGTATTTAGGAGAGGACTTGTTCTAATGAGCACCAGCTGCTATATGCAAGTGGTGAATCACTAAATTTTACACCTGAAACAAATATTGCAAGGTATGTTAACTAGTTGGAATTTCAATGAAAACTTGGGGGAAAAAAAGGGAAGAAATTGTATGTATATAGAATGGAATATTATGCAGCCACAAAATGATATCCTGCCATTTATGACAATGTAGATAGACCTAAATTGTATTATACTAAATAAATCAAACTGAAAAAGAGAAATATATTATGTCACTCATATATGGAATCTAAAAAACAAAATAAATGAAAAAACAAAAAGCAGAATTAGACCTATAAATACAGAGAACAAACTTATAGTAGCTGGAGGTGTGGAGGGGGGATGGGAAAAATGGGTGAGGAGAGTGAAAGTTACAAGCTTCTAGTTATGGAATGAATAAGTCACAGAAATAAAAGGTACAGCATAGGGAATACAGTCGATATTTTAATAGCATTATATGTTGACAAATAGTTGTTACACTGTGAGCATAGCATAATGTATACAGGTGTTGAATTACTGTGTTGTACACCTGAAACTGTTGTAATATTGTGTGTCAACTATACTCAAGTAAAAAAAATTAAATGGAGAAAGGGGAACCCTCTTACACCATTTGGGAATGCAAGCTGGGGCAGCCACTTTAGAAAACAGTGTGGAGATCCCTCAAGAAATTAAAAATAGAGCTACCCTATGACCCTGCAATTGCACTACTGAGTATTTACCCCAAAGATACAGATGTAGTGAAAAGAAGGGCCACATGTACCTCAATGTTCATAGCAGCAATGGCCACAACAGCCGAACTGTGGAAAGTGCCAAGTTACCTTTAACAGATGAATGGATAAAGAAGATATGGCCCATATATACAATGGAATATTATACCTCCCTCAGGACCAGTATATCTCTAGATACCAGCTGGACTCATCTTTTCTTCACAACATAATTGCTTGTTTATTGAAGCAATAAACACCATGAGGGTCCTAGTCTTTAGTCAGGCATATTAATTTATTACTAAATGACTGATAAATTGAATCACTGCTGCTTTTTTTTTGTTCCCAACTCTAAGATTTCACACTATTTTAAAAACAGAAAGCTATACACCATTATAGTGTTTGCCTTTGTATTTCTAGCTAGAGTTTGCCTATATACACACATTCTAAAAGGTAGCTTGATGAACTGATCTAGAGTTCTTTATAAGGTATATAATATAAACATTCCTTTTCATATGGAATGCAATTTTATTTTGTGTCATATAAACTTGCTTCTTACCCATTACATAGTCCATCTTGAAGAGTTATACCTTCTAAAAAGCTATATAAACCAGTTTTGACCATCAGGTTAGCACATAATGTCTTTAAGTCAGTGTGTTGCAAGCAATAGTCTCCATATTTGGTGTCCCTCTCCTTTTCTTCCATTTTTTTACACTGCAGCCTGAGTAATATTTTTAAAAATGTAAAACTGCTCTTGTTATACCCCTTCTTATAACCTCTTTTTTAATGATTTTATTTATTTATTTGTCAGAAAGAGAGAGAGAGAGAGAGAGAGAGAGAGAGCACACAAACAAGTGGAGGCAGAGAGAGAAGCAGGCTCCCTGCTGAGCAAGGAGCCCGATGCAGGACTTGATTCCAGGACCCTGGGATTATGACCTAAGCCAAAGGCAGCAGCCTAACCAACTGAGCCACCCAGGCATCCCACCCCTTCTTATAACCTCTTAATGTTCTTCCCTTATAACCCACATTCTATCTAAATATGTACCTACAATTTACATGACTGTGTAATCTGACTCCTAACCAACTCTCCAATCTCCTCCACTTCTAGTCTACACTTTGCATACCACGCTCCAGTCACATTGGCTTTTTTTTTCTTCTTGTCTTGCTATAAGCTTCTTCCCATCTCAGAGACTTTATAGTTGCTGTTTCCTCTGTCAGAAACAACCTTAGTACTTCCTCCAAATGTTTCACAAGGCTGGTTCCTCCTTACCACTTAGATCTCAGACAAATGTTACCTCTTTAGATAGACCTCCTCCAAAAGTAGAGTAGACCCCAGTCACACTGTTCAATTAGTTAGTGTTCTTCACAGTGCAGCATTATCTGTCTCTTATTACTAGAATGTAATCTTTATGAGGGTGGGGTCTTGATCATATTACATGAACCCCAGAATGTAACACAATGCCTGCCACATAACTTGTGGCCAGTAAATATCTGTTGAATAAATGAATTAATAAATAGACTATTAGCAAGGGAAGGAATTGTGATTTTTTAAAATTGAGGTTAAATTTATATATAAAAACATTTAAACTTCAAGTGTACATTATAATTTGACATTTGTATGCATTATAAAGTTATCATCATCAAAAGTCTAGTTACTATTCATTACCATACAGTTGATCCCCTACACCCATTTCAATTCCCGTAACCACCTTGACCTCTGATAACCATCAATCTGTTGTCTGTATCTGCGAGTTTGTTTTCATATTGTTTTGTTTTCTTGCTTTTAGAGTCCAGATATGAGTAAAATTATATTTGTTTTTCTCTGATTTACTTTCCTTTGCATAATACACTTGCGGTCCATCGAAGTTGTTGCAAACGGCAAGACTTCATTCTTCTTTTTGGCTGAGTAGTATTCCATTGTACACTACATCCTACTTATTCATTCCTCCATTAATGGACACTTGGATTGCTTCTATTATTTGGTTATTATAAATAATGTTGCAGTGAACATTTGATTCAGCTATTCAACTTCTGGGTATTTCTCTAAGGAATGTTAAAATCCAAACTCAAGAAGATCTATAGGCTCCCCTACATTCACTGTAGCATTATTTATAATAATTTTTATATATTTATTTATAAAAGCACTTCTGACTTTTGAGGTCATCACATTCAATGTTCATTTAGAAGTAAAGAAATTAAGGTTTACAGAGGTAATGCGACTCAGTCAAGGAAATACAATAAATTAATGGCAGAACTGGGACCAGAACTAGATCTTGTTATAATCAGTTTAGTGATTTTTTACACTAAGAAATTAGAATTTATTAAACTATTATAAGTGACTTCTTTAACAGAAGTCCTTATGTTCAAAAGATCCTATTCAGAGAGAGTTATGTTTAACCCAAACGAATGCCATTTTGATAACAGAACTTTTGTCTTCTAGTACCTGCATAAAAACGTTTCTGTAAATATCTTCAAATAATGACACCAACTGTGCCAAACAATTAAATCATTCCTGTGGCTCCACCTCTTTTTGATGTTATATCACATTGGTTTTTAATACAAATATTAAAACCAGACATATATAGGTTTGAATACCAGTTCTACTAATTAAAACTGTGGTCTTATTTTTCCCTTGTCTTTGTTGGTTTTTCATTAAGTAAATTGTAAGCTGCTTATCTAATACATTTTTAACAACTATATTGAGATATAATTCATATGCCATAAACTTTGCACATTTAAAATTTAGGTTGAATGGCATTTAGTAATTCTAAGGGCTGTGCAGCCACAACACAATGCAATTTAATAACATTTTTATCAACCAAAATAAATGCCATACAAGTTAGCAGTCACTTCCCATTCCATCCTATCCATCTCATCTATCTTTAGCAACCACTAATTATTTTCTGTATCTATATATTTGTCTATTCTGAACATTTCATATTAATGGAATCATAATATGTGGTCCTTGGTGGCTGGCTTCTTTCCCTTACTATTATGTTCTTGAGATTCATCCACATTGTAGCATGCAGTAGTACTTCATTCCTTTTAATAGCGAATGATATTGCATGTATATGCCACAATTTATTTATCCATTCAGCAGCTGACAAATACTTAGTTTTTAATACTTTTTGGCAATTATGGATAATGTTGCTCTGAACATTTGTGTACAGATTTTTGTGTTAATATATGTTTATAACTCTCTTGGGTATATATTCAGGAGTGGAATTGCAGGGTTATTGTATAACTCTGTTTTTTTGTTTGTTTGTTTGTTTGTTTTTTCATATTTTTTTATTGTTATTCTACTTAAGAGTTGTGTTACAGCTCTTATTTTTTTTTAATTTTTTATTTTTTATAAACATATATTTTTATCCCCAGGGGTACAGGTCTGTGAATCGCCAGGTTTACACACTTCACAGCACTCACCAAAGCACATACCCTCCCCAATGTCCGTACCCCATGTTTTGTTTTGTTTTTAAGAACTCTGAAATATTTTTTCAAAGTGGTTGTATAATTTTTAATTCCCACAGCAATGTATGAGACCTTAAATTTTTCTATACATTCAACAACACTTGTTATTATGCATCTTTTTGATAATAGCTATCTTGATGCATAATAAAGTATCTCCTTGTGCTTTCATTTTGCATTTCTCTGACGGTTAATACGCATCCTGTAATGTGTTTATTGGTCATTTGCATATCTTCTTCAGAGAATTGTTTTCAGATCAAATACCTGTTTTAAATTCTTTGTCTTTTTATTACTGAGTTGTAAGAAAAATGTACAAATTGTATATTAAATTCTTTAACAGATACATGATTTGCAAATATTTTCTCTAATTCTGTGACTTATTTCCATAATGTTCATGGTGATATCCTTTGAAATATACATTTTTTTTATCATATATGAAGTTTTGCTTTTTTTCTTGAGTCACTTGTGGTTTTGTTGTCATATCTTTTGGTTTTTTTTGTTTGTTTTTGTTTCAAAGGTTATTTAGTGATTCATCTGTTGCATATAACACCCAATGCTCGTTACATCAAGTACCCTCCTTAATGCCCATCACCCAGTTACCCCGTCCCCCCCATACCCTTCCCCTCTGGCAACTCTCAGCTTATTTCCTATAGTTAAGAGTCTCTTATGGTTTTTCTCCTTCTCTATTTTTGTCTTATTTTTCCTTACCTTCCCCTATAATCATCTGTTTTATTTCTTAAATTCCACGTATGAGTAAAGTCATCTGCTATTTGTCTTTCTCTGACTTATTTTGCTTAGTATAATACCCTCTAGTTCCATCCACGTCATTGCAAATGGCAAGATCTCATTCTTTTTTTCTATGGCTGAATAATTATATGTGTGTGTGTGTGTGTGTGTGTGTGTATTTACTTTACCACATCTTCTTTATCTATTCATCTGTTGATAAACATCAGGACTCTTTCCATATTTTAGCAATTATGGACATTGCTGCTATAAACTTTGGGGTACATGTGCCCTTTTGAATCACTGTTTTTATCCTTTGGATAAATACATAATAGTACAATTGCTAGGTTGTAGGGGAGTTCTATTTTTAATTTTTTGAGGACCCTCCATACTGTCTTCCAGAGTGGCTATACCAGTTTGCATTCTCATCTTTGGTGTCATATCTAAGAAAACTTTGACTAACTCAAGACCATGAAGATTTACTCCTTTATTTCTTCTAACAGTTTTATAGTTTTGGCTCTTACATTTATGCTTGTGTTACATTTTGAGTTAATTTCTGTCTGTGGTGTGAAATAAAGGTTCAAAATCATTGCATATCTGGTTGTACCAACACTGTTTCTTGAAAAGGCTATTTCCCAATTTAATTGTCTTGACAACCTTTGTCAAAAATAAGTTGACTCTAAAGGTAAGAGTTTGTTCTAGAATCTTAATTCTATTTCATTGACCTATATGTCTGCCCTTATTCTAGTACCACACAGTATTGATTACTATGATTACTGTAGGTTTGTGTAAGTTTTGAAATTAAGATGTGTTGAGTCCAGCAACATTGTTTTTCTCTTTCAAATTGTGTTGGATATTATGGGTCCCTTGTAATTCCAAATGAGTGCTAGCACCTTCTCATCAATTTCTGCAAAAAAGACATCTGGGATTTTTGATAGGGTTTGTGTTGAAGCTATAGATCACTGGAATGAATGTTGTCATCTTAATAATATTAAGTCTTCTAATCTTTGAACATGGAATCCCTTTCCAATTATATCTTCTTTAATTTCTCTAAATAACATTTTATAGTTTTTAGAATGTAACTTTTATACTTGTTTTGTTAAATTTATTCCTAAAACTTTATTCTTTTTGGTGCTAATGTAAATAAGACTGTTTCCTTAATTTCATTTTCAGGTTTTTTTTTTTTTTAAATTACTTGTGTATGGAAGTAGACCTTGTTTTTGTATGTTAATCTTGTACCCTGAAATTTTCTGTAACTAGGTAATTATCCCTTTTGCATGTGTGTGTGTTTGTGTGTGTGGGGGGGATCTTTAGGGTTTCTCATACATAAGATTATATTATCTGCAAATAGAGATAGTTTTACTTTTTCCTTTTCAATCTGGATACTTGTTTTTTTCCTCTCTCTCTCCACCTTTCTCTCCATCTCTCTTCACTAGTACCCCAGAATAATGCAGTATAGGAGTGGGACAAGTAGACATCTTTTGTCCCAATCTTAGAGGAAAAGCCTTAAATCTTTTATCATTAAGTATGATATTAGCTGTGCATTTTTCATAAGTGACTTTATCATGTTTAGGAAGTTACCGTCTATTAATAGTTTGTTGAGGTTTTTTTTTTTTTTAATCACAAAAGGGTATTGCATTTTGTCAAAAACTTTTCCTATATCAATTGGGATAATCATATAGTATTTTCCCCCTTTCATTGTATTAATGCATATAATATAGTACATTGATTCTTATATATTGAAATATCTTTGAATTCCTGGGATAAATCACACTTGTTCATGGTGTATGACCATTTTAATATGGAGCTGAATTAATGTGCAAGTATTTTACTGTTTTTTTATATCCATATTCATTACAGATATTGATTTATAGTATTTTTGTGATTTCATTGTCTGGGTTTGGTATTGAGGAATATTGGCCTCATAAAATGAGTTGGGTAATAGTCACTGCTCTTCTATTTTGGGGGAATAGTTTGTGAAGGATTAATGATAATTCTTATTAAATATTTAGTAGAACTTATCCTTGGCCTCATCTGGTCTGGTCTATCCTTTGTGAGTAGATTTTAAAACTTATTACTCATTCAACTTTTTTACTTTTTTTTTTTTAAAGATTCATTTGTTTACTTTAGAAAAAGGGAATGAGAGTGAAAGAGCACAAGCAGGGGGAGGGGCAAAGGAAGAGAGAGAGAAGCAAACTCTCCACTGAGTGTGGAGCCTGACCCTGAGATCATGAACTGAGCCAATATCGAGTTAGACACTTAACTGTTTGAACCACCCAGGCACCCCAACTTGTTTACTTTTTAAAGCTTATTTGGAACTTTCCTCCTTGGTTAGTTTAATTAGTTTGTTTCTTTCTAGGAATTTGTATATTTCATCTGGATTATCCAATTTGTTGACATACAGTTAGTTATTCATGGTATTCCTTAAAATCAATTCTTTTTGTTTCTGTGACAACTGTACTGATGTCCCCTCTTTCATTCATGATTTTAGTAATTTGAACATTTTTTCTTTTTTCATGGCCAGTCTAGTTAAGTAAGGTTTGATGATTTGTTGACCCTTCAAAGAACCAACTTTTAGTTTTATTTTTCTCTCCTGTGATTTCTTTTTGTCCTCTTGGGTATTTAGGACTCTTTTTTTCAAATTTCATGTATTTTGTGAATTTCTCAAGTTTCACTTTATTATGATTTCTAATTTCATTCTCTTGTGATTGGAGAAGATATTATGTGTAATTTCAACCCTTATCAATATATTGAGACTTTTTTTATGGTCTGCTACCATATCATCTTTCTTGGAACATATTCCATGTATACTGAGAAGAATTCTCTATTCTGTAGTTGTTGGGTAAAGTCTTCTATAGGTGTCTGTTTAGTTTACTTGTTTTATAGTTTTGTTCAAATCTTTTATTTCCTTGTTGATGACCTGCCCATTTTTTCTATACATTTTTGAATGTGGCATATTTAATTTTCCAACTATTATTGTTGAATAGACCATTTCTCCCTTCAATCATGTCAGTTTTGGCCTCATGTATTTAGAGATCTAGTGTCCTATACATTTATGCTTATAGTTTCTATGTCTTCTTGGTGGATTGACTCATCTATCCTCTGGAGATGTCCTTCTTTCTCTCCAGTAACAATTTTTGTCTCAAATTCTATTATGTCTTATAGAAGTATATTATAGCCACTCAGCTTTCTCTTCATTATTTACATACTATATCATTTCTTTTTTGTTTTACTTTTATCCTATTTGTGTTTTGAATCTAAGTCAGTCTCATGTAGACAGCATGTGATTGGATTTTTAAAATTGATTCTGCAAATCTTCTTCTTTTGGTTGGAGTGTTTAATCTGCTTACATTCAACATACTTACTCCTACAAGAGGTTGCATGTCTGCTGTTTTGCTATTCATTTTCCATACGACATATATTTCTATATTTCTCCATTATTGATAGCTTGTAAAGTAGATATTTTGTAATGTACCATTTTAAGTACTGTCATTTCTTTTAGTACTTTTTTTTAAAGATTTTATTTATTTATTTGACAGAGAGAGATCACAGTAGACAGAGAGGCAGGCAGAGAGAGAGAGAGAGAGGGAAGCAGGCTCCCTGCTGAGCAGAGAGCCTGAAGCGGGACTCGATCCCAGGACCCTGAGATCATGACCTGAGCCGAAGGCAGCGGCTTAACCCACTGAGCCACCCAGGTGCCCCTCTTTTAGTACTTTTTAAAAAAGTTATTTTCTCTGTTATTGCTCTGTGTATTAAAAATATCATCTTTCCATATAACAATCTAGTTTGGATTTTAAAAAAACAATTTCAGTTGTATATAACATATCTCTCTATTCTCTATACTCTTCTCTTTGCTGAAATTATCATAAAATTATATACTTATCTAGGTTTATAATTATTGCTTTATGTATGTGTCTTTCAAATCAGATAGGAGGAAAAAGTTAAAAGCATATTTATGCCATCATTTATATTTATCTATGTAGTTACTTTTATCAGTGATTTTTATTTCTTCATGTGGATGTGAATTACTGTTCAGGGTCCTTTCATTTCAGTTGTCAGGACTCCATAGTGTCTGATGAGAAATCATTTATTAATCTTATTGAAGTTCCCTTGCCCATGAGAAGTGCTTTCTTCTTGTAGCTTTTAAGTTTGTTTCATTGTCTTTGGTTTTTAACAGTTTAATTACGATTTGTCCAAATGGGGGTCTCTTTGCATTTATACTACTTGGAATTTGTTGAGCTTCTTGAATGTGTTGGTTAATTTATTTTTGTAAAATTTGGGAGATTTTCAGTCATTATTTCTTTATAATATTCTTTCTTAATTTTTCCTTCTTCCCTCTCCTTCTGGGATACCAATCATGTATATGTGTATGCTTGCTGTTCACAGATCTTTGAGACTACATTTTTCCTCATTTTTTTTCATTCTCAGATTGTGTAATCTCAATGGATCTATCTTCAGATTCTCTTATTCTTTCATCTGCCTGCTTAAATATGTTATTGAGCATTTCTAGTAAATTTCTCACTTTATTTTTTCAATATTTTATTTATTTACTTCTGAGAGAGGGAGTGCATGAGCAGGGGGAGTGGCAGGCAGAGGGAAAAGCAGGCTCCCCACAGAGCAATGTAAGACTCAATCCCAGGACTCTGGGATCATGACCTGGGCCAAAATCAAGAGCTGGACTCAACCAATTGAGCCACCCAGGTGCCCCAAAATACTTTTACCTGATTGGATGTTTACTATGGCATCAAACCTTTTTTAAACATTAAACGCTTGCTAGGTGCAAAAGTCTTTTGCACCTAAAGTTAAATAAAAAACATATGCCTCCCTCCCCAAATCTCAAAGTGGAGTGAGAGAAAATAGAGAAAGAGGTAGAAAGATATTAATTACTTACAATAGAAACTTGTGATGCATAATGAGATATGATATAGACCCAGTATGGTACCAGGCTACCTCATGGTTCTAATTATAATACTGTGAAGGTGAAGGGCCTATTCCAGGTGTATGATGTTTTCCTAATGAACCCTCCCCAGCCTTTCAGACACAGAGACTGGTAGTTGATGTGGAGCCTGCTTTTAAAGTTCTGACCCAGGCAGAGGGTGTTCACTGTCAATAGATATCACTCAGACACTCAGAGGTAGGCAGCCAGTCTGTGGAGGTGAATTTTGTCTTCCCCACAACTCTTACTAAAATACTGCACTTAGAAGTAATAAGTCTCCTCTGGGAAGGAGCTACTTATCATCTCCTGGACAACACCATTGGGAAATTATTGCAAAATAATTATTGTTTGTTAGTGTTAAGGGAAAATCCCCAAATCTATGGATAATCAAGGTGTGATCGTTAATGCCAAGAAATTTGCTGAAAAGTTTTTTTCCAGTTTTTTTTTAGTAAGGTTATTAACCTCATAAAGTGAGATGGGGATCAAAATATTGTCTGGAGTGTCTCCTCTCTCTAGGAGGTAAGAGGCAAGTCAAAAATCAAAGAGGATTTCATCTTCTATCCCACTCATATTTGTTTGGAAAGGAGGTAGTTAAGTTACAACATCAAGAAAGTGGCAGTTACAAAGCTTGCCTTCTATTCCATGCTATTGCTGCAGCAATTACCTTGGCTACAAATCTCATTTACAGAACTCTTTGAGAGTGCTATCTGAAAGACAGCAGAATACACTGGAAATCAATGGAGGGTGATTTCATTCCCAAGTTGAAGTTACTATTTAATAGTCAGGTAAAAAACACACACATGCACACCCCAATTCCTTCTTACTCTTAATAGATTCCTCAGTAGAAATTATGAGGCTCAACTTTCACAAATTCAATTACTCCTCAAAAAACATGAATTATGAACACTCTACCAATTGAAATGCAACAGTATCCTAGTTCTCAGAAGAAAAATACACAGGAGCTGCTGAAAATGATCCTAATCATTATGCTAATAAGTAACAGCCCAGTACATAGTCTGCAAATCATGCCAGCACCTACCTCTCTGCACCTACCATTATGTGATATTTTCTTTCCCAATTTATAGCATCCTAGCAACCATCATGCATATTAGTACTAATGGATCTACAAATGATGCACTGGAATCTGTCCCTAAGAGCTTCATGCTCCTGGAGGGATACTTTCTCCCTTGGAGCATACGTCAATAGCTAAATAGATGTGTGGGGATCAGTGTCATTTTGTTTGCTCCTGTGGAGTCAGAGGGCCTATAATACAGGTTTAATCTAAATAGATGCCAATGCTGCCATGAGATCCTAATTCCACATGGATATTCAATAGCATAGCCTAGGAGTCTGGGGATATTATCTGTTGGAGATGACCTTAGGTCTAGCAAAAGTGTTACTAACAATGGCCCTAAATTTCCACTTTATTTACTATTCATGAATTTAAGTTAAGACAGGAAGAACACAATCAAAATTTAAACATGAAAATGTTTAAACAATCCTGTAATCTAGGATTGGTAAGGATTTAAGTTATTCTTATTTTACTGAGAATTAGATTAGCTATCAGCTTCATTAAGGCCCTCTGATAGAGGCTGGACTTTTTTTTACACTTTATCTTTTAAATTATTAATATTTTTTATTATGTAATGTTAGTCATCATACAGTATGTCATTAGTTTTTGATGTAGTGTTCCAAGATTTATTGTTTACATATAACACCAAATGCTCCATGCCATATGTATCACCAGGCCAACAAATCCCCACACCCACCCTTCTAAAACCCTCAGTTTCTCTCTAGGAATCCACACTCTCTCATGGTTCATCTCCCCCTCCGATTCCCCCACCCCGGTTCATTTTTCCCTTCCTTCTCCTAATGTCTTTCATGCTATTCCTTATATTTCACAAGTAAGTGAAACCATATGATAACTGACTTTCTCTGCTTGCCTTATTTCACTCAGCATAATCTCCTCCAGTCTGTTCCATGTTGATAGAGAAAAGAAAATATTTAAAACTAGGGATAGATTCCAATATCTGGAGAAAAGCCAAATGAATTAAAGCTAGACAAAAGTTCTCTTACTCTTGATTTTGGCCCAGTACTCCAGTATAAGTGATCAGATGTTGTCAGAGAATTTTCCAGATAAGATTTGTATGATGAGCTATTCTTTACTTCAAAGGAGTAGCGAATCTGGTGTAAAGTTGAATGGTGTATTAGTTTCACAGTGTTGTCAAGGGAGAGATTTTATAGCTAAGTAAGATAGTTCTGAGTAATTGAGGGGTCTTTCCATTCTGAGCTCCCCCGACTTCATAATCCCTTTATTTCAGTTATAACATACATTCCCTCCTCACTGTTCCATGATCCTGAATTCGGATCCTCCTCTCTGACTACAATCTCTTTTGCTTCTATGGCTCTTTACCCCCTCTTACCTATGGAATGTTCTTTTATTATTCCCATCATCACCTTCAAACCCTTAAGTAACTCCAGGTCTCCCAGTCCTCTACCTCCCTTCATACTTACCTGGGCTCTGTTCTCACTATTTTGAGGATGTGCTCACTAATATCCCAGGACTCCTTAGCCCATTAATAATCTGTCAAAGTTGTTGCCTTGTCAATCCAAAGCCTGGATAACCTCTACCAATTTCTTTTTTGCTTCTGAGGTGTTGAGTGTTTCTAAGGAAAGTTACGAAATCATGACAATATTATCCCCTATAACCATGGTAGGTAATTTCAGCTGGACCTTCTTGGCTACTCATCTATACTTCTTTTCATGACTTGATGATTCCCTTTACTACTTACTCATTCTTTTGACAAACGTTTATTAGGCAATTATTATATTTTATATGTGACCCAAACACTGAGGATACAATAATGCTCAGGACTGAAAAGAAATCTTCTCTCATGGAGTTTATTATTTAATGAAGGAATGTGGAAAATAAGCATTTTTAAAGTAATTTCTTTTTTTTCTTGTTTTTATTTTATTTAATTTATTTTTTATTATGTTATGTTAGTCACCATACAGTACATCATTGGTTTTGGATGTAGTGTTTCAAGATTCATTGTTTATGTATAAAAGCAAGTTCTGTGCAGAAGGATAAGTGTAAGACTACCAGAGACAAGAACAATCTCAGGGTATTCAAAGGACAGAATGTAAGTTGGTGTAGGTGGACCTCAAAGAGAAGAAAGAGTGATAGGGTGTAAGATCACAGAGGTAGGCAAGAGACCATGTGAAAGACTTAGGTTTTTATTCCACCTTCTTTTTAAAATTATCTATTTATTTGAGAGGGATACAGGTAGAATATAAGCAGGGGAAGGGTCAGAGGGATAAACAGATTCTCCACTGAACAGGGAGGGAGCCCAACATGGAGCTGGATCCTAGGACCCCAAAATGATGACGTGAGCTGAAGGCAGATGCTTAACTGACTGAGCCACCAAGATACCCTGGTTTTATTACACTTTCAATGGAAAGCCATTGGAGAGTTTTAAGTCCTGTATTTATGTTTATGCTTTAAAAGGATGACTCTAAAAAAAAAAAAATAATAAAAAATAAATAAATAAATAAATAAAAAATAAATTAAATATTAAAAAAAAAATAATAAATAAAAATAAATGGTGATAAAAAAAAAAAATAAAAAAAAAAAAAATAAAAGGATGACTCTAGTGGCTGTATGGTGCATGTAAGAGGAAAATGTTTAAACAAAGATACCAGTTAGGGAGCTGATAAAAACATATTTTTATTAAAAAAAAAGATTCTGGTAAAGGGTGATATTGGCTTGGACTAGGGTTGTAGCAGTAAAGATGGTGAAAAGTGTTTGGATTTCATTGCAGAAGTCAAACACTAAAAGATATGCCCAGGGTCTAATGAAATGATAGTGGTTACCTTTACAAATCATATTTAATTAGTCATTTTACTTAGTCTGAAGAATAGAATGTATATTTTCTTTTCTACCCACCCCTCCCCATTTTGGTTACAGTCCTGGTACAATTGTAAAAAAAATGCTTTCCTTCTTCTCTCTCTCTCTCTTTTCTCCTTTATTCTTCTCTCTCTCTCTCTCCTTCTTATCTCTTTCCTGGACTTGCTCTCCAATGCCCAGCATATATATCTTGCTCTTTTTTTCCATCATTCAAACTACCTAAGTCTTACTACTTCTGGCCACAGAGGTGACTCCAAAGTGAAAATCTCAGTAAAAGCTGTAAGTAAAGATGCTATTGAGCAGAATTGGTGACTATGAGCATCTCTAAAATCACTCACAGCAAAACACATAGGACTGATCTCAGTGTCTACTACTGAGCAAAGTTTCCAAGAAAGTATTTTTAACTATTCTATGGTCAGACGTAGAAATACCAAGCTCAAAGCAGTGTCAGTGTTAATGTATATTACCTTACTAATCTTGACATCCCAGGTGTGAGGCCACACCAGTAGTCAGATTTCTCATTTTCCAGTTCAATCAATCAACACAGATATTTTTAAAAGCATATGGTAGTTTGAGCATCCATGGGCTAGGTTTTGGCCTAATATACTGATGTGTGATCCATGATTCCTGTATCAGAGATACAAACTGAATGTATACGATACAATTTAAGAGCAAAGGAGCAATTGATCATGTGAATTATGTATCCTATAGATTTTAATTTTAGCATGAATTTTGAAATAGAGGCATCAATTTTCATTTAATGTTAAACTTTAGACTGTTAGACCTGGTATGGAACTCAGGGTCTTGTCTACTCATTTCATAAGGGATCCAGGATCTGAGATCCAGACAGATAAAGTAAATGAGTCATGATCACAGCAAAGTCAGTAGTAGAGTTAGGGCAGGACCCCAGGTGGTCTATGAATTCCAGCCCAGTGTTGTTTACATTCCAAGAAACTTTCCCATCATGTTCTTAGTATGGTTCTTTGTTGCTGCATGTTATTGGCCATTTGACTATGATTCTATTAATGTAAAGGGAACATCTACAGTTTCCTTAGCCATTTAAGCATCTCACTCAGGAATGACTTCATTATGGCTATCTTAAATCTAGGATGCAATTTTGTGTGACACAGGTCTCCGAGATACATATTCAGCTGCTTTAGTATCTATCACTAATCCCCAGGCTCCACTGTATGCTCACAGAATTAATCAACAAGGGATTGACAGCCAGGAGCAATTGTTAACTCTGAGCTGGGTTGGAGGAGATTTGGTCCTTTTTTGCCAGGAAAGCTTAGTCTAGTGGGGAAGACATACATGCTACTAATGGTGCGGATTTTACTGTAATAGAGATACAATCCCTGATCTCAAAAGGTTTCTGGCTTGATTTATGAGAAAGAAAAAAAAAGTAAAACAAAAATATAAAACACACATGCAAAGACAAATACTACATAACAGTCACATATGAACATGCCAAATTGTGACTTATCTACAATAAAGAACTGAAATGAGTAAATCCATGAATTAGGGTTTTTTATTGTCGTTTTGAAAAGTATGTGTTTAAACAAACCCATATATCCTGGTTAAATGAGGCAGCTAGGTGAACTCAAATTTCTCTTATGTAATATAGGGTGTGTTGAAATTCAAATATTGTTCTCATTTGATGTGGACTCTGATAATTTTGATGGGGACAGATTTTACTTAAAACAAATGTTGGACAGTAAGTGTGCAAATGGGATCTTAATCCTGAATTTCCTTTGTATTGATATTATTTAGTGTTTAACCTTGACACAGAAATAAAAATAGGTATAAGTGGTAAAGAAACTGGTATTTATTGAATACCTATTATATACTATATGCTTTATAGAAATTATCCTTACTACAGTCCTATGAAATATGTATTATCCCAATATTAACAGTGAGATAACTGAGGCTGAGATAGAATTGGAAATCAGATCTGAGTCACCTCATTCTCCTACTATACAATAGTATATAGACACTCTGAAGTATTCTGTTTGAGTTCTAACCATTTGGAGTAGGGTGAGAGAACTGGAGCTTTAAAAAAAAACAACAACAAAAAAACAAACAAACAAAAAAAAACGCTTGGGCAAAAATTCCAAACAGTTTGATTATTTGGAAAACTATTTTGGTATATGACAAATATTGTAGATAATAAAGTTTAAGAGAGCAAAATACAAGCAAAGTCAAAATTTACTTTTAATGAGGTTGTCTAAGGTATTCAGTTGCTTCTGTTCAAAGAGTGGATATTTTGGGGTACCTGGGTGGCTCAGTGGGTAAAGCATCTGCCTTCAGCTTGGGTCATGATCCAAGGATCCTGGGATTCCTGGGATTGAGCCCTGCGTTGGGCCCCCTGCTCAGTAGGGAGTCTGCTTTTCCTTCTCCCTCTGCCCCTCCTCACTGCTTGTTCATTCTCTCTCTCTCTCTCTCTCTCTCTCTCCAATAAATAAATAAATCTTATTTAAAAAGAGTGGACATTTTGCCTGATTAGTATTCATCAGAGAACAGTTAAACTTGCAGAATTAAACCTCTTTTGGTTGAGCACATGCAGTTACGGCACCTGTATCTAAACCAATATTTTGGATAAAGATAAGAATAAATAACAGTGAAAATTTAGATTTAAAGGCAAGGGGGGAAAGGTATACATTATAGCTTTTGTAAAAAGCAGCTATAGATTGCTGACATAGTCATAATAATTATTCTTTGGTAATGTACTTTCTCGAGCGGTAATGTGAGAGATATCAAATCTTTATGAAGAATTCTTTTCCATTTTATTTTATTTTATTTCTTTTCAGTGTTCCAGCATTCATTGTTTATGTACCACACCCAGTGCTCCATGAAATACATGCCCTCTATAATACTCACCACCAGGCTTACCAACTCCTACCCCTCCAAAACCCACAGTTTGTTTCTCAGAGTCCACAGTCTCTCATGGTTCATCTCCCCCTTGTATTTCCCCCACTTCACTTTTCCTTTCCTTCTCCTAGTGTCCTTCATGTTATTCCTTATGCTCCACAAATAAGTGACACCATATGACAATTGACTCTCTCTGCTTGACTTACTTCACTTGGCATCGTCTTCTCCAGTCCTGTCCCTATTGATACGAAAGCTGGGTATTCATCCTTTCTGATGCCTCCATAATATTTCATTGTATATATGTAATGTGGCAGGATACAAAATCAATGCTCAGAAATCAGTCGCTTACTTATACATTAACAATGAAAATATAGAAAGGGAAATTAGAGAATCAATTCCATTTGCTATAGCACCAAAAACCATAAGATACATTGGAATAAACCTAATCAAAGAGGTAAAGGATCTGTACTCAAGGAACTACAGAACACTCATGAAAGAAATTGAAGAAGACACAAAAAGATGGGAAAGCATTTCATGCTCATGGATTGGAAGAAGAAACATTGTTAAAAAATGTCTATACTGCCCAGAGTGATCTAAACTTTCAATGCCACCCAGATCAAAATTCCACCAGCATTTTTTAAAGTTCTAGAACAAACAATCCTAAAATTTGTATGGAACCAGAAAAGATGCTGAAATGCCAAGGAAATGTTGAAAAAGTAAAACAAACCTGGGAGCATCATGTTACCTGATTTCAAGCTTTACTACAAAGTTGTGATCACCAAGAGAGCATGATACTGACACAGAAACAGACATATAGACCAGTAGAATAGAGTAGAGAGTCCAGATATGGACCCACAACTCTATGGTCAAATAATCTTTAACAAAGCAGAAAAAAATATCCAGTGGCAAAAAGACAGTCTCTTCAATAAATCGTACTGGGAAAATTGGATAGCTATGTATAGAAGAATGAAACTCAATCATTCTCTTATACCATACACAAAAATAAATTGGAAATGGATAAAATACCTCCATGTGAGGCAGGAATCTATCAAAATCCTAGAGGAGAACATAGGCAGTAACTTCTTCTACATCATCCACAGCAACTTCTTTCAAGACATTTCTCCAAAGGCAAAGGAAACAAAAGTGAAAATGAACTTTTGGGACTTTATCAAGATCAAACGCTTCTGCACAGCAAAGGAAACAGTCACCAGAACAAAGAGGCAGCCCACGGAATGGGAGAAGATATTCACAAATGACACTACAGACAAAGGGCTGATATCCAAGATCTATAAAGAACTCCTCAAACCTAACTCCCAAAACACAGATAATCATGTCAAAAAATGGGTAGAAGACATAAACAGACACTTCTCCAAAGAAGAAATACAAATAGCTAACAGAAAAATTAAACTTGTTCATCATTGGGGAGACAAGATGGTGGGGAAGTAGGAGAAGGCGCCATTTCAACCTCTACCCTAAAGTGAGCTGATTACCTACCAAAGAACTCTGATCACTCATCAAACCAGCCTGAGATCAGAATTATACATGTCTGGATTTCTACAGGGACAGAAGACACCAGTAGGCAGGTAAAGTGAAGTGGGAACATCAGACTGATATCAGAAGATAAACAAAAGGGAGAAGGAGCCACCAGAGGTGACTGATTGGAAAGTAATACCCCAATACAAGAGTGCCCTGCATCTGGGGACCAGCATTAACTTGGAGTCTGGTTGAAAGCACTTAAATAGAACAAAGGATCGTGGGGGGAAATTGTGGGAATCAGAGCGGTTAGGGACAGGGTCTTAAGTCCGCGGACCCAGGACAGCCTCCCCTGGCTCTGAGCCAGAGAGAGTGTGGCGGAGAAACCAGGTCTTGGTCCCTGAGCCACCAGTGCGCCTGAGAATGCACGGGGTCCGGCTCCTGTGAGGGGCTGGGAGCCTCGCCAGACGGCAGAATGCTGCGCCACCATGCTATCAGAGCCTGAGACACATGCACCCCACACCTTCCCCTGAAAGAGGTGCGTGAATGCCCAGCCTGGCACTCTTAGAGCCGGAAAGACCAGGCACTCCCAGCCCGGGCCAGTGGGAAAATCTCAGTGTGCAATCCCTGCTTGGAACTTCTCTGGTGGTCTGGAGCTGCCCAGACAGCCACCGCTGCTGTGGTTTTGGGTACAAGCAGGAGATCCTGCATCCACAGGGACCTCGACTCAGAACCTGCTCTGCCAGCAGCTCAGCAGAACCCACAGGGGAGAAGACTGAGGCTTCTCTCTGAGAGGGAGGTCGGGGTGCAGATTGCTTTCCTCTAAACCTCCAAAACCCATCTAAAGCTGTCAAGGCGAGAGAAAAAGAAAAAAAAAAAAACACCAAATGAACAAACAAACATAAAAACCTCCAGAGAACAAAAGCCTGAAAAACCGGTTTCCTCAGCGCCCATCCCCTTAAGTGGGGTGCTGGAGGACTTAACTCAGGGAACATCATTGACTGAAAACCCACGTGGCAGGCCTCTCCCCCAGAAAACCAACCAGGAAAGAAAAAAAAAAAAAAAGACGACAAGAGAATAACCACCACTACCACATAGATACAACTTTTATTTTTAACTCGTTCCCACTATTCTGGTTCATTTTTTTTATATAGATAATTTTTTAACCTATTGACCATCACAGTGAGATGTCCAGTACATCAAATTCCATAATAACCTTCTAACCTGAACTTTTTGATACATACACCTGTGTTTTTCTTTTGCTTTTCTATTTTGTAATTTCTTTTCTTAGAATTTTAATTTAGTTTAGTCTAGTTTATTCTTTTTTATTTTTATTTTCTAATATTCATATAGAGTTAAACTTCAAGGTAACCCCTTACCCCCAATCAATGCTACCCCTATAGGTAAACCAATTTTTAATCCCCCTTTATCTTAGGAAAGTTGAGTCCTTTTTTTTTAAATTTATTTTTTATTTTCAGCATAACAGTATTCATTATTTTTGCACCAAACCCAGTGCTCCATGCAATCCGTGCCCTCTATAATACCCACCACCTGGTACCCCGACCTCCCAACCCCTGCCCCTTCAAACCCCTCAGATTGTTTTTCAGAGTCCATAGTCTCTTATGGTTCCAAATTCTCCTTCCAATTTCCCCCAACTCCCTTCTCCTCTCTAACTCCTCATGTCCTCCATGCTATTTGTTATGCTCCACAAATAAGTGAAACCATATGATAATTGACTCTCTGCTTGACTTATTTCGCTCAGCATAATCTCTTCCAGTCCCGTCCATGTTGCTACAAAAGTTGGGTATTCGTCCTTTCTGATGGAGGCATAATACTCCATAGTGTATATGGACAACATCTTCCTTATCCATTCATCCGTTGAAGGGTATCTTGGTTCTTTCCAGTTTGGCGACCATGGCCATTGCTGCTATAAACATTGGGGTACAGATGGCCCTTCTTTTCACTACATCTGTATCTTTGGGGTAAATACCCAGGAGTACAATGGCAGGGTCATAGGGAAGTTCTATTTTTAATTTCTTGAGGAATCTCCACACTGTTCTCCAAAGAGGCTGCACCAACTTGCATTCCCACCAACAGTGTAGGAGGTTTCCCCTTTCTCCACATCAAGAAGAAATAACACCTATTCTCTTCTGCAACAGAGCTAATGGCTATCAACATAGACAATGTGTCAGAAAGGGAATTCAGGCTAACAATTATCCAGGCAATAGCTAGGTTGGAGAAAGCCATGGATGACCAAACGGAATTGATTAGGGCAGAACTGAAAGCCAACAGGGATAATGTTCACAATGTTAGCACAGAACTGAAAGCCACAAGGGATGAGGTTCACAATGCTCTCAATGAGTTCCAATCTAATCTAAATCCTCTAAAAGCTAGGGTAACTGGGACAGAAGATAGAATTAGTGATCTAGAGGACAAACAGATAGAGAGAAAGGATCAGGATGAAGCCTGATCAAACAGCTTAGAAGCCACGAAAACAGAATCAGGCAAATAAATGATGCCATGAAATGTTCCAACATCAGAATTATTGGAATCCCTTAAGGGGAGGATAAAGAAAGAAGTCTAGAAGATATAGTGGAACAAGTTGTCCATGAAAATTTTCCCAATCTCACGAATGGAACCAGCGTTCATGTACTAGAGGCAGAACGGTTTCCCCCCAAGATTAGAGATTCTCAAAAATCCTCGAGACACCTAATAGTAAGAATGAAGAATTAAATTGTAGGCAGACCCTCTTGAAAGCAGCCAGGAAAAAGAAGATCCTTACATACAGAGGAAAGCCCATCAGAATAATGTCAGACCTGTCCACAGAGACCTGGCCAGCCAGAAAGGGCTGGCAAGATATATTCATGGCACTAAATGAAAAAAAAAAAAAAACATGCAGCCAAGAATACTTTAATCCAGCAAGGCTGACATTCAAAATGGATGGAGAGATAAAGAGTTTCCAAGACCGGCAAGGCTTAAAAGACTATACAATCTCCACGCTGACACTGCAGGAAACATTAAGGGGGGGTCTATAAAAGAGAAAAAATCCTAAATATATAATTGAACAGAAATATAGAGACAAACTACAGAAAGAAAGACTTCAAAGGTAACACAATGTCAATAAAAATGTATCTATCAATAATCACTCTCAATGTGAATGACCTAAATGTGTCCATAAAATGACACAGGGTTGCAGATTGGATAAAAGGACAGGACCCATCCATATTCAGTCCATATTGAACCTAAAGATACACCCAGACTGAAAGTGAAGAGATGGAGAAGCCTCTTTCATGCCAATGGGCTTCAAAACAAGGCCAGGGTAGTGATTCTCATATCAGAAAAATTAGATTTTAAACTAAAGACTGTAGTCAGAGATAAAGAAGGTCACTACATAATTCATAAAGGGACTATCCACCAAGATGATCTAACAATTGGAAATATCTATGTTCCCAATATGGGAGCAGCCAAATACATAAGAAAACTATTAATCAAGATAAAGAGTCCTATTGAGATGAATACATTAATAGTAGGAGATCATAACACACCTCTCTCAGTAATAGACAGACCATTGAAGCAGAAAATCAATAAAGAATCAAGAGCATTGAATGACACATTGGACCAGATGGACTTCATAGATATACACAGAACATTCCACCCTAAAACAACAGAATACTCATTTTTCTCAAGTGCACATGGAACCTTCTCCAGAATAGACCACATACTGGGTCACAAATCAGGACTCAACCTATACCAAAAGACTGACATTATTCCCTGTATATTCTCAGATCACAATGCTTTGAAACTGGAGCTCAATCACAAGGAAAAGTTCAGAAGAAACTCAAACGCCTGGAAGCTAAGGACCACCTTGCTTAAAATGCTTGAATCAATCAGGAGATCAAAGAAGAACTGAAACAATTCATGGAAACCAACGAGAATGAAGACACTTCGGTCCAAAATCTATGGGATACAGCAAAGGCAGGCCTAAGGGGGAAATACATAGCCATCCAAGCCTCCCTCAAAAAAAATGAAAAATCCAGAATACATCAGCTGTCTCTACACCTTAAAGATCTGGGGAAACAACAACAAATCAAACCAACTCCATACATAAGAAGGGAAATAATCAAGATTAGAGCTAAGATCAATGAGGTAGAAACCAGAGATACAGTAGAACGTATTGATGAAAATAGAAGCTGGTTTTTTGAAAGAATCAATAAGATCGATAAAACATTGGCCACACTAATCCAAAAGAAAAGAGAGAAGACCCAAATTTATAAAATTATGAATGAAAAGGGAGAGATCACAACTAACACCAAGGAAGTAGAAACAATCATCAGAAGTTATTATCAATAGTTATTGCCAATAAGTTAAGCAAACTAGATGAAATGGATGCATTCCTGGAAAGCTATCAACTCCCAAAATTGAACCAGGAAGAAATTGACAACCTGAATAGACTGATATCTAGTAACGAGATTGAAGCAGTGATCAAAAATCACCCAAAAAACAAGAGCCCAGGACCTGACGGATTCCCTGGGGAATTATACCAAACTTTCAAAGAAGAAATAACACCTATTTTCCTGAAGCTGTTTCAAAAAATTGAAGCAGAAGGAAAACTTCCAGACTCTTTTTATGAAGCCAACATTACCATGATCCCCAAACCAGGCAAAGACCCTACCAAAAAGGAGAATCTGACCAATATCACTGATGAATATGGGTGCCAAGATTCTCAACAAGATTTTAGCAAAAAGGATCCAACAGCTCATTAAAAGATTATCCACCATGATGAGGTGGGATTCATCCCTGGGTTACAAGGATGGTTCAACATTCACAAATCAATCAATTCGATAGAACAAATCAATAAGAGAAGAGAGAAGAACCACATGGTCCCCTCAATTGATGCAGAAAAAGCATTTGACAAAATCCAGCATCCGTTCCTGATTAAAACACTTAAAATTATAGGGATAGAGGGAATAATCCTGAACTTCATCAAATATATCTATGAAAGACCCACAGCAAATATCGTCCTCAATGGAAAAAACCTCACAGCCTTCCCATTGAGATCAGGAACACGACAAGGATGCCCACTCTCACTATTCTTGTTCAATATAGTATTAGAAGTCCTAGCAAAAGCAATCAGACAACAAAGAGAAATAAAAGATATCCAAATTGGCAGTGAAGAAGTCAAACTCTCTCTCTTCGCAGATGACATGATTCTTTATATGGAAAACCCAAAAGACTCCACCCCCAAACTACTAGAACTCATGGAGCAATTCAGTAACATGGCAGGATACAAAGTCAATGTACAGAAATCAGTGGCTTTCTTATACACTAACAATGAAAATACAGAAAGGGAAATTAGAGAATAGATTCCATTTACTATAGCACCAAGAACCATAAGATACCTGGGGATAAACCTAACCAAAGAGGTAAAGGATCTGTACTCGAGTAACTACAGAACACTCATGGAAGAAATTGAAGAAGACACAAAAAGATGGAAGACCATTCCATGCTCATGGATTGGAAGAATAAATATTGTTAAAATATCTATACTGTCTAGAGCAATCTATACTTTTAATGCCATTCTGATCAAAATTCCACCAATATTTTTCAAAGAGCTAGAGCAAATAATCCTAAAATTTGTATGGAATCAGAAGAGACACCAAATTGCTAAGGAAATGTTGAAAAACAAGAATAGAACTGGTGGAATCATGTTACCTGATTTCAAACTTGACTACAAAGCTGTGATCACCAAGACAGCATGGTACTGGCACAAAAACATACACATAGACCAGTGGAACAGAGTAGAGAGCCTAGATATGGACCCTCAACTCTATGGCCAAATAATCTTCGACAGATCAGGAAAAAAATTACAGTGGACAAAAGCCAATCTCTTCAATAAATGGTGCTGGGAAATTTGGACAGCTATATGTTGAAGAATGAAACTCGACCATTCTCTTCCACCGTACACAAAGATAAACTCAAAATGGATAAAAGACCTCAACATGAGACAGGAATCCATCAGAATTCTAGAGGAGAACATAGGCAGTAACCTCTTTGATATCAGCCACAGCAACTTCTTTCAAGATATGTCTCCAAAGGCAAAGGAAACAAAAGTGAAAATGAACTTTTGCGACTTCATCAAGATCAAAAGCTTCTGCACAGCAAGCGAAATAGTCATCAAAACAAAGAGGCAACCCACGGAATGGGAGAAGATATTTGCAAATGACAGTACAGACAAAAGGTTGATATCCAGGACCTATAAAGATCTCCTCAAACTCAACACACACAAAACAGATGATCATATAAAAAAATGGGCAGAAGATATGAACAGAGACTTCTCCAATGAAGACATACAAATGGCTATCAGACACATGAATAAATGTTCATCATCACTAGCCATCAGGGAGATTCAAATTAAAACCACATTGAGATACCACCTTACACCAGTTAGAATTGCCAAAATTTGCAAGACAGGAAACAACATGTGTTGGAGAGGATGTAGAGAAAGGGGAACACTCTTACACTGTTGGTGGGAATGCAAGTAGGTGCAGCCACTTTGGAAAACAGTGTGGAGATTCCTCAGGAAATTAAAAATAGAGCTTCCCTAGGACCCTGCAATTGCACCAAAGATACAGAGGTAGTGAAAAGAAGGGTCATTTGTACCCCAATGTTTATAGCAGCAATGTTCACGGTCATGAAACTGTGGAAAGAACCAAGATGCCCTTCAGTGGATGAATGGATAAAGATGTGGTCCATACACACTATGGAGTATTATGCCTCCATCAGAAAGGACGAATACCCAACTTTTGTAGCAACATAGACGGGACTGGCAGATACTATGCTGAGTGAAATAAGTCAAGCAGAGAGAGTCAATTATCATATGGTTTCACTTATTTGTGGAGCATAAGAAATAACATGGAGGTCATGGGGAGATGGAGAGGAGAAGGGATTTGAGGGAAATTGGAAGGGAAAGTGAGCCATGAGAGACTATGGACTCTGAATAACAACCTGACGGTCTTGAATGGGCGGGGGGTGGGAGGTTGGGGGAACAAGGTTGTGGGTATTAGGGAGGGCACATATTGCATGGAGCACTGTGTGTGGTGCAAAAACAATGAATGCTGTTATGCTGAAAATAAATAAATAGAAATAGAAATTCTTAATGCATAGTATGGAGAAAGAATAGTTCAAACAGACTTTTGCAGCATGTGTCTTTGTTTCTAAATATAACGTTTTTAAACATAGCTTGGAACAACAGTTTGTTACAGTTAAAATTCAGTTTGTGTCACTTTTAGAAATCTACACATTGTTTCTCTGTCATATGTCTTAGAAATAGTATCATATGTTCTTGAAGCTCTGTGGGGGTATTGCAAGTGCCAGAACTTACTAGAGGAAAAAATATATATGTATTACCATTATAGATATAGATAAAGATAAGACTATATATCAAAAAAAAATTGTTCATCATCATTAGCTATCAGGGAGTTTCAAATGAAAACCACACTGAGATATCACCCACCAGTTATAATGGCCAAAATTAACAGGGCAGGAAACAAGTGTTGAGAGGATGTGGAGAAAGGGGAACCCTCTTACACTGTTGGTGGGAATGCAAGTTGGTGCAGCCACTTTGGAAAACAGTGTGGAGATTCCTCAATAAATTAAAAAAAAAAAAGAGCTACCCTATGGCCCTATAATTGCACCATTCGGTTTTTACCCCATAGATACAGATGTAGTGAAAAGATGGGTCATGTGTACCCCAATGTTCATAGCAGCAATGGCCACAGTCGCCAAACTGTGAAAAGAGCTACGATGTCCTTCCACATGTGAATGGATAAAGAGGATGTGGTCCATATATACAATGGAATATTTTGCAGTTTTGAAGGCAGCAATGGCAGCAGTGACATTTTCTTACGGAGTTAGACACAATGATCACTTTTAGAGACTGATAGAATGGCTGTAGGCCATCCTATAATCTCCATTAGTCCTGCCTTCCTTAATACAAAAAACTTCAGGTTAATAGTGTCTCAGTTTAACTGGTAGAAGCTATATGTAGTCCAGCACTATAAAAATAGACCAACCTTACTAGGCACATGGAAAGATGCTCAGTGTCACTAGTATTCAGGGAAATTAAAATTAAAACCATAGTGAGATATTACCACACACTCACCAGAATGGTTAAAATTAAGTAGATTGACAACTCCAAAGTTTTGTGAGTATGTGAAGCAACGAAGACTCCAGTACTTTGCTAGTAAGAGTATAAAATGTTGCAACCCCTTTGGAAAACAATTTTGCAGTTCCTTATAATAACATACACTTACTCTGTGACCCAACATTTTGGCTTCTAGCACTTTTCCTCGGATAAATGAAAATATATGTCCACAAAAGAGACTTGTATGGAATTCTTAAATTATAAGCTTTACTTATAATGCCTCCAAAATAGAAAGAGCCCAATGTATCCTAACAGGAGAATAGATGAACATTGATATATCAATTCATTGGAATACTACTTAGCAAAAAGAATGAATTACTGATGCATGATGAAACAGATTAATTTTTAACACTACTTTATTGAGATATTATTGACATATAAAATGCCATATTTAATGTGTACAATTTATGAGTTTGGGGGTGCCTGGGTGGCTCAGTGGGTTAAGCCTCTGCCTTCGGCTCAGGTCATGATCTCAGGGTCCTGGAATGGAGCCCCACATCAGGCTCTCTGCTCAGCAGGAGGCCTGCTTCCTCCTCTCTCTCTGCCTGCCTCTCTGCCTACTTGTGATCTCTGTCTGTCAAATAAATAAAATCTTTAAAAAAACAAACAAACAAACAAAAAAACAATTTATGAGTTTGGAGATAAGTATACATCCTTGAAACTCTCACCAAAATCAATGCCATAAACACATCCATTGTCTCCAAAAGTTTCTTCCTACATTATCTATCTATCTATCTATCTATCTATCTAATATCTTTGTCTATCATTTATCTATCTATCTACCTATCATCTATCATCTATCTATCTCTATAGTGGTAGAACCACTTAACATAAGATTGACTGTGGTAGAATATTTTTCAGTATACAATTCAGTTTTGTTAATTATAGGCCCTGTGATATACGGTAGATATTTAGGAATTATTCATCCTGTATAATCCAAACTTTCTGCCCTTTCACCAATACCTCCTTGTTTCTCCTTCCCCTAGTTTTTGGTAACCACCATTGCACTCCCTGCTTCTGTAAGTTTGACTACTTTAGAATCCTCATATAGGTGTGATCATATGGTATTGTTTCTTTTGTGTCTGGTTTATTTTACTTAGCATAATAGCATATAAGTTTTTGTCCATGTTGTTGCAAATGACAAGATTTCCTTCTTTTTTTTTAAAGGTTGGTCAAGAATATACAATGGAGAAAGGGTGTTTTATTTAATAAGTCGACCAATGCTACATATGCAAGGTTGAATGAAAGAAACCAGAACACAAAATAGTATATACAATATTATTCAATTTAAATGAATTTTGAGAACAGACAATCCAAACAGCAGTTGCCCTGCCTGGCAGTTGTAGTGAGGGATTGACTGGAAAGCAGTAGGAAAGAAACTTTCATCTTTTGTTGGGATGATAGAAATATTCTATATCTTGATTTGGGTGTGCTTGCAAGAATATATACATTTGTCAAATCTCATTAAATTTGTACTTTAAGATGTACTTTTCTCTATACATAAATTTTACTTTAGTAAAAGTGAAATTAAAAAAAAAATAGAACAGTAATTATGAAGTAGAACCTTTCATGTCAAGCAAAGCAAGAACCATGTGTTTAGTAGTTTGATATGGAGATGTAGCTTCAAGACAGGCTTCATAGGTAAGCCTTTAACCAGATCACCATACCTAAATGCTCTTACCACAAAGAAATTCTGGAGCTGCCACTGGGTTGACTACTATGGAAATTAATAGCTGAAAAGAGGACGTGATCTTCAGAGACCAAGATATCTCTGGATGGTCTGGACTTTGGACCATTGAGATACGCACTCAATCTCAAAGGGGATCTAAAGAATAGAAGGAAGTCTCGGAAAGGAATATTTGAAGGGTAGGGAAAGAGCAAAGCCTTTCAAGTGGCTTTTCATGGAAGCTATTTGTTTTAAAGGAAAAAGTATGGCTTTAGAACAAGACAGGCCTTGCTTATAATCCATGTCTTTTCATGTAGACTTCATCTAGGAAATAGAGTTCATGCCATATACCATAAATAATTTAACTTAGAATCATAAATAATAGCTATAAATCATTGAGTTCTATGGGAAACATCTAGTTCAGTGGTTTGTATGTGGATAGGTGGGAGCTAATATTAACATTGTTCCATCCTTTGCACTGCCTCCAGAATAGCCTCAACAGTTTTACACTTTTAAACTTTGACCTGCTCAAGCTATCAGGCCTTCCCTCAATGGAAACTCCCCTTTCCTCTTTAATATACCATTATATGCCTATTGTTCAGGTTCTGAATCTTTTTTAAAAATTTAAATTCAATCAGTCAACATATAGTTCATCATTAGTTTCAGATATAGAGTTCAATAATTCATTAGTTGCATATAATACCCAGTGCTTGGGGTGTCTGGGTGGCTCAGTCAGTTGAGCATCTGCTTTCAGTTCAGGTTATGATCTCAGGGTGGGATAGAGCCTCACATTGGGCTCCCTGCTCAGTAGGGAGCCTGATTTTTCCTCTCTGCTACTTCCCCTGCTTGTGGTCTCTCTCTTTCTCTCTCTCTCTCTCTCAAAAAAAACAACCAACCAACCAACACACCAAACAAAACCACCCAGTGCTCATCACATGACATGCCCTCCTTAATGCCAGTTACCCACTTACCCTATCCCCTCACCCACCTGTGCTCCAGAAAACCTCAGTTTCTTTCCTATAGTTAAGAGTCTTTCATGCTTTGTCTCTTCTTTTGAACTTCTCTTTAAAAGGAGCTACTCTTTCCTGTTAGGCCTGGCAAATTCCCAAGAATATTTACTTCTGCCTAGGCCTAAAGCTGTTTAATTTATAGATATCTGATAGAATAGTAAAAATTAGATGGACTTCGAAATTGGACAGAATTTGTTTCAAATCCTTGTTCTACCACTGAGAAGCTGTGTAATATTTGGAAGATAACTGAACCTCATTGAGGTTTGGTTTTCTCATCTATAAAATGAAGATAATAGTATTTACCTCAGAATACTAAATTATATATGTATAAAACACCTAGAATGATGTCTGGCTCATAGTAGGTGTTCACTAGACAGTAGCTCTTGCTATTAGGCACCAAGGTCCTAACTTAGTCCATCTTTAGGATAGACCCACTTGCTTGCATGTCTTCCTTTTTTTTAATTTTTAAATTTTTTATTTTTTATAAACATATAATTTTATCCCCAGGGGTACAGGTCTGTGAATCATCCGGTTTACACACTTCACAGCAGTCACCAAAGCACATACCCTCCTCAATGTCCATAATCCCACCCCCCTTCTCCCAACCCCCCTCCCCCCAGCAACCCTCAGTTTGTTTTGTGAGATTAAAAGTCACTTATGATTTGTCTCCCTCCCAATCCCATCTTGTTTCATTTATTCTTCTCGTACCCCCTTAAGCCCGATGTTGCATCACCACTACCTCATATCAGGGAGATCATATGATAGTTGGCTTTCTCCGCTTGACTTATTTTGCTAAGCATGATATGCTCTAGTTCCATCCACGTCCTCGCAAATGGCAAGATTTCATTTCTTTTGATGGCTGCATAGTATTCCATTGTGTATATATACCACATCTTCTTTATCCATTCATCTGTTGATGGACTTCTAGGTTCTTTCCATAGTTTGGCTATTGTGGACATTGCTGCTATAAACATATGGGTGCACATGCCCCTTCGGATCACTATGTTTGTATCTTTAGGGTAAATACCCAGTAGTGCTATTGCTGGGTCATAGAGTAGTTCTATTTTCAACATTTTGAGGAACATCCAAGTTGTTTTCCAGAAAGGTTGCACCAGCTTGCATTCCCACCAACAGTGTAGGAGGGTTCCCCTTTCTCCGCATCCTCGCCAGCATCTGTCATTTCCTGACTTGTTTATTTTAGCCATTCTGACTGGTGTGAGGTGATATCTCATTGTGGTTTTGATTTTTATTTCCCTGACGCCGAGTGATTTGGAGCACTTTTTCATGTGTCTGTTGGCCGTCTGGATGTCTTCTTTGCAGAAATTTCTGTTCATGTCCTCTGCCCATTTCTTGACTGGATTATTCGTTCTTGGGGTGTTGAGTTTGCTAAGTTCTTTATAGATTTTGGACACTAGTCCTTTATCTGATATGTCGTTTGCAAATATCTTCTCCCATTCTGTCAGTTGTCTTTTGGTTTTGTTCACTGTTTCCTTTGGTGTGCAAAAGCTTTTGATCTTGATAAAATCCCAATAGTTCATTTTTGCCCTTCATCCCTTGATTTGGCAATGTTCCTAGGAAGTCATGTTGCTGTGGTTGAGGTTGAAGAGGTTGCTGCCTGTGTTCTCCTCAAGGATTTTGATGGAGTCCTTTCTCACATTGAGGTCCTTCTTCCATTTTGAGTCTATTTTCTTGTGTGGTGTAAGGAAATGGTCCAATTTCATTTTTCTGCATGTGGCTGTCCAATTTTCCCAACACCATTTATTGAAGAGGCTGTCTTTTTTCCACTGGACATTCTTTCCTGCTTTGTCGAAGATTAGTTGACCATAGAGTTGAGGGTCTATTTCTGGGCTTTCTATTCTGTTCCATTGATCTATGTGTCTGTTTTTGTGCCAGTACCACGCTGTCTTGATGATGACAGCTTTGTAATAGAGCTTGAAGTCTGGAATTGTGATGCCACCAACTTTGGCTTTCTTTTTCAATATTCCTTTGTCTATTCGAGGTCTTTTCTGGTTCCATATAAATTTTAGAATTATTTGTTCCATTTCTTTGAAAAAAATGGATGGTACTTTGATAGGAATTGCATTAAATGTGTAGATTTCTTTAGGTAGCATAGACATTTTCACAATATTTATTCTTCCAATCCAGGAGCATGGAACATTTTTCCATTTCTTTGTGTCTTCCTCAATTTCTTTCATGAGTACTTTATAGTTTTCTGAGTATAGATTCTGTGCCTCTTTGGTTAGGTTTATTCCTAGGTATCTTATGGTTTTGGGTGCAATTGTAAATGGGATTGACTCCTTAATTTCTCTTTCTTCTGTCTTGTTGTTCGTGTAGAGAAATGCAACTGATTTCTGTGCATTGATTTTATATCCTGACACTTTACTGAATTCCTGTACAAGTTCTAGCAGTTTTGGAGTGGAGTCTTTTGGGTTTTCCACATATAGTATCATATCATCTGCGAAGAGTGATAGTTTGAGTTCTTCTTTGCCAATTTGGATGCCTTTAATTTCCTTTTGTTGTCTGATTGCTGAGGCTAGGACTTCTAGTACTATGTTGAATAGCAGTGGTGATAATGGACATCCCTGCCATGTTCCTGACCTTACCGGAAAAGCTTTCAGTTTTTCTCCATTGAGAATGATATTTGTGGTGGGTTTTTCATAGATGGCTTTGATAATATTGAGGTATGTGCCCTCTATCCCTACACTTTGAAGAGTTTTGATCAGGAAGGGATGCTGTACTCTGTCAAATGCTTTTCAGCATCTATGGAGAGTATCATATGATTCTTGTTCTTTCTTTTATTGATGTGTTATATCACATTTATTGATTTGCGGATGTTGAACCAACCTTGCAGCCCTGGAATAAATTCCACTTGGTCGTGGTGAATAATCCTTTTAATGTACTGTTGAATCCTATTGGCTAGTATTTTGGTGAGAATTTTCGCATCTGTGTTCATCAAGGATATTGGTCTGTAGTTCTCTTTTTTGATGGAATCCTTGTCTGGTTTTGGGATCAAGGTGATGCTGGTCTCATAAAATGAGTTTGGAAGGTTTCCTTCCATTTCTATTTTTTGGAACAGTTTCAGGAGAATAGGAATTAATTCTTCTGTAAAGGTTTGGTAGAATTCCCCCGGGAAGCCATCTGGCCCTGGGCTTTTGTTTGTTTGGACTTTTTAATGACTGTTTCAATCTCCTTACTGGTTATGGGTCTGTTCAGGCTTTATATTTCTTCATAGTTCCATTGTAGTAATTTATATGTTTCTAGGAATGCATCCCTTTCTTCCAGATTGTCAAATTTGTTGGTGTAGAGTTGCTCATAGTATGTTCTTATAATTGTTTGTATTTATTTGGTGTTAGTTGTGATCTCTCCTCTTTCATTCATGATTTTATTTATTTGGGTCCTTTCTCTTTTCTTTTTGATAAGTCTGGCCAGGGGTTTATCAATTTTATTAATTCTTTCAAAGAACCAGCTCCTAGTTTCGTTGATTTTTTTCTATTGTTTTTTTTGGTTTCTATTTCATTGATTTCTGCTCTGATT
The DNA here is from genome assembly GCF_009829155.1 of Mustela erminea. Classification (NCBI taxonomy): domain Eukaryota; kingdom Metazoa; phylum Chordata; class Mammalia; order Carnivora; family Mustelidae; genus Mustela; species Mustela erminea. The sequence continues at coordinate 108,148,164 of NC_045635.1, read as the reverse complement.
TTATGATTTCTTTTCTCCTTCTGGGTTTAGGGTTTCTTTCTTGTTCTTTCTCCAGCTCCTTTACATGCAGGGTTAGGTTGTGTACCTGAGACCATTCTTGTTTCTTGAGAAACGCTTGTACCGCTATATATTTTCCTCTCAAGACTGCCTTTGTTGTGTCCCACAGATTTTGAATCATTGTGTTTTCATTATCATTTGTTTCCATGATTTTTTTCAATTCTTCTTTAATTTCCTGGTTGACCCATTCATTCTTTAGAAGAATGCTGTTTAGTCTCCATGTATTTGGGTTCTTTCCAAACTTCCTCTTGTGGTTGAGTTCTAGCTTCAGAGCACTGTGGTCTGAAATATGCAGGGAATGATCCCAATCTTTTGATACCGGTTGAGTCCTGATTTAAGACCGAGGATATGATCTCTTCTGGAGAATGTTCCATGTGCACTAGAGAAGAATGTGTATTCTGTTGCTTTGGGATGAAATGTTCTGAATATATCTGTGATGTCCATCTGGTCCAGTGTGTCATTTAAGGTCTTTATTTCCTTGTTAATCTTTTGCTTGGATGATCTATTCATTTCAGTGAGGGGAGTGTTAAAGTCCTCTAGTATTATTGTATTATTGTTGATGTGTTTCTTTGATTTTGTTATTAATTGGTTTATATAGTTGGCTGCTCCCATGTTAGGGGCATAGACATTTAAAATTGTTAGATCTTCTTGTTAGACAGACCCTTTGAGTATGATATAATGTCCTTCCTCATCTCTTATTATAGTCTTTGGCTTAAAATCTAATTGGTCTGATATAAGGATTGCCACTCCTGCTTTCTTCTGATGTCCATTAGCATGGTAAATTCTTTTCCACCCCCTCACTTTAAATCTGGAGGTGTCTTTGGGCTTAAAATGTGTTTCTTGTAGGCAACATATAGATGGGTTTTGTTTTTTTATCCATTCTGATACCCTGTGTCTTTTGATTGGGGCATTTAGCCCATTAACATTCAGGGTAACTATTGAGAGATATGAATTTAGTGCCATTTTATTGCCTGTAATGTGACTGTTACTGTATATGGTCTCTGTTCCTTTCTGATCTACTACTTTTAGGGTCTCTTTTTGCTTAATGGACCTCTTTTAATATTTCCTGTAGAGCTGGTTTGGTGTTTGAAAATTCTTTCAGTTTTTGTTTGTCCTGGAAGCTTTTAATCTCTCCTTCTATTTTCAATGATAGCCTAGCTGGATATAGTATTGTTGCCTGCATGTGTTTTTCATTTAGTGCTCTGAATATATCATGACAGCTCTTTCTGGCCTGCCAGGTCTCTGTGGATAAGTCAGTTGCCAATATAATATTTTTACCATTGTATGTTACAGACTTCTTTTCCTGGGCTGCTTTCAGGATTTTCTCTTTGTAACTAAGTCTTGTAAATTTTACTATTAGGTGATGGGGTGTGGGCCTATTCTTATTGATTTTGAGGGGCATTCTCTGAACCTCCTGGATTTTGATGCTTGTTCCCTTTGCCATGTTAGGGAAATTCTCCCCAATAATTCTCTCCAGTATACCTTCTGCTCCCCTCTCTCTTTCTTCTTCTTCTGGAATCCCAATTATTCTAATGTTGTTTCATCTTATGGTGTCACTTAGCTCTCGAATTCTCCCCTCGTGGTCCAGTAGCTGTTTGTCTCTCCTTTGCTCAGCTTCTTTATTCTCTGTCATTTGGTCTTCTATATGACTAATTCTTTCTTCTGCCTCATTTATCCTAGCAGTTTGAGCCTCCATTTTTTATTGCACCTCATTAATAGCTTTTTTGATTTCTACTTGGTTAGATTTTAGTTCTTTTATTTCTCCAGAAATGGCTTTTATATCTCCCAAGAGGGTTTTTCTAATATCTTCCATGCCTTTTTCTAGCCTGGCTAGAACCTTGAGAATTGTCATTCTGAACTCTAGATCTGACATATTACCAATGTCTGTATTGATTAGGTCCCTAGCCTTCGGTACTGCCTCTTGTTCTTTTTTTTGTGGTGAATTTTTCTGCCTTGTCATTTTGTCCAGATAAGAGTATATGAAGGAGCAAGTAAAATACTAAAAGGGTGGCAACAACCCCAGGAAAATATGCTTTAACCAAATCAGAAGAGATCACAAATCGTGAGGGGGCAGAAAGTGGATAAAAAGAGGTTCAGAAAGAAAGAAAGAAAAAAAAAGAAAGAAAGAAAAGAATTAAAAAAAGAAAATGAATCTAGAAAAGTATGAAAAAGAAAAAATATATATATTACATAAACTAGTTAAAAAACGTTAAAAAGAAAAGGGTAAATGTTAAAAAAAATTTTAGCAGAAGAAGAGAAAAAATGAAAAAGAAAAAAAATTAAATTAACTGCAAGACTAAAGAATCATAGGGAGAAAGCCATGAGTTCCATGCTTTGCTTTCTCCTCCTCTGGAATTCTGCTGCTCTCCTTGGTATTGAAACTGCACTCCTTGGTAGGTTAACTTGGTCTTGGCTGTATTTCTTGTTGATCTTCTGGGGGAGGGGCCTGTTGTAGTGATTCTCAGGTGTCTTTGCCCCAGGCGGAATTGCACCGCCTTTACCAGGGACTGGGCTGAGTAATCCGCTTGGGTTTGCTTTCAGAAGCTTTTGTTCCCTGAGTGCTTTCTGTAGAGTTCCGGAGGACGGGAATACAAGATGAGAGCCCAGGGCCCCACTCCTCAGTGCGCCCTCAGAGAACAGCGCCCAGTAACTCTCGTCTGCCTGACCTCCAGCCGGGCTCCGCGCTCACCAAGCCTGCGGCTGGTTCAAGGTACCCCCGAACTGTGATCTTACTGTTGGCTCTGTCTCTGTAGCCGGCTTCCCTGTTCTAATACCTGTAAGCTCTGCGACACTCAGACACCCCCAATCCTTCTGTGACCCTGCGGGACCTGAGGCCACGCTGACCCCGCGTGAGCTTCATCCTGGTTTAGCATCTGGAGCGATGTCCCTCAGCGGAACAGACTTTTAAAAGTCCTGTCTTTGTGCTCCGTTGCTCCGCCGCTTGCCGGGAGCCAGCCCCTCCCCCCGGGGTCTATCTTCGCGTCGCTTTGGATTCACTTCTCCGCCAGTCCTACTTTTCAGAAAGTGGTTGTTTTTCTGTTTCTAGAATTGCTGTTCTTCTTTTCAATCTGCCAATGGATTTGTAGGTGTTTGCAATCTTTAGATAAGCTCTCTAGCTGATCTCCTGCTAGCTGAAGTAGTCTCAGCCTGCTACTTCTCTGCCATCTTGACTCCTCCCCCGCATGTCTTCATTTAAAATATGTTATCTCTCTTCCTATTTTACTTTTATTCTTTGTTGCCTGGTGCCCAGTATGAACTAATTACTGCATATATACTCAGTTTGTGCTAGCCTGAACCCTTTTGCCCATCTTACACTTCCGACTTGTCTCAGGTTGGCTACCACAGCTGATCTGCTTCTTGTTTAAGTTAAGATCTAAAATTATGATATGTGTTTTTCCTTTTTGTCCACCTGTACTTTTTTGACCTAACCCCCGGCACTCTGGCTATTAGCTTGTACCTATTTGCCATGAACCTAACATGAGCCATCTGTGACTTATCTTAGTGTCCTGACTTATCTTGGTCTGCCTTGTCTTAGTATAACTCTCAGTTCAACACCAACATTGAATTGCTAGTTACTCTTCCCAGTGTCTTACATTTCCAAGTATGTCCTATTCTGCTGGGAAGAAAAGGCATTTATTGTTCTGTTAAGTAGCAAGTATATGTTTAGTCAACATCTATTTTCTGATCATTAAAGAAAAGCCAATGCTACTATACAGTCCAAGATAACAACCACTGTCACGTGTGGCTATTTTAATTAAAATTAAAAGTAATTAAAATTAAATAAAATTAAAAAATCAGTGACCCAGTTCTATTAGACACATTTTAGAAACTTAATACCCACATGTGGCTAGTTGCTATTATATTATATAGCTCAAATATGGAGTTTAGACCAGGACATTATAAGATGTGTGTTTAATTATAACATCTTGAAAATCTGTTGGAAAGAGAATGTGGAATGTTAGGTGAATTTTACCTCTGGCCTTTAAGCAAAAAAGAGACAAGTGTAAAATAGTCAATGGCATGTACTTGAGAGCCAGATAACCTAGGTTAAAAGCATGCCTCTAATATTTACTAGCTGTGTTACCTTAGGTAATTCTCTTAGTTTCTCTGTGACTATTTCTCTATCAGGAAAGTTTAGGTAGTGCCTGACTCATAGGCAATCTCATGTGAGGATTAGGTAAGAAAAAGGTATGTATATTTGCAAACACACACAGAATTTAGAATAGTACTCAATGCATCATAAGTCTTGTATGCATGTTTGTTTTTATTGTTGTTATTATTGGTCTTTTTATAAAATTGGAAGATAGTGTTTTGGAAACTTGATTTTAAGGCAATTGTTCCAGCAATGCAGTTTTTATAAGTCATGAGCAGCAGAAACAGTGGTTTAAAAAACAAAGATTTGACAATTATTTGAATTCCTGTGATATGTTAGAGGAAAGAGACAAAAATCAGGTTGTATGTTTTATACTTGGGACTTAGCCTGGCTTTCCTGGGGGAGGAGAAGATGGATATGCTTTATTTCCATACTGAGTTTCAAATCCTGGGTAGATCTCCTAAGTGAAGGAGGAATAAAACGTCAAGAAAGTCAAGAATAGGCAGAGGGGAGTATTAGGCTAGAAAATTAGATTGAAAAATAATCTCTTTAAAGATAGTATTTGCAGCATGTGGGAAACACCCACTGAAGGATATATTGAGAAAACAGGGGATTTTTAGTAAAGACAGTTAGTTAGAAGGAGTGTTGGGCAATGAAAAGCTTAAAGAAATACAAAATCTACAAAGATTTTAGAATCCCTTGCTCTTCTCTCTTCCCTTTCCAGTGCTAGCTAGCATACTACTTATAAAGACAAGGAACCCATCTCCATGTTTTATTGAGGGTTAGAAATCTTTGAGCCTCAAGATTGTTATCTTATAGGTCTAACTCAGGATTTGGATTGTATACCACAAAAAAAAAAAATTCTTTGGTTTAAAGTATCAAGTAAGTGAACTCCAAAACTTTTTGAATAACTCAAGCCTAATCTAGTCTAGCTTTTGTTGACTGGGCTGAGAGACATCATGGGCAGACATGTTACCCTTGATTCCCTTACTCAACTAAAGTCCATCTAACCTATGATTTCCTACCTCCAACAAAACTCCTCAGACCAATTTCTTTACTTTCTTGTAATAGTAATGGGTCTGACTGATAAAAGTGCAAATGGATTCTCCCAAGGAAGAAAGTTAAATAACATATCTGGGTATCCTTGTGTGGTCACAAACAGTATTGAATCAAATATTAAATTGGCAATTTAATATTAAATTTATTAATAAATGAACATGTTAATTATAATAAATTAACATGTTCATTTATTAATATAAAATCTATTAATAAATTAATATATTAAATTTACATATCTAAATCTAAATATTAAATATTAAATTGGTATTTAATTATATCCATGTAATACTTAAACTGAATCTTTTTTAATTAACATATAATATATTATTTTTTTCAGGGGTACAGGTCTGTGAATCATCAGTCTTACACACTTCACAGTACTCACCATAGCACATACTGTCCCCAATGTCCATAACCCAGCTGCCTTATCCCTTCCCCCCATCCAGCAACCATCAGTTTGTTCCTGAGATTGAGAGTCTCATGGTTTGTCTCCCTCCCAGTCCCATCTTGTTTCATTTTTCCCTCCCTTCCCATCATGACCCGCCTGCCCTTCCTCTCAAATTCCTCATATCAGAGAGATCATATGATAATAGTCTTTCTCTGATTGACTTATTTTGCTTAGTATAATATCCTCTAGTTTCATCCATGTTGTTGCAAATGGCAAGATTTTGTGTTTTGTGATGGCTGCAATAATATTCCATTGTGTGTGTGTCTGTGTGTACATATATATCACATCTTCTTTATCTCTTCATCTGTTGATGGCCATCTAGGCTCTTTCCATAGCTATTGTGGACATTGCTGCTATAAACATTAGGGTACATGTGCCCTTTCAGATCACTACATTTGTATCTTTAGGGTAAATATTTAAAAACTCAATTACAGTAAACAGTCTCTGCAAAAATAGAGAAGAAATAGAGTACTAGTATTATGTATTTAGTAAGACATAAGTAAGTTATGATTCAAGCAAGGAAAGTGGTAAGGAGGTTAGATCAAGCTAAAGAGATGACATTACAGTAGTAACCAGGGTCTTAAATATGAAAAGCATCTTCTATTATGCTTTGAACACAGTTGGCAACACAATAACTATTGATTAAATAAATGAGCTTTGGACAATAGTGATAAGGATTTTAGATTTCATATTAGTGGTGATAATTAGTGAGGAGTTGGAAATAAAGATAAGATTTTAAGAGATAATTAGCAGAGAGTGTTGACAGGACTTGATCATGTTTGAAGGAATAAGAAAGATGGAGGACTCAAGATTGACTCATACATTTCTGTCACAAACAACTGCATGAATAGTGGTGTGTCTCACTGAGAGCACTGGGGGAGGGATAAATTTGAGATGTGGTAGATGATAAATCTAGTTTGAAAAATGTTGAGTATGAGTATGAGTTACCTGTGTGTCATCCAAGTGGAGATTTTCTGTAGAAAGATAGATAATGAACCTGGCGGTCAGGAAGTATAATGGGGCAAAAAAACAATTTGGAAAATGATTAATTAACAAGGGGCAGAAGAATATGGTATTTCATAGGATAATTTTAGGAAAGAGAGTCAAGAAAGAACCCTCTAGCATATCAATATTTAAGTGATAGATGAATTAAAATGAGCCAGTTAAGGACTATGAGGCGAGACAGTATGAGGAATTTGAAGAGAACCAAGATTTTTTAAAAAATGGTGCTACAAACATCACCATAATAATTACTAAAAAATAAGCTGATGGTCAGCAGAAATATATGGCACATAGAAATCAAAGATGTTTTGCATTTAGAGGTAATTACTGAGATTAGGGAGATAATTTTAATAGCAAGAGTTTTTCAGTAACTAATATATCGATATAGATATATAGATTTAGATGATATAGATATATAGATATATGTGGAAAAAACTTGAAAGTGTTTGTTGACTGATGGAAAGAGTCTCTTGCTTGAGAGAAATTGAGAAAGTGAGATGATAGCAACCTTTTATAGAAAGGACATAGAAATGAAATTTTGACTGAAGTAAAATAAGCTACAGCATTACTAGAGTGAGCTGTGACTGAAAATCTCATCTGGTGCATGAGTGATCATTAATTGCCTCCTTTATTGAGCATTAATGAGAAGGTGGTAGTGACCATTAATTAGGAGATGTTTGCAAGATGAGAAAAAGGAGTTCACTCTTGGGAAATTCAATGAATGACATTAAAGGACACTGGCTCCTAACAGGATTAAAGATGGGGGAATTAATGACTTGAGAACTTGAATAAAAATGTGTCACAAAATGGCATACAGGCAACTGAAAGAAATCAGGAAAGTTCCATCTTGAAATGGCCACTAAATCTGTCTAAACAAGCAAAAGGGAAATGGACAATTGGAGTAATTATTTTAAAATCTCAAGGTCCCCAACCCCATTATGGAGAAAAGATAAATTTCTAAGATCAGTCAGGAGTTCTCAGGTGTATGCAGGGCTCCAGGTCTATCCCTGGGGTTTATGGAGTCCAGAAACAATCACACTACTATCTACCTATCATATTCTACTCACCTCCTTCCCCCTATTTATCCAGAAGGAACCACATTATAAGGAACATGAAATAAAAAGCTAAAAGGAAAACTAAATGGAGTACGTTATTCACAAAAGGCCTTCTTCCTGTGGGTATATAGTTCCAGGGTGTTGGAGTGGTCTCTTCATTTTACTTGGGTCATGAGCTTTAAAGTTCTCTTTATGCATGTGAGCATCTGACTTAGTTTCCTTTATTTTAGCATCAAATGGGATCCGTCTTCTCCCTGCAGCTACAAGCTTAAGGTCCAGCTTCCCTTGGGTAGTCTCTGTTCCTTAAATGTTGCTTGTATGATTAATTTAAAGCATAACAGACCATTGAGTACTCATTTAGAATCAAATGAGTGGATCTGCAAGGCTTAATGCTTTAGGTAGCTTTTGAAGAACTTACTTCAGAACCTGAAGGAGTTCAGTTTCCATTTTTCATTTTTTTTAAAGATTTTTATTTATTTATTTGACAGAGAGAGACCACAAGCAGACAGAGAAGCAGGCAGAGAGAGAGAGAGAGAGAGAGGGAAGCAGGCTCCCCGCTGAGCAGAGAGCCCTATGCGGGACTCAATCCCAGGACCCTGAGATCATGACCTGAGCCGAAGGCAGCGGCTTAACCCACTGAGCCACCCAGGCACCCCCATTTTTCATTTTTAATTCTGTAAGCAAATATGAATTAAGCAGCAACCATATTCCAGACACACTGCTATGCACTGGAGATATAGCAGTGAATGAGACAGGGCCTGCCTACTTGGAAATCATATACAACTGGAATTTTGGCTGCAGAAGTTTCTCAAGCCTTCAATTGGCTTAGCTTCTGACGTTGCCAGACCCTAAGTTGGACAAAAGACTACTTTGTCCTGCTCTGTGACTTGATTTCATGCTGACCCATTCATTCTGCCTGCTCACTGGCTTGCCTCAGGTTTGCATTTAGCCTCTTGGGTTCTAGACATGGACCTTGAGATACTTTATTAGTGCTGCTTTGCAGACCCTGGAGCAGGGGACACAAGTACAAGAAAGCCATTTTGCATCAATCTTGTTTGTGTAGACTGCATTGTCACATTTTGGAAGAAGAAACAAGAGAGAATTAGAAAAGTCAGGAAAAGACTGAGGCCCAGGTGCTGACTGTTGCCGCCAGTGTCTTTGGTAGATTTTGAGACATTGAGCAAGTGAATGCAGTCTTTTCTCTGTATCTTTATTGTACAATAAAAAAGTTAAACTAGATAAGTAATTCTCAGTCTTTTTAATGATGAAGGACCCTTTTTATTATCAAGGAATTTTACAGCCCACCATGATAATAATGTGTACTTAATGTAGTTGTGAGTTGAATACTTAACAGCAGTTAGACTATAATGTGAAAATTTTCTTTAATAATTACAGCATCTTATGCAGTTTGAAAAAAATATAGTACTTTGTTCCTTCATTTAGTTATTTATTCACAATTGACTATCATCTAAGATGTGGCAGGCGACTTCTTGCTAAGTGATAGGGAAAAAAAGTTGAATGAGCCAAGGTCTCTACTCTTAAAGACTCATGGTCCATTAGGGGAGAGAGATAAAATAAGTAGACAGTTGTAGGATGATAGATAGTGTGGTGCATGTACAGGGTGCTCTGGAAGCTTAAAAAAGGAACAATTAATGCAGCCCGAGATCATCAGAGAAGGCTTTCTTGTGGAGGTCATTTCTAAGCTAAGGCCCAAAACTTTGGTAGGAGTCATCCAGGCAAGGAAAGAAGGAGTAAAAGGCATTTCAGCTGAGAGGACAGTGAGGCATGCTATTTATTCTGACTACAAATGGTCCTAGTGTGTATAGATTACTGTGACAGCACCTTACCTCAGGTGTCTTTAGCACATAGAATAAGAACTGCTAGACTAAATAGACATTAATATTTCTCATAACTCTTAGGATTGACGGCACTACATCTCTATTTTTACATGATAAATATAAACCTGTTAAAAAGTTAAAAAATGCAAAGAAACCTAAGGGATATATAAATAATTCTAGACAATGGACTTTCAGTGAAGTTGCATTTTGTTTAATTAAATTATGGAGACTTTGAGATTTCAATCTGTGCAGTTCCCCTTGGAAGTACCCCTACTTTATGAAAATATGCAAGGGTACTCTAGAATCCTTGTTAAGTGTTCTGCCCCTGCAGCCAAAGGCCCTCAGGACTGGTGGCTTTGCTCTATATCATTATGTTCTTTTGACCACTGTTGCTACCACTACTTCATCCATTGAGTAAAAACCCTGCAAGATATCCCATGTGCTTCACAGCTGATAAAAGGCTGAAACTTTTGAGCAGGATTGGCTTGTAATTTGGGGGGCTCAGTACAAAAATAAATTATGAGCTCCTTGTTCAAAAATTAAGAATTTCATGGTGGTAGTCATAGACCATTGAAACAACTGTAAAACAATTCTAAGTGTGCGTTGCACATGTTACATACTTTTCATGACATTTTACTGAAAGTTTGGGGATCATGAAAGGGAAATAAAACATAAAAGATACTTCACCATCACCACTAACAATACATGTGGTTCTCTCATGGCCCATAGAGCCAAATATATAATCAAGATTTCATAAAAGGCATCTCTTTCCTAGATCTTAGCTTGCTTCTGTGTGGCCAGGAACTAGCTAACTGCCACTTCCTGCCCCAGGCAACAAATAGTATTAGCATATTGACACAATGCATTCTAGGTTAAGATGCAGTTCCTTCTTCGTCAAGAAAGAGGAAAAGTTTCCTGTTACCTCACAGTGAGGACCAGTTATCATGTTCTCATTCTCTCCCACAAGCCTTGTCATTTTTAAGGATGACTGTTGATGAGAATGTCAACTCTTCTGAAAGGGAAACTCCCACTCTCTCTTAGTTGAGGTCTTGTTGAATTGTACCCTTAGTCTCTAACCCTCAAGACAGTGAAATTAGAAGGCAATTTATTTAGTATGAGTACATTTCCTAAAGTTTTGGTCATTTGATTTCAAATTAAAGAGTTGAGAGTGCAAATACGGACCTGCAACTCTATTGTCAAGTAATCTTTGACAAAGCAGGCAAAAACACCAGTGGAAAAAAGCCTCTTCAATAAATGGTTCTGGGAAAATTGGACAGCTATGTGTAGAAGAATGAAACGTGGCCATTCTCTTACACAATACACAAAGATAAACTTGAAATGGATAAAAGACCTCAATGTGAGGCAGGAGTCTGTCAAAATCCTGGAGAAGAACACAGGCAGTAACTTCTTCAACATTGGCCACACCAGCCTCTTTTTTTTTTAATTTTTTAAATTTACTAGACAGAGATCACAAGTAGGGAGAGAGGCAGGCAGAGAGAGGAAGGGAAGCAGGCTCCCTGCTGAGCAGAGAGCCCAATGTGGGGCTCGATCCCAGGACTCTGGGATCATGACCTGAGCAAAAGGCAGAGACTTTAACCTACTGAGCCACACTGGCACCCCCACAGCAACTTCTTTCAAGACATGTCTCCAAAGGCAAAGGAAACAAAAGCAAAAATGAGCTTTTGGGACTTCATCAAGATCAAAAGCTTCCACACAGCAAAGGAAATATTCTCCAAAACAAAGAGGCAACCCACAGAATGGGAGAAGATATTCACAAATGACACTACAGACAAAGGGTTGATATCCAAGATCTATAAAGAACTCAAACTCAATACCCCAAAAACATCAAAAAATGGACAGAAGACATGAACAGTCACTTCTCCAATGAAGACATACAAATGGCTAATGGACACATGAAAAAATATTCATCATCATTAGCCATCAGGGAGATTCAAATCAAAACCACATTGAGATACCACCTTACACCAGTTAGAATGGCCACAATTAACACGAAAGGAAACAAGTGTTGGAGAGGATGTGGAGAAAGAGGAACCCTCTTACATTGTTGGTGAGAATGCAAGTTGGTGCTGCCACTTTAGAAGAGTGTGGAGATTCCTTAAGAAATTAAATATAGAGCTACCCTATGACACTGCAATTGCACTACTGGGTATTTACCCCAAGGTGTACCACTACACACAGATGTAGTGAAAAGAAGGGCCATCTGTACCCCAATGTTTATAGCAGCAATGGCCACAGTTGCCAAACTGTGGAAAGAGCCTAGGTACCCTTCAACAGACAAATAAATAAAGAAGATATGATACATATATACAATGTAATACTATACCTCCTTCAGAAAGGATGAATACCCAACTTTTGTATCAACATGGACAGGACTAGAGGAGATTATGCTGAGTGAAATAAGTCAAGCAGAGAATGTCAATTATCATATGTTTTCATTTACTTGTAGAGTATAAGGAATAACATAGAGGACATTAGGAGAAGGAAAGGAAAAGTAAATTGGGGGAAATCAGAGGGGGAGATGAGGCATGAGATACTGTGGACTCTGAGAAACAAATTGAGGGTTTTGGAAGGGAGGGGTGGGGGGATGGGTGAACCTGGTGGTGGGTATTAAGGAGGGCATGTATTGCATGGAGCACTGGGTGTGGTGCATAAACAATGAATCCTGAAACACTGAAAAAATAAAAAATAAAGTACACTGCATAGAATACTACTGGTCTCAGATAATTAAACTACATAAACCTGTTGTGGTTCTCTTTTTATGGGAATTAGATTTATGTAGCAGGCAAAATCAAATCTGTGTGTCTTTCCTATAGTTCTCTAGGTCTGAACTAAAGTTATCCATTAAGAAATTGCTGAACAGTTCCACATCTTAAGTTTACAAGGCACAACCCAAGCACAGTGTAGTCTAAATTCATAGAAAACCACCACTCTACAACTCCCAAAGCAATAAAGTCTGCAGATACAGCCTTAATTCAATAATTCATAACAATTTACATTATGGAGGAAAACAGTTACTTCTGCATCTAAAATGTCTACATTGAGTTTACTCCGAGAAAAAACAGATTTTTAAAATTTGTGTCACAGGTGCTGTTCAGGAGACTTTCCCCAAAACAAAAGAGCTGCTTACCCCAAAGGTAACTGAGTTCTTATTATTTGAGAGAAGGACAATGGCTCGTAGTCTTAACATGACAGTTTTTCCCTCTTGTATGCATCAAGAATTCAAAAATCTTAGAACAATTTTGAATCAAAGGAAGGTTATCCTGTTTCAATAGAAAAAAGAAATGTTAGTTATAATCCTGTCATCACCAAAGACTTTTGGAATGTGTTTTGCTAGTATGTTGACTTTATTTTTTTAATATTAATTTCAATTGTACAAGAAAAATCATGAATACATCCTAGCCATAAATCTTTAATAAAGAATAGAATAGGAAGTGAAAATTCCTCTTGACCCCCACCCCTGCCCCACTTTCACACTCTTTCCTAGAGGTAACAATGAAAAGAGGTAACTACTTAAAAGAGATAACTACTGAAAAAGATCATACACTTTGATCTTATTTTATACACTTACATATATATGTGAATGTATGCATGTATGTACCTAGGATAATACCTAGAGTTTGAATGCTCAGTCAGAGGACACATAATTTTAAATGGTCATGAACACTGCCAAATCTCTTTCTAAAATAGCATGACCAATTCACACTACAATGTATAAAAGTGCATACTGGCCTGCATCCTTAAACCAACGTTGGTTGGTATCAATTTTTAATTTTTCCAATCTATTCTTATACTCTGCACTAATGCCATAACTTTTTTTATATAAGACAGTTAATTTTGATATTTAGTGGGGCATGTGCTCCTTCTCTAGGTTTCATATTTCTCACATGTGAAATGGGATTAATAACCATGTCCTCTTCATAGGGCTCTTGTGAAATTCAGAAAGGTAGGCAGGAGAAGACATGTACAGCCTTTACAGGGGTTGGTAAGGAATTTGTGTTTTATTCTAATATGACGGGAATTAAAGAGGAATTAAAGAAGGGGTTTTAAGCATGTGAATGATGTGATTTGATAAATGCTTTAAAAGGACACTGGCCAGGAATATTGGTGCTAATAAATTTAAAAAGAGGCCCATTTATACTATTTATACTATTTTGCTGCCTTCCATCCCAGAGAAATATGTGTTGGGATGGTCAGAAAGAGAAATAAGAGGGAGTGAGTAAAGTGAGTAAAGTTTATGAACTTTAGCATATATATATATACACACATATATATACACATACACACATATATATATAGTATATATATACATATATATATGTATATATATATCCCAGTTAAATTTCCATTTTAGATGGTGAATAATTTTTCTTTTTTTATGTTGTTAGTCACCGTATAGTACATCATTAGTTTTTGATGTAGTGTTCCATGGTTCATTACTTGTGTATAACACTCAGTGCTCATCACAACATAGGCCCTCCTTAACACTATTCAATAGGCTACCCCATCCTCTAAATCCTCCCCTCTGAAACCCTCAGTTTCCTGGAGTTTATAGTCTATCATGGTTCCTCTCCTGCTCCTATTTCTCCCATTTCAGTTTTCCCCTCCTTCCCTTAATGTTCTCCAGGCAATTCTTTATGTTCCACAAATAAGTGAAACTATGTGATAATTGTCTTTCTCTGCTTGACTTATTTCACTTAGCACAATCCACTCCAGTTCCATCCATGTCTATGCAAATGGTGGGTATTTTTTCGTTCTGATGGTTGAGTAATATTATATTATATATATGAACCACATCTTTATCTATTCATCTGTTGAAGGGCATCTCAGCACCTTCTACTGTTTGGCTATTGTGGACATTGCTGCTATGAACATTGGGGTGCATGTGGTCCTTCTTTTCACTACATCTGTATCTTTGGGGTAAATACCCAGTACTGCAATTGCTAGGTCATAGAGTAGCTCTATTTTCAACTTTTTCAGGAGCCTCCTTACTGTTTTGCAAAGTGACTGTACCAACTTGCATTCCCACCAACAGTGTAAAAGGGTTCCCCTTTCTCCACATCCTCTCTAACATTTCTTTTTCTGCCTTCTTAACTTTTGCCATTCTAACTGGTGTAAGGTGATATCTCAATGTGTTTCTTTTAAATTTATTTTTTATTTATTTTCAGCATAACAGTATTCATTATTTTTGCAACACACCCAGTGCTCCAAGCAATCCATGCCCTCTATAATACCCACCACCTGGTTCCCCCAACCTCCCACTCCCCTGCCACTTCAAACCCCTCAGATTGTTTTTCAGAGTCCATAGTCTCTCATGGTTCACCTCCCCTTCCAATTTCCCCCAACTCGCTTCTCCTCTCTAACTTCCCATGTCCTCCATGCTATTTGTTATGCTCCACAAATAAGTGAAACCATAATTGACTCTCTGCTTGACTTACTTCACTCAGCATAATCTCTTCCAGTCCCATCCATGTTGCTACAAAAGTTGGGTATTCATCCTTTCTGATGGAGGCATAATACTCCATAGTGTATATGGACCACATCTTCCTTATCCATTCGTCTGTTGAAGGGCATCTTGGTTCTTTCCACAGTTTGGCGACTGTGGCCATTGCTGCTATAAACATTGGGGTACAGATGGCCCTTCTTTTCACTACATCTGTATCTTTGGGGTAAATACCCAGTAGTGCAATTGCAGGGTCATAGGGAAGTTCTATTTTTAATTTCTTGAGGAATCTCCACACTGTTCTCCAAAGAGGCTGCACCAACTTGCATTCCCACCAATAGTGCAAGAGGGTTCCCCTTTCTCCACATCCTCTCCAACAAATGTTGTTTCCTGTCTTGCTAATTTTGGCCATTCTAACTGGTGTAAGGTGATATCTCAATGTGGTTTTGATTTGAATTTCCCTGATGGCTAATGAGATTGAACATTTTTTCATGTGTCTGTTAGCCATTTGTATGTCATCTTTGGAGAAGTATCTGTTCATGTGTTCTGCCCAGTTTTTGACTAGATTGTTTTTTGAGTGTTGAGTTTGAGAAGTTCTTTATAGATATTGGGTACAGGCCTTTGTCTGTAGTGTCATTTGCAAATATCTTCTCCCATTCTGTGTGTTACCTCTGACTTTTGTTGACTGTTTCCTTTGCTGTGCAGAAGCTTTTTATCTTGAAGTCCCAAAAGGTCATATTTGCTTTTGTTTCCCTTGTCTTTGGAGATGTGTCATGAAAGAGGTTGCTGTGGCTGATGTGGAAGAGATTACTGCCTTTGTTCTCAAGGATTTGGATGGATTCCTGTATCACATTAAGGTCTTTCATCCATTTAGAGTTAATATTTGTGTATGGTGTAAAACAATGGTTGAGTTTAATTTTTCTGTATATAGCTATCCGATTTTCCCAGCACCATTTATTATTCTTTTTTACATTGGATGTTTTTTTTCCTGTTCTGTCAAAGATTAGTTAACCATAGAGTTGAGGGTCCATTTCTGGAGACTCTATTCTCTTCCATCGATCCATGTTTCTGTTTTTGTGCCAGTACCATGCTGTCTTGGTGATCACAGCTTTTTAATATAGCATCAACTTAGGCAGTGTGATACCCCAGCTTTTTTTTTCAGCAGTGCCTTGGGGATTCTGGTTCCATACATATTTTAGGATTGTTTGTTCCAGCTGTTTGAAAAATGCCAGTGATATTTTTATTAGGATGACATTGAAATTGCAGATTGCTCTGGGCAGGATAGACATTTTAACAATGTTTATTCTCCCAATCCATGAGCATGGAATATTTTCCATCTCTATGTTTCTTCCTCAATTTCCTTCATAAGTGTTCTGTAGTTTCTAGAGTGTAGATCTTTTATCTCTTTGGTTACATTTATTCCAAGGGATCTTAAGGGTTTTGGTGCTCTTGTAAATGGAATGTATTTCCTAATTTCTCTTTCTACAGTTATATTGTTAGTGTTTAGGAAAGAAACTGATTTTTGTGCATTGATTTTGTATCCTGCCACATTACTGAATTGCTGTATGAGTTCTAGTAATTTGGGGGTGGTGTCTTTTGGGTTTGCCATGTAAAGTATCGTGTCCTCTGTGAAGAGAGAGAATTTGACTTCTTCTTTGTCAATTTGAATACATTTTATTCCTTTTTGTTTTCTGATCGCTGATGCTAGGACTTCTGGTACTATGTTGAACAATAGTGGTGAAAGTGGGCATCCATGTCATGTTTCTGATCTTAAGGGAAAAACTCTCTGCTTTTCCCCATTGAAAATGATATTCACAGTGGATTTTCATAGATGGTTTTTATAAAAAAAAATTGAACAATGTTCCCTCGATCCCTACACTCTGAAAAGTTTAAATCAAGAAAGATGCTGTATTTTGTAAAATGCTTTTTCTGCATCAACTGAGAAAATCATATGGTTCTTGTCTTTCCTTTTATGAATGTGCTCTATCACATTGACTGATTTGTAAATGTTGAACACCCCTGCATTCCAGGTATAAATCCCACCTGGTTGTGATGAATAATCCTTTTTAATGTACTGCCAGTTCCTACTGGCTAGGATCTTGTTGAGTATTTTGACATCCATGTTCATCGGAGATATTGGTCTGTAATTCTCCTTTTTGATGGGATCTTTCTGTGATTTTGGGATCTGGGTAATGATGGCCTCATAGAATGAGGTTGAAAGTTTTCCTTCTATTTCTATTTTTTTTAAAGAGAATCAGAAAAATAGATATTATTTCTTCTTTAAATGCTTGGTAGAGGATGCCTGGGTGGCTCAGTTGTTAAGTAGCTGCCTTCGGCTCAGGTCAGGATCCCAGGGTCCTGGGATTGAGCTGTACATCAGGCAGCTTGCTTGGCAGGAAGCTTGCTTCTCCTCTCCCTCTGCTCCTGCTTGTGTTCTCTTTCTAGCTCTCCCAATCTCAGTCAAATTGATAAAATATTAAAAAAAAAATGCTTGGTAGAATTCCCCTGGGAATTCAACCAACCATGGACTCTTGTTTTTTGGGAGATTTTTAATTATTATTTCAATTTCATTACCAGTTATTTGTCTATTCAGATTGTCTATTTCTTCCTGTTTTAGTCTTGGTAGTTTGTAATTTTCCAGGCAGACATCCGTTTCTTCCAGGTTACATAATTTATTGGCATAGTTGCTGATAATAATGTTTAATAATTGTTTTTATTCCCTTACTGTTAGTTGTGATCTCTTCCCTTTCATTCTTATTTTTTTTTAAAGATTTTATTTATTTATTTGACACATAAGTCACATCACAAGTAGGCAGAGAGGCAGGCAGAGAGAGAGAGAGAGAGAGAGGAGGAAGCAGGCTCCCTGCTGAGCAGAGAGCCCGATGTGGGACTCGATTCCGGGACCCCGAGATCATGACCTGAGCTGAAGGCAGTGGCTTAACCCACTGAGCCACCCAGGCGCCCCGTCATTCTTATTTATTTTTTTTTTAATTTGCGTCCTTTCTCTTTTCTTTGGGATATGTCTGGCCAGAGATTTATCAATCTTACTATCTTTCTCAGAGAACCACATTCCAGTTTTGTTCATCTGCTCTAATGTTTTTCAGATTTCTATTTTATTGATCAATTGTCTAATCTTTATTATTTCTCTTCTCCTGTTTGATCGGTCCTTAAGATTAAGATTAGCTTTTGCATTTGGGATTTTTCTACTTTTTTGAGTGAAGCTTGGATGGCTATGTATTTCCACCTGAGAACCACCTTTGCAGTATCTTTCCAGTTTTAGTATATGTGCTGCCGAAATGAGCACACATTTGCAGTATCTAATGGGTTTTGGACTGATGTGTTTTTGTTCTTATTAATTTCCATGAATTAAGTTCTTTAATTTCCTAGTTGACCCAAACATTGTGTTTTAGGTGGTTTCTACTGTTTATTTTATTTTATTTTTTTATTAACATATAATGTGTCATTTGATTCAGGGGTACAGGTCTGTGATTCATCAGTCTTGCACAATTCACAATGCTCACCATAGCAGATACCCTCCTCAAAGTCCATAACCCAGCCACCCCATCCCTACCACCCCCCTCCACTCCAGCAACACTCAGTTTGTTTCCTGAGATTAAAAGTCCCTTATGGTTTTTTCCCTCTCTGGTTTCATCTTGTTTTATTTTCCCCTCCCTTGCCTTATGATTCTGTTTTTGTCCTTAAATTCTTCATGTAAGTGAGATCATATGATAATTATCTTTCTATGAGTGCCTTATTTTTGTTAGCATAATATCCTCTAGTTCTGTCCACGTCATTGCAAATAGCAAGAGTTCGTTTTTGATGGCTGCATAATATTCCATTTCATATATATACACATATATATACACACATATATATACACACACCAAATCTTCTTTATCCATTCGTCTGTTGATGACCATCTAGGCTCTTTCCATAGTTTGGCTATTGTGGACATTGCTGCTATAAATATTTGTGTGCAAATACCCCTTCAGGTCACCACTTTTGTATCTTTAGGGTAAATACTCAGTAGCATGATTGCTTGGCTGTATGGAAGCTCTATTTTTAACTTTTTGAGGAACCTCCATACTGTTTCCCAGAGTGGCTGCACCAGCTTACCTTCCTACCAACAAGGTAGGAGGGTTCCCCTTTCTCCACATCCTCACCAGCATCTGTAGTTTCCCAACCTGTTAATTTTAGCCATTCTGACTGGTGTGAGGTAGTATATGACTGTGGTTTTGATTTGTGTCCCCCTGATGCTCAGTGATGTTGAGCATTTTTTTCATGTGTTTGCTTGCCATTTGCTTGTCTTCTTTGCAGAAATGTCTCTTCATATTTTCTGCCCATTTCTTGATTGGATTATTTGTTCTTTGGGTGTTGAGTTTTATAAGTTCTTTATAGATTTTGGATACTAGCTCTTTATCTGATATGTCATTTGCAAATATCTTCTCCAAATCTGTCAGTTGTCTTTTGGTTTTGTTGACTGTTTCCTTTACTGTGCAAAACCTTTTCCTCTTGATGAAATCCCAGTAGTTCATTTTTGCCCTGCTTCCATTACCTTTGGTGATGTTTCTAGGAAGAAGTTGCTGTGGTTGATGTTTAAGTATTTGCTGCCTGTCTTCTCCTCAAAGATTTTGATGGATTCCTGTCTCACATAGAGGTCTTTCATCCATTTTGAGTCTATTTTTGGGTGTGGTATAAGAAAATAGTCAAGTTTCATTCTGTGGCATGTGGCTGTCCAATTTTCCCAACACCATTTGTTGAAGGACTGCCTTTTTTGTCTTTGGATATTCTTTCCTTCTTTGTTGAAGATAGTTGACCATAGAGTTGATGGTTCATCTCTTGGCTCTCTATTCTGTTCCATTGATCTATGTGTCTGTTTTTGTGACAGTACTGTACTGTCTTGATGATTACAGCTTTGTAATAGAGCTTGAAGCCTGGAATTGTGATGCTGCCAGCTTTGATTTTATTTTTCAACATTCCTCATGCTATTTGGGGTCTTTTTTGTTTCCATATAAGTTTTAGGACTATTTGTTAAATTTCTTTGAAAAAATTGATGGTATTTTGATAGTGATTGCATTAGATGTATAGATTTCTCTAAGTAGCATAGACATTTTCACAATATTTGTTCTCCCAATCCATGAACATGGAATGCTTTTCTATTTCTTTGTTTTCCTCAATTTCTTTCATGACTATTCTATTCTATGTACTCTGTTTCCTATGTATTCAGTATTCTATTCTATGTACTCAGTACAGATTCTTTGTCCCTCTAATTAGATTTATTCCTAGGTATCTTATGATTTTGGGTATAATTGTAAATGGGATCGACTCCTTAATTTCTCTTTCTTCAGTCTTGTTGTTGGTGTGTAGAAACACAACGGACTTCTGTGCATTTATTTTATATCCTGACGTTTTACTGTATACCTCTATGAGTTGTAGAAGTTTTGAGGTGGAGTCTTTTGGATTTTCCACATACAGTATCATATCATCTGCAGAGAGTGACAGTTTGACTTCTTTTTTGCCAATTCAGATGCCTTTTATTTCTTTTTGTTGTCTGACTGCTGAGGCTATGGCTTCTAGTACTATGTTGAATAGCAGTGGTGATAGTGGACATCCTACTGTGTTCCTGACCATAGGGGAAAAGGTATCAGTTTTTCTTCATTGAGAATGATGTTTGCTGTGAATTTTTCGTAGATAGGTCTTATAATATTGAGGAATGTTCCCTATATCCCTACACTGTGAAGAGTTTTGATCAAGAAAGGATGCTGTACTTTGTCAAATGCTTTTTCAGCATCTATTGAGAGTATCATATGGTTCTTGTTCTTTCTTTATTAATGTATTGTATCACATTGATTGATTTGCAAATGTTGAACCAACCCTGCAGCCCAGTGATAATTCCCACTTGGTTCCTGTGAACAATCCTTTTAATACAGTGTTGGATCATATTGGCTAGTATTTTGATGGGAATTTTTGCATCTATGCTCATCAGAGATATTGGTCTACAATTCTTCTTCATGGGACGTTTGTCTGGTTTTGGGTCAAGGTAATGCTGGCCTCATAAAATGAGTTTGGAAGTTTTTCTTCCATTTATGTTTTATGGAACAGTTTCAGGAGAATAGGTATTGATTCTTCTTTAAATATTTGGTAGAATTCCCCTGGGAATCCCTCTGGACCCAGTCTCTTGTTGGGATATTTTTGATAACTACTTTAATTTCCTTACTGATTATGGGTCTGTTCAGGTTTTTTCTTTCTTCCTGGTTCAGTTTTAGTAGTTTATACATCTCTAGGAATGCATCCATTTCTTCCAGATTTTCTAATTTGCTGGAATATTGTTGCTCAGAATATGTTTAAGTATTGTATTTCATTGGTGTTGGTTGTGATCTCTTCTATTTCATTCATGATTTTATTAATTTGGGTCCTTTCTCCTTTCTTTCTAATAAGTCTGACCAAGGTTATATCAATCTTCTTAATTCTTTCAAAGAATGAGTTCCTAGTCTCATTGATCTTTTCTACTGTTCTTCTGTGTCTCTTTCATTGATTTCTTCTCTGATCTTTATTATTTCTCTTTTCCTGCTGGTTTTAGACTTCATTTGCTGTTCTTTCTCTAGCTCCTTTATGTGTAGGGTAAGGTTTTGTATTTTAGACCTTTCTTGTTTCCTGAACAAGGCTTGTGTTGCTATATACTTTCCTCTCAGGGCCACCTTTGTTGTGTCACAAAAATTTTGAACAGTAATGTTTTCATTTTCATGTGCTTTCATGCATTTTATTTCTTTAATTTCCTGGTTACCCCATTCATTCTTTAGTAGGATGCTCTTCAGCCTCAATGTATTTGAGTTCTTTCCAACTTTCCTCTTGTGGTTGAGTTCCAGTTTCAAAGCATTGTGGTCTGAAAATATGCAGGGAATGATCCCAATCTTTTGGTACTGGTTGAGATCTGATTTCTGTCCCAGGATGTGATCTATACTGAGAATGTTCCTTGTGCACTAGAGAAAAATGTGTATTCTTTTGCTTCAGAAGGAATGTTCTTAATTGTATTATTGTTTATGTGTTTCTTTGATTTTGTTATTAATTGGTTTATATAGTTGGCTGCTCCCACGTTGGGGGCATAGATATTTAAAATTGTTAGATCTTCTTGTTGGACAGACCCTTTGAGTATGATATAGTGTCCTTCCTCATCTCTTATTATAGTCTTTGGCTTAAAATCTAATTGATCTGATATAAGGATTGCCACTCCTGCTTTCTTCTGATGTCCATTAGCATGGTAAATTCTTTTCCACCCCCTCACTTTAAATCTGGAGGTGTCTTCGGGCTTAAAATGAGTTTCTTGGAGGCAACATATAGATGGGTTTTGTTTTTTTATCCATTCTGATACCCTGTGTCTTTTGACAGGGGCATTTAGCACATTAACATTCAGGGTAACTATTGAGAGATATGAATTTAGTGCCATTGTATTGCTTGTAAGGTGACTGTTACTGTATATGGTCTCTGTTCCTTTCTGATCTACCACTTGTAGGCTCTCTCTTTGCTTAGAGGACCCCTTTCAATATTTCCTGTAGAGCTTGTTTGGTGTTTGCAAATTCTTTCAGTTTTTGTTTGTCCTGGAAGCTTTTAATCTCTCCTTCTATTTTCAATGATAGCCTGGCTGGATATAGTATTCTTGGCTGCATGTTTTTCTCATTTAGTGCTCTGAAAATATCATGCCAGCTCTTTCTGGCCTGCCAGGTCTCTGTGGATAAGTCAGCTGCCAATCTAATGTTTTTACCATTGTATGTTACAGACTTCTTTTCCTGGGCTGCTTTCAGGATTTTCTCTTTGTCACTGAGACTTGTAAATTTTACTATTAGGTGACGGGGTGTGGGCCTATTCTTATTGATTTTGAGGGGCGTTCTCTGAACCTCCTGAATTTTTATGCTCGTTCCCTTTGCCATATTGGGGAAATTCTCCCCAATAATTCTCTCCAGTATACCTTCTGCTCCCCTCTCACTTTCTTCTTCTGGAATCCCAATTATTCTAATGTTGTTTCATCTTATGGTGTCACTTATCTCTCGAATTCTCCCCTCGTGGTCCAGTAGCTGTTTGTCCCTCTTTTGCTCAGCTTCTTTATTCTCTGTCATTTGGTCTTCTATATCACTAATTCTTTCTTCTGCCTCATTTATCCTAGCAGTGAGAGCCTCCATTTTTGATTGCACCTCATTAATAGCTTTTTTTATTTCAACTGGGTTAGATTTTAGTTCTTTTATTTCTCCAGAAATGGCTTTTATATCTCTCAAGAGGGTTTTTCTAATATCTTCCATGCCTTTTTCTAGCCTGGCTAGAACCTTGAGAATTGTCATTCTGAACTCTAGATCTGACATATTACCAATGTCTGTATTGATTAGGTCCCTAGCCTTCGGTACTGCCTCTTGTTCTTGTTTTTGTGTTGAATTTTTCCGTCTTGTCATTTTGTCCAGATAAGAGTATATGAAGGAGCAAGGAAAATACTAAAAGGGTGGCAACAACCCCAGGAAAATATGCTTTAACCAAATCAGAAGAGATCCCAAATCGTGAGGTGGGGAGAAAGGGGATAAAAAGAGGTTCAAAAAGGAAGAAAGAAAAAAAAAGAAAAGAAAAGAATTAAAAAAAAAATAAGAAAAATATAAAAAAGAAAAAATATATATATTAGATAATCTGGTTAAAAAACGTTAAAAAAGAAAAAGGTACAAGTTAAAAAAAATTTTCCCAGAAGGCGAGAAAAAAAACAAAAAATGAAAAAGAAAAAAATTAAATTAACTGCAAGACTAAAAAAAAAAAATCACAGGGAAAAAGCCATGAGTTCCGTGCTTTGCTTTCTCCTCCTCTGGAATTCTGCTGCTCTCCTTGGTATTGAAACCGCACTCCTTGGTAGGTGATCTTGGTCTTGGCTGGATTTCTTGATGATCTTCTGGGGGAGGGGCCTGTTGTAGTGATTCTCAAGTGTCTTTGCCCCAGGCGGAATTGCACTGCTCTTATCAGGGGCCGGGGTGAGTAATCCGCTCGGGTTTGCTTTCAGGAGCTTTTGTTCCCTGAGCGCTTTCCGTAGAGTTCCGGAGGACGGGGAATACAAATGGCGGCCTCCTGGTCTCCGGCCCGGAGGAGCCAAGAGCCCAGGGCCCCAATCCTCAGTGCGCCCTCAGAGAACAGCGCCCAGTTACTCCCGTCTGCCTGACCTCCGGCTTCTCTTTGAGCTCACCGAGCCTGCGACCGGTTCAAGGTAACACCGAGCTGTGAGCTTACTGTCGGCTCTGTCTCTGTAGCCGGCTTTCCCTTTCCAATACCCGCAAGGTCTGCGACACTCAGACACCCCCGATCCTTCTGTGACCCTGCGGGACCTGCGGCCACGCTGACCCCGCATGGGCTTCGCCCCGGTTTAGCCTCTGGAGTGATGTCCCTCAGCGGAACAGACTTTTAAAAGTCCTGATTTTGTGCGCTGTTGCTCCGCTGCTTGCCAGGAGCCGGCCCCTCCCCCCGGGGTCTATCTTCCCGTCGCTTTGGATTCACTTCTCCGCCGGTCCTACCTTTCAGAAAGTGATTGCTTTTCTGTTTTCAGAATTGCTGTTCTTCTCTTCGATCTGCCGATGGATTTTCAGGTGTTTGCAATCTTTAGATAAGCTATCTAGCTGATCTCCGGCTAGCTGAAGTAGTCTCAGCCTGCTACTTCTCCGCCATCTTGACTCCTTCCCCAAAGCCGTACATTTTATACTGCTGTTTTCTATTGAAATCCATGGTCCCATATTAGTTCCTGGTCCAAAGTAAGTACCCAATAATTCTTTGTTCAACAAATGCATGGATGTTCATAACAGTTTTATGTATTTATGTATATGTTGTTAATTAGTTCATTAATTATCACCTTCACCTACTTCATTGATTACCCCTACCAGCCTTCCCTCTGACAACCATCCGTTTCTTCTCTGTATTTAAAATTCTATTTTGTTGGCTGGTTGGTTTTGTTGTTGTTGTTGTTGTTGTTGTTGTTGTTTTATTAAATTTATTTATTTATTTTCAGAAAAACAGTATTCATTATTTTTTCACCACACCCAGTGCTCCATGCAATCCATGCCCTCTATAATACCCACCACCTGGAAGGATGAATACCCAACTTTTGTAGCAACATGGACAGGACTGGAAGAGATTATGCTGAGTGAAATAAGTCAAGCTGAGAGAGTCAATTATCATATGGTTTTGTTTTTTATATTCCACATTTAAGTGAAATCATAAGGTATATGTCTTTTTTTCTGAATTATTTAATATCACACTCTCTAAGTCCATCCATTTTGCAAATGTCAAGGTCTTGTTTTTTATGGTTATAAACTGTTATGTTTATTCCATTTTGTACACACAGACACATATATCGATATATACCACATCTTTATCCATTCATCTATTGATGGATACTTGGGTTACTTTCATATCTTGACTCTTATAATATTGATGCAATAAGCATAGCAGTGTATATATCTTTTGGAGTTAGTGTTTTCATTTTCTTCAGGTAAATACACAGAAGTGGAATTATACTATTGTATTCCTATGTTTAGTATATATTATATATCATATATAAAAATTATATATATATCATATATTTATATAGCATATATAAATTATATGTATTATATATATACACATACATACATACATACATATACATTTGGGCGGCCGGGGGTTTGAGTCTCCCTAGGCGGTCACCGGGGACCCAGAAAATCGCCACTGGTGGCAGGACAGCTGGGTCTTTGTGTTGTCTTTTTGTTGTCTGTTGTGTTGTTTGTTGTGGTTGAAGGATTGGGGCAAACAGAGAGTAAGGGGACTCTGACTTTCATCGCTCCATTCCTCATAATAGATGTGGGGCTTTTCCCTCACTCATTTCGTGTGTTAAGGGCTATAACTGGAGCCAACTGGGGTTAGTCTAATGCCGGGTTAAGGTGCCCAATGCTGATGCTCATTGGAGCTGGGCGTGGAGTATGAGAGCCTACTGGGCCACTTTTGGTAAGAAGAACTGGCACTGTGGGATGAACCAACCTCAAGACAGAGAATTTAATGAATATTCCCAAGCAGCTGCCAAAACTCCCTTTGTTTCGGGGAATTCCTTGATATGCTAAGTTACTCAGGAAGTACTGCTAAATCAATGATAAACCTTGAGTTACATTTGGGTAAATGCTATAACTACTCCAAAGTTTCTATACATTTCCTAAAGTTTTAATGTTTTGATAAGGATCATCACTTGATATTTAACCATATCTATTCTGAGTTTTTGTCATTTGTAATTGTTTAAGTTCTCTTGTAAGATGAATTCCGCCTTAAAGGAAATTCATATGGGAGACTTTCAGAACAAATACAGGTCTTGAATGTGTTGAAGTCCTGGAGCTGAAATGGTTAAGAATTTCCAGAAGTAAAAGCTGCACTCAGACTAAACCAGAATTAGTACAGTAACTCAAGGTAAGAATGAGTCTCCAGGAGCTTTCCTAGAAAGGCTTATTGAAGCCTATAAAATGTATAGCCCGATCAACCCTGAGGCATCTGAAAATCAGGAGGCAGTGAATCTTGCTTTTGCCAGTCAGTCAGCCCCAGATATAGGGAGGAAACTTCAGAAAATTGAAGGATTTGAAGGGAAGAATCTGAGTTAGTGGGAATAGCAGAAAAGGTGTTTAACAACAGGGATGCACAGGAGGATGAAAAAAACAGACAAAAAGCTGGTTAAAGTTTTGGCATTACATGAGGCAGGTAGGGGATGATAAATGGAAGGAAAACCCTAAGCACAGAGAAGGCAGGCAGGAAGACTTAGATTCAGATCAGTGCGCTTACTGTAAGGAAAAAGGACACTCGGCCAGGGAGTGCCCCAAAAGGGAGACGGCAATGCTGGCCACCAAAGTAAAAATTAAAGTCGAGGGGAAATCAGTTGATTTTTTGGTGGACACGGGAGCCAAATTTTCATCATTACTTAAACCTATGGGAAAACTATCTGGAGAGGAAGTCTGGGTACAAGGAGCAAATGGCACAGAGAGACATAAATGGACAACAGAAAGGACTTTAAATTTGGCCTCAGGAGTAGTTAAACATCGATTTTTGGTCCTCCCTAATGCCCCATATAACTTGATGGGAAGAGATCTCCTCCACAAGTTATGAGCTGGCATTCAGTTCTTGCAAGGAGACATGACTGTAATCTTGAGACAACCCACAGTACAGGTGCTTATGGCAGCAGTAGATGAATACCTCCTTTATGAGCCAGTCTCAAAACCAGAGGAGACAAAGTGGGGGAGCCTTCTCCAAACCTTACAGGTTGGGTTTCCCAAGGTCTGGGCAGAAGGGAAGCCCCCTGGCTTGGCAAGGAAACAACCTCCAGTGGTGGTACACTTAAAGGCAATGGCTATGGCTGTTCACATTCAGCAGTACCCCCTTCCCCAGGAAGCAAAAGAAGGGATCAGAAAACATATTAACCATCTCCAAGGAGACGAGATCCTAGTTCCTTTCAAATCTCCATGAAACACGCCTTTGCTTCCTGTCAAAAAGGCTGAGACTGGGGAATACCAACCTGTTCAGGACTTACGGGAAGTTAATAAATGGGTTGAAGATATCCACCCGACGGTGCCTAACCCCTATACCCTACTCTCCCTCCTGGGCCCCCAAAGAACTGTGTATACCATCTTAGATCTCAAGGATGCATTTTACTGAATATCTTTAGCAAAGGAATCTCAGCCCCTTTTTGCTTTTGAGTGGTCCAACCCACAGAAAGGGTTCCAAGGCCAGCTCACCTAGACAAGACTTCCCCAAGGATTCAAGAATTCACCCACCAATTTTGACGAGGCCCTACACAAGGATTTGAGTGAGTACAGAACCTCCAACCCAGGAGTCACTCTGTTACAGTATGTTGATGACTTGCTAGTAGCTGCTGAGGACTGTGAGTCATGTTGGCAGGGGACAAGAACTCTCTTACAGACTGCAGGAAAAAGGGTATCGGGTGTCAGCAAAGAAAGCACAGCTCTGTCAGAGCCATGCCACTTATCTAGGCTTTGATCTCCACGAGGGAGTGTGTTCACTGTCTGAGTCCAGGAAATAGGTGATCACCCAATACCCCCACCTTACCACATCCCGCACAAGTGAGGGAGTTTTTTGGACAGTGGGCTACTGTAAGCTGTGGATACCGTGGTTTGCAGAGATTGCCCGACCTCTCTATGAACTGGCAAAAGGGGGGCTCACTATGGTAGAGTGGACAGCTGAGGCAGAAGGATAATTTCGGGAATTACAAACAGCCTTACTGAGTGCCCCAGCATTGGCCATCCCAGATGTTACCAAGCCCTTGGATGAAAAAGCAGGGGTGGCCAAAGGAGTTTTGACTCAGACTCTGGGGTCTTGGCAAAGGCCAGTAGCCTAACTTAGCAAGAAACTAGATCCAGTAGTGGCTGGGTTCCCCTCTTGCCTCTGCATAATTGCTGACACGGCTCTCTTGGTCAAGGATGCAAGTAAATTGACTTTGGGTCAAAATCTCATCTTGACCACCACACATGCTATCGAGGGTCTTCTCTGGACTCCACCAGACCAATGGATGATAAACACCCATGACGGAATATCAGGCCCTCCTCCTCAACAACCAAGAGTGACCTTCCAGCCCCTGGCGGTGCTAAATCCAGCCACGCTGCTGCCAGAGGAGCTGGCTGACCACCCACATGACTGTGGGGAGGTCCTAACCCAAGTCGCAGGAGTAAGGCCAGATCTCAGAGACAGTCCCCTCCGGGACAAGCCCCCAGTGTTAGGGTCTGTGATCAAAGGAATGAGACTGACACAAAGCGAAAAACAAGCAAAGCTTTATTTCGCGCCAACCATCGAAAATCAAACCGACTGGTTGGGGCCATCTCTTATGAAGAGGTGACAACGACGAGGACACCGCTCCTGACGACGAAGAGGCGATGACGACGAGGACGACAACGCCGCTCCAGTGAAGCCGCTTCCTGGACAACGAAGAGGCGATGACGATGACAAGGACGACAACCACAATGACACAGACTCTGCTCCCCATGATGCCACTCTGACAAGGCCACTTCCCGACGAGGCCGCTCCCCGGACGATGCCACTCTGGCGAGGCCACTCCCAGCAGTGCCACTGCTCCCAGCGGTGCCATCACTTGGGGCAGCTAGGCCACTCGTGGCGGTGCCACAACTGGTGGTGGCGAGGCTGCTCTGGGCAGCACTGCTCCCAACGACGACTATTACTTCGATGACTACTCCAACGGCTAACCCAATGGCTACTTGAATGGCTATCCCAATGGCTACTACAATTCCTCCTACTACTCCCCCCGTCTCAGCCTCATAGACTAACCTTTATAGAGGTGGTTGAGCCCAGCCCACACACAGGTGGCCAATGAGATTGCAACACACCACAGTAAATATATGTGTACCCCACTGATTGGATGTCTCCATCTGGCCTGGCCTGCCCCTATATCCAGGGTTTGCAAGTAAGTTCCTCTGGGAGGGGTGGAGTCAATCTAAGTTTGCAACCAAATGATTCCCTCTGGCTAACCAGGTGCCTACATTCCCCGCCTTTTTTTGGAATTTAGTCAAATCCTTGACTTTTCAGCCAGTTCTATGTTTTCCTATTGTAAGTGGTTATTTGAGCATGTAAGACTAACATTTTGATTGCTCCAATTTTCTTTTGTACAAATGACATTAGGGTGTTTATAATGCAGGGACCAAAAAGTACAAGTAGTGCACAGTCAGCTGATGAGTTAGCCATTCACTGCTTTGTATAACCTTTTCCATTTTTCCTAATTCCGTTCATCTAATTTCCCACCTATACTTTACATAAACAGGTAACAATAGGAGCAACAATAAACTCACAGTCTTTTTAGTCTTAGCTGTAATCCACGGTCAGCGGGGTCCATTGGCTGCAGCTTCCATCTCTGGGGGGCCTCCTTGTCCTCAGCTCATTTGACGTTACCCACGTGAATCCAAGCCCTGACGCCTTGTACTTTTACTGCCGTGGGGGTGGTCAGGATAACAATAAACAGTCCCTTCCAGAGAGGCTCCAAGTTTCCCACTTGGTGGTGGCATATCCAAACCAAGTCCCCGGGGTTGGTAAGGATGTGGTTCCAGCTCCATCTCCTTGCCAGTGTGGGCAGTCTGGATCCCTGTGTGGGCTTTAAAAAAATATATATATATATATATATATATATATATATATATATATACATACACACACACACAAACACATACCCCACCAACAGTGGGACCCAGCAGTGCACAAGTGTTCTCTTTTCCCAACATCCTTGGCAGTACATGTTATTTCTTGTATTTTTTGTATTTCTTGTATTTTTTATACTAGCCATTCTCACTGGTATGAGATTATATCTCACATGGTTTTGATTTGAAATTACCTGATTATTAATATTGTTGAGCATCTTTTTTATGTCTGTGGACCACCTGAATATCTTTGGAATAGTGTCTGTTCAGATTTTCTGCCAATACTTTTAATCAGACTCTATTTTTCTGTGTTTTTTTTGTATTGACTTGTATGAGTTTTTCATATATTTTTGATATTAACCCCTTATCTGATATATCATTTGCAAATATGTTCTTCTATTTAGTGTGTTGCCTTTTTGTTTTGTTCCTAGCTTTCTTTGCTGTGCAAAAGATTTTATTTTTGTTATAGTCTTAAATGTCATTTTTAAAAATATTTTATTTACTTATTGGAAAGGCAGAGATCACAGGTAGACATAGAGGTAGGCAGAGAGAGGGAGGGGGAAGCAGGCTCCCTGCTGAGCAGAGAGCCCAATGCGGGGTTTGATCCAAAGACCCTGAGATCATGACCTGAGCCGAAGGCAGAGGCTTAACTCACTGAGCCACCCAGGCACCCCTCAAATGTCATTATTTTTTAAATAGAATTTATTTTTTAGAGAAGTTTTAGACTCGCAGCAAAATTGAGCATAAAGTACAAAGTTCCCATGTACCTCCTTTCTCCACATACCCACAGCCTCATCCACTATCAACATCCCCCACCAGAGTGGTATATTTGTTGCAATTTATAAACCTACACATCATTATCACCTAAAGCCTCTTGGGTTCATTCTTGACATTGTATATTCTGTGTGTTTTGATGAATGTATCATGGCATGTATCCATTGTTATAATACTATACAGAACAGTTTCACTGCCATAAATATCCTTTGTGCAATAGCATTATTTTTAAGAGCAAACATTTGGAAATAACCCCAATGTCCATTGATAGGAGAATAATAATTAAAATATATTGTATTCATACAAGGATAGATTATACAGTTGTGGAAAAGAATCAACTATGACTACACATATCAGCATGAGTGACTTTCACAAATATGACATAAAGTAAAAAACATTCAGGTAAGAATGCATATGTTGGGGGGTGGGGTCAAGATGGCAGAAAAGTAGCAGGCTGAGACGACATCAGATAGCAGGAGATCAGCTAGATAGCTTATCTAACCATTGCAAACACCTACAAATCCAATGGGCAATTGAAGAGAAGAAGAGCAACAATTCTAGAAACAGAAAATCGATCACTTTCTGAAAGGTAGGACCTGCAGAGAAGTGAATCCAAAGTGACAAGAAGATAGACCGCGGGGGGAGGGGCTGGCTCCTGGCAAGCAGCGGATTAACGGAGCACAGAATCAGGACTTTAAAAGTCTGCTCCACTGAGGGATATCGCTCCAGAGGCTAAACCAGGGGGAAGCCCACGCGGGGTAAGGGTAACCCCAGGTCCCGCAGGGTCACAGAAGAACCCGGGGTGTCTGAGTGTCACAGAGCTTGCAGGTATTAGAGCAGGGAAGCCAGC
This sequence comes from Mustela erminea, assembly GCF_009829155.1. Taxonomy (NCBI): domain Eukaryota; kingdom Metazoa; phylum Chordata; class Mammalia; order Carnivora; family Mustelidae; genus Mustela; species Mustela erminea. The sequence continues at coordinate 108,116,351 of NC_045635.1, read as the reverse complement.
TACAGCAACAAAGCTGAGGAGGGAGCGCTCAACTTGGGGTAACCTTGAACCGGGCACAGACTGGGTGAGCTCAGAGCGTGGCCAGAGGCCAGGGAGATGGAAGTGACTAAGCACTTTTCTCCAAGCATGAGCGATTGAGCGCTTTTCTCCAAGTGCAACCAGAGGCCAGGGAGACAGGGGTGGTTGGGCGCATTTCTCTGATGGTGCACTGAGGAGGGGGACCCTGAGCTCTCGGCTCCTCTGGGCTGGAGATTGGGATGCTGCCATTTTCATTCCTGTCTTCTGGAACTCTAGGGAAAGCACTCAGGGAAAAAAAGCTCCCTAAAGCAAACCCAGATTACTTAGCCTGGCCCCTGGTAAGGGCCGTGCAATTCTGCCTGGGACAAATACACTTGAGAATCACTACAACAGGCCCCTCCCCCAGGAGATCAGCAAGAATCCCAGCCAAGACCAACTTCACTCACCAAGGAGAACAGCAGAATTCCAGAGGAGGAGAAAGCAAATTTTATCTGGAAAAAAAAATGACAAGGTGGAAAAACTCACCACAAAAAAAAGAACAAGAGGCAGTACCAAAGACTGGGGACATAATCAATATACACATTGGTATTTTGACAGATCTAGAGTTCAGAATGATGATTCTCAAGGTTCTGGCTGGGCTTGAAAAAGGCATAGAAGATATTAGAGAAACACTCTCTGGAGAGATCAAAGCCCTTTCTGGATAAATAAAAGAATAAAATCTAACCAAGTTGCAATAAAAAAAAGCTATTAATGAGGTTCAATAAAAAATGGAAGCTCTCACTGCTAGGATAAATGAGGCAGAAGAAAAAATTAGTTACATAGAAGACCAAATGACAGAGAATAAAGAAGCTGAGCAAAAGAGAGACAAACAAATACTGGATCATGAGGGGAGAATTCGAGAGATAAGTGACACCATAAGACGACACAACATTAGAATAATTGGGATTGCAGAAGAAGAAAGAGCGAGGGGAGCAGAAGGTATATTGGAGAGAATTATTGTAGAGAATTTCCCTAACATGGCAAAGGGAACAAACATCAAAATCCAGGAGATGCAAAGAACACTCCTCAAAATCAATAAAAATAGGTCCACACCCTGTCACCTGACAGTAAAATTTACAAGTCTTAGCGACAAAGAGAAAATCCTGAAAGAAGCCCAGGAAAAGAAGTCTGTAACATAGAATGGTAAAAAAAATTATATTGACAGCAGACTTATCCACAGAGACCTGGCAGGCCAGAAAGAACTGGCATGATATACTCAGAGCACTAAACGAGAAAAGCATGCAGCCAAGAACCCTATATCCAGCTAGGCTATCATTGAAAATAGAAGGAGAGATAAAACGCTTCCAGGACAAACAAAAACTGAAAGAATTTGCAAACACCAAACCAGCTCTACAGGAAATATTGAAAGAGGTCCTTTAAGCAAAAAGAGACCCTAAAAGTAGTAGATCAGAAAGGAACAGAGACAATATACATTAACATTCACCTTACAGGCAATACAGTGGCACTAAATTCATATCTCTCAATAGTTACCCTGAATGTAAATGGGCTAAATGCACCAACTAAAAGACATAGGGTATCAGAATGGATAAAAAACAAAACCGATCAATATGCAGCCTACAAGAAGCACATTTTAGACCCAAAGACACCTCTAGATTGAAAGTGAGGGAGTGGAAAACAATGTACCATGCTAATGGACATCAGAAGAAAGCTGGGGTGGCAAACCTTATATCAGATCAATTAAATTTTAAGCCAAAGACTATAATAATAGATGAGGAAGAACACTATGTCATACTCAAAGGGTCTGTCCAACAAGAAGACCTAACAATTTTAAATATCTATGCCCCTAACATGGGAGCAGCCAACTACATAAAACAATTAATATGTGATACAATACATTAATAAAAGAACAAAAACCATATGATACTCTCAATAGATGCTGAAAAAGCATTTGACAAAGTAAAACATCCCTTCCTGATCAAAACTCTTCAAAGTGTAGGGATAGAGGGCACATGCCTCAATATTATCAAAGCCATCTATGAAAAACCCACTGCAAATATCATTCTCAATGGAGAAAAACGGAAAGCTTTTCTGCTAAGGTCCGCAACATGGCAGGGATATTCGTTATTACCACTGCTATTCACCATAGTACTTGAGGTCCTAGCCTCAGCAATCAAACAAAAGTAAAACAAAACAAAACAAAAAGTAATTAAAGGCATCCAAATCGGCAAAGAAGAAGTCAAACTCTCACTCTTTGCAGATGATATGATACTATATGTGGAGAACCCAAAAGACTCCACTCCAAAACTGCTAGAACTTGTACAATAATTCAGTAAAGTGTCAGGGTATAAAGTCAATGCACAGAAATCAGTTGCATTTCTTCACACTAACAACAAGAGAGATGAAAGAGAAATTAAGGAGTTAATCCCATTTATAATTGCACCCAAAACTATAAGATACCTAGGAATAAACCTAACCAAAGAGGCGAAGAGTCTATACTCAGAAAACTATAAAGTACTCATGAAAGAAATTGAGGAAGACACAAAGAAATGGAAAAATGTTCCATGCTCCTGGATTGGAAGAACAAATATTGTGAAAATGTGTATTCTACCTAAAGCAATCTACACATTTAATGCAATCCCTATCAAAATCTCATCCATTTTTTTCAGAGAAATAGAACAAATAATCCTAAAATTTATATGGAACCAGAAAAGACCTCGAATAGCCATAGGAATACTGAAAAAGAAAGCCAAAGTTGGTGGCATCACAATTCCGGACTTCAAGGTCTATTACAAAGCTGTCATCATCAAGACAATATGATACTGGCACAAAAACGGACACATAGATCAATGGAACAGAATAGAAAGCCCAGAAATAGACCCTCAACTCTACGGTCAACTAATCTTTGACAAACCAGTGGAAAAAAGACAGCCTCTTCAACAAATGGTGCTGGGAAAATTGGACAGCCACATGCAGAAAAATGAAACTGGACTATTTCCTTACACCACACATGAAAATAGACTCAAAATGGATGAAGGACTTCAGTGTGAGAAAGGAATCCATCAAAATCCTTGAGGAGAACACAGGCAGTGACCTCTTTGGCCTCAGCCACAGCAACTTCTTCCTAGGAACATCACCAAAGGCAAGGGATGCAAGGGCAAAAATTAACTATTGGGATTTCATCAAGATCAAAAGCTTTTGCACAACGAAGGAAACAGTGAACAAAACCAAAAGACAGCTGACAGAATGGGAGAAGATATTTGTAAATGACCTATCAGATAAAGGGCTAGTATCCAAAATCTATAAAGAATTTAGCAAACTCAACACCCAAAGAACAAATAATCCAATCAAGAAATGGGCAGAAGACATGAACAGACATTTCTACAAAGAAGACATCCAGATGGCCAACAGACACATGAAAAAATGCTCCACATCACTTGGCATCAGGGAAATACAAATCAAAACCACAATGAGATACCACCTCACACCAGTCAGTATGGCTAAAATTAACAAGTCAAGAAATGACAGATGCTGGTGAGGATGCGGAGAGAGGGGAACCCTCCTACACTGTTGGTGGGAATGCAAGCTGGTGCAACCACTCTGGAAAACAGTGTTGAGGTTCCTCAAAAAACTGAGAATAGAGCTACCCTATGACCCAGCAATTGCACTACTGGGTTTATATCCAAAAGATAGAAACGTGGTGCTCCAAAGGGACACGTGCACCCGAATGTTTATAGCAGCAATGTCCCCAATAGCCAAACTATGGAAAGAACCTAGATGTCCATCAACAGATGAATGGATAAAGAAGGTTTGGGATACACACACACACACACACACACACACACTGGAATACTATGCAGCCATCAAAAATAAAATCTTGCCATTTCCGACGATGTGGATGGAACTAGATAGAGGGTATTATGCTTAGTGAAATAAGTGAATCGGAGAAAGACAACTATCATATGATCTCCCTGATATGAGGAAGTGGAGATGCAATGTGGGGGGTTTGGGGAATAGGAAAGGAAAAAATGAAAGAAGATGGGATTGGGAGGGAGACAATCCATAAAAGACTAAATCTCAAAAAACAGACTGAGGTTGCTGGGGGGAGGGGGGACGGGAGAGGTTGGTGGTGATGTGGACATTGGGGAGGATGTGTGCTATGATGAGTGCTGTGAAATGTATAAACCTGGCGATTCACAGACCTATACCCCTGGGGATAAAAATACATTATATGTTTATTAAAAAATTTAAAAATTAAAAAAATGCATATGTTATGACCTATAAATTAAAACATGTAAAACTAGAAATGTATATTTTAGGGCTCCATATGAATTTAATAAAAGTATTAAGGAAAGTTAAAAATATAATCAACATGTTTTAAGATATTGGTTACCTCAATGTGGAAAAGGGATAGGATAAAAATAATCTTTAAAATTATTGGTAATATTCTTTTAATGTAAATGACAGTGACATAGACTTTATCTTTTCTTGTATCTTTATATATAGGTTGTATGCATTATTTTGTATGCATAAATATTTCAAAATTTAAAAATAAAAAATTTAACTCAAGAGCATGCTACTTTAAATGGAGTGGTCACAAAACAGCCTCTCTGAAAGTTAGAGAAAGACAAATAACATACGATTTCACTCATATGAAGGATTTCAGAGATAAAACAAATGAAGAAACCAAAAAAGAGATGAAAAACTGACTCATAAATATAGAGAACAAACTGGCAGTTACCAGAAGGGAGGTGAGTGGGTAGTGGGTGAAATAGATAAAGGGGATTGAGAGTATACTTATTATGAGCACTGAGTAATGTATAGAATTGTTGAGTCATTATACTGTACACCTGAAACTAATATAACACTGTATGTTAATTATACTTGGAAAGATAAACAACAACAACAGGGACTGTCTTTATGAGAAAATGGCATTTGGTTTGCCTGGGTTGCTCAGTGGGTTAAGCCTCTGCCTTCTGCTCAGGTCATGATCTCAGGGTCCTGGGATCAAGCTCCACATTGGGCTCGCTGCTCAGCAGGGAGCCTGCTTACCCCTCTGTCTCTGCCTGCCTCTCTGCCTACTTGTGATCTCTCTCTCTGCCAAATAAATAAAATATTTTTTTAAAAAGTTTTATATTATTCTCCATTAAAAAATCAAGTTAGTGAAGTGGTTAAAAGGAAAGGCATAGAATGAGACAAATCTGGGTCCATATTCTGACAGTTACTTAATACTTGTGTAACCTTGAAAGTCACCTGATCTTTCTGAGTCTCAATTTTATCAGTTATAGTTTAAATGTAGCCCTTTAGATCCCCACCTACTCCTCCTCCGAAGTCCTTCCCTAGTCAATGGCCAAGATTGAACAACTGCTTGCAAATGGCCAGGACTATTCTTTTAAGTTTTTGCATTCTTTGGGAATTACTGATCAGTGTCAGCAGGCCAACTTCTGCACTTAGTGTAAAATATCCCACAGGCCACAAGGCAAATGAGGCAGTTCATTATATGGAGTTTGGCTCCTGGTGAAGAAGCAGCTTCTCTTCTCCCTTAAAAAACAACAACAACAACAACAACAACAACAACAACTTGCTGTATTTTGAATATCTTCATTTTGCAAAATGTCTACTGATAAAAAAAGGATGTGGGGCCTTTAAAAAATCAGAAGCTAGGCTGAGGTGAACAGAGATATAGCACAAATTATTACTAGGAAAAACAATTATATGCAGGTGGCCTGGCAAATAGTGGGTGGAAGAGGGAGGCATTAGCAACCTGGAGTGACTTGAAAGCTGGCAAGCAAGGAAAGTGCTAATTGGAAAAGGGCCATTTCAAGGATTTACTCTGCTGGCATGAACCCACAAAACCTGTCATAAACCTCATTTTTTTGGTTGTTGTTCCTTCTGATTCCATTCAGTAGAATGTTAGAAGTCAGAACAGACTTTGGGGTCCAGGTCAGGAGTTGGCAAATTTTTCTGTAAAGGGCCTGTTTGGAAATAGTTCATGCTTTGCAGACCATATGGTCTCTGTCACAACTATTCAACTTCACAATTACAGCACAAAAAGAGCTATGGACAATATGAAATGAATGAATATGGCTGTACTCCAATAAAACTTTATTTATAAAAGCTGCTTACAGGCTTGATTTAGAACATGGGTCATAGTTTGACCACCTCTGCTCTAGAAAAATTAATCTAGGGGTGCCAAGTAAAGAAGCACTGGAAAAGTATTTCTGGAAAATGGGAACAATATGTGCAGAGCTAAGATCATGAGGTTACGGCCATTGGCTAGCTATTTGACCTTGAGTAAACTGTGTGATCTGTTTATACTTATCTATGAAATAAAATGGTTGAAAGAAATGAGCCCTATAATCCTTTCCATTGCCAGAATTATATGACAATCTCAAGTAGTGGTTGTCAGAATTGTTTCACTCCTCAGTTGAATCTTTTGTTAACAAAGTCTTACATAGAAGACATAAATATATAATACATAAAAGTGGAGTTAGGGGCACCTGGGTGGCTCAGTTGGTTAAGCAACTGCCTTCGGCTCAGGTCATGATCCTGGAGTCCCAGGATCAAGTCCCACATCAGGCCCTCTGCTCAGCAGGGGGCCGGCTTCTCCCTCTGCCCCTCGCCCCTTTCATGCTTGCTCTCTCTCTCTCTCTCTCAGAAATAAATAAAATCTTTTAAAAAATAATAAATAAAATAAAATAAAATAAATTTCCAAAAAAAAAAAAAAAAAAAGTGGAGTTAGTCCAGGGCTCCTGGGTAGATCAGTGGGTTAAGAATCTGTCTTCAGCTCAGGATCTGGGCCTTTGTGGGCTTGGGATCCAGGCCAACATTGTTGGGCTCCCTGCTCAGCAAGGATTCTGCTTTCTCTCTCCCTCTGCCCCTCCCCACATTCATGCTCCATGCTGACTCTACTTCTTTCACAAATAAATGGAAGAGTCTTCAAAAATATAGAGTAAGTCTATTTGAAGCTACGTGAGAAAACCTGAAGTCCTGAATTTCCTATTACCAATCTTAATTACTGACCATTTCTAAACTCTTAATTTTCATCCACAGTTAAAAAATCCCTTATCACAGTAAGGGGTTAAATGATGGATAATAGCTTCAATATAAAAATATCCCATCTCCTAATTTTTATAGGTTATAAATTGATTTCATATATATTTTTCCTTAAACCAAAAGTTCACAAGCTAGCTTACCTTCACTTTAAGGAAGGATTTAACCCAAAGGAATAACTATGGACATGTTAGGAAACATGGTGAAGAAAAGAGTTTATTTCAACAAGGATGCATGGGTATACCTTCACCTATTTTCTCTATAGATTTTAAAAATATAAAAGACCAGTAACATTCACTCCAATATTTGAGCTACTTTGGTAACATTAGTTGGAATTTTAAATGAATATGACACTTATTTGATTAAGTAACCATTGTGATGGCTTGCCTTGAAACTTTCCACACAGAGGCATTTCATGCATTTCTACAATCTGTAATCAATAGGCTGGAAATTGAGCTTTCCTGTTGCATCAAGAATGGCTTGAGTTCTGTCCACTACCTATATGACTATGTCTAAGTTGTCTCTTCATGTGTAAAAGAGAAACAAAAAAGGAGAAAGAATGGAGGGAGAGAAGGTGGGGAGGAGAGAGAAAGAGAGATGGAGAGATTTCCTTTGCTGAGAAAGTGGGAGGAAGAGGAGGAGAGGGGGTAGTCCATTCAGGAAAGAAGTGAATCATAACTGCTTCTGCAAAAATCAATGGAGATAAATGCAGCAAAATCAGATCTAAACTGGGATTTTAAAAACCTACTATTATCTCATCTGTTATTCTGAAAACCCTCAAAAAGCCAATAATATCATGGCTAGCTGGCATCTGGAGGGCAATTTTATTCAATCCAGCTGGTTTTTCCTAACAGCACCTGCAAAATTAGACTAAATTAACTAAAATACTATCTCAAATTATTAGCACTGCCTGCAGGGACGCAAGTAGTGGTGTAGGATGGTTTCAGTAACCAAAATAAAAGGAGAATATGATCAAAGCATTTCATTTCAAGTGATTTCATATGGTCACTAAAGGCCAAGTGAAAGGTCTCATGCATTAGTGAGTATGTCCATCTCTTCTGAGATCTTACAATCAGAAGCAGATAATACCACACCATACTGGCTATATAATGAATGCAAAAAAAAGCAGAATACATATGTTGAGTTTGAGGGCTGAATTGAAACCAATTTTTTTAGAAGGAATTTATTGGAACAGTGTATCACAAAATAAAAGGAACATAGAATTAGGACCAAAAGGAACAGGATCCAAGTTAACTCCAGGGATCAAGATAATGGAAACTAAACAACAGTCTTTTCAGAGTGGGCCAACTGGATCCCATAACAGTTGATTATTTGCCCTCTCCTTTTACATAGACAACTTATGTCAATCATATGTGAAATAAAATGCTGTGCAAACACAGCTTTAAGCCCTTACCATCAAACCTGACAATCACTTTTAAACCTCTCTGGTACAGATATTAATCACTGAAATGTCCTGTGGAACGGATTTTCTGCCTCCTACCATGCATTAAGGGGGACAGGAATGTCCCAGGACAGAGAGAGAAAAATTTATCTCAGATTTCAAGCTCACCACTTGGCAAGAGGAAGCCAAGGCATCTTAACAGTTGCACTAGCATTGTACATGGAGGTAGAAAATCCCACTCCCTTAATGCAAATCAAGAGCTATTTTTCAAAATGGAAGAAATGAATACAGAGGGCCAATAAAATAAAAATATGCACATATAAAAGATATATGCCAAATCTTCCAGTTCATTAGGAATCATTTCAATGACAAGGAACTTGCTATCTCTGGAAGTAATTTCATGTAAGGTTCTGATTCTTACAAATTTTTCCTTACCATTTACTGAGTTGTCTCCTTCTAGCTTCCACCCATTGACCATAGTTCTACCTTTGTGCTGATCGAAATTAAATCTTCCTCTTTCATCTGAGTACTTCAGACATTTAAGTCATTTTTCCTTTCCCAGCCCCTTCTCTGGGCTTCTTTCAATCATTGCTAAGATTCTTAAATTGTTCTCTGTACCTATAATTTGCCTTTCTAACTATTTGAACGGCTTACTACATCATTGAGGTTTCAGCTCAAATGTCATTTTCTTTAAAAAAAAAGATTTTATTTATTTATTTGACAGAGAGAGAGATCACAAGTAGACAGAGAGGCAGGCAGAGAGAGAGGGGGAAGCAGGCTCCCTGCTGAGAAGAGCAAATTTATGAAGATACATAAATTTGTTCCACAAAGAAGGCAGAGAACATCAAAGATGATGTATCTATATTATTTATTGAAAAAATAATTCAATGTAAATAAGGATGTTTGGAGGTCATGGAAAATCCCCAAGGTTGACATAAAGGAGGTCAACTAGATCCTTTGGATAACTGATCAGAGGCTAAATTCTTGGTAGAATGGACTCTAGGCTGTGATGGTATTTCTGGGAAGAAAAGCCATTTTTGTTTGTGGCAAACTTTTGAGTTCAGCTATATTATGTTTGCATGGGATAGCAAGACTTATCAAAGTTACAGTGAAAGAGAGAACTCACTTGAGAAGACCAATTATTCATTCCCTACCTTTATTTTTCTCTGGTTGTGAGTTCTGAACAGTTCATTTGAGTTCAGGATGATTTTACTAATTGATACCATCCTAAAACCTTTCCTTTTTTTATGTACTCCCTTGATCTTGAGTGTGCTTGACAAGACATCAGCTGTCTCTGGTGGCTTGGTTTGAATATGCTACTATCATTTAAGAAAAATAAAATTCTATTAATTATGCATTTTTCTTCACATTAACTTTTGTGAATAATTAAAAATAACTGATGGGTTTCCTGGGACTTAATAGAAACCTATGACATTTTGACTTGTTCTACAAATTGAGGTCATTTGTGCATATCATATTTCATGTTTAGATTATTTTTGCTTTAGGATAGGAGTTGTGTTTGATTAATCTTTGTGTTCTCCATACCACTGAGCAGAAGTGAAGTGTGAAGAAATAATTTGTTGAGTTGAATTTGTGCCACAGTAGACCATGGCCCACCATAGTATTTAACGTTAAAAAAAAGTGTTCTGTTGAAAATAAGTTGAGGTTGGTAGGGAATCAAGAGGAAGGGAACTGGCTATGTGCTACACATTACCCTTGGAATCTCATTTATGCCATCTCATTTATTGTGCTTATACTCCAATACTACAGGTTTCATGATAGACATTTGGATCTACCCTACCAAAGAGGTGGTTTCTTGTTTGATCTAATACATATACTATATGATCAAAGAGTCTCACAGCACCTGGGTGACTCAGTTGGTTAAGCATCTGGCTCTTTATCTCATCCCAGGTCTTAATCTCAGGGCTGTGAGTTAAAGCCCCATGTTGGGCTCCATGCTGGGTGTGGATCCTACTTAAAAAAAAAGTCCCATATTGCTTTTGCTGCTATGACTTAATCATCAGGGCTGTTTTGGGGGAAGGGGACTATGACCTGAGAGATACAGTGTCCATTCAGTCCTCAATAATTTGTTTTGATACCATGTTTTTTTTTTTGAAGCTAATTTCCTTGTGTTTAACACATCTACTTTTCTGTATGTCTGAGGCTATCACAGGGCACAGAGTATTAAAGAGGAAACAATTAGACATACAAGTAATCTTGGTATTATGGACTTGAAGTAGCCTCCAAATAATAGCTTTTTTTTTTTTTGACCTATAAAATGTCTCAAGCCTAGGGCTCTTGAGTGTCATAGCTATATTTCTTCATAGTTCATAGTGTTACAGAATCCTCTTCTTAGTTTACACCCCCTCCTTTTACTTTGTTTTCCTTTCATACAGAGGTTTCCATACCTTTTATCTTTTGTACTGCTGGCTCCTGGCTGTCCATCAATTCAGTCACTTTAGTTAACATGCAACTTTATTTATTTTCTTCTCTAAATTGCTCCAGAGTAAATCACAGAATTATGAGAAGGTCACATATTGAACATAAGGCTAACTAAGAGAACCTAGGCAGTGGAGAGAACATTTATTCCCAGCAGGTGAACTTAGATATGAAAATCTGGATTTTTGTAACAAATAAATCAAGGGATAATTTTTCACATTGCAGAAGGATTCACCATGGGGTTCCTTTAAATAGCTGATTAACTTAGTGCATATTACAATGGTATTCTGTTGCAAAAAAAAAAATCAAATCCAAGTGTAAGTTTTCAGAAAATAGGCAATTATTATGATACCTGATAAATTTTATAATTTTTTTTCTACCTTTAAAATGATTTTAAAAAATAGGCCCAGAGCTAATATATATATTGCATGATAATATAATAATCATAAGGAGAGATAGGTATTGAATAAGATCCACTGTTTCTCCCCATAAACTACCTGCAGCTAAATCAGTCACAATACTTTTATTTTATTTTTTTAAGAAGATTTTATTTATCTGAGAGAGAGTGAGTGGACAAGAGAGAGAGCATGAGCAGGCAGGGGGGCAGAGGGAGAGGGAGAAGCAGACTTCATGATAGCAGGGAGCCCAATGCAGTGCTAGATCCAGGAACTCCAGGATCTTGACCTGAGCTGAAGGCAGATGCTTAGCCAACTAAGCCTCCCAGATGCCCCATCCTATGATACTTATAACATGTAAACCCCCAGGGGAAATGTCTGAGACTCTGTATCTTAAACTTCTCCAGGTGATTAGGATTGACACTAATGTTTCTGAGAACAAAGTCTTTTATTTTTATTTATTTATTTATTTATTTATTTATTTATTTATTATTTAAGGATTTTACTTATTTGATAGAATGAGAGCAGGTGATCACAAACAGGGGGAACGGTGGAGGAAAAGGGAGAAGCAGGCTCCTTGCTGAGCAGGGAGCCTGATGCGGGGCTAGATCACAGGACTCTGGGATCATGACCTGAGCCAAAGGCAATCACTTTACCAACAGAGCTACCCAGGCACCCAAGAACAAAGTATTTTATTGGACTAGATTATTATCTGCCTGTATCTTTTCTGCTTGTCTTTCTTTGGCTTTAAGGAAAATCTCAGGACCTTAACTGTTTTAACGGTTACATCAGTGAGGAAACAAACACTAACATTGGGACTGTGAAAATACTAGGAACAGGGACTTCAAAAGTGGTGAATATATGTTAGTGTGTGTTCATGTGTATAAGGAAATGAGTCTTAAGATGTATTTTTAAAAATATAGAAAATGCTGTTCTGTATACACTTCTCTCTTCTTTTGTGTTTGACCCTATGTGATAGGTGAACCATTATTAAGCAACGAGTACTACTGACTGTTCCAAATTTTAACTTCCTATGCATTTTAACTATGTGTTGCCAAACAGTTTTGTATTGAGGGATGATTTTGTCCTTCATAGATCCCTACATTTTTTTTTCTTATTTGCTCTATAACTCTCTCTGTCTGTCATACCAATAAAAAGCCAGTCACTCTGAATGCTAAGCTTTGTGCTAGTCATCAGGTCAAGCTTGTAATAGAAAGATGGCCATAGTAGTGGGGAGTTTTAGACAACCGAGAAGCTATTAGCTATCCCCAATGTGATATGACTCTCTGACCCAAACAAGAGAACTGACAGTGAATAATCAAAATGAAAACACCTGTTATAATCATTACACAGGTTAATAAAGATGGCATTACAAGCCTCCAAATACTCCTTTTATTTCTTATAGTCAATATTTTCACTCACCTCCTGAAAGGTAACTGCAATCTTTATTTTTAACTTCCTAGATTAGATTTTCCTATTTTGAATTTTATGAAATTTGAGATATATAGTTTTTACACATTTGAGTATGGATTATTTCATTCAACATTATGTTAATATTTTTTATTCTGGGTATATGTTGCAAAGGCCATTTGGCAGCTTGCATATTTACTTTCTTAATGTTGTCTCCTTTTGAATAGAAGTTAATGTTATTTTTTAAAATTTCTTTTCAGTGTACCAGAATTCACTGTTTATGTACCACACCCAGTGTAACATGCAATACGTGCCACCCATAATACCCACCACCAGGGTCACCCAACCTCCAGCCCCCCACCCCTTCAAAACCCTCAAATTGTTTTTCAGAGTCCACATTCTCTCATGGTTTGTCTTCCCCTCCCATTTCCCCAACACCCTTTTCCTCTCCATCTCCCCATGTCCTCCATGTTATTTCTTATGCTCCACAAATAAGTGAAACCATATGCTAATTGACTCTCTCTGCTTGACTTATTTCACTCAGCATAATCTCTTCCAGTCCCATCCATGTTGATACAAAAGTTGTGTATTCATCCTTTCTGATGGAGGCATAACACTCCATAGTATATATGGACAACATCTTCCTTATTCATTCATCTGTTGAAGGGCATCTTGGTTGTTTCCACAGTTTGGCGACCATGGCCATTGCTGCTATGACCATTGGGGTACAGATGTCCCTTCTTTTCATTACATCTGTATGTTTGGCATAAATAACCACTAGTGCAATTGCAGGGTCATAGGGAAGCTCTATTTTTAATTTCTTGAGGAATCTCCACACTGTTCTCCAAAGTGGCTGTACCAACTTGCATTCTTACCAACAGTGTAAGAGAGTTCCCCTTTCTCCACATCCTCTCCAGCACATGTTGTTTCCTGTCTTGCTAATTTTGGCCATTCCATATGCTATAAAGTGTTATCTCAATATAGGTTTGATTTGAATCTCCCTGATGGCTAGTGATGATGAACATTTTTTCATGTGTCTGATAGCCATTTGTATGTCTTCATTGGAGAATTGGCTGTTCATATCTCCTGCTCATTTTTTGACATGATTATCTGTTTTGCATGTCTTGAGTTTGAGGAGTTCTTTATAGATCCTGGATATCACACTTTTGTCTGTACTGTCACTTGCAAATATCTTCTCCCATTTTGTGGGTTGCCTCTTTATTTTGTTGACTGTTTCCTTTGCTGTGCAGAAGCTTTTGATCTTGATGAAGTCCCCAAAGTTCAGTTTTGCTTTTGTTTCCCTTGCCTTTGGAGACATGTCTTGAAAGAAATTGCTGTGGCTTATGTTGAAGAGGTTACTGCCTATGTTCTCCTCTAGGATTCTGATGGATTCCTGTCTCACATTGAGGTTTTTTATCCATTTCGAGTTTACCTTTGTGTATCGTGTAATAGAATGGTTGAGTTTCATTCTTCTACATATAGCTGTCCAGTTTTCCCAGCATCAATTACTGAAGAGACTGTCTTTTTTCCACTGTATATTTCTTCCTGCTTTGTTGAAGATTATTTAACCATAGAGTTGAGGATCCATATCTGGGCTCTCTACTCTGTTCCACTGGTCTATGTGTCTGCTTTTATGCCAGTACCATGCTGTTTTGGTGATCACTGCTTTGTAGTAAAGCTTGAAATCAGGTAATGTGATGCCGCCAGCTTTATTTTTGTTTTTCAACATTTATTTTCTTAGCGATTCGGGGTCTCTTCTGATTCCATACAAATTTAGGGTTATTTGCTCCAGCTCTTTGAACAATACTGGTGGAATTTTGATCGGAATGGCATTAAAAGTATAGATTGCTCTAGGCAGTATAGACATTTTAACAATGTTTATTCTTCCGATCCAAGAGCATGGAATGGTCTTCCATCTTTTTGTGTCTTCTTCAATTTCTTTCATGAGTGTTCTGTAGTTCCTTGAGTACAGTTCCTTTACCTCTTTGGTTAGGTTTATTCCCAGGTATCTTATGGTTCTTGGTGCTATAGTAAATGGAATCGATTCTCTAATTTCCCTTTCTGTATTTTTCATTGTTAGTGTATAAGAAAGCCACTGATTTCTGTACATTGACTTTATATCCTGCCACATTACTGAATTTCTGTATTAGTTCTAGTAGTTTGGTGGTGGAGTCTTTTGGATTTTCCATATAAAGTGTCATGTTTTCTGCGAAGTGAGAAATTATTATTTTTAAATTTGTTTTAATTTTAATCTGGGTTAGCTTATATACAGTGTTATATTAGTTTCAGGTATACAAGATAGTAATTCAATAGTTCCATACATCACCTAGTGCTGATGTTATTAATTTTAATAAACTCCCATCCATTGCATTTTCCCTCAGGTTAAAAATCCTCCCCTACCCTAAGGTCTTAAATATATTACCTTATGATATTTTCTGGAAGTTTTGTTGTTTCATCTTTCACATGTTCATCTATAATCCATTTTGAAATGATTTTTGTGCATGGTGTATACCAAGAGTCAAGTTTCACTTTTTCCCTATAGATAGCTAAGTGTTGAATCATTTGTCATTAGTCAAGTGTCCACATATTTTTGGTCTGTATCTGGACTTTATATTATATTCCATTGATCTCTTTGTACCAATACTACACTATCTTAATTATTGTGGCTTCTTAATAAGTACTGATTATCTGGTAGTATTAGTGCTTCAACACTGTTTGTTTGTTTTTTTAAGATTGCCTTGGCCATTCTTGGCTTGTAGTTTTTTCATTTGAATGTTAGAATTATGTTGCTAATTCCCACCCAAAGAATTGGATTTTAAATGGAATTGTAATAAATCTATATGTAGAACAATTTAGGAGAATCAACATATTTAAATACTGAATCTCCCAATCCATGAACTTGGTATTCTTTCCTATATATTTTAGTCTTCTTTAATTTCTACCAGTAATGCCTTGCAGATTTTCTGCATAGAATTTATCTTTCTTTAGATTTATTCATAGGTATTTGGTTTTTCTTTTTTGTTGTTGTTGCTATTTTAAATGGTACTTTTAAATATCTGTAACTTATTTGCTAATCCTTTATAGAAATACAACTTAGCTGTGTTTATGTATCTTGTATCTAGTCATGGTACTAATTATTATCATAGTTTATATTTATATTCCTTTATATTTTATATATAATGCAATTCTGTCATCTGGAAATATTGAACAGTTTATTTCTTCCTTTCTAGTCCTTAAACTTTTAGTTGTTTTTTCCACTTGGTCTCTTGCTGTAGTGAGTATCTTGAGTACAGTGCTGAATACAAGTAGTGATGGGGGACATTCTTGTCTTATTCCTGATCTCAGGGAAAAAAAATCCTTCAGCACTTTACTTAAAATATTGTTTGCTGTAAGTTCTGTATAAATCTTTTGTTAGACTTAAGATATTGTATTGTGTTATTAGATTACTGAGAATTACTTTTTTAAAATAATGAATGGATTCTGAATTTATCAAATGCTTTATCTACTTCATTTGAGATGACCTTATTTTTTTCTTGATTTTGTTTATGTGTTGAATTGCAATGATTTTTTAAAATTTAAATTCAATTAGCCAACATATAGTACATCATTGATTTCAGATGTAGTCTTCAATAACTCATCAGTTGCATATAAGCCCTAGTACTCATCACATCATGTGCCCTCCTTCATGCCTATCACCCAGTTACCCCATCTCCCCATACACCTCCCCTCCAGCAACCCTCACTTTGTTTCCTATAGTTAAGAATCTCTCATGGTTTTTCTCCCTCTCTGATGATTTCCTATTCAGTTTTCTTTCCCTTCCCTTATGATCTTCTATGCTATTTCTTATATTCTACACATTACTGAAACCATATGATAATTGTTTCTCTGATCAACTTCTTTCACTCAGCATGATACCTTCCAGTTCCATCATGTTGATGTAAATGGTAAGTATTTATCTTTCTGATGGCTTAGAAATATTCCATTGTGTGTGTGTGTTTGTGTGTGTGTGTGTGTGTGTGTGTGTGTGTGTGTGACATACCACATCTTCTTTATCCATTGATCTGTTGATGGACATCTTGGCTCTTTCCATGGTTTGGCTATTGTGGGCATTGCTGCTTATAAATATTGGGGTGCATGTGCCCCTTTGGATCATTTGTTTTTGAAAGTTAAAACAGCCTTACATTCCTGGAATAAATCTAACTTGGTTTCTATTTTTTCCTTTTAGTTATATCAGTTTTTGTTTCACATATTTTGATGCTATGTTCTCAGGTGCATACTAATTAAAAATTATTAAATTTTCTGGATGGGATGTTTCATCAAAATGTAGTATCTCCTATCTAATAGGATCCAACAGTCCATTAAAAAATTATCCACCAGGGGGCGCCTGGGTGGCTCAGTGGGTTAAGCCGCTGCCTTTGGCTCAGGTCATGATCTCAGGGTCCTGGGATCGAGTCCCGCATCGAGCTCTCTGCTCAGCAGGGAGCCTGCTTCCTTCCCTTCCCCTCTCTCTGCCTGCCTCTCTGCCTACTGTGATCTCTCTCTGTCAAATAAATAAATAAAATCTTAAAAAAAAAATTATCCACCATAACCAGGTGGGATTTATCCTTGGGATGCAAGGGTGGTTCAATATTCACAAATCAATGTGATAGAACAACATTCACAAATCAATGTGATAGAACAATAAGAGAAGAGCAAAGAACCACATGGTCCTCTCAATTGATGCAGAAAAAGCATTTACAACATCTGTTCTTGATTAAAATGCTTCAAAGTATAGGGATAGAGGGAACATTCCTCAACTTCATAAAATCTGTCTATAAAAACCCACAGTGAATATCAATGGGGGAAAGCTAACAGCCTTTCCTTTGAGATCAGGAACACGACAAGGATGCTCACTCTCACCACTCTTGTTCAACATAGTGTTAGAAGTCTTACAAACAGCAATCAGACAACAAAAAGAAATAAAAGGTATTCAAATTGGCAATGAAGAAGTCAAACTCTTTCTCTTCACAGATGACATGATACTTTATATGGAAAGCCCAAAAGACTCCATCCCCAAACTACTAGAATTCATACAACAATTCAGTAATGTGGCAGGATACAAAATCAATTCACAGACCTGTACCCCTGGGGATAAAAATATATGTTTATAAAAAATAAAAAAATTAAATAAAAAATTAAAAAAAATCAATGCACAGAAATCAGTCGCTTTCTTATACACTAACAATGAAAACACAGAAAGGGAAATGAGAGAATAGATTCCATTTACTATAGCACCAAGAACCAGAAGATACCTGGGAATAAACCTAACCAAAGAGGTAAAGGATCTGTACTCAAGGAACTACAGAACACTCATAAAAGAAATTGAAGAAGACACAAAAAGATGGAAGACCATTCCATGCTCTTGGATCGGAAGAATAAACATTGTTAAAATGTCTATACTGCCTAGAGCAATCTATACTTTCAATGCCATTCTGACAAAAATTCCACTGGCATTTTTCAAAGAGCTCGAGCAAATAATCCTGAAATTTGTATGGAATCAGAAAAGACCCTGAATTGCTAAGGAAATGTTGAAAAAGAAAAACAAAATTGGGGGATCACGTTGCCTGATTTCAAGCTTTACTACAAAATTGTGACCACCAAGGCAGCATGGTACTGGCAAAAAAATAGACACATAGATCAGTGGAACAGAGCAAAGCGCCCAGATATGGACCCTCAACTCTATGATCAACTAATCTTTGACAAAGCAGGAAAAAATATACAGTGGAAAAAAGACAGTCTCTTCAGTAATTGGTGCTGGGAAAAGTGGACAGCTATGTGTAGAAGAATGAAATTTGATGATTCTCTTACACCATACACAATGATAGACTCAAAATTTATAAAAGACATCAACATGAGGCAGGAATCCATCAGAATCCTGGAGGAGAACATAGGCAGTAACCTCTTTGACATCAACCATAGCAACTTCTTTCAAGACATGTCTCCAAAGGCAAAGGAAACAATGCAAAAACGAACTTTTGGGACTTCATCAAGATCAAAATCTTGTGCACATCAAAGAAAACAGTCAACAAAACAAAGAGGTACAGACAAAGGGCTGATATCAACAATCTATAAAGAACTCCTCAAACTGAACACACACAAAACAGATAATCAGGTCAAAAAATGGGCCAAAGACATGAACAGACACTTCTCTAAACAAGACTACAAATTGCTAACAGACACATGAAAAAATGTTTATCATCACTAGCCATCAGGGAGATTCAAATCAAAACCACACCGAGATACCACCTTACACCAGTTAGAATGGCCAAAATTAACAAGACGGTAAACAGTAAGTGCTGGAGAGGATGTGGAGAAAGGGAAACACTCTTACACTGTTGATGGGAATGCAAGTTGGTGATTTCACTTTGGAAAACAGTGTGGAGATTCCTTAGGAAATTAAAAATAAAGATAGCCTATGATCCTGCAATTGCATTATTGGGAATTTATCACAAAGATACAGATGTAGTGCAAAGAAGGGCCATCTGTACCCCAATGTTCATAGCAGCAATGGCCACATTGCCAAGCTTTGGAACGAACCAAGATGCCCTTCAATGGAAGAATGGATAAAGAAGATATGGTCCATATATACTATGGAGCATTATGCCTCCATGAGAAAGGATGAATACCCAATCTTTGTATCAACAATGATGGGACTGAAAGAGATTATGCTGAGTGAAATAAGTCAAGCAGAGAGAGTCAATTAGCATATAGTTTTGCTTATTTGAGGAACATAAGGCATAGCATGGAGGACATGGGGAGATGGAAAGGAGAAGTAAGTTAGGGGAAATTCGAGAGGGAGATGAACCATGAGAGACTGTGAACTCTGAGAAACAAACTGAGCATTTTGGAGGGGAGGGCGGTGGAGTGTTGGGTGAGCCTGGTGGTGGGTATTAAGGAGGGTACGTATTGCATGGAGCACTGGGTGTGGTGCATAAACAATGAATCTTGGAACAGTGTATCAAAAACTAATGATGTATTTTTATGGTGACTAACAACTCAATTAAAAAAAGCGGACAGTGGCCTCTGAAAAACAATCTGAGGGTTTTGGAGGGGAGGGGGTGGGAGGTTGGGTGAACTTGGTGGTGGGTATTATGGAGGGCATGTATTGCATGGAGCACTGGGTGTGCTACATAAACAATGGATTCTGGAATATTGAAAAGAAATTTTTTTTTTTAAAATAAAAAAGGTAGTGTCTCTTTATCATCAGTCATGTGTCTTACATTAAAGCTTATTCATTTCTGTTTTACTAGAAGTACACCACCACTCTTTGTCTATTGGAAACATAATATATCTTTTTTTTATTTTTTAATTATTATGAAAGTTAGAGGGCAGAATATTTGTCCTTATATTTATGATACATCTCTTGTAAGTAGCATATAGTTGTTTTTAATAATTTTTATTATGTGTTTTTCTTAGAGTATTTTTTAAAAAGATTTTATTTATTTCTGATAGAGAGAGATAGCAAGAGAGGGAAGAGAAGCACAGGGGAACTTGATAGGGAAGAAACAGGCTCACTGATGAGCAGAGAGCCAGATATGGGGCTAGATCCCAGGATGCTCGGATCATGACCTGAGTGGAAGGCAGACACTTAATGACTGAGCCACCCAGGAACCCTCTTGGAGTATTTATACAATTTATATTTAATGAAACCATTGATTAAGGTTTATGTACACCTTCTAACTAATTTTTTTTTTTATTTGTCTTATATCTTCTATGTTCCCTTACTTCCCCTTTATTGCCTTATTTTAGATAAGTATATTTTAAATGTTTCATTTCTCCTATGAGCTTACTGATTATATATTTTTTCTTATTATTCTTTTAGTGCTTTGAAAGAAAATATAGCATGAATTCTTGACTTAAAAATATTAAATTTATTAATGTTTATCTCAATTCTTAGACAAAACAGTACCCTGAGTATACTTTAAATGCATCTACCTGCCCCTCTTTGGGTTATTATCATTGGGTATTTCAATACCATATATGTTTTAACTGCCAGAATACATAGTTATTATTATTATAATCATTTTGCATTCTCAATATTCACTTAGGTTTCCCATATATTTAATATTTCATTTGCTCTTTACCCTTAACTGCATCTCCATTAATGTGTGGTCTGTTGGTGATTATTTCTCCCAACTTGTTAGTATTAAGATGTTTATTTCATCATTATTTTTTCTTTTAATTAATTAAAAATATTGGGAGAGTTTAAGATTTACAGCAAAGCTGCTGAGGAAGCAAGAAAATACCCACATACATCATCTCCATTTTCCACTATTAATTAACATCTTAACATTAGTATAACATATTTGTTGCAGTTAGTGAACCTATGCTGTTATATTACTGTTAAAGTCAAAATATTTTCAGATTGCCTTTATTTTCTTAGCTTTTTTCTTGTACTTGGATCCTTTTCTTTGTTTTTTAATGATATTGGCAGTTTTGAGCAATATTGATAAAATTTTTGATAGACTGTCACTCATTTGGGATTTGTCTGATATTTTTCTCATGATTAGATTACAAGGTGATGGGTTTGGGGAGAAAGAACACAGAGATAAAATGACTTATCACTGTTGATATTAACTTGATCATCTGGCTACAGTAGTATTTGTCAGGTTTCTCTACTATAAAGTTACTATTTTCTCCCCTTTCTGTATTGTTCTTTTCTCATCATTTTTCAATGATGTTTTCAGTGAATATAGATTTTTAGGTTAGCGGTTATTACCTCCCTCCCTTTGAATATGTCTTCTAAATATCAGGGTTTTTTTTTTTTTAAAGATTTTATTTATTTATTTGACAGACAGAAATCACAAGCAGGCAGAGAGAGAGGGGGAGGCAGGCTCCCCGCTGAGCAGAGAGCCCGATGCAGGGCTCCATCCCAGGACCCTGGGATCATGACCCGAGCGGAAGGTAGGGGCTCAACGCACTGAGCCACCCAGGCGCCCCTAAATATCAGTTTTAATGTATCTTTGAACTCTTTTTATGACTTTTTCTTTGTTGATGATTTTTAGCATCTTTACTGTATTTCTAAATGTGGTTTTCTTTATGTTTATCCTGTTTGAGTAATTTAAATATGTGGCCACTTAAATCTTTGCCTTGATGTCTCACCTCAGTTTTGAAAATTTGAGCTTTTTTTTTTTTTTTCTTTTGATCTAATTTCTGCCCCATTGCACCTTTCTTTTCCTTCTGGGACTACTGTCATTCATTTTTTGTTAGATAATTTCACTAGTTACAATACAGCTCTTGAAGTTCATTCTCTATTGTCCAACATTTTCTTTATTTATGCTTTGGTCAGATCTACATATTACCCACTTTCGTATCTTCCAGTTTACTAATAATTTCCTCTTTTTTGTCTAATTTCGTCTGTATTGTTTGCTTTTAAACCCATGGGTTGAGTTCTTAATTTGAGTTCCTAATTTTTTAAAAGATTTTATTTATTTATTTAACAGGGAGAGAGAGATCACAAGTAGGCAGAGAGGCAGGCAGAGAGAGAGAGGGGGAAGCAGGCTCCCTACTGAGCAGAGAGCCAGATGCAGGGCTCAATCCCAGGACCTCAATCATGACCTGAGCTGAAGGCAGAGGCTCAGCCCACCAAGCCACCCGAGTTCTTAATTCTTAATTTGAATTCTTAACACTCTGTTCTGGAATTTTCCTTTTATTTTACAATTTCCAGTTCCCTATCACAGCTCCCCATCTTGTTGTTTAAATCCATAATCCGGGCGCCTGGGTGGCTCAGTGGGTTAAGCCGTTGCCTTCAGCTCAGGTCATGATCTCGGGGTCCTGGGATCGAGTCCCGCATCGGGCTCTCTGCTCAGCAGGGAGCCTGCTTCCCTCTCTCTCTCTCTGCCTGCCTCTCCATCTACTTGTGATTTCTCTCAGTCAAATAAATAAATAAAATCTTAAAAAAAATAAAATAAATCCATAATCCTATTAATCATAGTTATTTTAATTTTATGTATAACATTTTTAATATATGGATATCTTATGAGTCTGTTTCATTTTTTCCCTAGCTTTTGGATAAATACTGGTCTTTTAGTATTATTGGTTATTTTAACTGAATATCATAGTTCAGGTATAAATAATTTTAAAGGTATTCAAAACTCTGAATGATGTCACCTTTCTCCAGAGGGATTTCTTTTTTGTTTATGGCATTCAGTTAGGCTAGGGACTTTAAAATGATTCGAAGCTATGCTTTAGCTATTTGAGGCTTCATCTGTTTCTGCTTTATCCTTACTATTAGGGCATAGTCATTTGAAGATACCAATTGAAAAGTTGCAAAATGTAATAGGAACACTTAGCAGGACCTAAATTCTAATTTTTGTCATCCCAGTCTTTAAAAGATTACAACACATTCTTCTTAGTCTCTCAGTCTCAATATGCTACTTCCCCCCCTTTCATAATTGGCAGTTGACTTGAGAGGAAGAGCAACCTCCAAGTCCAGGCTCACCTCTCTTGACTTCTCCCTTCTTTCAGATCTTGGCCCAACTTATTGTCTTTTGGTATTTCTAGAGCCTTCAAATAGGGTTTGCTTTGTTTTTTTCCCCTTTCCTAATTGCTCTCAGTGAAGAGCATAGTAAAATAGCATCATCAACAATTAATAAAGTGGGCCAAATTTTTAGGCCATACTCTGTGATAATGTAATTAAGTTGGTTGGGTCTTGAGCCTAACAATCTACATTTAAAGAAGAGCCACAAGTTGAGTAAGACCTTGGTGGTTCACAGGTTGTCCATGCAGAGAAAATCCGAGAAACACTGTCTTACACATGCATGTAGTATGGACTATCAAGGGAAATAGAATATATCCTTTAAGGTTATCTTTAGCCCAGAGACTTTGGAATTTATAAGCAAGCCTCAAAAGTCTGTGATTCCATCTTACTCAAAGGGTGCTGAATAAGGACAGACTGCAGATCAACAATTTTCTCTCAGTTCTGTGGCAGTTGTTCCATCACAGTGTACCCAACAGTCCCCTGAACACTAGTATTGACATCTTCCAACATCCTGCTCAGTACTCATAGCAATAGAAGAGGTCATGTTTGTTTGGATAAGAGAAAGTAATATAAGGAAGTTTTTATAGAAGATATTACATTTAAGCTGAACCTTGAAGGATGTGTGGAATTTCTACAGAGATTTAGAGAAAGAGCATTCCAGAAAGAAGCAACAGCAGGAGCAAATGCATGAAAAGTGTAGGACAATGGTCTCAAATTTTATTGTGCATCAGAATCACTTACATAACTTTTAGAACATGAAAATAACAAGATTCTATCTGAAGATATTCATACTAGGTTGGGGTGAGATCCAAGAAATTGCTTCTTTCATAGGCTCACATAATGATTCTGAAGCAGGTAATGTATGGACCACACCGGGTAGAACCAAATTGAAACGGAAAAGAAAAAAAAACCAACTATCTTATATGGAATAATTACAAAAGATTGCAAATACTAAGTTTATTTGGCTCATTGTTACATAAATTACAAGGATATTACATATTGTAAAAAGAAAAATGATTTGTAGGAAGGAAGTCATTTATGACATTTGAGAGAATAAAGTAGTAAGGTAAGAAAATGAGTTTTATTTTAGGGGAACTCAGTGCTCTTTGCCCACAGATCTCAGGAGCTTTCCTCTACTCTCTTTTTGAAAAAAAGTATCTGTGGACTAATGTCTTGTGATTCATTTTACTCTTGAATCTTCTATATGATCTGCTGACTGTGCCTCCCATCTCATGTTACTTTTGTTTTATTCTTCCAAAAATGTACATCATATCATGTCACCCTTTTGTTTAAAGCCCTCTAAACTCTTTCCATTAGACTTAAGTCCAATTTTCCTTTCCTTTGTCTGCAGCTCTATCATATTAGCTGGCCCTGGGCTTTTCTGTAATCTTGTCTCCTACCACTTTGCTCCCTGTTCTCTATACTTCAGTCACACTGCTTTTCTTTCTGTTCCTCTAAAATTTCAAATTAGTTCCCCTTGCATGGTCTTTGAATTTGCTGTTTTCCTTGCCTGGAATGTTTTTTGTTTGTTTGTTTGTTTTACCATGATTCTGATCTCTGCCTGGAAGTTGCCTTCTCATCATTCATATCTCAGATCAAATGTCATCCCTTATCACACTGTATGAATTTTCAATAACCCTCGTCCCTGTTACCCTTTATCCTAGAACTTTGCTAAATACACTTCCTTCATACTGCTTACATAATCTAAAATTATATTTTTCATGGTCATTTTCTTCCCTACTAGAACACAAACTCCATAAATTCAGGGACCTTATTTTTGGGGGGGGTAGTTGCTAAAGTTCTTGTCCTCGTAAAAAATCAACATACAGTATCAATTTGCTGAAAAACATGAATGAGTTCAAAAGATACTGCCAATGGTCTCCTCTAGTCTAATCTCTTCACATAACTCCAACCGTCAAAACATCCCTGATTTTTTTTTGTCTCAGAGAGACATTTCCCTAGGCTAAAGCTTCTAGAGGCCTTTTAAATGAAATAAATCCTTGGGGTGCCTGGGTGGCTAAGTCAGTTGGGTGTCTGGCTCTTGATTTCTGTTTGGGTCATGATCTCTCTCCCTATCTCTCTCTCTCAGAAAGAAAGAAAGAAAGAAAGAAAGAAAACCCCATGAAGAGTAATGCCTTAAGATGTGATCAGCCTTGTATATCCCAAGTGAGATACTGAAGGAATTTGAGTTGGGAACAAGATAAAAGGGACCTGAGAGGGATTATTCTAGAGAAAGGGTCCCTTCTAGGGAAGACTGACTTAACTGGGGTAGTGCAGTAGCTAATCCAGATATTGGGTACAACGAAAGAATAAAAGGATGGTTATAAATATAAATTATGTGGACTTCACATTTGGCCAAGGGCCAAATCTGGAATGAAGGAACCATTTATCTACCTTTCAGTTTGTAAATAGTTTTCATTTTACGCCCATCCTCGGCACCCACCCTCCTTTCAAAAACCTGTGTTTTTAAATTCCTGGAACTTACTTGTCATGTTCTTACATGTCATAAGCAGTTATATCTGGTGTTGCATTGTCCTGTTGACATAATAACCTACTGTGACAGATGCAACTATGGTATCTTAGTGACATGTAAATGGAAGATGACAGAGAGTTGGATTCTGGAAAAGTGTGATGCCACATGCCTTTGTGGACAGAATCTTAATGTATGGATGTGGTTCCGAACTTATATTTGTGGTTTGAAGCTTTAGTGGATAGATTTAGGATCTTAGTGGAGATAACAGTTTAAGCAACATAGCCTGAGAACTTGCTGTGAGCTTAAGGGAGCATTGGAACTTGTGAACCAAACCCTCAAGATTTTTACTGAACTACTACTAATAATAGCTAATATTTAGAAGGTCCTCTGTGTAAGGCACCACTTGTAAATGTTTCACATATGCTAGCTTATTTAATCTTCAAGATCCTGTGAGTCAGAGAAGGCTACTATCACAGAAAAATGAAATTGGACCATTTCCTTACACCACACACAAAAATAGACTCAAAATGGATGAAGGACCTTAATGTGCGAAAGGAATCCATCAAAATCCTTGAGAAGAACACAGGCAGCAACCTCTTCGACCTCAGCCGCAGCAACATCTTCCTAGGAACAACGCCAAAGGCAAGGGAAGCAAGGGCAAAAATGAACTATTGGGATTTCATCAAGATCAAAAGCTTTTGCACAGCAAAGGAAACAGTTAACAAAATCAAAAGACAACTGACAGAATGGGAGAAGATATTTGCAAACGACATATCAGACAGAGGAACAGGAGAAACTAAAGTACTGAGTAGATAAGTGCACTGCTGAAAGGTGTATAGCTATGAGGTGTGGTGAAGCATGTACTGAAACTCAAGTCTAACTGCCAAACCTGAGCTTTTAATAATGACTATCTTATACTTTATTGGTAACCCTGGAGAGAACTGTGTTATAGTAATGGTGAATAATAACAATTATAATAACAACCATTAATTTGTGCTTTGACCTGTGTTAAGTACTCAACTTCATTATCTCATTTAACCCCCCTACTCATTCTGTAAAATAAGTACCATTAGAATCCTTGGGTTGTATGTGTGGAACAAGTATACTGTCTTGCCCAAAGTTTTATACCAAGAAAGTGGTACAGCCAGTAGTTGACTCTTCCAAACCTGGTTTCTCAAAAATTCAATTCCCCTCACCACAGACCCATACTTCAGTTAGCTTATAGGTCAACATGTAAAAGTTTCCTTTGTTTTACAGTGAAGCTCTCTGACAAAGTGGGAGAAATCAGTGACTCACTTTTCATCTGCTATGTTGTAGAGGTCGAGTCTCAGAGTGCATACATTGGCATTGCACTTCACACACCTACCCAACTACTTAGAAGTATCAGTCTGCCTAACCCTGGGCTCTGTAGGAGAAATTTGTGTCAGAGGATTTCTAAGACAACACTTCTTTCTCCTTTATGTAACCTCAGTTTTCTCTTTACTGTTCTTCCTGTGCTAAGATAATACACCCCATCTACTGTCCCTAAATGTTACTTTGAATTGATTTTCTTGCTTTAGGGATAGAACAAGCTGATGTTTCCTATTTAGTCTTGTTTCTGTTGTGATTTTTAAAACAGCTGGTCAATATTAGGGGCTCTGGCAATGGTTAGAATTTAGGGTCCCAATATAATCCAAGGTTAAATTCTGAGGCAGTGATAAGGATAAGAGCAAACTCTTTGTCTCATGGAGGGATTATGATTATACTCATACTTGATAGTACTGCTCTTTAACTAGCCAGTTACCAGCAAGGCAGCGGGAACTTCAATTTTCTGGTCTTCGTGTCATTTGCAATGCAATTCAAATTGCTCGGTACAGTTTTTCCTGCTCCCACTTGCTGCCACATATTTGAGTTTCCTGCTACTTCTACTCTTCTGTGAAGTGTGCAGTGAAATGAACCTATTTTATTTCTCTCACACACAGCAGTTGGCAACTCCCTGTTAGTGTAGTGAGATAAGGCAAGTGTAGGGCATCCTAGTTACCTGCTTATTGGGATATGGCTTTTATAAATCCTTTTGATCTCCAGCACCACCCTTATGTCATCACCTACATAACCTGGTAACATCTCCAAAGGGTTTATCAAAGTTAGGGACCAACTCCCTTCTCTATCCCCAAAACATGAATATGGTCCTATTTATCAGGAAGGGAACTTACTTGAACTCACTTGGAAGCTGATCTTTGCATGCTCCCTGCTTCTGTTTCTAATGAATTTCTTTTTGCATTAGCTGCACTTCACTGCCAGTGGACCCTTTTTGCCCACTGAGGATGGAGTGAGGTGGACATGCTGCCTTGGTTTTATGAAGCAGCAGCAGTGTCTTCTTGCGGTTACTGCAATATGAAGGTCAGTGATTTCACAGGGAAAACAGTCATTTAAGCCTCAAAAAGGTCATCAAATCTCCTTAGTACAGCTTTGCCACAGCAGTACTTAAGACCCAGACCTAGACTACTGATGGCAGAAGGAAAGGCACTGGGAAAAAAGCTATCTCAGGTAAGTGGGTGGGAGAGAAGATATGTCTGTCCATTATGGGAGTTGCAGCATTGTCAACTTTGAGTATTTGCAAAGAAACAACATTCTCCTTACTTGGAGTTTTTGTCCTTCTCTGTAGTCTGTCCTCTCCCCAACTTGTGGGGCTTTGTGTATAGGCCAGTGAGTTTCAAGGGATGGGTAAGTTTGTCACTTAATAAGATAAACCATATGACAATTGTTCTCTGTTAAAATGTTCAACATCATTAGCCATCAAGGAAATTGAAATCAAAACACATTGAGATACCGCTTTACACTGGCTAAAATAACAAAAATTAACAAGACAAGAAATAACAAGTGTTGGAGACGTTGTGGAGAAAGGGGAACCCTCTTACACTGTTGGTGGGAATGCAAGTTGGTGCAGCCATCTTGGAAAACAGGGTGGAGGTTCCTCAAAAAGTTAAAAATAGAGCTACCCTATGACCCAGCAATTGCACTACTGGGTATTTACCCCAAAGATACAGATGTAGTGCAAAGAAGGGCCATCTGTACTCCAATTTTCATAGCAGCAATAGCCACAATCACTAAACTGTTGAAAGAGCCAAGATTCCCTTCAACAGACAAATTAATAAAGAGAATTTGGTCCATATATATACAATGGAATATTACTTAGCCATCATAAAGGACAAATGCCACCATTTGCATCAACATGGCTGGAACTGGAGGAGAGTATGCTAAGTGAGATAAGCCAAACAGAGAACAATTGTCATATAGTTTATCTTATTTGTGGAACATAAAGGATAGCATGGATGACATTAGGAGAAGGAAGGGGAAAATGAAGGGAGGGATGACTCAGAGGGTGAGATGAACCATGAGAGACTATGGACACTGGGAAACAAGCTGAGGGTTTTATATTGAAGGGGGGTGAAGGAATGGGTGAGCTTGGTGATGGGTATCCAGGAGGGCACATATGACATGGAGCACTGGGTGTTATACGTAACTAATGAATCATAGTTCATTACATGAAAAACTAATGATGTATTACATGTGGACTAATTGAACATAATAAAGAAATGCCAAGCCAGAGTTTATTTTTTTATAGGGGCTTTGCTTTTTTGTCCCCTTTGCATTTTTATTTCACATGTTTTGTGCATTGACTGCTCCTGCCTTGTTTACTTTCCTGGTTGCTGTTAGATTCTTTTATTGTACATTTGGTGACTTCCAGTTATCTCTCTCTCCATGTTTGTATCTCTGTTTCTGCCTACTTGTCTCTTTTTTTCCTCTTTTTTTGTTGTCTCTCTTTTTTGTGTGTCAGTCTCTGAATCTTTATCTTTTTCTTTTTTACCTCCTATCTCCTTTGGATCTTTTTTCTGCAGGATCTCTACCAGAGTTATCATGAGGAGTGTCCACATGAAAGTTGTTTGAAGACCAAAATCATTACTGGTATCATTGCTAACAGCTTGGAAAGTGTGTGAGACCCCCCCAACAGATATTTATGAAAACAAAAAATATGAGAGTAATTCCCCTGACTAGCTCTGCAAACCATCTTTTGGTTTGATGGGATTGTGGAATGGAGCCAACCAGTACCAATAATAGTAGTGAAACTTTGTTTTTGAAAGTATAAGAGAGTCAAATTTATTACAATCATATCAGTTGCTGGTTATTCCAGTTTCTGCCTGGTATTAGCTAGATTTTGTTTGGTGTTCGCTTTTGCATTTTAGCCAAAGTTGAGCTGGATTCAAGATACAGGGAAATTGAGTCTCAGTCATTCTAGGAGGCTCAGTCTTACTATGGGGGCTAGAAGAATGAAGAGGCATCACATGGACACAAGGGAAGGAAATAGCAATCATACCCTCTAGCAGATGGAAATAATAATAAGAATAGCTGCCTGAGATATTTATATATAATTAGCATTAGTACACAAGTCCCTAGCCACTTTTCTCTGTCACCAAGGCAACATAGATGGGACAGAGAAAGCTGCTTCTCTATGTCCTTATAAACATGATCTCCTCACATTGCTCTGGCTTGTGGCATGTCAATATAGAGGCAATTTCTTATGTTGAGCATTTATATGTCAGGCATTATGTTAAATTCATTGCATTAATCTCATTTAATCAGTCCTCAGAATAATCTCATGAAAGAGAGAAGTATTATTATTGTCACTTGCAATTTACAGATCCAAAAACAGACTCAGAAGAATTGAATTCACTTCCCCAGATATAACAGTTTCCCCACTGTTAGACAATACTCAGATTCAAATTCAGGTGTTTTTAACTTGCTCATCTATTTTGCTTCTTTGCCCCCTACTCTCCCAAATTTACTGCCTCTATTTCATAATGTTTCAAGGTAATCTGGGGAGACAATTGTTGCCTCCCTGCTGTACAACACAAAACAAATTGTTCCAAGAGCCTGTGGAAGTGAGTTATTTTTCCATGGTCCATGCTCAGTAAGGGCATCTTTCTTGCCTATGGAATGTCCTGCAACTTATTTCCTTTCCAAGTAGTCGGTGTACCAATGTAGTCCCATATGCAAAGACTGGAGTTTGATATATTTCATCCTGCCCACACACGCTGTATGTGTAATAGGTTAGGGACAGAAAGTCAAGAATTTGATGAAGGGGTCAGAAAACATGAAGAAATTGGTGTAATTTCCCAAAATAATGGACTTTGTGAGTGGAGATTATGGGGACATGTGACAGCAGTGCCATTATTTCTTGCCTTTTGTGGTTTTACCATCCCAAGCTGGTAGATCTTTGTGCCCATAGCATATGAATTATATCCTTTCCCTGACCCAAATGTCTCTTAAGGTTCTAATATGGAAAAATTCCATTCTGTTATCTATATACCCATTAGTTTGTCCATTAATTAATGTCCAAGCTATCTGCTGAGCACCGTGTGCATTGACCTTTGTGTTTGTAATTGCTACATTTGCTACTGCACTGCAGGTGGTGAGATTAGAACAGGGCATTAATCTCTACATGACTAGGCCTTTATGGATATTTAAGGTAGTGTATGCCATTTTTGCCAACTTCCTTTGGATAGCTGGTCTGCTAAGTTTGGACTACCATTACTTAGGTTGCTTTTTCTCCAGAAGAGTCAATAATGTCTGCTTTTTCTGATAACTTAGATTCCCTTGGTCTGAACTGATGTCATCTTTTCCTTCTTATGAGTTTTCTGAATTAAAACTTTCTCTAATTAAGTTTTTTCTGAAATAATGGTCATGAGACCACTGCTTCAGAATTGCCCACAATAATTCCTGTTATAGATTCCTACATCTTATCTCAAATTTAAGGAATCAAAAACTCCAAGAAATTGCGCCTTGGAATCTGCTTTCTAGTCAGATTGACATTAAAGAACCCTTATTCTAATGGTTTTTCTTCATTCCAGACAGACACCCGAGTCCTCTTTGATCTCATTGTTTCCTACTTCTAGAGCATTGTAGAGTCTCCAGGAGATGCTTCAGAGGATCTTTAATGTACCCAGGAATCAGCTGCTAGTCATTTGAGAGAAATACTCTGAACCATCAATGTAATTAAAGCAAATGTATATCACCCCTGACCTGAGGAGTACAAGGGAAGTTAAAAAGAAAATGTGTGGACGGTGCCTCCTGCAAACACAGTTCCACCCTATAACTAGAACTGAATGCCAGTCTATTACCCATTCACTAATAGCACTTCTCCCATTTCAACTTCAAGTGCAGGGACTTGTCAGTGGGGTGGCTTGTATATCCCAGTTCATCTGCTCCATTGAACTGCTAAGACAATTTTACCTACAAAATAACCTTACAAACACCTGGACCTAAAGACAGAGTTGGGAAAGGGAAATTGATTTCAATTTCCAAGTGTAATGGCCAAAGGTTGACAGTGTACTCTTAGGGTGTAGAATAATGTTACTTTGGAGCATATCCTGACTCCCAAGGTCGTGTGCAAAGCATGCTTAATAAGATGTTGAAAAATAATAATCTCATAAGGGAGTGTTTCTAAACTGTGGAGGCGCCCTGCAGATGTTTAATGTAGTTTATATACTTAAAAAGCATCACTCAAAAAAAAAAGTATCATTCACTTTCCCCTGAAGTTACTAACCTTGTAAATAGCTACTACTGGATACACAGACAGAAATTCAAATATTAGTTAAATTAGAAAAAAATCACAAATGACCCAATGAATCACTTTGTTAATCTCAGATAACCATATTATTCATAGTTAAGGCTGGGACAATTTTGACAATGGAAAGGTTGCTATTAATCAAGTCAGGACAATAGGTATAAACTGGTGTATAAGGAAACCTTACTTACATGCCATTTAACCTTATTATCAGACAAGCTCTGACATAGAGTCTCCTTTTTTATTACAGGGAGCTATACCAGTCAGTATTCTGGAATGCAGAAACACAACTAGATTTGAGGAGAAGGTAAATAGAAAATCAGCCTTTTTTTTCCCTTTGTTCTGAATGATAAGACAGCTGCTTTTTTATTAGTCAAATGTGAACACTGGGAATATGATGGCAGGGGCTGGATGACCCATCCACCATGGCAACAGTGTTTTTTAGCTGATAACAGCCAAGCGAAGGGTTATGTACATTACTCTATTTGAGACCATCTGCTAAGCAGTTCCATTACAAAAAAGTAAGCTTGGGTTGCATATGGGACTTTTAAACACAAGTTTGGCATCAGGATTTTGGATATTTGAAGCACAGTTAATCTCAGGAGACACTTTACCCTTCAATTCTTTGCCTCTATTATTTCAGGAAAATAACACACCATATTTTCTTAAAAGCTGAAGCACTCACACACAAGTGCCTGTGCATGCACAGTCATGCACACTATTGTAATACCTAGTGACTAAAGTCAGACTGATGAGGATATGAGGATCTAGTGCTAAGAGAGTATGTCCTAATGTCAGATCTCCAGGATGGAGGTTATCATTTTGTTCCCTGTCTCCTACAATACTGTAGGGGAATACTGTTTAGTATTCCCCTAAAGTATGTAGTATTCCACTCAACTATATTGTTTAGGGGAAGAATTTGTATCTTTAGGGGAGCTGATGGAGGGACCTGATATGAACATTCTTCTTGATCCAGACCCTTTCTTATTTTTCATTGTCTTTCCCACTTTCTTCCCTATAGACTAGATCTTCAACTTAGAGCAAGCTGATTCATAAATTTCCAGTGAATGAGTACCTTTCCGTCATCTCGTAGAGGATAGAGTTGAAGTGGTTTTTCTATGCAAAGATACGGTTTGATGACCCCTCATAGAACCCCAAAGCCACACTACAAAAATTGCCTAGAGCTTCTGTTCTTTGATGTCCATGGGTCCCTCCAGGACTCTTCCGTGTCTGTATCACTGGGTCATCTGAAGTTTGCCCAAGATTTAGCTGCCTTTTGTAGAGGATCATTTTTAGAACTTGATAGTGAACTTTCAGGAGCTGATGTGCAAAAAGCATTTAAAATTGATTTCCTGTCTGTGCTATTAGTCTCCAGGGCTTAGACTGCTCCAAGGATGTGAATTAAGATTTTGCAAATCTTTCGTAACTCCTAATTACCCCTTTCTTTCCTATGACTCTCTCTGGAGAGTAGCATAAAGTTGCTAGGTGATTGAGATTCTGCTTTCTTTCTTCTTTACAATCTCAGAGCCAGTCAGAATTGTCCCTTACCCTCCTAGTAGACCATGAGAAATACAAAAGTTATATTACAGGACCAAAATATATTGGAGTTTGAACACAGTAAAAAAAGTCAGTTGTCTTACTCCTTCTGCAGAGATCTGTAGTTGGGGCATTCCCCTGCTTAGGCTGAAATTTGGCTTTGGAATTAGAAGTGAAAGAGTTCAAATTAAATTAATATTAGGGGGTTCCTGGGTGTCTCAGTGGGTTAAAGCCTCTGCCTCAGCTCAGGTCATGATCCCAGGGTCCTGGGATAAGCCCCACATTGGTCTCTCTGTTCAGCAGGGAGCCTGCTTCCCTTCCCCTCTCTCTCTGCCTGCCTCTCTGCCTAATTGTGATCTCTGTCTGTCAAATAAATAAATAAATAAATCTAAAAAAATAAATTAATTAATCTTAGGAATATCTCATCCTCTTTAACTGTTTTTGTAATCACTGTAATCCTTCTCTTTCTGCCATTTCTCGTAAAATCAGCCATAGACCTCACATTCCACGCATACTTTCCTTACTTTCAGGATTTGATCAGGTAATGGCTTCCTCTTGGTTGCTTCTATTTTTCAAAGCCACAAGTGGGAATTTCACAGGCCTTATGTTTCCCCAAACTGGGTTAAAAAAAGAATACTACTTGTATTTCTCTATAATCTCATTCCACTATGCAGAGAAACAGAAAGCATTGACTCCTGAGCCACAAGAGGCCTAAAAGGTTGGAGTCTGCCAAACATAGATAATCACTAGTTTTTGTGAATCTCAAATCCAAAACAACATACAAAAACGCTTCCTCCCCCAGCAACCCTCAGTTTTTTTTTGTGAGATTAAGAGTCATTTATGGTTTGTTGCTGGGGGGAGGGGGTTTGGGAGAAGGGGGTGGGATTATGGACATTGGGGAGGGTATGTGCTTTGGTGAGTGCTGTGAAGTGTGTAAACCTGGTGATTCACAGACCTGTACCCCTGGGGATAAAAATATGTTTATAAAAAATAAAAAATTTAATAAAAAAAAAACAAAAAAACGCTTCCTCCCCTATTCTTTCTCCAAATTAGAATTCACTGTTTTTAATTCTAGTTAACAGAAATCATATTATGCCTTGTATTATAGTACCTGTCTCTCCCATTGAATTGTTAGTTACTTAAAGGGAGTGGAACAATTAATTAGTCATCTCTGTGTCTCTAACCCGGAGTGTCTCTATGTCCACCAGCAGTGTCTGATACAGAGTGGTATCCAAATAGTTCGTAGAATTGAGATTTAAGACATTTTTTAAATGGTCTGTATAACGCATACCAGCATAATGCTGGATACCACATTGATTTCACAAACAGCATATATAGGTTCCTAATTATGAACTCATTCTTTTAAAAAAAAATTTAATTTCTTTTCAGTGTAACAGTATTCATTGTTTTTGCACCACACCCAGTGCTCCATGCAATAATGCCCTCCCTAATACCCACCAACTGGCTCTCCCAACCTCCCACCACCCGCCCCTTCAAAACCCTCAGATTGTTTTTCAGAGTACATAGTCTCTCATGGTTCACCTCCCCTTCCAATTTCCCTCAATTCCCTTCTCCTCTCTATTTCCCTTTGTCCTCCATGATATTTGTTATGCTCCACAAATAAGTGAAACCATATGATACTTGACTCTCTCTGCTTGACTTATTTCACTCAGCATAATCTCTTCCAGTCCCATCCATGTTGCTACTAAAGTTGGGTATTCATCCTTTCTGATAGAGGGATAATACTCCATAGTGTATATGGACCATATCTTCCTTATCCGTTCATCTGTTGAAGGGCATCCTGGTTCTTTGCACAGGTTGGTGACCGTGGTCATTGCTGCTATAAACATTGGGGTACAGATGGCCCTTCTTTTCACTACATCTGTATCTTTGGGGTAAATACCCAGTAGTTAAATTGCAGGGTCATAGGGAAGCTCTATTTTTTATTTCTTGAGGAATCTCCACACTGTTCTCCAAAGAGGCTGCACCAACTTGCATTCCCACCAACAGTGTAAGAGGTTTCCCCTTTCTCCACATCCTCTCCAGCACCTGTTGTTTCCTGTCTTACTAATTTTGGCCATTCTGACTGGTGTAAGGTGGTATCTCAATGTGGTTTTAATTTGAATCTCCTAGATGGCTAGTGATTATGAACATTTTTTCATGTGTCTGATAGCCATTTGTATGTCTTCATTGGAGAACTGGCTGTTCATATCTTCTGCCCATTTTTTGATATGATTATCTGTTTTGTGTGAGTTGACTTTGAGAAGTTTTTTATAGATTCTGGCTATCAACCTTTTCTCTGTACTGTCATTTGCAAATATCTTCTCCCATTCCGTGGGTCGCCTCTTTGTTTTGTTGACTGTTTCCTTTGCTCTGCAGAAGCTTTTGATCTTGATGAAGTCCCAAAAGTTCATTTTTGCTTTTGTTTCCTTTGCCTTTGGAGACATATCTTGAAAGAAGTTGCTGTGGCTGATATCGAAGAGGTTACTGCCTATGTTCTCCTCTAGGATTCTGATGGATTCCCGTCTCATGTTGAGGTATTTTATCCATTTCAAGTTTATCTTTGTGTATGATGTAAAAAAATGGTTGAATTTCATTCTTCTACATATAGCTGTCCAAATTTCCCAGCACCATTTATTGAAGAGACTGTCTTTTTTCCACTGTATATTTTTTCCTGTTTTGTCGAAGATTATTTGCCCATAGAGTTGAGGGTCCATATCTGGGCTCTCTACTCTGTTCCACTGGTCTACGTGTCTGTTTTTATGCCAGTACCATGCTGTCTTGGTGATCACCGCTTTGTAGTAAAGCTTGAAATCAGGTAATGTGATGCCGCCAGTTTTATTTTTTTTTTTCAACATTTCCTTAGTGATTCGGGGTCTCTTCTGATTCCATACAAATTTTTGGATTATTTGCTCCAGCTCTTTGAACAATACTGGTGGAATTTTGATCGGAATGGCATTAAAAGTATAGATTGCTCTAGGCAGTAAAGACATTTTAACAATGTTTATTCTTCCGATCCAAGAGCATGGAATGGTCTTCCATCTTTTTGTGTCTTCTTCAATTTCTTTTATGAGTGTTCTATAGATCCTCGTGTACAGATCCTTTACCTCTTTGGTTAGGTTTATTCCCAGGTATCTTATGATTCTTGGTGCTATAGTAAATGGAATCGATTCTCTAATTTCCCTCTCTGTATTTTCATTGTTAGTGTATAAGAAAGCCACTGATTTCTGTACATTGACTTTTCTGTACATTGACACGTTACTGAATTGCTCTATGAGTTCTAGTAGATTGGGGGTGGAGTCTTTTGGATTTTCCATATAAAGAATCACATCCACGTTATCTGCAAAGAGAGAGTTTGACTTCTTCATTGCCAATTTGGATACCTTTTATTTCTCTTTGTTGTCTGATTGCTGTTGCTAGGACTTCTAATACTATGTTGAACAAGAGTAGTGAGAGTGGGCATCATTTCCGTGTTCCTGATCTCAACGGGAAGGCTGCAAGCTTTTTCCCATTGAGGATGATATTTGCTGTGGCTCTTTCATAGATAGATTTTATGAGGTTCAGGAATGTTCCCCTAGGCCTATATTTTGAAGTGTTTTAATCAGGAATGGATGCTGGATTTTGTCAAATGTTTTTTCTGCATCAATTGAGAGGACCATGTGGTTCTTCTCTCTTATTAATTTGTTCTATCACACTGATTGATTTGCGAATGTTGAACCATCCTTGTAGCCCAGGGATGAATCCCACCTGGTCATGGTGGATAATCTTTTTAATGTACTGTTGGATCCTGTTAGCTAGGATCTTGTTGAGAATCTTAACATCCATATTTATCAGTGATATTGGTCTGAAATTCTTTTTGGTGTGGTCTTTGCCTGGTTTGAGGATCAGGGTAATGGTGGCTTCATAAAAAGAGTCTGGAAGTTTTCCTTCTGCTTCAATTTTTTGAACCAGCTTCAGGAGAATAGGTATTACTTCTTCTTTGAAAGTTTGGTAGAATTCCCCAGGGAATCCATCAGGTCCTGGGCTCTTGTTTTTTGGGAGATTTTTGATCACTGCTTCAATCTCGTTACTAGATATCAGTCTATTCAGGTTGTCAATTTCTTCCTGGTTCAATTTTGGGAGTTGATAGTTTTCCAGGAATGCATCCATTTCATCTAGGTTGCTTAACTTATTGGCATATAACTGTTGATAATAACTTCTGATGATTGTTTCTACTTCCTTGGTGTTCGTTGTGATCTCTCCCTTTTATTCATAATTTTATTAATTTGGGCTTTCTCTCTTTTCTTTTGGATTAGTGTGGTCAGTGGTTTATTGATCTTATTGATACTTTCAAAAAACCCGCTTCTAGTTTCATTGATACGTTCTACTGTATCTCTGGTTTCTACCTCATTGATCTCTGCTCTAATCTTGATTACTTTCCTTCTTATGTGTGGAGTTGGTTTGGTTTGTTGTTGTTTCTCCAGATCTTTAAGGTGTAGAGACAGCTGATGTATTCTGGATTTTTCAGTTTTTTTGAGGGAGGCTTGGATGGCTATGTACTTCCCCCTTAGGCCCGCCTTTGCTGTATCCCATAGGTTTTGGACTGTAGTGTCTTCATTCTCATTCGTTTCCATGAATTGTTTCAGATCTTCTTTGATCTCCTGGTTGATCCAGGCATTATTAAGCAAGGTGGTCTTTAGCTTCCAGGTGTTTGAGTTCCTTCCAAACTTTTCCTTATGATTGAGCTCCAGTTTCAAAGCATTGTGATATGATAATATGCAGGGAATAATGTCAGTCTTTTGGTATAAGTTGAGTCCTGATTTGTGACCCAGTATGTGGTCTATTCTGGAGAAGGTTCCATGTGCACTTGAGAAAAATGAGTATTCTGTTGTTTTAGGGTGGAATGTTCTGTGTATATCTATGAAGTCCATCTGGTCCGATGTGTCATTCAATGCTCTTGATTCTTTATTGATTTCCTGCTTCAATGGTCTGTCTATTACTGAGAGAGGTGTGTTATGATCTCCTACTATTAATGTATTCATCTCAATAGGACTCTATCTTGATTAATAGTTTTCTTATGTATTTGGCTGCTCCCATATTGGGAACATAGATATTTCCAATTGTTAGATCATCTAGGTGGATAGTCCCTTTATGAATTATGTAGTGACCTTCTGTATCTCTGACTACAGTCTTTAGTTTAAAATCTAATTTTTCTGATATGAGAATCACTACCCTGGCCTTGTTTTGAAGCCCATTGGCATGAAAGATGATTCTCCATCTCTTCACTTTCAGTCTGGGTGTATCTTTAGGTTCAATATGGATTGAATATGGATGGGTCCTGTCCTTTTATCCAATCTGCAACCCTGTGTCATTTTATGGACACATTTAGGTCATTCACATTGAGAGTGATTATTGATAGATACGATTTTATTGACATTGTGTTACCTTTGAGGTCTTTCTTTCTTTGGATTGTCTCTATATTTCTGCTCAATGCTATTCTTAGGATTTTTCCTCTTTTAGAGAACCCCCCACCTTAATGTTTCCTTCAGTGCTGGCTTGGTGGTTGCATAGTCTTTTAGTCCTTGCCAATCTAGGAAACTCTTTATCTCTCCATCCATTTTGAATGTCAGCCTTGCTGGATAAAGTATTCTTGGCTATATGTTCATCTCATTTAGTGTGCTGAATATATCTTGCCAGCCCTTTCTGGCTGGCCAGGTCTCTCTGGACAGGTCTGACATTATTCTGATGGGCTTTCCTCTGTATGTAAGGAGCTTCTTTGTCCTGGCTGCTTTCAAGAGGGTCTGCCTACAATTATAATTCTTCATTCTTACTATTAGGTGTCTCAAGGACTTTCAAGAATCTATAATCTTGGGGGAAAACCGTTCTGCCTCTAGTACATGAACTCTGGTTTCATTCACGAGAATGGGAAAATTTTTATGAATTACTTGTAACACTATATCTTCTAGACTTCTTTCTTTCTCTTCCCCTTAAGGGATTCCAATAATTCTGATGTTGTAACATTTCATGGCATCATTTATTTGCCTGATTCTGTTTTCGTGGCTTCTAAGCAGTTTGTTCCAGGCTTCCTCCTGATCCTTTCTCTCTATCTGCTTGACCTCGAGATCACTAATTCTATCTTCTGTCTCAGTTACCCCAGCTTTTAGAGAATTTAGATAAGATTGTAAATCATTGAGAGCATTGTGAACCTCATCGCTCGTGGCTTTCAGTTCTGCCCTAACATTGTGAACATCATTTCTGGTGACTTTCAGTTCTGCCCTAATCAATTCCGTTTGCTCATCCATGCCTTTCTCCAACCTAGCTATTACCTGGATAATTGTTAGGCTGAATTCCCTTTCTGACATATTGTCTATTGACATAGACAATAGCCATTAGCTCTGTGGCAGAAGGCCCATTCTCTGTATTTTTCTTCTGTTGGGCATTCCTCCTCCTAGTCATTTTGGTGAGCTATGACTGAACGGATGTAGCTGGATGTATCGACCATGGTGCAGTCAAGGTGCACCCTGGAACACTTCTGAGCAATCAGGATTCCCCACCCAAACAAGAGAAAAAAGAAAATAAAAAAAAAAGAAAAGAAAAAGGGAGGGGGCGGGAGGGAAGATAAAAGAGAAGGTTCAGCCCAAATGGGCCCCAAGGTAAAATTTATGAAGTATACAAACAAAAACAGACAAAAAAAGACTGATAAAAGTATATGACAAGAGAAAAAAATAAATATATCTATGCAAAAAAAGGAAGAACCTCGTCAAAAAGAACCCCAAATATAAAATTTATATATTATCAGGATAAACACAAATACACAGAAACACTGGTAGAAGAAAAAGATGGGAGAGTAGTTATAAATTCTCAGTGTGGGTGAGGAAGTTTATTTTGATTCTTCCTGGATGTATCTTGATATCTTTGTTAAAGAACTCAACTTTCCTAAGATAAAGGGGGATTAAAAATTGGGTTACCTATAGGGGTAGCATTGATTGGGGAATGTTTAAGTTTAACTCTATATGAATTTTATAAAATAAAAATAAAAAAAGAATAAACTAGACTAAACTAAACTAAAATTTTTTTAAAAAATTTAAAAAATAGAAAAGCAAAAGGAAAACACAGGTGTATGTATCAAAATATTCAGGTCAGAAGGTTATTATGGAATTTGATGTACTAGACATAGCACTGTGATGGTAAATAGGCTAAAAAATTATCTATATATAAAAAAAGAACCAGAATAGTGGGAATG
Organism: Mustela erminea; assembly: GCF_009829155.1. Classification (NCBI taxonomy): domain Eukaryota; kingdom Metazoa; phylum Chordata; class Mammalia; order Carnivora; family Mustelidae; genus Mustela; species Mustela erminea. The sequence continues at coordinate 108,075,283 of NC_045635.1, read as the reverse complement.
AGTTAAAAATAAAAGTTGTATCTATGAAGTAGTGGTGGTTGTTCTCTTGTCGTCTTTTTTTTTTTTTTTCCCTTTCCTGTTTGGTTTTCTGGGGGAGGAGCCTGCCACATGGGTTTTCGGTCAATGATGTTCCCTGAGTTAAGTCCTCCCACCCCCCTCAAGGGGGTGGGCTCTGAGGATACCGGTTTTTTCAGGCTTTTGTTCTCTGGAGGTTTTTATGTTTGTTCACTTCTTTTCTCTCACCTTGACCGCTTTTGATCATTTTTGGAGGATTAGAGAAAAGCAAACTGCACCCCAACCTTCCTCTCAGAGAGAAGCTTCAGTCTGCTCCCCTGTGGGTGCTGCAGATAAATTCCCCCTTGGCCTCTCTCAGGGGAGGGTGTGGTGCGCGCACATCTCAGGCTCTGATAGCACGGCGGCATGGCATTCTGCCATCTGGAAGGTTCCCAGCCCCTCACAGGTGCCAGACCCCACGCGTTCTTGGGTGCACTGGTGGCTCAGGGACCAAGACCTGGTTTCTCCACCATACTCTCTCTTGCTTAGTGCCAGGGGAGGCTGTCCTGGGTCTGGGGACTTAAGCCCCTGTCCCTAACTGCCCTGATTCCCACAATTTCCCCCACGATCCTTTGTTCTTTTTGAGTGCTTTCAATCAGACTCCAAGTTAATGCTGGTCCTCAGACGCAGGGCACTCTCGTATTGGGATATTACTTTCCTGTTGGTCACCTCTGGTGGCTCCCTCCCCCTTTTGTTTATCTTCTGATATCATTCTGATGTTCCCACTACGCTTTACCTGCCCACTGGTGTCTTCTGCCTCTGTAGAGATCCAGACATGTATAATTCTGATCTCAGGCTGGTTTGATGGGTGATCGGAGTTCTTTGGTAGGTAATCAGCTCACTTTAGGGTACAGCTTGAAACAGCGCCTCTTCCTACTTCCCTGCCATCTTGTCCCTCTCTCTCTATAAACTCATTCTTTAATTAAAAAGTGTCAAAACAGGACGCCTGGGTGGCTCAGTTGGTTAAGCAGCTGCCTTCGGCTTAGGTCATGATCCCAGCATCCTGGGATCGAGTCCCGCATTGGGCTCCTTGCTCGGCGGGGAGCCTGCTTCTCCCTCTGCCTCTGCCTGCCATTCTGTCTGCCTGTGCTCGCTCGCTCTCCCTCTCTCTCTCTGATAAATAAATAAAATCTTTTTTAAAAAAGTGTCAAATCAAAAATTAATCATGTTCTATATGTTGGCCAGTTGAACATAATAAAAAAGAATTCAAACACACAAAAAATTGTCAAATGCCTACTATGTTTTAGGTATTACAGAAATAGCATGGATTTTTAATAATTTTAGTTTAGAGAGATATGACATGTGTAATAGAAATGCTACATCCATATTCTAGGCCTGTACTTTACTTTGTTGTTGATTAAGCAAGCTCTTACTTAATTTACAGTCACATGGCAACCTCAATTCAAATGAATAAAACTTCAAGTGCAAATATATGATTCTTAACTCTATATCTCTTTTTCTAGGGCCCATGATACTCCCTTCACTTTAGCTCTGATGTCTCCCCACATCTTTCATCACCTGGCAATAGGAGAGGACTTATTTGCCTATTATAAGTGGGGGACATGAAATCAAGGAAGTCTTTCTGAAGGAAGCTGCATTTAAGCTGAGGGTTTATGGATAGACAGAGGTGAAGGAAAAGGATATCCAGAAAGATACATTAGTAAGAGCAATGATACAATAATGTAGGGAAGTGGTCACCAACTTTCTATGGATTACCTGGTATGTCTAGGGTCTTTATAAAAAGTCAAAATCCTTAAAAATATATATGTTTATAAAAAAAAAAGTCAGAATCCTGACACCTCTCTCCATTTTCAGAGATTTTGATTAAGGAAGGTGTTTCTTTTTTCTTCCTTCTTTTCTTTCTTTCTTTCCTTCTTTTCTTTCTCTCCTCTCTCTCTTTCTTTCTTTCTTTCTTTCTTTCTTTCTTTTCCTTCCTTCCTTCCTTCCTTCCTTCCTTCCTTCCTTCCTTCCTTCTTTCTTTCTTAAGCTGATCAGTTCCTTTCATGCATCATCAGTCTTGGAAAACTTTTAGTTTTCCATTTCTGTGAATTTCTCCATACTCTCTCCTGATACTAGGCTGTCCATATTTTTACTTATTCCTAAACAAGAAGACTGTTGTAGAGACACAGTATAGTTCTTCTCTCTTTCAAAAAGCCCTTCTTGACCAAAGCTGCTAGATGTGTGTCCTCCCTTGTTCTGAACTCTGATTTAAAGTGCTCATTGGCCCTGCCAAGAATTTGGAAGCTAGTCTTAACAGCTTGTTGTAGACAGTGAAAATTCTAGGTTGAAGAAAATCCTATCTTCTTCAAATTTCCCATACCACTTTTTATAGTGTTTTATACATAGTACACAATCAGTAAATATTTACTAAATTTAGTGGGTGTAATAACGGATTATAACCAATACTTCACTTAGTTTCAGTGGGGAATTTTTGATATAAGTATATGTGCAATCATAAAGATTTCAATAATGGAAAAAGGGAATGAATGAAAGCAGGGTCTTACAGATTTTCTAGCTTGAATCAGGGCCTGAGTAGTTTATGATGGATTTAGAACCTTTTTATGAAAGGCTTCTTGGCAAGGAAAAATCATCCATCTCTGCAGTAATGATTTTCTAATTTTCACTATTAGAGTTGTTAAAGTCTGAAAGCTATGCCAAGTATGTAAGGATGTGTGTGTATATGCACATATTTGTCTTTGCATATTAAAAGCATACTAAAGAAAGTGCATTCTTTGTTATCTTGCACCAAAAGTTTTTGCATCTTTAATAAAATTCACACCCAGGAGTTCATGCCTTCCATTTTATTGTTTTGTTTGGTAACACCTTTGAGGATGAGAGAAGTTCCTTTGTCCATTCTTAAATTTTATATTTATTGTTTATTATTATAGGGAAGGTAGATTTTTATTAAAGGAAAAGAATGTATTCTGGATCAGCGTTCCCATCACTGTGAGGGAAATATGTGATCCTTTTAATTTTTCACTTAGGGCCAAAAGTCTGAACACTTTTTATGTCATTCTGCCTCTGAATTGCCATCTCTCTAGAAGTTTGGGTGTTGGTATTAAGATTAAGGGAAGGTTTTATCCATCAAGGTCATGTTTCTATGCATCTTTTTTTTGGTACAGGGAGGTCTTTAAGTATTTGGTTTTCCCTCTTCTTTTGGATGTGTGGAAAGATTGGGCAATGATGTATGAGCATATGTGACATGTATCACTTCAGCATGGTTCCATTTAGTTGTTGGCACTCACTCTTCAGCCTTTCGTTTTGTGACAAGATTGTGGAGGCAGGTGTTCACATGAAGGTCTAATAATAAGCCATCTTGTGGAAAAGAGCTACCCTGGAGAGTTACCTGGACCTATAGCACATTTTGTATGAGTGAAATTTAAATAAACCTTTGTTGTTGAAAGCAGCTGAGAGCTGAAGATTACTTATTATTTCAGTGTAGACTATCCTATCGTATAAACATCAAAGAAATACTGTTTTTGTCTTGATGGGTATCACTTTCAGCTAAAGAAACACAAAAGTTATTTTTATCTTTTGTTTTTTTTAATTAATTTTTTTATAAACATATAATGTAATTTTAGCCCCAGGAGTACAGGTCTGTGAATAACCACGTTTACACACTTCACAACAGTCACAACAGCACACACCACCCCCAATGTCCATAACCCCACCACCCTCTCACAACACCCCTCCCCCCAGCAACCCTCAGTTTGTTCTGTGAGCTTAAGAGTCTTTTACGGTTTTTCTCCCTCCTGGTCCCATCTTCTTTCATTTATTCTTTTCCTACCCCCCAAACACCCCACATTGCATCTCCACTTCCTCATATCAGGGAGATCATATGATAGTTGTCTTTCTTCAATTAACTTATTTTGCTAAGCATAATACCCTCTAATTCCATCCACATCATCACAAATGGCAAGATTTCATTTCTTTTGATGGCTGCATAGTATTCCATTGTATATATATACCACTTCTTCTTTATCCATTCATCCGTTGATGGACATCTAGGTTCTTTCCATAGTTTGGCTATTGTGGACATTGCTGCTATAAACATTTGGGTGCACATACCCCTTCGGATCACTATGTTTGTATCCTTAGGGTAAATACCCAGTAGTGTAATTGCTGGGTCATAGGGTAACTATATTTTCAACTTTTTGAGGAACCTCCATGCTGTTTTCCAGAGTGGCTGCACCAGTTTGCATTCTCACCAACAGTGTAGGAGGGTTCCCTTTTCTCCACATCCTCACCAGCATCTGTCATTTCCTAACTTGTTAATTTTAGCCATTATGACTAGTGTGAGGTGGTATCTCATTGTGGTTTTGATTTGTATTTCCCTGATGCTGAGTGATGTGGAGCATTTTTTCATGTGTCCATTGGCCATCTGGACGTCTTCCCTGCAGAAATGTCTGTTAATGTCCTCTACCCATTTCTTGATTGGATTATTTGCTCTTTTGGTGTTGAGTTTGCTAAGTTCTTTATAGATTTTGGATACTAGCCCTTTGTCTGATATGTCATTTACAAATATCTTCTTCCATTCTGTCAGTTGTCTTTTGGTTTTGTTAACTGTTTCCTTTGCTGAGCAAAAGATTTTAATCTTGATGAAATCCCAATAGTTCATTTTTGTCCTTGCTTCCCTTGATTTGGTGATGTTCCTAGGAAGAAGTTGCTGTGGCTGAGGCCGAAGAGGTTGCTGTCTGTGTTCTCCTCAAGGATTTTGATGGATTCCTTTCTCAAATTGAGGTCCTTCATCTATTTTGAGTCTATTTTCATGTGTGGTGTAAAGAAATGGTCCAATTTCATTTTTCTACATGTGGATGTCCAATTTTCCCAACACCATTTGTTGCGAAGAGTGTCTTTTTTCCTTTGGACATTCCTTCCTGTTTTGTCGAAGATTAGTTGACCATAGAGTTGAGGGTCTATTTCTGGGATCTCTATTCTGTTCCATTGATCTATGTGTCTGTTTTTGTGCCAGTACCATACTGTCTTGATGATGACAGCTTTGTAATAGAGCTTGAAGTCTGGAATTGTGATGCCACCAACTTTGGCTTTCTTTTTCAATATTCTTTTGGCTATTTGAGGTCTTTTGTGTTTCCATATAAATTTTAGGATTATTTTTTCCTTTTCTTTGAAAAAAATGGATGAGATTTTGATAGGGATTGCATTAAATGTGTAGATTGCCATTTCTTTGTGTCTTCCTCAATTTCATTCATAAGTATTTTATAGTTTTCTGAGTATAGATTCTTTGCCTCTTTGGTTAGGTTTATTCCTAGGTATCTTATGGTTTTGGGTGCAATTGTAAATGGGATTGACTCCTTAATTTCTCTTTCTTCTGTCTTGGTCTAAAGAAATGCAACTGATTTCTGTGCATTGATTTTATGTCCTGACACTTTACTGAATTGCTGTAAAGTATTAGCAGTTTTGGAGTGGAATCCTTTGGGTTTTCCACATATAGTAAGTATCATATCATCTGCTAAGAGTGATAATTTGACTTCTTCTTTGCTGATTTGGATATCTTTAATTTCTTTTTGTTTTCTGATTGCTGAGGCTAGGACTTTGAGTACTATGGTGTATAGCAGTGTTAATAATGGACATCCTTGCCATGTTCCTGACCTTAGTGGAAAAGCTCTCAGTTTTTCACCCTTGAGAATGATATTTGTGGTGGATTTTTCATAGATGGCTTTAATAATATTGAGGTATGTGCCCTCTATCCCTACACTTTAAAGAGTTTTGATCAGGAGGGGATGCTGTACTTTGTCAAGTACTTTTTCAGCATCTATTGAGAGTATCATATGGTTCTTGTTTTTTCTTTTATTACTGTATTGTATCACATTAATAGATTTGCAGATGTTGAACCAACCTTCCAGTCCTGAAATAAATCCCGCTTGGTTGTGGTGAATAATCATTTTAATGTACTGTTGGATCCTATTGGCCAGTATTTTGGGGAGAATTTTCGCATCTATGTTCATCAAGGATATTGGTCCGTAATTCTCTTTTGCGATGTAATCCTTGTCTGGTTTTGGGATCAGGTGATGCTGGCCTCATCAAGTGAGTTTGGAAATTTTCCTTCCATTTCTATTTTTTTTTTGGAACAGTTTCAGGAGAATAGGAATTAATTCTTCTTTAAATGTTTGGTAGAATTCCCCTGGGAAGCCGTCTGGCCCTGGGCTTTTGTTTTTTTTGTATATTTTTGATAACTGTTTCAATCTCCTTACTAGTTATGGGTCTGTTCAGGTTTTTCATTTCTTCCTGGTTCAGTTGTGGTAGTTTATAGGTCTCTAGAAATATATCCATTTCTTCCAGATTGTCGAATTTGTGTAGAGTTGCTCATAGTATGTTCTTATAATTGTTTGTATTTCTTTGGTGTTGGTTGTGATCTCTCCTCTCTCATTCATGATTTTATTAATTTGGGTCCTTTCTCTTTTCTTTTTAATAAGTCTGGCCAGGGGTTTCTCAATCTTATTAATTCTTTTAATGAACCAGCTCCTAGATTCGTTGATTTGTTCTACTGTTTTTTTTTTTTTTTTTTTTTTTTTTTTTTTTTGGTTTCTATTTCATTGATTTCTGCTCTGATCTTTATGATTTCTCTTCTCCTGCTGGGTTTTAGCTTTCTTTGTTGTTCTTTCTCAAGCTCCTTTAGGAGTAGTGTTAGGTTGTTTATTTGAGACCTTTCTTGTTTCTTGAGAAAGCCTTGTATCACTCTATATTTTCCTCTCAGGACTGCCTTCACTGTGTCCCACAGATTTTTAACTGTTGTGTTTTTATTATTATTTTTTTCCATGATCTTTTTCAATTCTTCTTTTATTTCCTGGTTGGCCTCTTCATTCTTTAGAAGGATACTCTTTAGTCTCCATGTATTTGGATTCTTTCCAACTTTGCTCTTGTGATTGAGTTCTAGCTTCAGAGCATTGTGGTCTGAAAATATGCAAGGAATGATCCCAATCTTCTGATACCAGTTGAGACCTGATTTATGATATAGGATGTGATCTATTCTGGAGAATGTTCCATGTGCACTAGGGAAGAATGTGTATTCTGTTCCTTTGGGACAGAATGTTCTGAATATATCTGTGATGTCCATCTGGTCCAGTGTGTTATTTAAGGTCTTTATTTCCTTGTTGATCTTTTGCTTGGATGATCTGTCCATTTCAGTGAGGGGAGTGTTAAAGTCCCCTACTGTTACTGTATTATTGTCGATGTGTTTCTTTGAGTTTGTTATTAATTGGTTTATATAGTTGGCTGCTCCATTTTAGGGGCATAGATATTTAAAATTGTTAGGTCTTCTTGTTGGACAGACCCTTTAAGTATGACATAGTGTCCTTCCTCATCTCTTATTATAGTCTTTGGCTTAAAATCTAATTGATCTGATATAAGGATTGCCACCCCAGCTTTCTTCTGATGTCCATTAGCATGGTACATTGTTTTCCACCCCTTCACTTTCAATCTGGAGGTGTCTTTGGGTCTAAAATGAGTTTCTTGTAGGCAGTATATTGATGGGTTTTGTTTTTTATCCATTCTGATACCCTGTGTCTTTTGATTGGGGCATTTAGCTCATTTACATTCAGGGTAACTATTGAGAGATGAATTTAGTGCCACTGTTGCCTGTCAGGTGACTGTTACTGTATATTGTCTCTGTTCCTTTCTGATCTGCTCCTTTTAGGGTCTCTCTTTGCTTAGAGGACCCCTTTCAGTATTTCCTTTAGAGCTGGTTTTGTGTTTACAAACTCTTTTAGTTTTTGTTTGTCCTGGAAGCTTTTTATCTCTCCCTTTATTTTCAATGATAACCTAGCTGGATATAGTATTCTTGGCTACATGTTTTTCTCATTTAGTGCTCTGAATATATCATGCCAATTCTTTCTGGCCTGCCAGGGCTCTGTGGATAATTCTGTTGCCAGTCTAATTTTTTTACCATTGTATGTTACAGCCTTCTTTTCCCGGGCTGCTTTCAGGATTTTCTCTTTGTCACTAAGACTTGTAAATTTTACTATTAGCTGATGGGGTGTGGACCTATTCTTGTTGAAATTGAGGGGGGTTCTCTGCAACTCCTGGATTTTGATGCTTGTTCCCTTTGCCGTTAGGGAAATTCTCTACAATAATTCTCTCCAATATACCATCTGATCCCCCTCTCTCTTTCTTCTTCATCTGGAATCCCAATTTTTCTATTGTTTCATCTTATGGTGTCACTTATCTGTCGAATTCTCCTCTCATGGTCCAGTAGTTTTTGTCTCTCTTTTGCTCAGCTTCTTTATTCTCTGTCATTTGGTCTTCTATATCACTAATTCTTTCTTCTGCCTTATTTATCCTAGTAGTAAGAGTCTCCATTTTTGATTGCACCTCATTAATAGCTTTTTTTAAAAAATTTCAACTTGTTTAGATATTGTTTCTTTTATTTCTCCAGAAAGGGCTTTTATCTCTCTGGAGAGAGTTTCTCTAGTATCTTCCATGCCTTTTTTGAGCCTGGCCAGAACCTTGAGAATCTTCATTCTGAACTTTAGATCTGACATATTACCAATGTTCATATCGATTATGTCCCTAGCTTTCGGTACTCCCTCTTGTTTTTGTTTGTTTGTGTTTTCTGGTGAGTTTTTCCACCTTGTCATTTTGTTCAATAAGAATATATGAAGGATCAAATAAAATACTAAAAGGGTGGTGAAGACCTCAGGAAAATGTGCTCTAACCAAATCAGAAGAGACCCCAAATCATGGGAGAGAGAAAGGGGATAAAAAGCAGTTTAGAAAAAAAAAATTAAGAAAAGAAAACAAAGAAAAAATATAGAAAGAAGACATATATATACATATTATACTGGTGACTGTAAGAGGGTCACCTACTTAATTTTGTGAATAGTTTGTTCTCTTAGAAGAAACTACTTCACAATATTTTAAAGAATGAAAAACATATATAAGGGTAAACACAATGAAGAGATGGAATATGTCTAAAAGATGAGAAAAAAATTTAATTTATAAAAAAGGAGTTGATAAAGTAATTTGTTTGGGAGAATAAAGAAAAAGAAAATGGAGAAATTTTGCTCAGGCTATAGTCTAGAACAAGCCTGGAGCTTGATATAGGGTATATTTTGATCTATTATAAGTTGTACCTCAAATTTTTTAGAAGAGAAATCCCTATGTGTATACAAAAAATAAAGTTAGATGCAATGAGGAATAAAATATGACTATAAGAATGAAGGTTCAAAAAAGATTATTATTATTTTTTTATGAAAGGTATTTTTAAGATAAACTAGTTAAAAACGTTAAAAGAGGAAAGGGCAAAAGTTAAAAAAAATAGCAGAAGGAAAAAAAAATTAATTAACTGCAAGACTAGGGAATCATGGGGAGAAAGCCATGCATCCCATGCTTTGCTTTGTCCTCCTCTGGAATTCCACTGTTTTCCTTGGTAGGTGAACTTGGTCTTGGCTGGATTTCTTGGTGATCTTCTGGGGGAGTGGCCTGTTGTAGTGATTCTCAAGTGTCTTTGCCTGAGGCAGAATTGCACTGCCCTTACTAAGGGCCAGGCTAAGTAATCCACTCAGGTTCGCTTTTGGGACCTTTTGTTCCCTGAATGCTTTCTGTAGAGTTCTGGAGGACGGGAATGAAAATGGCAGCCTCCCAGTCTCCAGCCTTGAGGAGCCAAGAGCTCAGGGCCCCACTCTTTAGTGTGCCCTCAGAGAAAAGCACTCAACCACTCCTGTCCCCCTGGTCTCCAAATGCACTCTGAGTTCCCCAGCCTGTGACCAGTTCAAGGTAACTCCAAATTGAGAGCTCACTCCTTGGCTCTATCTCTGTAGCCAGTATCCCTGCTCTAATACCTGTGAGCTCTGCAACACTCAGACACCCCCGATCCTTCTGTGACCCCATGGGACCTGGGGCCACGCTGACCCCACAAGGGCTTCACCCAGGTTTAGCCTCTGGAGCGATGTCCCTCAGTGGAGCAGACTTAAAAGTCCTGATTTTGTGCTCCGTTTTTCTGCTGCTTGCCGGGAGCTGGCCCCTCCCCCCACAGTCTATCTTCCCATTGCTTTGGATTCACTTCTCCACTGGTCCTACCTTTCAGAAAGTGGTTGATTTCCTGTTTCTAGAATTGTTGCTTTTCTTCTCTTCAATCTCCTATTGGATTTGTAGGTGTCCGCAATGGTTTGATAAGCTATCTAGGTGATCTCCTGCTACCTGATGTCGTCTCAGCCTGCTACTTCTCCGCCATCTTGACTCCTCCCCCTCTATCTTTTGTTTGTATTAGTTCACCAATTTAATCCCTAAGTGGTGTGGATTGTAAATGGTGAACACAAATGTCATCCTCTTAATACATTAATTATACCTTGCATTTAATGACAGCTTTCCCCTCTTAGTTGTGTTTCTGTTTCTGAAATGAAGTAGAAGAACAAATTTCTTTGAATATATTCCTTCTGTGTCTGGCACACAGTAGGCATCCATAAAATATTTGCTCAACTTGATGTACTATGAGAAAATTCCATACTAAGAAATCAGGTTTTATTGAATCAGGCTGATCCTTGGCAGAATTGTGGTATCAATTGAATATGTAACACTCTCCCCTCTCTTCTCCTCTTTATTCCCTAAGTTACCCCCCTCATTTATTCATTCTCTATCAGTCATCAAATACATGTGTGTTTCCATAAATTCTTTTGGCCAGGAAAGTCAGTTGATAGATAAATTCAATAACAATAAGGGAGAAATGAAAGGATGTGTTACATTTTCTAGAGAGTTGGATTCTGTTTAGGTAGAGCAGTGAATCTCAAAATGTGGTGCCTGGCTGGTATATGCAGCATCACTATTACCTGAATACTTGATGGAGATCCATGTTTTGGGGTTGTGATTTTTTAGTAAAATTATGTAAATTTTTTAGTAAAGCAAATCTGTGTATTAGCTAGCCCTACAGGCAATACTGATATATTGAAGTTCAAGAACTTAAGGTAGAAGTTAGAACTTTTTACTTTAGAACATCATGCAATATCATATGTGAACATTGTGGGTAGTAATTTTATGTTTGGGGACTTCTCATTCTCCTTTACAATATTATCACTGTGTTGAAGGAAATTAGCTATATGACCTGCATGCTTAGTTAGATTCTAAATGCAGGTCAAGGAATGGCTCTATGTACACCAAACCTAATGAGTTAGTAGAATAGGTTGCAGACTAGTTGACATGATTTGAGGTCTGTTAGATAAGGCTGAAGAATTAGATTAGATTTTTTGCTTGTCATATTCCCTGACACTTCACCATTGGAGATTTAATTAATAGCTTTCTATGAAAGTGTTTAGAGGAGTATACTTTCAACCAATATAAAAAATATATTAAAAAATGTTCTGTTGAGAATAAGACCCTGTAGGACTGGCCAGGGTGTGACATCTGGATATAGGATATAAGGTCAAAGACAAATATTACCAACTGCAAAATGCTGGTCCCTTTTCTGTGTACTATACTTAATGATGTTGCTCTTTCTCGCTATGAGCCTGAGAGCTCCAAGCAAAGTCCTGATTTAGGCAGTGTTCTTATACAACCCATTTGCTAGTATTTTTTAAATAGGCTTTCCAGTCCCTTTGTAACTCTTTAATAGATACAAAATTATAAATGGATGTTTATATTCTAATGGTAAATCATTTTAATTCTAGAGACTAATGAGAGAATATAATTACATATTTTCTAAGAATGGACAAAAAGTCATTTGAAACTGGATTACCATACCCTGCATTAAGCAATTCCCAAGCCACATGCTTCACTCAATTCACAGATCATCAGCAGAAGGTAATGTAAAGTTAAAAAGAAACTTAATAAAGTTCCAAGATTAAATGAAGCTGACATGGCCCTTAGATTACAATTAAATGTTTCCAGGGTACAAGCACTATTGTTTGACAGTACAGATGCAGAACAGAACACAGTGTGTATTTACCTCCTTCTCAAATGCTCCAACATTTAGCATGTACAATTGCATGACTTTCAATAATCTGTACATATCTAAATGTAAGTAAAACATTTATTTTGGCTATTTGGAACAGTTTAGAAGAAAAAGGCCCCATGGAGACTGATTCAAATCATTTTTAGGGGTCTGATGCCAAAAAGTCTTCATGAATCTAAGAATAGCACAACAGTACATCCAAACACAAGAATATGCACATGGTAGCCATTCAGTTGATAGTTTACCTTTATAAGTATGGGAAGACACTTCTAGGAATTTTTCTTTTTAGTATAGCATGAAGGAATGCCAAAACAACCAACATTTCATGTCATATAGCAAAACTAGTAAAGAAACTCTTTCCCAAAACACAGGCTAAATAAGAAATATCATTAACTCAAATATTCAACATTTAATTTTTTTTAATTTATTTTTATAAATTAATTTATTTATTTTCAGAAAAACAGTATTCATTATTTTTTCACCATACACAGTCCCTAATTAATAAAATTATGAATGAAAAGGGAGAGATCACAACTAACACCAAGGAAGAAGAAACAATCATCAGAAGTTATTATCAACAGCATTTAATTTTTTAATAATAAACTACCTGACTCTCACTAAAAGCCTTAATGCCATTGTCCCTTTCCTTTTGGGAGGGCTTAGGTGAATTTAAGGACATAGAAGATAGGCCATTTGTCTCCTGGCCACTAGCTGGCCAAATATTGAAATAAATCAGCCTAGGAACAGCACTTCTGCTATCACCTAGGCATAGTTATTTGGAAGAGCTCTGTCACTTCAAAATGTACAAAGTCCCCTTTCCTTTGATGAAGATGGGCCAGGATAGCTGTTTTAGAAAGACTTGCTTCAGACTTGTCTAAAAATGTTTTCTGCAGCTGACCATGGGTGAGGGTCTAAATACCTCTTAGAGACATGAATTTTATTCTTAGCAACCGTGTTGTTCTCTAAGTCTGGAATTGAGCTGTAGGGCCAATGAAACTTAAATTCTGAGCCTTTGGTCGTACTTATATTCCTGGCCTCTGTTGCCCTTTGATTGCAGGCATCTTTTTCCTCACTGACTTCTGTGCACTTCAGTGAGTGAGTATGGGAAGTCATGTAACAGCATCAACTAGTGCATAATGTATTCTTTTTAGTCTATATGTAAGATATCCCTTGATCTTTGAATAAGGTACTGGACTCTCATTTTTTATGCTCATATGACAATGTTCTTGGAAGTCTTATGGCCTTACTGCTTAGTGGGTAGGTCAACATAAAATCCACCTATGGTGGCAGCCAGATGTGATTCTTAGGGTATAACATTAGTTTACTCATCCATATTGACACTTTTAATTCCATCAAACATTATGTGATATTCATGAGGCCATCCCCTGACCTTTATTACTCCCTTGGGAAGAATACCTACAAATCCTCTCTGTGACTTTTCACGTTTCAACTAGGTAAGCCAAAGCCTGCAACTGAGATCCAATAACAGTGTACACATTGAAGAAAAAAATATATATATACAACAGAAAATAACCAAATCTCTAACATTCAGTATGCAGCAAAATTGTTTCCTAGTTCCTGCCATGATGAATGTCCTTTTTCCCCAGCTTTAGCAAAATCCACGTTACCTATTTGTGAAGAACCACCATGTAACACTTCCACCTGAGCTTTCTAAACACTTTAAAAAAGCCAGATTCAGGCAATGTTGAGACAGTCACATTAAAGAACAAAAACAAGTAGCCATTTTGCTTTTGGAGCATACCCTTTTTCTCAATAAAAACTCTAGTATTTCTGATTTGAGGGAGCTGGTCATGGTACTTTTCATGATACATGAGGGTCTCATAATGCATCAAACATAGTGTTGATTTCTGTATTTCTTAGAAGATGACGTGGGCCTGGCATAGGATAAGGGTTCATGAAGGCTGGTGGCCTCCCCTTCTTGTCATGTCGGCCTCAGCCACAAATTCAACAGGAAAGTTGCTTGAGACTTGCACTAGGGACAGAGCTAATTATGGTAAATATTTTACAGCTCTTAATTGGAACCTGGATATGCTGCCTGACAGACTTTAATTTCTGGAAAAAATATGAGAGAAACTTTCATTAGTTTTTTTAAAGAAAAAAGACTCATCAGTTTCAGCTTGACCTATTATTTCCAATTCCCCATGTGCAAACAACTTACATGATAAAAAGCAGCTGGCAACTGAACCTATAAAAAAGAAATCACAGTCTGACGCGGGCTTAAAACTAATTAGAGAGGTGAGATACATTAGGAGGAGAGAAGTTCTCTGGTTACCAAATCTGAGAAATACTTCCAGTTCTTTCTCAGCCATCCTGGGAACTATACAAGCTAATAGGCAAGTTGCCAGCTTTACACATCCACTCTTTTTATAATTGGGGGTAATACAAGGTGATACCAACTTGTGTCACTCTGCTCTTCTAATATTTTCTACCACCCCAAAAATGAGGTGATATTTTAATGCCTTTATATTTATTTCCTCCATACACACCCCGCCTTGGCTACTATGATAAACATGTTTGGAAAAAGATGTTAATGGCAGATAAAGACAGTTCATTCCTATTCCCAGGCAGTTTTCTACATTCTTAATGCCTTAAGACTGAGAAGTAAGAATTTGAATTCAAATCAACGCAGTAAGGACTTGGCTTAGGGGGTATTTCACTGTCTTTTCCTCCTATTAAAGAGTCAATTATTTAAGAGCATTCTGGCTATACATCTCATGTGCCACCCCACACTCCTACAGTCTTCAAGCCCCATCAAGCAGAAAATGAATAAAAATTAACCCAGGGTTTAACTTTGCAGATTTCACTGCCCAAAGTCTTGAAATTCAAAGGAAGAGTTAATTTAAACATTTTTATAGCTTAGTACACCCCACTCCTAGTTCTTTCTTTGCTATTTAAACAGAGATTTGACATTTCTAATTAGGAAATTTTACATCCAGGCAAGAGGAATTTACCCCCAGCTGGGAAAACATAGCTTAGTAAGAGTTTGACATCAGCCCTCATTGATCTGAGGATTATCTTTGGTTTGAGACTGAAGAGCCTCTGGGAGACTGGGGAGGGGAAACAAATGTGGGAAAGTGTATGGAAATGCTTTCTTTGACTTTGGGGTTAGGTGGATAAAGTCGGGCAAGCAAAGACTTGGGAGCAGAAATCGTTTTTTCTCTTCCCCTTGCTGCAGCCTTCCTCTCTCAGCTCCTCTTTTCAATATTTCAGAATCTGAACTTGCTAGAGGAAGACAAAGAACTTGTTGATCATAGCCCCTGGAAAGATTTTCATTTCTTTTTTTAACTTCATTGACAAAGTGGATTATTGCTTTGTGGTTTTCAGAGGTGTTGGAGTTAAATGGGAGAGCACTCAAGAAAGTTTCCCAGGGGGGGCACCTGGGTGGCTCAGTGGGTTAAAGCCTCTGCCTTTGGCTCAGGTCATGATCCCAGGGTCCTGGGATTGAGCCCCATGTCTGGCTCTGCTCTGCAGGGAGCCTGCTTCCTCCCGTCTCTCTCTTTGCCTGCCTCTCTGCCTACTTGTGATTTCTGTCTCTCTGTCAAATAAATAAAATCTTTTAAAAAAATTTAAGAAAGTTTCCCAGGACCAAGTGTATTAGTGATTCTACCAGAATGATCATCATAAGGAAGCCTATCTCCAAATTGAGAACCATATACAGGTTATCTTTTTCATATTTTACTTGGTTTCTTCTTTTGGCACCTTTGACACACAAAGATTTCCTATTATTATGTCTTTCCTCTGTGGCTTAGGAACTTCATATCATGCCCTTTATGTCCAGACTGAGTGCTTGTGGCTTGGTTCACCTCCCCTACAGGATGCCTAATGGCAGGATGTATCTTCACTGTAGTGGAATGTCTTCTTTATTAAGGAGAAAACTCTGGTCCCTAAACTTCTTATCCTAAGCATTCAGGGGCATCTCTAGGAAGTGCAGTCCATGCTTCTCATTCCAGATCTGTCTTGAGGCCACTCTAGTCTCTCTTGGGATTATCCTGTTCTATTCCTGACCCTGCTATCACTGTAGATGGTGATGTGACATAAGTACTTAACTTAGTGTTGAGCTAGTCTTCAGTGGGCTATATTTCCTTAACTTCTAGAACTTATAAGACTTCCCAACTCCCATACCTTAAAATTGTCCTGAGAAGTCTTGTCATGGATACCACTCAGGGCTCAACTTGTTTACCAAGAGAGATTGACAGTGCCTTGAGACAGGACTTGTGAATGTTGAATCTCCCTTTACTTAGGACTAGCTCTTGTATCACCTATGAAATTGTAGTATTCCTTTGGTCACCTCTTTCTAGAGGATTATTTTATTTTTATAATGGAAATGTGAGAAGATTACCATCTACATGTCTAAATAAATCATGGGATTCTTATGTAAATTAACCTAGTGCCCTACAGCTTTAGAAAAATAAGAAATTTGACATAAAAATATAGAAAATTTGATATAGAAAAGTGATAAACATATTAATGAAAGAGAACCTTGCTACTATGTGATCCTTTTAAAGTAAACTTTCAGGGATAATATCCTTACCTTTGAATCATAGCTTAAAAATGGCTAAAGTGTTGGGATAGTTTTATACTGACAAAGTGAACTTAGGAGATATTTATGAATATTTAAGGCTTCAGAAGTCCCTTGACCACTTTAAGTAGGTAGTAACTTACATTTTCTTTATATAAAGGCAACATTGGTCTAATGATGAAACAAGTAAGAGAAGTGTTAACAATAGATTTGGTGAATTAAAAAAGGACCCAGAATCCTTTCTGGGGAGACTCAGGGTCAGGTGGGTTAGTATCAAAGATCAAGGCAGACTAAAGGTCAGCATTAAGTGAAAAAGCCAGTGTGTTATGAGAAGTGAAAAGTCAGGCAAGTCCTTCTAGCAGGAACCCAATTATACAAGAACCAGATAGCAAAACTATTAGAGGGTCAGGATCATAGCCTTGGCAAATTCTTGGGTATTAGATGATCTTCAGGAGTTAGAAGAGAAGAAAATAGATTTTAAGGTATTAGCCAACAGGTTAGGACCCAAGAATCAGAAACATTCGAACTAGTGAGTTAGGTAGAAGAGGACACAATTCAAAGCACCAATGACATGAGACAGATTTAGTCAGCTTACAGGTTTTGATATATTTTCTAGGAAGGGAGAGCTCATTTTCTACGTCTAGGTATGGACAAAGAAATAACTGAAAGCTGATGACTGGAATGAGGAGTGAAAACCTGGAGTGACAGCCAGTTCTTCATAGAACTTGAATTACCTATTTTGTCTCCCTTCCAAAAAGTAAAATGTCCCCTTGTCCAGTGCTTAGCACATAGTGGGCATTTGGTTTATGCTGTATTAATAAATGATGATTTTATGAATAATATAAGGACACTAAATAAATTTATCTTCTTTAATTATAAGAGTTATTTATTTACAAGTAAGTCCATGAGGGCACCCGGACCATGTCCACCCAGTACACTCTCTGCCTAGCACAGTGCCAGGTTATATTAAGTACTAGATGAATATTTGTTAAATAAATGAATGTAAATATATGTAAGGGTTCCAGTTGGATTCCATGGGCTAACCCCAACAACTTGGCAGCTGTTTATGAGTACTCTACTATGTTCTTGGTCTTTTCTGGTGTTCTGGTAATGTGGTATAGGGCTGGGGAAGACCATGCAGGGTTGTCTAACTTGAAGTTAAAAGATGAGAATTGATGGGTGGTGCCTTGTTTTTGGTTGAGCATCTGACTCTTGGTTTTAGCTTAGGTCATGATCTCATGGGTTATGAGATCAAGCCCTGCATGGGGCTCCATGCTCAACAGGGAAACTACTTGAAGATTCTTTCCCTCTGCCATGCTCCCCTCAAATAAATAAATAAACCTTTTTTAAAATGGTGGGAGTGGGGCATATTTTATTTGGATAGAAGAAGGAGCCTTATCTCTAGAGCAGTGTGTGCAGTGTTGTAATTTATCTGAATCCTATAGAATACAGTAACTTTTTAGGGTGATAGAGATGGTGCTATGTGGGGATAAGTAGAGTTAAAATATGATTAAAATTATGTAAGTTTGATTTGCAAAGAACAGTTCAAGAGTATGTTATATTGTAAAGCAGTACAAATATGAGGAGATAGGATTATGAATTCATGTTTCAGAAATGTTAAAGACACTTTATAATGATGACTATATCTACACAATTCGCCTTGATGGTAAGCAGCATAAATAATGACTTGGAAGAACCAAGGGATATGGATTCAATTTGGAACTAAATTATAAATGTAAGATATGCATGTGCTTTCCTATTCAGAATAGCAAGCAAATTCTCTCTCTCTCTTTTTTTTTTTTTTTTTTTGTTGAAGTGAGAGTAAGGAGAGCTGGGAAAGTGAACAAAACTGTAATCATCCAAGTTTTTCTTGGAAGCTTTAGCCTTCCCTTTTTGCTCCTTTTGACCCTTGGAGTATTCATCTCCTTCAAATTCTTAGTACCCTGCTGTGTTCTACCTTTCTACCTTAATAAGTCAGGAAATAATTTGATCACTTTACTTTGATGATATTCTGTGATGATTATTTTTCTGCCAGGTTTGTTTGTACTTCACTTAAATTCAAATCAATGACTATAGAGCATCTACAGCATATAAGTTACCAACTGGACTAGATATAGTAGGTATAAAGGCTAATTGGTCATGGCCCCATCCTCAAGAAATTAACAGCTTAATATTTAAATGGAAGAAAGACTCTAGGATAACTCAGAAGTAAGACTGTAAAACATGCTATAAATAAAATTCAGACAAAATATAACAGGAATATATGAGATGTAGGTTATTCTTAGTGTATTCTTAGTAGACTTTAAAGTTTATTACATAGGAAATGGGGCTGTTGGAGAAAGGCATTATGAGAAGAAGGGAAAACAAGGGAAAGGTATACTAAAAGAAAAGTATAGGACATGTTCCAAGAACAGTGAGGAGTTTCATGTGGCTAGAATATGAGGGTACATGAAAAGCATTTATGGGAGATGATATCAAGAAACTAATTATTAGGAAGAATAGTTTAATAGATTTCATTCTTCAGTTTTTTACCATGTTTTCCTTTTTATTTATTTATTTTTTAATTTTAATTCCAGTTAACATACAGTATTAAATTAGTTTCAGGCATACAATATAGTAATTCAACAGTTCCATACATCATCTGGTGCTCATCGTGACAAGTGCACTCCTTAATCCCCACCACCTACTTTACCTAATCCCCACTCCTCCCCTCTGGTAACCACCAGATTACTTTCTATAACTAAGAGTCTGTTTCTTGCTTCGTTTCTCTCTCAATTTTTTTTTCCTTTTACTCATTAGTTTTGTTTCTTAAATTCCACGTAGTGAAATCACATGGTATTTGTCTTTCTCTTACCGACTTATTTCACTTAGCATTATACTCTCTAGCTTTATTCATGTCATTGCAAATGGCAAGATTTCATTCTTTTTTATGACTGAATAATATCCCATTATATATAGAGACCACAACTTTTTTACCCATTCATTATTCAATGGACACTTGAGCTTCTTCCGTCATCTTGGCTATTGTAAATAATGCTGGTATAAGCACAGGCAGGTATGCATACCTTTGGATTAGTGTTC
Source organism: Mustela erminea (assembly GCF_009829155.1). Lineage (NCBI taxonomy): Eukaryota > Metazoa > Chordata > Mammalia > Carnivora > Mustelidae > Mustela > Mustela erminea. The sequence continues at coordinate 108,055,710 of NC_045635.1, read as the reverse complement.
CATATACTTTGGGTAAATACCCAATAGTGTAATTGCTGGATCATAAAGTTAGTTCTATTTTTAACTTTTTGAGGAACTGCCACTGTGGAAAACAGTAATCCATCAACTTCTTTTGAAAAGAGGGTCTCTAATTTAGGAAGGTAAATCTGATGGGATTATGAGTGTTGGGTTAAAGTGGGGAAGACTGAAGGAAGGGAAACAGTTATGTAGGTACTATAACTGTTTAGATGATATGTGATGATACCTTGAACCAATCTACTAGCAGAGAAGATGGAAAAGTAGGATAGATAAAATGCGAGGGGTAAGAAGACCTACAACATTTTAGTGACTAACTAGAACAGATAGATGAAGGGGAGGGAGGCTTTAAAGATGATGCCATTAAATCATGATCAATTGGCAGAAGGGTAATTCATAAATCAAAGTTGGAATCATGGGAGAAATTTGTTGGGGAGATAGGTGAGAAGAACAGATTGGGACATGTTGAACTTAGTTGTTACTTGTATATTCAGATAGAGGTATTCAGGAGACAGCTGGAAATGTATGTAGTGTGATTCTCAGGAGAAAATCAGAAAGAAAAATATAGATTTAGGAGATATTATCATAGATGTGAACAATTACTTTATAGGACTGGTGGCATCACTAAAAGTGGGTGTCTAGTATGAAAAGAGAAGATTGATGACATTTCCTTGTAGAACTCTTATATTCAGGAACTAGGAGGAGGAAGAAGAGCTCAAAAAAGTATATCTAAACAAGAGTAATCAAAGAAATGTGGTAATGAGATAAATATACAGTCACTAGCCCATCTGTTTCTTGAGGACAGGGACTTTGTTGTATTCATTATTTTTTATCAATATAATAATTGCTCAAGAAATACTTGTCAAATGGATGAATGAATATCACAGAAGTCAATGGGGAAAACTTCTTTTCACAAAAGATAAACATGGACAAATATGGTCTGAAGTTGAAGAGAATTGCATTTGGGAATGACACTAAATGTGGTAATAAAAAGATCATTCATTGGTAATTTGGTCAGAACAGTATCTATGGAGAGGTGAGGGCAGAAACCAGATTAGAGTAATTGGAGTAGCAAATTCCCCCTTCTCTGCATCCTCGTCAATATTTGTCATTTCCCAACTTGTTTATTGTAGCCGTTCTGACTGCTGTGAGGTGATATCTCACCGTGGTTTCAGAGAAAGACAATTATCATGTGATCTCTCAGATATGAGGAATTTGAGAGGCAGGGTGAGGAGTTGTGGGGGGTAGAGTAGGAAAAAAAATGAAATAAGATGGGATCGGGAGGGAGACAAACCATAAGAGACCCTAAATCTCATAAAACAAACTGAGGGTTACTGAGGGGTGGGAGGGTAGGAATAGGGTGGTTGAGTTTTGGGCATTGGAGAGGGTATATAATATGGTGAGTGCTGTGAAGTGTGTAAGCCTGTTGATTCACAGACCTGTACCCCTGGGGAAAATAATACATTATATGTTAATAAAAATAATTTTAAAATACCTCCAAATGGATGAAAGACCTCAGTGTGAGACAATAATCCATCAAAATCCTAGAGAATATATACTCTTTGACTTTAGCCACAAGAACTTCTTATTAGACACGCCTCTAAAAGCAAGGGGAAAAAAGGCAAAAATGAACTCTTAGGAAGTCATCAATATAAAAACTTTTGCACAGCAAGGGAAACAATCAACAAAACTAAAAGGCAACCTACAAAGTGGGGGAAGATATTTGCAAATGTCTTATCAGAATAAGGGCTAATATTAAAATTCTATAAAGAGTTTATTAAACTCAACATCCAAAAAAACAAAACAAAACAAAACAAAAATCCAATCAAGAAATGGGCAGAAGACATGACTGGACATTTCCCCAAAGAAGACCTACAAATGGTTAACAGACATATGAAATAATGCCCACTATCACTCAGCATCAGAGAAATGCAAATCAAAACCACAATGAGATATCATTTCACATCAGTCAGAAGGCTAAAGTTAACAACTCAGGAAACAACAGATATTCACAGGGATGTGGCGAAAGCTTACCATCTTACACTGCTGGTGGGAATGCAAGCTAGTACAGCCGCTCTGGAAGAGTATGGAGATTCCCCCAAAAAATTAAAAATAGAACTACCATACAACCCAGCCATTGCATTACCAGGTATTTATCCAAAGCATACAAACAGTGATTCAAATGGACCCATGTATCCCAATGTTTATAGCAGCAGTGTCCACAATAGCCAAACTATAAAAAGAGCCCAGATGCCCATCAATGGATGAATGGATAAAGAAGATGTGGGGTATATATGTACAATGGAATATTACCCCACCATCAAAAAGAATGAAATATTACCATTTACAACCACATGGTTGGAACTAGAGGTTATTATACTAAGCAAAATAAGTCAGGGATGGGCAAATACCATATGATTTCACTCATATGTGGAACTTAAACAAAACAGATGAACCTAGAGGAAGGGAAAGAAATATAAAATAAAATGAAAACAGAGAGGGAGACAAACCATAGGAGACTATTAACTATAAGAAACAAACTGAGGGTTGATGGAGGACAAGTGGTGGAGGATGGGGTAATTGGGTGATAGGCCTTAGGGAGGGCATTTGATGTAATGAGCACTGGGCATTGTATGCAACTGATGAATCACTACCCCTGAAACTAGTATTACATTATATGTTAACTAAATTGAATTTAAATAAAACTAAAAAAATAATACATATGAAATGTTTTTTTGTCCCCCTCAGAGAAGTGGATGGAAGAGGTAATCTGTTAACTTTTAAGGCTTGGGGACCTTGAGAAAAATGGGATATCTTTGGTATAGATGCCTTGAAAAATTCCCCAAGTGGACTAGACTGGTGAAAAATAAAACATTGTCAATCAGGTCTAAAAGTCTGGTCAATGTTGGATAGCAAGGATTCATGAAAAAGAGCCCATCATGTTAGTCACATAATTTTCTCCAGCAATGCTTATACAACAAGAAGTAGGAAAAGATAAATGGGTATTTGAATAATCTTTTTTTTTTAAAGATTTTATTTATTTATTTGTCAGAGAGAGAGCGAGCGGGAGCGAGCACAGGCAGACAGAGTGGAAGGCAGAGTCAGAGGCAGAAGCAGGCTCCCTGCGGAGCAAGGAGCCCGATGTGGGACTCGATCCCAGGACGCTGGGATCATGACCTGAGCCGAAGGCAGCTGCTTAACCAACTGAGCCACCCAGGCGTCCCGGTATTTGAATAATCTTAATAAACAGTTTTTTTGGAGTTTGGTGGAAAGACATATGTGAAAGACAAAGGAGTAAGGGTTTTGAAGATAACTGGTGAAAGAACATGATTCAGTATTTTTCCCATTTTTTTTTGAGCATCTTGTACATTAAACTCACTGTGATAGATGCTTTTCCTTCATGTCCTACTTTAAATCTCATGATATACCTGGTAGATGAGGTTATTATTATTATAGCATCCAATATATGGATAATAAAACCTTGGCTCAGAAAGGTTGCCTACGCTTCACAGCTAGATTGAAAGCAAGCTGGGATATAAAAACCCTGTCTCACTATCTCTAAATAGCATAAACTTTAAATCTTTAGCAGTTGAGTACATTTGTTGTCTTCTTCACAGTTAAAGGGATATTATTTGGGGATGGAGGTAAGAGATTAAGGATATTTGGGAGCTAGAGAGGCTTTAGCTTTGTCTTTGAAAGTGTTAACATCCCTTTCCTTGTTGTATCTGATGGTAGCTCCCTTATGCTTAGGGGCCTGGATCAAAAAAATGAGTCCATTCCTAAGATGATTCTCCTTCTACTTGCCAGGGGGTTGTGCATTAGAATGCTTCAGTTATGAAGTTAGAATGATTAGTTACATACTAATTGTGAAACCTTGAGTAACTTATATAACCTCTCAGGGTCTTAGTTCATTCTTTTGTGTAATGGAGACAATAACTACCTCATAGGATTAAGCAAGATGATACCTATCAATCCCCTAGCAGAGTTTTATATGAACACAGTAAATGCCATTATCATATAAAACTGTCATCATTAATATTTTTTACCTTCTTTATTAACACTGGCTTTAACATTTTTCATTATTCTACACCAGGATTCTTAGATGTTGGGAAATATTCCTCCCAAGACTGTGATCATATTCATTTCCTAACCCTGAAGCCTAGAAAGCAAGTCAAAATCTCATGGTCCACAGTATCAAGTGCCTCAGAACATCCTGCATCCAGGTTATTGGACTGGGGCATGAGAGAAGCCAGCCACTTTAGCTGGTAGTGTATAAAGCCCAGGGAGACTTAGTTTTCAAACAAGGCAGTGAAGAACAGTTGGTTGCTTGATAAGCTCAGATATTAGGGACAAAAATCCAAAACTTGTGGTTCCTTTGGTTTATGTAGCAACGATGGTTAAATGGATCAGTATAAAACATTCACAGCAATGCTTAAAAACTAGAATTAGAAAGAGAAATTAATGAAGTTATTGTCATCAATCTCTGTTTTTTAGTTCTTTTTTTATCTGGCTCTTCCCTCATTTTCCAACCTTGTTCATGCTTTACTTCAACAGTAATGAGCTGCTTGCCTTTTCATCATACATATTGCACAATATTACACAATATTTTTACTGCCACTGTGTCCTTGCTCCTACAGCTTATTTGTACTTACTCTATTCCCATCCTTTTCCTACTTCTATTTCTCCAGAAGGATCAAGTCATGTATCACCTCCTCCAGAGAGATCTATCTGTCTACCTCCCATCCCCAAACTGGATTTTCCATTCCAAATATATTGTGCACATTTGTACCATGGTACTTCTAAATCATTTTATCAGTTTATTTTCTCCCCCTGAACTTTGAGCTTTTGGAGGACCAGGATATTATCTTGTTTATCTTTGTACTCAATAACATTTAGCATGACATTTAGCACAGAGTTAGTGTTCAGTAAATATATGTTTAAAAAGCATATGAGTTTGCACATAGAATAGTAATATTAGGTCATTTAATGTGCATTGGATGACAACTTTGTGGCAAGTTTTATTGGATTAGGTCAGTCATCTTTCTGTATGTATGCTCAGTCATCATAATTTGTTGCTGATATAGCATGGCTGTCTGCTACAACTTAAATTACTGGAAACACTGCTTATGAGGCACATGTAAGGTTTTATAGGCGAGATAAACACAACACCAGGTGAAGTGGGCGCAAGGCAAGATTTATTAAAGGCACTCTCCAGCGAAGTTTCAGGGCTCAGGAGAAGGGAGCCAGGAAAGTTGTGCTGGGAGGAGGTGGGCACCCTTGGACGAGGTTCTGCAACTCTGGAAAGCAAAGTGGGGAAGTCTCACTGGGAAGGAGTTGGCGGGGGTCTTTTATCTGTTTCCTGCATAGGTATCAGGTTACCTATGGAGACTTGACCTGGGCATACATCCTTTTGGCAGGAGAGTCAAGGGTTAAGGAAAAGGAGGGGGGAGGAGGCTGGAAGATGGTGGGACCCGCAGTCATTTCCATTGTTCCTTCTGCACTCCCAGAGCCCACTGACCCAACATTCCGACCTTTTTGGTGTAATAGGGGTGGCGACTCAGATCTGGCTACTTCCTGCTGGCAACATGGCATCATAAGTTCCTTCGGATGTGGATAGGGATGCAGTAGGAGTTGGTTGACAGTGACCCTGGAAATCTCACGGATGCATTCCTGAATGAAGCAAAGAACACAGCGGGTGATTAGTGCTAATAGGCAGAGGAGAATAAGAGGACTTAGGATTGGAAGGAGCCAGGTCATTAAGGGGGAGAGTCACCATTGAGAAGGGTTTATTCCAGGGTGATGCCGGCCACCAAGGGAGTTGTGGATTTTTGCCAGGCACAGATATTGGTTTCGACTATACTGGATCCATTGATATAATAGCAGCATTCTTCATTGAGGAATAAACAGGTTCCTCCCTTGTCTGCAGTGAGCAGGTCCAGGGCTCGCCAGTTTTGTAGGGCTACCTGGGCCACTGAGGTAACCTGTTGTTGTAGGGATGCCAAGGACTCAGCTGAGGCCTCCAAAGCTGTTTGGAGCTGTTCAGATAAATCTCAGGTAGCGTCTATGGAGTGAACTAGGGCCCCGGTGCCCAGCCCAGTGGCCACTAGGGAAGACACCAAGGAGACCCCAATAACCAGGGGAAGAAACACAGCTTTTTTTTGTCACAGGAGGGGGGTGGAGAGGACAGCCATTTCTGCTAGGGCTGGCACCCTCCAGGCTGGCAATCTGTGGTGACCAGCTGACTAGACCATGTGGTGTCCCCATGGGTCCAAGTTTCCACTAAGAAGAAGTGCCACCTGAACCCAGGGTCACCAGAGGGGCAGCTATGGAGGGGGGCAGTAGAAGGAGGAGGGTGAGGAGAAGTGGTGCGGGAAATCTATAACCATGTGGGCCCTGGGGTTTGGGAAGTCCAGCCATCTTGTGGTGGGGCTGGTTTTAGATTGGAGATGTGTACCCACGGGTGGTGTCCTAGGAGTTTTGCTGCTGTGGGAGTTGTGAGAATAACAGTATGGGGGCCGGTCCACCTGGGCTGTAAGGACTTTGGGTGAAGTTCTCGTAGGAGAAATTGGTTGCATCTGCAGGAGCCCTTAGGAGGGCTCATAGGAGGGTCAGATAGGGCAGATAAAATAGGAGGGGTGGAGGAGAGGCAGGCAGGTTGTGATTGAGTAGGAAGGGCCTGCTGCACAGGAGCTCAAAGGGGCTGAGTCCTGATGGCTGTGAGGGGAGGCCCTAAGATAGTTGAGTGCTAGTGGGAGAAGGGTTGGCCAAGAAACGCGGGTTTCAAGAGTGAGTTTGGTGAGTTGTTCCTTGAGGAGGCTATTGGCCCTCTCCACCTTACCCGAGGATTGGGGATGATAGGGGATATGGAGTCTCCAGGTGATGTTGAGGCTTTCGGAGATTTGTTATGTGATGCTGGAGATGAAGGTTGGTCTGTTGTCCAATTGTAGGGTTCAAGGGAGTCCAAACCTTGGGATGATGTGCTCAATGAAAATGGCGGCGACCACATCTGCTGTTTCCCTAGTGATGGGGAATGCCTCGATCCAGCCTATGAAGGTGTCCATGAGAGTTAGCAGGCATCTGAAGGTTTTGTGTGGAGGCATGTGAGTGAAGTCGAGTTGCCAGTCCTCACCTGGCTGATGCCCATGGAGCTGGTGGGTGGGTCCTGGTCTGTGGAGGCTGCCCTGGGCTTTGACCACAGAACAGGGTCTGCAGGCCTGGTGTACCTCCTTAATGGTCTTTTGGAGGAGGGGGTGGTGAAAGAGAGGTCGGAGGAATTGGTATAGGGCCTTTGGACCAATGTGGAGAGACTGGTGGATGTCAGTAATGAGGGTGTGGATTAGGCTGTTCAGGAGGGCAATTTTGTCCTGGACAAAATACCATCCCTTGTCATCCAACCTGCCACCTAATGTTTTAAGGGCCCGAGTCTCCTCATCAGTGTATGAGGGACTGTGGGGAGTGTTGAGAAACAGAAGAGGGGCTGGAAAGGAGTTTAAGGCCATATGTCAGACAATAGAGTTGGCCTTCTTGTTCCCCAAAGAGATGGGGTCATTGGAGGCCTGATGGCCATGGCAGTGGACAATAGCCACCTTGGTAGGGTAATTGAGAGCCTCAAGGAGTTTGGCAATAAGAGGCCCATTGACTATGAAGGTTCCCTTGGTCGTGAGAAATCCCCTTTTCTCGCCAGAGGACAGAGTGAGTGTGAGTAATAAGGAAAGCATACTTGGAGTCAGTATAAATAGTGACCCATTGGCCCTCAGATAAGTGAAGGGCCCTGGTAAGAGTCACAAGTTCTGCCTTTTGAGAAGTAGTCACAACGGGAAGGAGGGGTGCTTCTATGACTGCATAGGGTGACCACTGCATAGGCCGCTTGTCGCTGTCCATCTGGAGCTATGAGGGAGCTCCCATCCATGAACAGAGTGCAATCAGGGTCAGGCAACAGCCGGTCCAAAAGTCCTGGTTGGGAGGGAGAGAGTTCTTCCAGGAGTTGAGAGCAGGAATGGGAAGGAATGGGAGTAGATGAAGGTATGGGCAAGAGAGTGGCGGGATTTAGGCAGGGGAGACAGAGAGTGTGACCTGGGGTTTTTCTATGAATAGCAGGTGGTAGAGTTGGAGATGGGAAGGAGTGAGTTGTGCCAAGTATTTGTGGCTGACTAAGTCCATCAGTCAATGAGGGGAGAAGACTGTGATGGGCTGTCCTAAGGTAAGTTTGAGGACATCTTTTGTCAGAGAAGCAGCTGCTGGTACGGCCCTGAGGCAGGGCTGCCATCCCTGAGCTGTGACATCTAGTTGCTTGGAGAGTTAATGGGGATAAGGAGACCCTGCTGCTGGAGGCGGTCACTGATGAGCTTAAGTCCCCGCCAGTGGATTGCTACTTTAGGTCTGGAAATGTCCCATACCTGTGGGTCTATGGAGGGGAGACAGTCCTGGATAGAGGATGAGTCATAGGGAAGTAGAGGAAGGACGAGGTGAGCAGAAGTCGAGGGAGAGGGAGAGAGATGAATGGTGGCCTGAAGTTTGTGGAGGATGTCCCTGCCTAGTAAGGGAATGGGGCAGGAAGGGATAATGAGGAAGGAGTGTGAGAAGGGGAACCCATCCAGGCTGCATGTAAGGGGTGGGGTGGCCTTTGGAGTGGAGGAATTACCATCAATTCCCATAACTGCAACTGGGGAGGGACGAGTAGGACCCGATAGGAAGGCAGGACAGAATGTCCCATGTTCAGCAGAAAGGAAATGGACTTACCCACTACCTGGAGTGTGACCCTGGGCTCAGCATGGGTGAGAGGGGTGTCCAAGTCTGGCCTCCATCAGTCATCCTCCAATCTGAGAAATTGGAAGGTAGGACTTAACATCTCAGGGTCTCCCTTGTGTGGAGGTGCCAGGAATCCCCCGAGGCTGGGGCAGTCCGATTTCCAGTGACCCATCATGTGGCATTGAGGGCACGGTGTAGGCACATAGTAGGAGCTTTTGGATTGGGGCATTGATGGGCCCAGTGTCCCTCGGCTCCGCACTTGAAACAGGCCCCCTGAGGGATGCAGTTAGGTGTTCCCTTCTGTTGACCACCAGAACCTGCAGGCCTCAGGGCTGCTACCAGGGCTTGGGTCTGCATTTGGACCTTCTGTTGGAGTCTGGATTGGCCTTAAGTTCTGCTGCCTCCTCTCGGGAGTTAAAGACTTTAAATGCCATTTTCACCAGATCAGAAATGGGAGTTTGAGGGCCCTCCTCCATCTTTAATTTTTTCTGAATGTTGGCAGCTGACTGAGAAATATAGTAGGTAGTTAAAACAGTCGCCCCTGCCAGAGAGGCCTGGTCTAGGCGAGTGTATTGAGTCAGCGCCTCGGTAAGTCGGTTAAGAAACATGGCCGGGTTTTCACTGGGTTCCTGAATGATTTCCCTTCACAAAACTTCTACAACTTTCCTTTGCATTCAGGTTTTGTCCAAAACAACCATCTCATTTAGGACAAAATTATCTTTTCCTTTCAATAAAATGTACTCCCATTCCTTAAATCTTTCTTATATATCTTCTACTTTCCTACATACAAACTTATTTCCTTTATTTCCATCAGTTTTACAGTTAGCAGAATTTTGTACTCTTAGAAACACCTTTAGTATTAACCTCTACTCAGTTATTAATCAATTGCGAACTGTTAAAATTCTTTAGATGCCAATTTATGAATCAGTTAAGCACAAACCATGCTAAGAGATTTAAATATTCTTATTTTCTTTGCTGTAAGAAGTCAAAAGCACAAACCTATGTTCAGTAATCAATGACTTGGCATTTTATCCTCTTTGGAAAAGACCTAAATGTCCAAAAAATTTAATTCCATTTGTCATCCAAGCAAAACTTTAAACTTTCGGGTTACCAAAGACTTTGAAAGCTATCTCAGCAATTACCCATTAAAACTTTGAGACAGACAATTAACCATCAGTTTAGTCATTTCTTTGCTAACAGATTTTAAAAAATAACGAGAGCTTATTTGACCTTCAATAAACTTTGATTGAAGTTTCACGTTTACTGCAGATAACTTTGTCAGGAGTGTGGATAGGAGTGGAGAGGGGAAGGAGGAGGGGTAGACGAGGGCACTGTTTCAGAAATCCTGAACATAAGGGACCTTGGCCCATCTGCCTTGGTGTCTGCTGAGGTTATTTAGGTCATGAAAATCTGATAATTAAACGTGCCTTCCAGAGGCCATTGGGACTAATTGTCTAATTCGTATCGTGGCCAAGTGACAGTACAGTAACATCGTTTTCACAGGTCCTGGTCCAATTTCAGGGTTTTAAGATTGGCCAACAGGCTTAAAACACCACCGGGATGTTTTAGGGTTGAACTTGGATTGGGAGGTCCCCACAATTCATTGCCAGGCAACCCGAGGGATGAAGGAAGGCATCCCCTCATCCACCACTGGGTTGCAGAAAAACTGTGTTGACTGCCATAGAGGTTAGGATGTCTCCCAGCCTCTTGGAGTCATGGAGGTCACCTGGTGACCGGCAGAGCCCACCCTGATGTGGCCGCGATTAGGGCAGGGCTTTCCCGACAGAGGTGCAGAATCGGGTGAAACTCACCACGGCTTTGGAAGTGGCATTCGGAAAGGCAGGTCCAGGTCTGGCTAGGGAGAAGAGAGATCCTCCCCACCAGGGTGGGGGCTCAATCTCCTTCTGGGATTCTGCACCAAATGTAAGGTTTTAAAGGCGAGATAAACATGACACCAGGCGAAGTGGGCACAAGGCAAGATTTATTTTTTTTTATTTTATTTATATTTTATTTATTTGACAGAGAGAGGTCACGAGTAGGCAGAGAGGCAGGCAGAGAGAGGAAGGGAAGCAGGCTCCCAGCTGAGCAGAGAGCCCGATGCGGGACTCAATCCCAGGGTCCTGGGATCATGACCTGAGCTGAAAGCAGAGGCTTAGCCCACTGAGCCACCCAGGTTCCCACAAGGCAAGATTTATTAAAGGCACTTTCCAGTGAAGTTTCAGGGCTCAGGAGAAGGGGAGCCAGGAAAGTTGTGCCAGGAGGAGGTGGGCACCCTTGGGCGAGGTTCTGCGACTCTGGAAAGCAGAGTGGGGGAAGTCGCACTGGGAGGGAGTTGGCGGGGGTCTTTTATCTCTTTCCTGCATAGGTATCAGGTTACCTATGGGGACGTGACCTGGGCATATATCCTTTTGGTGGGAGAGTCAAGGGTTAAGGAAAAGGTGGCGGGGAGGAGGCTGGAAGATGGCAGGATCTGGAGGTCATTTCCATGGTTCCTCCTGCACTCCCGGAACCTGCTGACCCAACAGCACACATTTCCTTCCTTCCTTCCTTCCTTTCTTGCTTTCTTTCCGTCTTTCTTTTATGTTCAGTTAGCCAGCATATAGTACATCATTAGTTTTTGATGTAGTGTTCAATGATTCATTGGTTGCATATAACACCCAGTGCTCATCACAACATGTGTCCTCCATAATACCCATCACCCTGTTACCACCCCCCCATAACTCTCAGTTTGTTTCCCAAAGCCCAGAGTCACTCATGGTTTGTCTGCCTCTCTGATTTCTTCCTGTTTAGTTTTCTCTTCCTTTTTCTGTGGTCCTCCATGCTACTCCTTACATTCCACATATGAATGAAACTGTATGATAATTGTCTTTCTCTGCTTGATGTGTCATGAAAGAAATTACTGTGGCTGATGTCAACTGCTTATGTTTCTTCTAGGATTTTGATATATTTCTGTCTCATATTGAGGTCTTTCATCTATTTTGAGTTTATCTTTATGTATGGTGTAAGAGAATGGTCAAGTTTCATTCTTCCATATATAGCTGTCCAATTTTCCCAGCACCATTTATTGAAAAGACTGTCTTTTTTACATTGGATATTCTTCAGTGCTTTGTCAAAGATTAGCTGACCATAGAGTTGAAAGTCCATTCCGGAGCTCTCTACTCGGTTCTGTTGATCTATGTGTCTGTTTTTGTGCCAGTACCATACTGTCTTGATGATTATAGCTTGATAATACATCTTGAAATCAAGAAATGTGATGCTTTCAGATTTGGTTTTCTTTTTCAACACTATTTTGGCTATTTGGAATTTTTTGTGTTTCCATACAAATTTTAGGATTGTCGGTTCCAACTCTGTGAAAAATATCAGTGGTATTTTGACAAAGATTGCATTGAAAGTGTAAATTTCTACAGCAACTTCTTTCAAGACATGTCTCCAAAGGAAAGGGAATCAAAAGCAAGAAAGAACTTTAGGGACTCCATTAAGATAAAGCAAAAGAAACAGTCAACAAAACAAAGAGGAAACCCACAGAATGGGACAAGATATTTGCAAATGACACTACAGACAAAGGGATGATATCCAAGATCTATAAAGTACTTCTCAACACCCAAAACACATATAATCCAGTCAAAAAATGGGCAGAAGACATGAACAGAAACTTTGCAAAAGAACACATACAAATGGCTCATAGACACAGAAAAAAGTTCATCATAAGCCATCAGGGAAATTCAAATCAAAACCACATTGAGATATTACCTTACACCTGTTAGAATGGCAAAAATCAACAATGCAAGAAACAACAAATGGTGGAGAGCTTGTAGAGAAAGTGAACACTCTTACACTGTTGGTGGGAATATAAGTTGGTAGAGCTACTTTGGTAAATAGTGTGGAGGTTCCTAAAAATGTTTAAAATAGAGCTACACTATGAGCCAGTGATTACACTACTGGGTATTTATCCCAAAGATACAGATGTAGTGAAATGAAGGGCCATCTGTACTGCAATGTTCATAGCAGCAATGTCCACAATAGCCAATCTTCTGAAGGAGCCCAAATGCCCTTCAACAGATAAATGGATAAAGAAGATGTGGTCAATATACAAAATGGAATATTACTCAGTCATTGCCATCAGAAAGGATGAATTCCCAACTTTTGCATCAACATGGATGGGACTGGAGGAGATTATGCTCAGTGAAATAAGTTAGGCAGAGAAAGTAAATTATCATATGGTTTCACTTGTGGAACATAAGGAATAGCATGGAGGACATTAGGAGAAGGAAGGAGAAAATGAAGAGGGAGAAGTCAGAGTGGGAGACAAACCGTAAGAGACTATGGACTCCAAGAAACAAATGGAGTTTTAAAAGGGAGGGTGTGGGGGGATGGGTGAGCCTGGTGATGGGTATTAAGGAGGGCATGTATTACAATTAGCACTGTGTGTTATATGCAAACAATGAATCATGGAATACTACATCAAAAACTAATGATGTACTGTGTAGTGAGTAACATAACATTTAAAAAAATGTGTAAATTGGCTGCGCCTGGGTGGCTCAGTGGATTAAGCCGCTGCCTTCGGCTCGGGTCATGATCTCAGGGTCCTGGGATCGAGTGCCGCGTGGGGCTCTCTGCTCATCAGGGAGCCTGCTTCCCTCTCTCTCTCTCTCTGCCTGTCTCTCTGTCTACTGTGATCTCTCTCTGTCAAATAAATAAATAAAATCTTTTAAAAAAATGTGTAAATTGCTCTGAGCACCATCGTCATTTTAATGTTTTTTCTCCCAATCCATAAACATGGAATGTTTTCCATCCCTTTGTGTCTTCCTTGATTTCTTTCACAAGTGTTCCTTAGTTTCTAGAGTATAGATCCTTTACCTCTTCGGTTAGGTTTATTCTTAGGTATCTTGTGTTTTTTGTGCTATTGTAAATGGAATTGATTTCTTAATTTCTCTTTCTTCAGTTACATTGTTAGTGTATAGAAATGCAATTGATTTATATGCATTGATTTTGTATCCTGCCAAGTTACTGAATTGCTCTGTGAGTTCTTGTAATTTGAGGGTGGAGTCTTCTGGGTTTTCCACATAAAGTATCATGCCATCAATGAAGAAAGAGAGTTTGACTTCCTCTTTGCTGATTTGAATTCCTTTTATTCCTTTTTGCTTTCTGATTGCTGAGGCTAGGACCTCTAGTACTATGTTGAACAGTAATGGTGAGAATGGGAATTCCTGTCATGTTCCTGACCTTAAGAGAAAATTTCTCAGTTTTTCCCCATTGAAAATGATATTGTCTGTGGGCTTTTCATAGATGGCTTTTATGATATTGAAGTATGTTCCCTCTATCCCTATACTTTGAAGAGTTCTAATCAGGAAAGAATACTGTATTTTGTCAAATGCTTTTTCTGCATCAATTAAGACGATCATATGGTTCTTGTCTTTTCTCTTATTAATGTGCTCTAACAAATTGGTTGAATTTCAAATTTTGAACCACTCCTTATCCCAGGAATAAGTCCAAATGCATTTTGGTGAATAATCCTTTTAATGTACTGTTGGATCCTATTGGCTAGACTCTTGTTGAGTATTTTGGTATTCATGTTCATCATGGATATTAATCTGTAATTCTCCTTTTTTACGGGGTCTTTGTCTGGTTTTGGGATCAGGGTGATGATGGTCTCTTAGAATGAGTTTGGAATTTTTTCTTGTATTTCTGTTTTTTTAAATAGTTTCAGTAGAATAGGTATTATTTCTTCTTTGAATGTTTGATAGAATTCTCCTGGGAAGCCATCTGGCCCTGAGCTTTTTGGGGGAGGTTTTTGATTACTGGTTCAATTTCCTTTCTGTTTATGGTCTGTTCAGATTATCTATTTCTGCCCTTTTCAGTCTTGGTGGTTTAAAAGTTTCCAGGAATGCACTTATTTCTTCTAGATTGAGTGTGTTTTCAGTCTCATGAATTCTCATTAGTTTCAATGAATTGTTTGAATTTATCTTTAATTTCCTGGTTGACCCAATCATTCTTTAGCAGGTTGCTCTTTAACTTCCAAGTGTTTGAGTTCCTCCCACATTTCTTCTTGTGGTTGAGTTCCAGTTTCACAGCGTTGTGATCTGAAAATATGTATGAGATATTGTCGGTTTTTTGGTATCATTTAAGACCTGATTTGTGAGCCAGTATGTGTCTATTCTGGAAAAAGTTCGATGTGAACTCGAGAACAATGAGTATTCTGTTATTTCAGGATGGATATTCTGTGTATATGTACATATACCGTTCTGTATATATTTGTATTTTGTATATATCTACAAAGTCCATCTGTATATATCTACGAAGTCCATCTGGTCCAATGTGTCATTCAAACCTGTTTCTCTGTTGATCTTCTGCTTATATGATCTGTCCATTGCTGAGAGTGGAGTGTTGAGGTCTTCTACTATTAAAGTATTATTATAGATATGATTCTTTATTTTGGTTAACAGTTGGCATGTGTAGTTGCCCGCTCTCATATTGGGAGCATGCATATTTACAATTATTAGATCTTCTTGTTGGATTGGCCCTTTCAGTATGATATAGTATCTTTCTACTTCTCTTACTACAGTCTTTGGTTTAAAATATAATCTGTCTGATATGAGAATTGCTACCCAGCTTTTTTATTGAGGTCTGTTGGCATGGTAAATATTTCTCCATCTCCTCACTTTCAATCTAGGGGTGTCTTTAGGTTCAAAATGAGTCTCTGGTTGACTTCATATGGATGTATTATGCTTTTTTTAAAATTGAATCTGAAACCCTGTGTCTCTTGATAGGAGTATTTAGCCTGTTCATGTTGAGAGTTACTGTTGGAGGATGTGAATTTAGTGTCATTGTATTGCCTGTAAAGTCCATGTTTCCATAACATTTCTGTTTCTTTATGATCTAGGTGACTCTTGGGGTTTCTCTTCATATGCAGAATCCCCCTTAATATTTTTTGCAGGGCTGGGTTGGCGGTCACATATTCTTTCAGTTTCTGAGCCTGAAATCTCCTTGTTTCTCCATCCATTCTGAATGACAGTCTTGCTGGGTAAAGTATTCTTGGATGTATGTTCATTTAGTACCCTACATATGTCCTGCCAGCCCTTTCTGGCTTGCCAGGTCTCTGTGGACAGGTCTGATATACTGATATTCCTCCCTCTGTACCTAAGAAATCTCTTCCCCTTAGCTGCTCTCAGGATAGCATCCTTGGCTCTAAGATTTGTAAGCTTTACTATTACATGTTGGGGTGTTGATTTATTTTGATTGATTTTGGGAAGTGTCCTCTCTGCCTCTTGGACACAAATGCTGGTTTCCTTCCCCAGATTAGGGAAGTTCTCACCTATGATTTGCTCAAATATACCTTCTAGTCCCCTCTTTGTCTCCCCAACCCCTTAGGGATCCCAATAATTCTGACATTGGAACATTCCATGGCATTGTTGATCTCTCTATTTTCATAGGCTACCAGCTGCCTATCCCTATCTTCTTCAGCTTATCTTTTAGATCACTAATTCATTTTTCTGCCTCATTTACCCTAGCTATTAGAGTAACCAGTTTAGACTGCATCTCTTCCATAACATTTTTAAGTTCAGCCTGAATTAGATCTCATTTCTGCCCTTAGAGATTCTGTATTGTCACTAATGCTTTTTTCAAGCCCAGCTATTGACTTCATGATTGCTATCCTGAAGTCTATCTCTGTTATCTTGCTTATATCCATATTCATTAGTTCTGTGGCGGAGGACACTGTCTCTCATTCTTTTCTTTCTTGGAAGGTCCTCCTCTTAGTCATTCTGTTTGAGATATGGTTGAGCAAATGGACAGAGTCCAAAATATCAGCCACAACCAAAGCCTAAAGCACCCCAGCAAAATCTGGAGTGGTCAAATGCCACCACTGAAAAAACAGAGCCGAAATGAAACACAAGAGTAAAATTTTAAATATTGAAAATATAAAATAAAATTAAAAAATATATAAGGGGGAGAGAATATGGGAGGTTGTAATCTCTCAGCATGGAAAAGGAGGGTGTTTCAGTTGTTCTTGGGTATATTTTAGTCTCTGTGTTAAAGGATACTATGTTCCAAAATTACTAGGTAAGTAAAACTTGTATACATAAAAAGGTAAAACTGAGTAGAGTGAAACACGGGCTAAAATAAAGCATATATCTATTAAAAATATAAGTGTGTAAAAATCCAAGTTTGAAAAGCAATTATGAAAGATGAGTTGGTATAATAGACATCTAGTTGAAATGAGGAGAATGTATAAAGAAAAATACAGCAGAGGAAAATGGCATGAGAAAAAGGGAAAAAAAAAGAGAAAAAAAGAAGAATTCTATCTGAAAAATAAACAGCTCATGAGGCCATAGTAAGAACTCAGTATACAACTTTCCCCTGGGAAATTGGATGGATTTTACCATCTTATAGGATCCAAAGGGTAGTCATCCACCAGTTCTATCCACCTGTGTTCTGGGGGAGGGGCCGGCTGCATTGTTTCTTAGGTAACCCTGCCTGTGGGGAGTTTCCCAACCCCCTATCAGGGGGATGGGCTCAGTGGAAACAAGACTTCTTTTTGGCTTTTTTCCCCGTGGGGCCTTTCTGTGCCTTTTGATCAGAGCAAAAATGGCTGCAGCCACACCTCTGGCTCAGAGAAGAAAATTCACAGTCTGCCGTCTTTAATAGGCTTTCTAGGACAGTCTCCCCTTCTGCTTGTGACTCTGAAAGCTGCAGCCTCCCATAGTGTGCACCCACAGCCACTCTCAGAAGTGTTTTCAGGGGCCAGGGATTGCCTCTGTCTTTTGTGATTCTAAAACCTGTAGAGGCTACAGGCTTACAAGCATGTGAGCAGGCACAGAAAGCTCTGGAACCAGGTCTGGTTTCTGCCCTAAAGCCCTTTCCTGGCCACGATTGCTCTGTAAGTTTTTGCCCATTCACGAGTGCAGGTTTCAGATTTTTTCAGGCTGTTCAAGGAACTAGTGGATATCCCCCCACCTGGTTCATGTCTTCTGGCTATCTAAGCTGCGGGTCTCTTTCTGGGCTTGCTGACCATAACCTGCTTCCTGACTCCGATGCTTAGGCCCTCTACCATTTTAGGAATCTCCTTTTGCTCTGTGATCCCTCATGACCTGATGCCACAATGCCCTACCTAGAATTCTGCCTTTTCATTTCCAGAGCCCCCTTTCAGAGAGGGATGTCTCTCCCTAGAGCAGACTTCTAAAGGTTCCAATTTTGCGCTCTGCTGTTATATCACATTCTAGGCACTAACTAGCTCAAGGCAGCTCCCCCACTTCTGTTTATCTTCTGATATCTCCCTGCAGTTTCATGACTCTGCATGGTTTATCTTGCCAAAGGCAGTTGCTTTTCTGCTTGTAGAGGTCCATATATATATTCTTATCTCAGGCTGATTTTGTGGGTGTTCAAAATGGTTTGATAGCTATCTAGCTAAATTCAGGGGACCAGTTAAAATTGGGTCTCCTTCTCCTCTGTCATCTTGCCTTCTTCTCTCCACACATTTTTCTTTATAGTTTTTTTGTTGTTGTTGTTGTTCTTTAACCTCTAGAGATTTCTAAATTCCTATACTATCAAGTTTGGAACAAAATCCCAAAGAATATAAAATAAATACATAATATTTCAATGGCCATACTTCATTATATAAGTAAAAAGCAATTTACCTGACCTCCTATCATCAGTAACTCTCTATTAATTGATCCCCTTACACAGTCTCTATTCAAAGAGAACTGATATTCATAACATGAACCCTGAGACCCTATGGCTTCATGAAGTGCCTTCTGAATCATCAAAAGAAAATTCAAGTCCTATTCGGACTTGTTGCAGTGTAGAATATATTTTCTCTTCTTGTTCTTTGAAAGGTGTCTCATGCAGAATGGCAATTAGCAAGTAGACTCTTAGATTAATCATATCACCTGACCATGCCAGCAAACAGATTTCTTTATACAAGCCTGATGACAGTAATTGGATTATTTTGTAGAATTTAAATAATGCATGAAGTATGATTTCTGTCTTTAAAGTTAGCAATGTAGATGTTGTTTCTTTTCTTTCAAAGAGAATTATTTTAAGGATTAATTAAATGATACCTGAATCATATTCTGGCATTATTGTTAGATAAGTGCAGTACCACCACTAAGTATAGCAGGTGTCACTTCTAGTCAGCAGTGGAAAAATCTAAGTTTTCATCTAAGTGATGCAGATATTTTTCCTCTTATAGTTAAGGTGAACATTCTCTTGCTTCAGTTGGATATAGAGTGTTGAATTAGTGTCCTGCAATATATGCTTTTCCTTGGCATTGTGCTATATTGTATGTTGGTTTGAAATGAATATTTCCTAATTAAGTGAGCATGACTCCAGATAACATGTTAGTGTCATTTTTGGGAGATTTATTATTTCATTCTAGGCAATATGTTCATATATGGTAATTCTAATATTAAATCTTAAAATGGGTTTTTTGGTTTAGAAATTCAGTCCTTCCCAGTCAACTGAGCCCAAGGGACAATTTAAACCAAGCTGCAGGTACCCACCTCTGGTGAGAGAAGTTTTAAAAGAATAGTATAGCTGACACCTCATGTAATCTCTACTAAGGTGTCCATAGTACCACAGAATAAGCTAGACAGATTTTCATTACTGGGAAACTGGGATTAGGACTAGAGGTTCTAATAGTCTCTTTTGGATACTCAAACTGGGATATCATATGAAGTTGATGCTGGAGTGGCCTAGTTTTGGCTTTGT